>NW_026055959.1:2232058-2832058 GCF_023758025.1 Alternaria triticimaculans
AGCCCCCCCCCCCCCCCCCCCCCCCCCCCCCCCCCCCCCCCCCCCCCCCCCCCCCCCCCCCCCCCCCCCCCCCCCCCCCCCCCCCCCCCCCCCCCCCCCCCCCGCCCTCGAAGGGGCGCATAAGCCTCACGGACACCAAGCGTTTCCGAGATCCTCGCCTAGGGGCTTTTTGCTATTGAGAACCGTCCCAACTGAATAACGGTACCGGGACATGACCCGTGTGCGCTTCAGTATGTTTTGCAGGATAGAACGTGCACAGCCTTTCTCCTTTCAGACCATGGTCGGTCGCCGTACCCTCTCGCTGACTAGTAACCGAATAGGAAACATGAAGCGAGCTAAAGAAAGTCCACTGCAAGGCCGATCAATCCTATGGAAATTTCCGTCCGACTTCCAACGCCCTACGCGTACGCAATTGACATCAACAAGTCTCTGATGGCGTATCGGTTGGCTTCCGGTATCCCGATGTGTTCATGCTGGATCCTGCAAGTTCTCATCTCGTTGCTTTGTTCAGAATTCTTGCCACTGTGACAATACACAGAGTCTTTCAATCTCTTTACATTGGACATATCAACAACCAAAGAAGGTGGCATTGTATTCAGAACCGCCACACTATCGTCACCAGCCTCTTCGGACTTCTTTATCTCCGCATCGGGAACCACCTATTCGACGAGTATCATGCCAAACCATAAGACTACCAACGACACAATCCCCGACTTTGAGCTCATCGCTCCCTCCATATGGGTTTATGATCCGCGGCTACCATTCCGTGCCACACCTTTCTCGTCGCAAAATAGTGTGGCACCGTCACTTATTCTGCTATGCACATGGACAGGAGCCCAGAACCGTTATATCGCCAAGTACACAGCAGAATACAGAACTCTTTTCCCTTCATCACGTATCATGGTTATCACGACTTCCGCGAAAGATCTCTGCTTCAGAAACTCCGCACGCAAACAGTGGCGCATGAGACCCGCCATCGAACGCATATCCAGCTACCGGTACCTGGCTGCTCAAGAGTCTAATAGTGGAATACTGCTACACGTTTTCTCTGAAGGAGGAAGCAACAAAGCCTGCGAGCTAGCAGAGGCGCACTACAGGTTCACCGAGAGACGGCTTCCGGTCTCAGCCTTGTGTCTTGACAGCACACCAGGCCACCCACGCTATCTACGCTTATGCGAGGCCCTCAACAAATCGCTACCTCAGATACCGGTTGTGCGTCACATTGCTATACTATTCGTCAGTGTAGTGCTGGGCTGCATATGGATTTTGTACACCGGTATCAAAGGGTACGAGAACAACGTCATCAGTCGAACTCGAAAGCGTATCAATGATCCTATCTATTTCGACCCCACAGCACCACGTTGCTATCTTTACTCAAAAAGCGATACGCTTATCGCTTGGCAAGATGTCTACGAGCATCTGGAAGAGTCAGCATGCGCTGGTATGCCTGTCACTGAAGTGCTGTTCGAGAAAAGTGGGCATGTCGGACATGCGAAAGAAGAGCCGAGACGGTACTGGGATGCTGTTTTCGCGACATGGCAAGACGCACAAATTATGGAGAAGGAAAACGTGTATGCCAAGTTCCCCGGATCAGAATTTCTGGTGCTAGATCTGCCAAAATTTCCGGACTTCTCCAAACAGAGGTGGAGCAACGGCGGATTTCAACGCATTTCCTGTTGAGCTGTATTGTGGTGAATGGGGAATCACTTCGCTGATCGCTCCTACCTGGTTCCGATCCTATCCCACAAATCTAATTTCTTTGTCTTATAAAACGAGTTCGTTGCAATGACACGCCTCTTATGCGTTGTGGCACCACTTCTGCTATCCCTTTTGAACCCACACTAAACACCGCATATGGCGGAATGGCCATTGCAGAAACGTTTTCTTTGTCATACTTTCGTGTCGATCATCAACTCAGCGCGACTTCCAGTGTTCAGTTAGTCCTCAGATTTGCACACACCCGGGCATCCAGGACTTCTAAGGTCACCGTTGAAGTATTTGTTAAAATGCAGATCGATAAGACATTGAGGTGGTACACCATCAACCGGGTCACTGGGCCGTTACCGCTAGTGACTACCGCGGCCGGATTTGCCTAGCGTAAGATCTAGCGTGGAAGTGGCTTTCAGCCTGACGCTGCGTGGCTGCACCTCACAGCAACAACAACTTTTTCCTTGGCATGTCTTTCAGGCTCAATAATCATGCTGCAGGCATAACATCGGTACGCCGATGGCTTCGCTGCACACTGGTACCCAAGGGCCTCCTTGCGAGCCATCGTCAACCCGGAGGCTCCAAAGAACTCGTTGTAAGCTGCCGTGTTCGTGGCCCCCTGGTCGGATGATACAGCTATATGAGCCTGTCTGCAGTCAGCTGTCGTCATAGTATCCGCACAGCCTGAGATCATTTTGTCAAGGCCAACCCAAAGCTTATGTTCGGCCGTCAAATCTCGATCAGCTCAGCCACCACCTGCATGACCCAGCGAACAACACATCAAGAGTGCCACACCTCGTACCAGGCTGCCAAGTGGCAAAACAGAAGGGATAAGGTCTACAGGATAGTTGTTGCTGCATGTAAGATCTATTCAGGCCCCAAATTAAAATAGGTACAGCACTACCAAACTCGCATGTGGAGGGTAGCCTACTTAACCTCGTGGGGATTGAATAAACCCCAGGGCATCTACGATGCACATGTGATATCATCGCCGGAAACAGAATTTAGCGTACGAGCGGCATCGAAGTGCATACGTATGCAAGTGTGAAGAGTTAATTGACAAGTACAAATCTGCGTCCATGGTGAAATGAGTGCAAGGTGAACACGCGCATATATATACATGTAGTTGTCCGTTCAAGTAACAAGGACGTGTAATACTACCTTCCCTGTCTATGAGCAGCCATCAACATGACCTGTCTCATTTGCTGCATCTGTGTTTCTTGTAACTTGCTCAATGTCATCATCGAGTAACCTACCGCAGGTCTGCAAGCTAACAGCGATAATCCATCGAACCACCGTAGAGCCTCCCACGCCTCCTTTCTCCATTCGATGTTGCTGTCCCCCAGAGCAATCTGATCAGTAGCTATCTTCCCCAGAACAGCCAGCAACGAGGGCAGCGGCGGTAGTCCAATACCCCCTTTGTATTGTCGAGACCGAACAATCTCCCGAGTGACGAGTACGATAGACTTGTATGCGTCGATACTAGACACCCGTCCAGCTACAAATAGTCGTTGCGCAATATTGTCGCACTTGACCATCATAGAAGCGTCGATCCACTCCGTCTTGTGGTCACAGTCCACCCAACGCCAACGACCATGCAATAGCTCGAGACAGCCGGCATCTTGCTCTTCAAAACCCGAACGGCTTATATTCAGTTCTTGCATCCACAAAGGCTTAGTATTGATGGTACTCCCCTGAAGCTGGCTTGCGGAGAGATGGTGATGATTGTCGACAAGAGAATGCAGGAGCGGGAACATATAAGCGTGCGGAAAGGACGTTATACCGGTATTGAGTACTTGAAGTACATGGTATACGTTAGGAATAGCTCCGAACTCGAGCAAGATTTTTACGACTTCTTGATGATTGCGTTGGATTGCAACGTTTAAAGGGTCAAATCGAGGCAGCCAGACATTGGTGCACATAGGAGCTTCTGCGACACTCACGATACCCTGTTCCAGGAGAAAGCGTATGATTTCGATATTGCCATTGCGGAGAATCTCGTGATATGCGGCGATGACTTCCGGGTCCATTTTGAGCACGTGGTTCGGGCGCTGGTCTTCCTTGAGGAAGTGCTTGATGCACTTCAAGTTATAGCTCTCCATAGCAAGACGGAGGTAATCAGGTCGATCTCGTTGCGCAAGACGAACGAAGCGTGTTCGTAAGAATTCGATCAACTTGTTTGCTGCTCGCAGGTGACACCCTCTCATGGCTGCCTTGATGGCTTCTATGATGACATAGAATTTGTTTTCACACTTGCACTCCGTTGTAGTCTTGGAGGAACCATGGATAGGGGCGTAATGTTTGCAGCTTTCGTTGTTCGTCTCCAACCCCACTTTCACTTTGGCAAGCAGATACTCGATCATTACACTCTTGCCTGTACTAGCTGCGGCCACAACTGCGCTAGGGAGGTCATGAACGTGATAGTCGAAGCGGTGCTCGAGGAAGTCCGTGGTGTGGTTCAAGAAGTGTGCGACAGCTTTGAAGTTGCCGACTGCTGCTGCGCCAGCTAGAGCTTCCCAAAGGGAAATTTCTGGATCGACAATCCGGGGAAAAGCCGCTACTAGATCTTTTTTGAGCCAGATGGCAAGACCTTCTCTTAGTCGGTCACGCGGGGTAGTGGCTACGACGGCTCGGACGAGATCCAAAATGTACTGTTCCCGAAGCTCAATGTCGTTGTCGTCAGGTAGCGTGAAGCGCATAAGAATACCAACGAGCTTGTTGACGAATGCTGGGTAAAGGTGCAAGTAGCCATCTTGGCTCCGAATGCAGTTCAATAGGTAGGTCTCCGCATGATCGACCACGAACTCAAACGGAGACTTCGCTTGATGAAGCTGCAAGCCGGCCAATTCCATAAAAGCTAGGTACTTCTTGATGGGAGTCTTGGCGAGCAACTGGTGGTTCAAGACCGCGGCAAGGGACCCTAGTTTTATTAGTGGGGATAGACGATACTGGCACTGTGGGGACTCACGGCAGACGAGACGCGTACTAAAAACTTCATCTAGAAGAGCAGCTTTAGAATAATGTTCCAAAATACTGGTGAGCATCTCAGAGGGTAGCCCGAGGAGAAGCATGGCTAAGAGCGTTCGTGATCTCGCGTTTTTGCGACAGCGAATTGAACTATGTGGACCTAGGATGTCTTATGTAAATCGGAGTTCATACGATAGAAGAAGGAATCGAGAATCTGATGACCGCCGAATGCGAAAGACTGCAATAGTAAAGGATTAAGCCAGCAGAGGGGATTAAAGGCCAGGATTTAGTAATGTGGTGGAAAGCTAAGGTCCGACACTAGTGGCAGTGGGTACCTGGGCAGCCTAAAATCGCAAGACATCGAGTGAATGCCTACCTCTTTCGAATGACCAGGCAGTGTGATTTAAAAGTCGCAGTAAAGGATAGTCTTCGGCAAATACAATCACTTCCCAGGCCATCGTCAACGCAGCAACATCTTTGCTTCGATTACTGGGATACTCCTCGAGGGAGATACCAGCAGCATCGAAACACATATCCACTATTCACTAAGAGTACCCAGCTCTGACTGTAATGTGTGGCCGTGCGAATGCTACTAAGGTTCAGCAGTCTTCAATCGGTAGTGGCTCGCTACTGTACTATAGCTGAGAGGGCCTGAAAAGTTTTGCTTCGGGTTTTTGCTAATCACAATTATTCCAACGCAGCGGCGATATACATATGTTCGTGACCGAAAGGTATGTCATTGGGGTAGTGTCCTGAAGCTGGAGGTCCAGGGCGATCGCGAGCATCCTTATCGATAAGCTCTAGCTGCAACCACCAATCACGAGCCTGTGTCGCAAGATTAGGTGGGTCTCATTCTTGGCGATCTTCCGCTCCGCAATCGCCGCTTCTTCCTTCGCTCAGCTTACCACTTGCACCTATCTACCTAGGTAGGGTGTCGTCTCACGGATGCGTAACAACACTTGAAAACATCAGAAAATGTTTCATATGTCAACTATTAACCGAAAACTTCGTTAAAGACCGATAGGAACGCGCCGACCCAACACCTCCAGTTTCGCCTCACGATTGACTCAGTTCGCATCAATCTTGCCGATCAAGAACCTTGGCGCAGGTCCAGCGGCCTCATCCGAGTAAGAGAAGTGAGCAGCAGTGATAGTAAGCGTACCAACGCATACAAGATCACCGGTAGCACAATATACCTCCAGGTCTTCGCTAGGGTAGTCAGAGATGCCACCACGGTTCTGGAGATTTCGCGTGTAGCCGAAGAGCACCACACCCTTGACCTGATCACGAATAGTAGTAGAGAGCTTGGGAATGGCACCTGCAATCACGGCGGTACCCTGACTGTTGAGGTGTTAGACATGTCCTCAAGTTGGGAAGGCGTAATGGACAAGTACGTACCTGTAGCCGCCAGCAACGATGGGGGTGTCAGGACATTTCTGATTTGCTTGTTCAAACAGGCCCACAGCTTCATTAATCGCAGCCTGGGAAGTGCCGCCGGGCAGTGCGTTCGAGCCTAAATCAGCCGAGTATGGACCGCCAACACCTTGGACCCACACATTGCTGGCACCATAGTTGCGCTCAAGAGCACTGGCTACTGCAGGGCCGGTAGAAGCGCCCTGTCAACGTGTTAGTCTCACGCACACACTTACATGCGGTATGTGACATACCATATTACCACTCTCAGTGGAGGCCCTGGCAAAAATGAAGATTGCCTCTGGGCATGCCCCAGCCCGGCCATCCTCGAGTTCATTCCGAGTGGTTGTGCCGAAACCGAACTGACGCGCCTGTATCTCGTTCTCTGAGAATTGAGCTGCCGAGGAAATGGGCGAAGCCGCCGCTAAGGCAGTCATCATTGATAGCGTGAAGTACTTCATGTTGAGGTCTTGTTGAGACTGGGGCACTTGGGAAAGAGGAAGGAGTCAATGGGTTGTGGTGCTAAGATGCGAGCGTGCTGTTCAGAAGAGCGGACCTCTTCCACATATTTATCTTCTTCCTGAAGATGAGCGCGGATATTCGGCCATCGATCAGCCTTCACTAAGCCATGACATCCTCGGAAGTAACAACGCAGCATTGATGGTTATTGGATCAGTGAGTTCGCGCTCTAGCGTTCCCATATCTCCACATGCATCCCCCCCACGTATGACCTTCCCCGAAGGCACGCATTTGGCAGTGGCTGCAGAGTGTTAGGCTATAGTTGCGGGTCCATCTACGAGTCAGTGCCTTACAACCGCAGGCACTGTTTCTCTTTTCACAATAAGGAACGCTCCGCGGCCATATAATCTGTATGACGTGCGGAGACCATGAGCGACCTCAGGACTAAGAGTGTAGAAAGCGAAGGGATCAGAGGCTCCACGGGCAGTCACCCTAAAGCTGTGGAGTGGGTGCAAAGACAAGCACGAGGAACAGTCGTCTAGCGGATCAGGGTAGGTGCCCAAGGAAGTCAGCCCGGGCTGGACGGCTCGGGTATGTGGAAGGCTGGTCGAAATCACGATCCCATCGTCAGAGGAGCTGTGGTTCTTTCCGTTTAGAAGATCTAGAAAGGATTTGGGCCTCGGTTCGAGAGGACAAGAATGTTGGAAGCCCGTCAGGGATGGCAAGCCACTGTACTAGCGCCCGCACGAACACAGCGGTCTCCACTGGCCGCCCATGTCCCGTGCAGATCATCATTGGCTCTTGGATCTCTCCAATCGCTACCGATAACCCCTCGTGACATGATGTACATATCGAGATGGCGTGCTTGGCAGTCAGTGAGGTTGCCGGTCCAAGCTGCGCGTTTCCTGTAGCTTCGGGTCTTTAACCTGGAACGGTCTTGTACTTCAGTCGGCGCGGGAGGAACCGGCGAACTCCTTTACACGCTGCTGTTTTTGCGCACATCAACGACTATGCGATTGATTCAGTAGTAAAGCATACTTATTTCTTGACAGGCAGCAATAAATAATCTCGATGCTGTCAATGCAAGAACTCTTATTCAACGTACGGGCGACTGATCGCTTGGTGACCAGTCCGGATTGGAAAACGCGTGGATGTGGATGCTGATAAGCAATGGCAAGAATGCCAAGAGTGTACTATATTGTGGCGCGATATGGCGGGTGGTAGGACGGGTGGTGGTAGATGAGTAACAGTCAGACATCGTAAGATATCTCGCAGCCACAAACGTCCAAGAAAGTGGCATCTTCACGTTGGAGGCGACGATAAGGACATCAACCGGCAAATTAACCAAATAAAAAGCAAGCACCACATCCGTCGGCCTGTTTAGCCGTAGACGTGAATTGAGTAACGAGCGTGGCACGGTTGCTGATGACATCCAAACGAGGGACGGTTTCTACGATAGCAGGTGGCTTTGAAGTATCGTTACCCAGGACGAATCAATGTGGGGGCTGTCCATGTCCGCGGACTCTGCAGCTGGGTCGTACACCCGAGAGCAAGAAGAACGAGACAGATATCTGAATGCGGGCTGACATTAGGCAAGTATTATGAATTGACATTAAGGATAGCTGTGATGGATGAAAGTCTCTGCCACTAAGTATACGCAGACCTCAACATCAATACCTCAACTTCCTTGTTGATCTAGTCTTCTTGATCCACTTGGCATCTCTCTTACTCAGTTCCACTGCACTCCTCTTCCTCTTCGCATCACCGCCACCAATGTTAGCAGCAGTGATATTTCCACACTCGGGTGTTGTCAAGCTTTGGCCAAACTGATCCGCGGCCCAGATGAGAACACCGTTCGACCACCCGAAACCTTCCACGACCTCATACTCTCCGCCTCCACCGGCAGCGTTGGTGCTCTCGTCGGCATACTTCTCGAAGATCGTTCCATTGCCTTGAGAGTCGGGAAGTTGTGGTACTTCGTCAGTCGCGCCGCCAGTGACACGCCATGTGCAGTACAACGAGTCAAGATAGCGTTGTGCGAGGCGGAGTGATAGGTCTTGCGTCCAAATGTAGTCTTCTGTTGATTGCTCATCATCTTCTTCGCTGACCTCGAGAGGGGTGTTGAGCAAGCCTTGCATAAGGATGTATTGAAGCGGTGGCCAAACGTTTGGTTCATCCCACTGCTGACCAGTCTGAAGGTTCGTCGCCGCAATCGCGCCGTCTCGAGACTCGAGAAGCTCTTCAACGCGTCCGTATACGCGCCTCATTGCCTTGGGGTCATTCTTGATGCTTTCAGGGGCAGCGCCGGTCCAGAAAGGATAGAACTGGGAGATCTGGAACCATATTTGTTTCCCAGCCGGCGCGCCTTGAAGTGACAGGGGCGTGCTCGTATTATCGGCCAGGGTATAAACATTTTGACTGCTGGACGTCAAGTTGTAGTCGAAGTAGCTGTAGTGCTCAGGTGACCAAAGGAACGTAGTCATCGCCTCGCTACGGTCTGCTGCCCGACTGGCCCACTCGCGCGCAGCAGTGTAGTTGCCCTGGTGGCGATGGAACTCCGCAATGGTGATCTCATTGTAGTAAAGAATCGAGTTGAGCTCCACTGGAATAATCTCAATAGTGTTGAGCGAGCGAAGAGGGAAGAACGTATCCGTGACGGCGTCAGATGGGTTGGCTATCCAGCGTGCCGAATAATCCCATCCACTCTCTGCGCCCGAGGCCAGGTTAGAGTATAGTGTCGCCATTTCAGTCTCATTAAGCGATTTTGTTACATTGAACTCTTCGCCGACTTCGTTGAAATAGGTCGCATTGTTCGCAGTCACGTAATCCTCGTAGTAAGACTCAGGTCGTGGCTGGGTGTTCGACACGGCATAGTGGTTCAGAGAGTAGTTCATACCAGCGCGCTCGAGCGTTACAGTACGGTTGTTCAGCCAGAAGTCATACTCTTTCTCTAGAATAGGTAGCGCTCGTTCAAGAAGAGTATAGTTCTGGGTGTATTCGACGTATACCCGAACCATCTGGGTAAGTAGTGGTGGCTGTGATCGATTCTCGTAGTATCGCCGGGCGCCATTGGGTACGAAACCAATGTCTTCGACAAGATCCAGGAAGTTTTCGATGATGTTCTCCGCAATCTGAGTGAAGGATCCTTGGGTACGGAGTAGACCTTCGATGATCCAAAATGAGTCCCAGTAGTATGGTTCTCTAAACCGACCACCAGCTACTACAAAGGTACGGTTGACAGGAAGGAAAGAGTTGACGCATTCGGAGCAGTTTCCAGCCCCGACATAACGGCGCGTCAAGTCCGGCCAGATGTCGATGACCTGACGAGTGAAGTCTCGAACGACAGAGCTGTTTACGTTCTCGAGGAAGTCTGGCTGAGTTTCCAGCTCATCGGTGGGTACTTCTTCGAGCTCTGAGCCGGCTTCGCCAAAGTATTCGGAGAGAAAATTGTTCAGCGCGGTGTTGTTCTGGATTGGCCTCGAGAGATTGGCGAATGCTGCCAGGACTTCGTCGAGTGGGCGCGTTGTTGGCCTGCCATCAATGAGCCGTGATCCAATTCGACTTCTTATCTACAGTACTTACAAGTCAACGAACGTCTTGGAATCCGCAAACGGCCTTGCGAGTTCAATCTCGCGAAGTAGGTCGCCGTAGCAGTAGATAGGAGAGTCGCAGGGTGCGATTACGCTGCCATTGATGAACAGCGCGTTCGCCAATGGCGCGCTGGTAATGAGGGCAGCAGCCAATGAACGCATTGACACCATGGTTGAGGATCAGCTCTTGTCAGCAAAGAAAGTGATGAAGCTGAACCGATGCATGGGTAAACGGTACTGCCTACTTAAGTACTCGGCCCTACGAGCCTAGTACGCAAGGAAACCTGCCATTCACCGAGTAGCTCGGGTACTTTGACCGGTTCGCACACGTACGTGGCTGGCCAGAGCACGATGAACGCGCATCGTCATCCTTGGCAATGTTCCCAAAAGTACCCAAGTCGTTCTTCGGCATCAGCAAACGGCGTATCAGAAGCGTGCAGCTGCTGATAAAATGTGGGGAAGTCAAGCATTCCCCGCGAGTGCGGCTGTCGAAAATGTCTTAGCGTGATGTCATCGCCGTCAGCCCCGGTCCGAACCACGGAACACAACACATGGACGGCATGGCAGATTCTGCTCACCGCGATTCTGACACTACCTCACAGCTGTCACTCGTTTCTGATCCGATGAAACGACGAGAGAAAGATGCAGTCAAGCATGACTATATACGGTGAGAACGATGAAGGCACAACAGGTACTATTCTCTGGGTCAAAGCGCGTAGCTCCTGCCAGCAATCATGTACGTCGATTCTTCGTCACATGTCGCGTAAATGTTTATCCTGTGACACTCGATCAACTACTACAATTAGAGTTATCCACATGGGCGCGGCTCGTACCCCGACACCGGTGTTCGGTTTGTCGGAATAGCAGAGAAAGCAGCTATGGGCGCGTACAGCAGCGGCACTACCGTTACCCCATTAATTTATACACACCGCCGTATAGCGAAGAAAGATCAAATCGAACGTTTAGCTGTGCAACATCTACCAGTGTTTTCATAGACTATCGTAAGCTACCATTCATTATTTATTATCTATTCCCAAAGAAGATTCTTAATCCACCGCAAGACAAAGGGAGATGACTTAATGACGTGCAACACCGCACCCTTAACCGCTTGTCCACACTGGAGTCCCTTGCGTAAAAACCTCTTGAGCCACTTCGACCAAAGCTCCTCCTCAAGCTTCCAGTACGTATGTGGAGCTGGTTGTTCCTGTCGTAGCGCACACCTGTACATTAACTACATTTAGCCCTTGTCTGGCTTCTCCAATTTCCAGATCGCACAACAATAAGCCCGAAAGGACTTTGCAATGTCCAACGACCTGCTCCTTCTCACTAATAGTCAAAATGCCTGCTTCATTCTGGAGCACGATCTTCCACTCGCCATCGTATAACGCTGGCCAATCCACGGGCATCATATCTACGTGTCGGTCCTCGGCCGAACGGACAAAGTAAAGTGCCTCATATGAATCGAGCCGAAGTTTATCCAGAAACCCAAGTTTGTGAAGAATTCGGAGGTAATCAAGAAAATCGCATATACAGCTCACGGCTGATAGATGATGCGAAGCATGTTCGAAAGTCCAAGTAGTTTTTGGGATACGCTTTATGGCGCGTAGTAAGGGCAGCAAGTTCCATTCCTGTATGTCCCAGTCTTTTTCTTTCAAATGCACCGTAATGTGAGCTAGTGGTGGGAAGAAAGTGTTGTTTGGTGCGAATGTATCGAGAAAGCGAAGAAGATTGGAGAAGTCGATGAAGGCATCCCAGGCCTTATAAAACAGCGGCCGAAACTCCGTACGCAACTGCTGGCATGTCGAGATCAGACCAATGGGAGATTCGCGGGCTGTGTCGCCCTGCTCGTCAGGCGGAAGACTTGGCACGTGCAACATATGTGTACGGAACATGTTTTCGTATATGTCATGCTTATCTTCGATGGCGAAATCATACACTTTATTCCGTACTTCTCCTGGTAGACGAAGAAAAGGAAACGGACCCGAGTCGGCTGTGGACACGTCTGGCTGATCGATGAGGTAGGGTGAGTGATGGAAGTCGGACATCGCGAATTCGCGCTCTATGGGTTGAGGGAGCCAGTTGATTATAAGCGATCGAAAATACTTGAGGTCGCTCAGAAGGGCAGCCACAACTTCAGTGAACGTACGTGCGCCTTCATGGCGTCTGGTACCTTCTCTTGGGAATCTTCGCACTGTATGCCAGTGAAATTTCCTTCGGTCTCAGGTCATGCGATTGAATGAACCTCCTGCTGTGGCGAATAAACTGAAGAGGCTGCACTCAGCGTATGCCTCGTGATAAATTGGCCATAGTGTTGCGAAAACCGTAGTTGCCCAGCGGCAAGTGAAGGATAGTACTGCCGTTTTGTCGCTGAGAGAGCAAACAACGCTGTTCCCGTAACACCAATGTCGCATCTCTTTTGCATTCCTCAGCTCTTGAATAAAGGTGACGCGAACGTCTTGATCAAATTCTCATCCCAACATTCTCGCCAGGCCGCCCAAGCTCACATTTAGACTAAAGCTCAACTTTACGCCCTTGGCTTGGGCAGTAAACTCCTGACTGTGGTGACTCCATTCTCTCCGGATTTGCGCACGTTGCTGCAAGGCGCCGAGTTTCCTTGGTAAGGTCGTCGCTCTCTTTTCGCTCTCTACGCGTGCGAGAATTCTTCGTTGCATGTTCATTGTGTCTTGCAAGATTGGTCCCATCATGGCTTGGACGCCCACAACCTGATGTGGTGGTATATTTTCGGAAACAAGTCTGCCGCTCCGAGTCTGGGCGAGGAAGCTTTGATACCGGTAGGAATGTAAGACAAAGTTCTGGATGTCTGTTATGACGTTCTTCTGGAGGAACGTAACAGCAGACTTGTAGTGTCGCAGATCCCAAACAGTCGCGTTCTTCTCGGTTACCAGTAGAAAGTTATCTCCGGCGCCTAGTGCTACGAGGCGGGGTCTATCAGTCCAACTCCCATCCTGGATGTTGTTCTGCAGGGCAACGAGTAGAGGTCCTGGAAGGTTTTTCCAAAGATACGAAGTATTGTCGTGGACGAAGAAAGATGAGTTGTACGGCCCTAGCGTACACCGGATATTGGAGATGTTGCGGTTTCGAGTGTGCACAAACTCAACTAACTCGGCCGGGAGTCCTGAGCTTTCAACGCGATCTGTTCCATCGGTATCACGCCAGGTAAGGAGAAACGCATCCTCAAAACCTAGGGTCACATGATGGATCTTCTTCAATTGCGAAGAAGTGAGAAATCTTGCCAACTTTCTCGGGAGACGTGCGCTACACCATTATCAGCGTGATTTGATCAGATTATTCCGACCAAGCATACATTTCTCGTCTTGACGGACATTGGAAGAAGTGGCTGCCGCGTTGGCCAAACGAGAACGTGGAATCGCACATGTGCCGCCGAAATCTCGGACTCGCTAAAAGGGAAACGCTCGGTCTAGATCGGTGGAAGCGGTGTGGGACGCAGAAACCAGAGTGTCGCTATAAAGCCGCAATGTTGTGAAGAGCAGACAATCGCACGACTGATAGTGTTGACAACACCCGCCTTGCCAAGGCTCGATCGCTTCAAGGGTGCAAACCGGATAGCAACAATCTGAAACCGTTGTCTGGCAGTGCGCGCGAAAGTTTGGGAAGACGTCACAGTGGCTGGCAATTATCCCGCGGCTGTAAATTACGCGTTCGCATGTATATTATAAGTCGACTCAAAAGTTCGAGCGCGTCGCTGACATCAGTAGAGCGCGATTCTCCAGCCTCCCGATACGTGACGTCATAGGTGGCTTTCACCCCAGCCCAATCACGCGCAGCTACCTAGGTAGGCATGAGCGGTACCAACACCTCGTTCTTCTCGTTCGGGCTTGACGACAGCTTCATATCCAAGAGCTTTGCGGGTCTCAACTAGTATGCTACCCATTATTTTCCCTACGCGCAATGACTGACAAAACAAAGCCGCAATCTCCCTGCCAGCCTCCAAGATCTCCTTCTCGGCAGGACAGTATCCGAGGTTCATTGGGCAGCTCTAGGGCCAGCGCCCGACTCCTGGATCCTCAGTTCCAAAGACTCCTCAGGAAAGGACAGTCTGCGTTGGGGCCCTGCTATACCCGCAAGGCTTCAGAGCATCTTAAACAAGACATGGCACTCTCCGCACTTGCGTGCCTTCCTGGGACCAGACGATTCCTTCATCATTTGGCATCCTGAGCTCATTCGTTGGGCAAATCTTCCGATACCCCTGGAGGATGCGTTGCAGTCTTGGTTGACACCTTCGGGATGGCGATGCGGGCCACCGCGCATTGTGACCTGGGGTCCTGAAGGCGCGTTCTTCGCCATGAGCGAGTACGGCGACGTCGTGTACCGCCTAGGAGATGCGAACGCCTGGGAAATCTACAAAGAGACGGTGGAAGAATGGAAGGCAGAAAAGGGCTTCGTTTGGACCGATCTCGCTTTCATTACTCTTGATCCTACAAGTGTTGATCAATTCATCGCCATCCGAAACGACGGGACATGGGCCGGCTCTATCGACGATATCAACGAAGAAGCATTGGAGGCCTTCGCACTGAATTTCTTTGCTCGGGCAAAGAAGAAGACGAAACCCAGCACATCCCAATCTGGCGGGCAAATGCCAAATGGTGCGAATAGCTCCACGGAAGCGAAGCCCGACGCAGCGACGCAAGTACTCTACGAAAAATGGTCTACAGAGGCGGCAGTAATGTTCGCGGCCGCCTCAGCAGCAGCCGGAGGCGCAAAGCCTAAAGCCCCACGGAAACTACAAGTCCGCTCGCAGTCAAGCAGTTCAGACGTTGCTCGACCACCGCTACAGCGCATGCCATCCGCATCACCCAAGTTACTTTCAATGTTTCCCTATCTGCCCACTACAGTTACAACTTGCAACCTCACGGCGTGTACGATACTCAAGTCTGAGCCAGAGAGTATACACGCCTGCCAGCATGACGTGGAAAAGCTACTTCGAGCCAGTGGTTTGTACAGCTACGAATGGTTGCGGCAAGAGCGTTTACGATGGCATCCAGACCGATTTGCGCGCCTATGCGAGGAAGAATGGAGGGAGACGGGAAAGAAGCTTGCAGGCGAAATGTTCAAACTCATGAGCGTGTTGATAGAAGATCTGAAATCGCGTACGGGCGAAGGCAGTTGAGGTAGACTGTATGAGATCTAAATTCTAGGATAGATCGACTGAGTGCTATCAAGCTTGTCTAGCAACCAGCCTCAAGCTGCCGTCTTCTTTACCCAAACTCACACTACTACTTGCAGCCACCTCTTCCAGTCGCTGTCTGCCCATTGGCTGAGCTTGTTCCGTAACCACCTCGTCCATCTCGCAAAACAACATTGCCAGTATCGAACTCTTCCACAGCCTTCCACTCTCCACGCCCCTACTCTCAATGTGCACTAGGAGCAGGAAGATGGACGACAAAGCGATCATCACAGCCGGAAACGCAATCCAGGCCCAGTTGATCTCAATACAGGTTGTGGTGTACCACATTGTCCCTTCAGCGGGTTTGCTATGTTCTTCCATACCGTGGGTACGAAGAACGGTGTTCATCGCGTTGGTCAGATTCTTCATGATGCTGCTGACATGCTCTAGCGGCGCATCAGGCAACTGTCCGCTGTCCCACAAGACACGCATATAGGCGTTGCCATAGCGAGCAGACATGATATCCATGAGAAACTGCTGGCCATAGACAGCTTGGAGATGAGTCTGTATACCCGTCATGGACCCTGTGAACAGGGACCAGACGCAGTCTTCGGGGTACCACACAAGCTCTGCACCTGGGCCTTCTGAGTCCAGGCTAGTTGTGTTGATGGGAGCAGCGTCGATGTTGCCTCTGGCGACAGCTAGGTAGCCAGGTGTTTCTGAAGTCTTCACGTCGCACGTGGTTTCTGTGCCGTTGCGAATGGTTTGCTTGGTAGCTAGACGGAAGGAAGTGGTGCCACCAAAGGCTAAGTCCTCGCCGATTCTTACGCTTTCCACCATCTCTTCTTTGAGGACGCCGTTGTGGTAGGTTGCCTTGATCGTGTTGACGGTAGGGTATATGCCGCATGTCATTGCCTGGTATTCAACGGAGTCGTAAGGGACGTATATCATGCCGATCGTAGCTATGGTACCGTTGTACTTTGGGTCCGAGACGTCGGTCACGAGCTTTCCCGGCCAGCCTGCGAGTGGGAACCTTACGATGGGATCAAAAACGGTGTCGGAAATGCTCAGAGAGAGTCCAATGTTCCTCGCCTTGGTACCATTCTTCAGGGTGAGTCCGAAGTCGTATCCGAGCGGAATCGTCGTGTTGGTGCTGTTAGAGTTGGTAATCGTCTCGGGAGGAGTCTCGGATCCGGTTGTCTCTCCATTTAAGTAGGCGGATGGGAGATAGTCATCGAGCTCACTGTCATAGTCGAGCGGCGTCTCTACCACTTGGGAAGTGGCATTCTGACACCAGTAGCCCACACCCAGAGTTGAAAAGGCCGCTCCATTCGCACCCGGGAACGTGCAATTGCCGGTCTTGCATCCGTAAGAAAGAAGTGTAGTTGTGTCCTCGAGCGGTTGCAAGATTCCGACATCCATAGCCACCGTCAAAGGAAGGTACTCGTCTGCTGTTGTTGGAGATTTCCTTTCCCCACTTTTGTTGAAAGCATTAGATCTGAGTATTCCGACTGCGGCACTTTCATCAGGACGGAGACAGTCATTGAAGACAATGAGTTGCTGAGCGGCGAACCCTGTGAACGCGGACATCACGGTGATGAAGGCACCCATCGCTGCTATGAAGTATGGCTTCTTGACACGAAGACCGAAGATGAACAGGACAGAGCCCCATGCACCACGACTTGCGGAATCGAACCTTGCCATGTCTTCCAGCTTGCGTGATTTGCGGAACCATTGCCATTTCGATTGACTGATTCCTGTGTCTGTTAGCGGCCGTTCCAAAATGTTCTGCGAACATATAGGAGCATCAAGACGTACCTTCCGCAAGTACCATGGAAACTCCAGCTCTGATCATCATCGAGAAAAGAGAAACAATGGAGTTTATGCTAACGATCTGCGGCCAATCCGGTAGAGGACGATTTTGGTGCGCCATGAGAGTAACGATGAGTCCGATCAGTGATAGCAAGGCAAATATGCAACTGCATGTCTCTGCTGTCCAACCCTTCCTCCATATTCGCAGTATAGCATTAGTGAACGCCGTCCAGCCTCGAGCGATACCCCGCGGAATCACCATTAGAGCACCCAGGAAACCCGCGAAGCATCCTCGCGAACCTGCAGTGCTTCTTTTCTCTGACTGACTCTGGTCAGAATCCTCGACTGTGTTGGTCGCCGGCCCTTTGCGCTGTTGAAGTAGCGGGCTCGATGGTAGTGGCCCTGCGGGATCCATGCTGAAAGGAAAAGCGATGATGAGCACCGTCTACGTTTGCAGTGTCCCCATGCTATATGCTTTCTTCGCATCAAAGTACCAAGCGGCATGGCAGGGCGTAAATAAGGCGTCCTGCGTTGTAACGGCCCTGCAGCGCGTACTAGCGAGCTGCACCCATAATGACCAGGGTCAAATTGTCCGGCGACGCCATTAGATAGGACTACTGCGACGAGCAGCGACCAGTGTTCTGAAGATAATTCTTGTAGTCCCAGGGACTGTTACGACCAGCGCAGCTCAGTACCGTGTCTTCTGATACCTATGTGTTACGCTCCTTCATGTTCGTGTGTATTGTAGAAACGCCAGCAGATCCCTGGCCCCGACAGGGTACGTCCTAAATCCAAGCGCTTCGCCCCATCTCCAACTCTTCACCCCACCTGTCATTGGGTATAGGGACTAGCTCGGCGGCACTGTGTGACCAAGATGCAGGAAGCATTGCGGGCGGGGGCGGCACGAAGTTGACTATTGTACGAGGGAAGCCACAGAGACCCTGGCGTTAACGTGGTTTCGCCCCAGGTACCCACAAGATTCAGGCACCACTCTACCAAGGAAGGAACGATCGCTGTTCTCACTGCACATACAGTAGGTAAGGGCTATCGCTAAAATACATGTTAACTGTCCAAGACGGGGCCCCTTCGTGTTAAGACTTCTCTAGTAGCTGTCGGAAACCGATCTATTCAAATCGTTGCACGCGCGTGCCGGGGTTGCTCGGTGTGGCCATGATTCGTCGATCCTGTCATCTTCTGGCGCATGAGCGCATGAGCGCATGAGCGCATGAGCGCAGGATCCAAGTGGCGCATGTAAGTTGACTGCAGAATGGTGTTGATTTATTTACACGAACCAAACGTGGAAGTATTATTCTAAAAGCCGTCATATTGTGTTGACCAGTGGATGTCGAAAAACAGGACTCATATGGAGCCGCCGCAGATACCAACAAATGGTGATCAGGTATACGCCTATTCTATCTGTGAACGCCGAATATTCCAAGAGGCCGTTATAGAGACAAGACAAATGACGACGAAGCGCCGAATCGCACGCTGAAATTGCAGTGACAGTATATGTTCATGAAAACCAGGCCGGCTGCTGCTCGTGCCCCCGGCTGTCGCCAATATTATCGTCGTCGTACTCTTCCACCTTAAAGTTGGAGCCTAGAGCCTCGTTCGCTTCTCTGAGCATAGCACTCATCTGCATGCTCATCCTGCGCATCCGCTCGTCTTCCTCCATCTCCTCCCTTCGCACTTTGTCAATCAGACGCTGGCTTTCCTGCGGCAGAGGGCTGGCGACTTTGCTTGCATTGTCCTCAAGCATGGCAGGTGAGCCGAAACTTTGTCGATGATAGGAGCGCGGGCGTTCGTGTGAGCCAGGGGTGGCTTGTGGACTGCCGTAGAAGGATCGCCTGTCCATTGTCGAACGTCGGGATACTGGGATCAGGGAGGGCCGCTTGTGGGATGGTGTTCCTGTGTTCGCTCGTGATACAGGCCGTGGGATGAGTGAGGGCGATCGGTCGGGCAATCTTCGTTCGGACAATCGCGGTGTTGAGGGTCTCGAGTCTGTCTCCAGATTTGTTCCAACTACCACCCAGTTATCTGCCGTCCGAAGTCGCTTGGCCATCCTAGGTCGCTCGGGAGTGATGGACTCGATTGACTCAACTCCATAGTTGTCGCTTGGGTATTCAGCAGGTAACCGTTGTACTGGACCTGCTTCAAAGGGGTCGTCCTGAAGACCAAGTTTCTCCGCAACCTTCTCCTGCGCGTCGATATTGTACCTCGCTCCTCCTCCTGCCTGGAAGCCCCTGAAAGGCACAGTACAGAACTGGAAGAGTTTGCCGGCTACGCCTCCGACTAAGCCCATTAACGACCAAGGTTTGCTCTCGCTGGGTGTTGTATGCATTTCGCCGACTGCGACCTGTGTCGCGATGCCAACCTGTGGTGTAGGCGGAACTGACCAGTTGCCGCGCGACTTCTGGAGGTTGAAGTAGTCGTCGTAGTCGCCGTCTCGTCTTGTGTAGTTATTCGTGCCATCCATGCCCCCTGCGAGCTGGTAGCGGTCGTTCGCAAGCGGAGGTGGACTTTTGTTGTCGCCAAAGCGGTCGTTGTTCAGGGCATGTCCACCCCAAGGGCCTGTCGCGGGCTCATGCGCCGTGGAGCCATACCGGGAGCGCTTGCGGGTCGCGTGGACATCTGGATCGGTCACCTGGTGGCTAGAGGTCTCAGGCGCGTATGTCGCATCGAAATAGGTCCTCTGTGACTTTGCGCGCGCATTCGAGGGCGAGGGAGTAAATAGCCCGGGCATTTCGTGGGAGTAGCGCGAGGTTGCCATGCAGGGAGGTGGATACGGAGGCGGCTGCCTCTGGGATTCAAGGCTGGCCAGGCACCGCTAGCGAGCGAATGATGTCAGGCTTGCTGCACGAATTATCGCTACCCGTCAAAAGCTTCCTTGGCCCGCTGGCCTGGATGATCAAAAAGTAAAGTGCATGTTGCGTGCAGCGTATCGTGGTCGGGTTGAGTGGGGAAGTGCGGAGGTGAGCTATTGTTTATGTGCAGCCGTCGCTGTGGTAGCGCTATGGACGGACCACCGCAGTAAGGAGTATGCGCAACATCGTTTGATTTCAGGAGCAAGGCTGATATATGGGATTCAACAGAGAGCAGTGAGCCTATCTATACATACGACAACGCCTACCATGAGGGTATATCTGCCCGAACGCCGTCGCAATGAGTAATGTTTCCCTACCAAACGCCAACGCCATGGCTCAGGTGCCTTTATGCCCTCGCTATCCATCCGCTGTGTACAAAGTATTCAAACAGTTGCGACGACTTGTTCGTGTCAATCTTACAAATCTCACGGGCCGTCTTCTTCTTAAGCGCGCCGCCGTTGTTTAGAGCCGCTCGAATAATGGTTTCCTTGAGCGCGAGATAGGGCTTGGGCATGATGCGTAATGTGCTGCATATTTCCACCTCCTCGGGATTGAGCAGC
Organism: Alternaria triticimaculans; assembly: GCF_023758025.1. Taxonomy (NCBI): domain Eukaryota; kingdom Fungi; phylum Ascomycota; class Dothideomycetes; order Pleosporales; family Pleosporaceae; genus Alternaria; species Alternaria triticimaculans. Next base: position 2,252,577 of record NW_026055959.1, read on the forward strand.
TGAAGATCCGCCTTTGACTCCTTGCCGAACTTCAAGGGTACAGTGTTCGGTAGCGACTTAGGCACGAACTTTGTCTTGGAGTGCTGAGGTGTCAGGACGCCATTTGCACCGTTAATACCGTTCTGTGCGCGATCAGGAGGTGGCGTTGTGAGACCGCTGTTCTGCTTGACGTGCAAAGGCAGCTCCTGTGCAAGCAATGCTGTGGCTGCAGAGGGTTGTTCAAAGGGCGGTTGCGGCTTGGTCATCCTACTGGACGCAAGACGATCGAACTGCCCAATGGGAGGCGGCCTGGTTTGCCGTTGCTGCTTCTCCTGTTCATACTTCTCGCCGGCCTTGAGGCTGGTGATTTGCATGTTCCTCCACTCTTGAAGTTGCGAGATGGCCTGTCTAAGGTTGTGCTCGTATTCGAGGTCCTTGCAGAACTGCTCAAAGTCGGCGTGCTGCATCATCCTGGCAAAGGGCTTGGCCTTGTTCATCAGGTCTTTCTCTTCCTTCGTCCGCTTCTTGTCGGCCAACTGGTTCTTGCGGTACTCTAGCAGCTGATGCTCAAATATTATTTTCTTGCGCTCGACTCGAGCATCCAGACGGTGGTTGTAGATCTCCATGATAGTCATCTTGAGGTCCATCTCGGGCTCGAGCTCGCCCGTCCTTGGGTTCAAGCCATCACCGGGGTCGAACTGCATGTGCTGCACAGCCTCTTCTGCTTCGTTGAAGTATTCCGTTTCGAATTCTAGACGACCGGGCATGTATCCTTGGACCTCGTGGCAGGCGGGAACACTCGCCGTGGGCTTCTGCTTCGGCGCATCGGGCTCGCGGCCTGCAGCTTCCTCCTTCTTCTTCTCTATCCTCCGCTTCTTCCTCGCCTGGAACTCATGGCGTGGTATGCGGGTGCTGAGCTCGGTGTCATCCTTACTGCAGTGCTCAGGCAGAGGGAAGCTTGGGCTGTCTAGGTATGTGTTGATGTAGTGGTCACGGACCTCGTCCTTCTCGCGGTAGCCGCCTATGTGGTCCGCAATGTCTGCCCATGATCCCAGACCGTATGTTTCAGCGCCTTCCAGCAGGGCCAGTTCCTCGTCCGCTCCCCAGTCTTCGGTGTATATAGGTATTGAGTGTTGTTCTATAACTTTGAATTTGTGCTTGGCCGGCTGGTGGTCCCGTGAAGCCTTGCCGTCGGAGAAGCAGGGCACGCAGAGGTCGTACTCGTTGCAGACGTCCTCCGCGCAGCGTATGCGGACGGTCGACGTGATATCGGACGAACAAACATCGCAAACATACTTGGTCCCGCCCTCCGTGCCCCGCGTGCCTGTCTTCTTCTTGATGACACCCATGGTGCCCCGCTATTGCGCGCGCAGGTGAAGGCGGGTTTGGTGATTGGGGGTGACGGGGCGACGCAGTGACGGTATCTGTGGCTGTGCACGGCAGGGGCGCGTGTCGGGGTCGGCGGGGGCGCTGACTAATGGCCTAATGAAATGCAGGATAATGCCGCAGGTCGCAATGCTGGACGGGGACGGGCGCCTGGGAGTGAATAGCGCGTCGAGGGAGAGTCGTGTTGGGCTCCAAGGTCGCGGTGTTGACGTACGCGGGCGGGAGAGGGTCAACGTTCGCGGCCACGGCAGCTGCAGCCGAGGCAGGACTGACAGGCCAGATGTCGCAGAGAATCGCGATGGCGCCGCAGCAGCCAGGCAGATAATAATAGAAAGCAAGACTCACTCGCCCGTCCTGCAACACGCGAAACACGCAAAGGAATGAGGGAGGATTGGCGTGTCAGTGCGTGGTGCCTCCGAAATGAAGGCTAGTTTCAGACCCAATGACCCAACTTCAAACGAGGACCCTATCCTGAGCATCGCAGCATTGACGAAGGCCTGGGGCACTCGGACGTTAGCAGCATCGCCACCAGCCGCGCCCTATACCTGCCTCCTGCCGCTGCTTCTGCTCTGTAGACATCCTCCTCTGCCTCCTGCGCGCCCTCTCCGCCCTTGGTGTGCCCCTCGTCGCCTTCCCGCCTGTCTCCACTCCCAGCTGTCCGTCTGTTCTTCCTGCATCTGCCCACCCGCTGCGCTGCCGCAACCATGTCTTGGAAGCTCACCAAGAGTGCGTATCCCGCTCTCCTACTACCAAAGACGCCCCCCTAACACGTGCTGCAGAGCTCAAGGAGACGCATCTGGCGCCCCTCGCCAACACATTCAGTCGCTCGTCGTCGACGTCGACCATAGTCGATGACCAGCCGACGCCCAAAGCCTCGAGTTCCGCCGCCAGCGCGACGACGCTCGGCAACTCCAAGGACAATGGCATTGGTACTTGGGACCCTCTGCCCACACTCACCGCCTGCTGACCGACCCCAACAGCCGCCTCAGAAGCCAACGCCTCCGCGCCGGCACAGCCCCTGCGCCCCGGTATCCTCATAGTCACGCTCCATGAGGGCCAGAAGTTCTCCCTGCCCGCCGGCGCCGAGCAGCAGTTCAGCGGCGGCAGCCACCACCAGGGCTCCATGTCCCAGGGCGGCGGCCTCTCCGTCGCTGGCTCAATGCGCCCCGGCTCGTCCTCGCACCGCCCGCAGTCTGCTGCTGGCAGCATCAATGCCGCGCCCACGATCCACGGTCGCTACTCCTCAAAACACCTGCCCTATGCCCTCGTCGATTTCGACAAGCAGCAGGTCTTCATCAACGCAGTTTCCGGTACCCCCGAGAACCCACTCTGGGCGGGCAGCAATACCCAGTACAAGTTCGATGTGTCCCGTGTCACCGACCTCACCGTCTCGCTTTACATCCGAAACCCCTCCGCCTCGCCCAACGCTGGTCGCAACGAAGACATCTTCATCGGAACACTGAAGGTCCACCCCAGATTCGAGGAGTCGCGGCAGGACAGCAAGGCCGGAAATGGAGAGGGTGGCGCTGGCCAGGCCGGTGCCGACTGGATACCAGTGCAGTTCGGTAGTGGCCAGATGAAGGTCGGCGTCAACTTTGTCGAGAACAGGCAAGACCGTCTCGCGATTGACGACTTTGAACTCCTCAAAGTAGTCGGCAAGGGTAGTTTCGGAAAGGTCATGCAGGTGCAGTACGTGCTTCTACGTTCTATTACATTTACAACTACTCACACCGCGCAGGAAGAAGGACACGCACCGAATCTACGCCCTCAAGACCATTCGCAAAGCACACATCATTTCCCGATCCGAAGTCGCGCATACTCTCGCCGAACGGTCTGTTTTGGCCCAAATCAACAACCCCTTCATCGTTCCGTTGAAGTTCTCTTTCCAGTCGCCAGAGAAGCTGTATCTTGTTTTGGCCTTTGTCAACGGTGGAGAGCTCTTCCACCATCTGCAGAAGGAACAACGGTTCGATATCAACCGAGCTCGGTTCTACGCCGCTGAACTGCTGTGCGCTCTGGAGTGCTTGCACGGTTTCAACGTCATCTACCGTGATTTGAAGCCCGAGAACATCCTTCTCGATTACACTGGCCACATTGCCCTGTGCGATTTCGGTCTCTGCAAGCTGGACATGAAGGATGAGGACCGGACAAACAGTAAGTCGAGTCCGAATGAATTTGTGTCAGCTTACTAACACCTCCTAGCGTTCTGTGGAACACCAGAATACCTCGCTCCGGAACTCCTTACTGGCGCCGGCTACACCAAGTCTGTCGATTGGTGGACACTGGGTGTTCTCCTATACGAGATGTTGACCGGACTGCCTCCGTTCTATGATGAGAACACCAACGACATGTACCGCAAGATTCTCACTGAGCCTCTACACTTTCCTGGCCCTGAGATCGTGCCACCGGCTGCACGCGATCTCTTGACCCGCCTGCTGGACCGCAACGCTGAGAAGCGACTGGGTGCTAAGGGCGCAGCTGAGATCAAGGCGCACTACTTCTTCCACAGCATCGACTGGCGAAAGCTTCTTGAGAGGAAGTATGAGCCCAGCTTCAAGCCTAATGTGGTACGTAATGTCATCATTGTTCGAGGAGTGAAATCTAACATGCCCTCAGGTTGACGCAAAGGACACTGCCAACTTCGACCGCGAGTTCACTTCCGAGGCTCCAACAGATTCATATGTCGATGGTCCCATGCTTTCGCAGACCATGCAGCAGCAGTTCGCGGGATGGTCATACAACCGCCCTGTTGCTGGCCTTGGCGACGCTGGTGGCTCGGTGAAGGATCCATCATTCGAGGGTGTGACAGAAAGATAGTGCATTCCTGGGCGTAACAAATTAGGATTCGGGAAATCTCCGTTGAGTATGCGTGTGGCTTGTCACGGCGATGGAGCCGACACCAGGCACAACACCCACCGGCTTTGGATCCACAGATAGAAGCCGTGGTGATTGGTGGGATCTCAGCGCTCTTTGATGCTTTTTTGGGTTCAGGTGCAATGGCATGGCGCTTGAGGCAGCATTTGTGTGAGAGAAGCCTAAATTCAGGCAAGCAAATCAAGACGATATCCCCTTTGAGTTTGACATGCACGAATCTTAGTGATCGGCTTTGTGGTGCTTGCAAATGCTGTAGGGCTGTCGGGGTGGGACCAACGGGATGTCGTGACAGCAAGCGCGTGGGAAAAGTGGTGCCCCTCCTTCCCTCAACGAAGCTCTGACGCAAGCGGGGCCAGGTCTCGGCCGCGACATTTCTAATGACATCGGCCAAAACAACAACCTTCACCTTACTCACACCTTCTTCATCATCTCACACTTGCAATTGATCCTACCCCTCTCCAATTGTCCAAGTTCAAACCTTTATACCCCAACACCTAATCCCGTAACACAACATGCCCGGCTTCGCACAGGCCTCTGACCTCAACGCCTGGTCGGCGCTCCAGGACCACCACCAGAAGCTTGGCAAGGACATCGTCCTGAAAGAGTACTTCAAGAAGGATCCTCAGGTAAGTCCAGAAGAAGCTATCCTAGTACGTTTGCTAAAACGTCGTAGCGATTCGAGAAGTTCAGCCGTACCTTCAAGAACGATGCCGAGAACTCCGAGATCCTGTTCGACTTTTCCAAGAACTTCGTCACCGAAGAGACACTGAAGCTCCTCATCGAGCTCGCAAAAGAGGCTGGCCTCGAGAAGCTCCGCGATGACATGTTCGCTGGCGAGAAGATCAACTTCACTGAGAACCGCGCCGTCTACCATGTCGCCCTTCGCAACACCTCCAACCAGGAGATGAAGGTCGATGGCCAGAGCGTCGTTGAGGACGTCAACTCTGTTCTCGACCACATGAAGGAGTTCAGCGAGCAAGTCCGCAGTGGCGAGTGGAAGGGATACACTGGCAAGAAGATCGACACCATCATCAACATCGGTATTGGTGGTTCCGACCTGTATGCAATTCCACGCAACTTGAATACGCTTCAAAAACGTGCTAACTCTTTTTAGTGGCCCCGTCATGGTCTCAGAAGCTCTCAAGGCTTACTCCCAGCGTGATCTCAAGATCCACTTCGTCTCCAACATCGACGGTACCCACATCGCAGAGGCCCTCAAGGACTCTAACCCGGAGACCTCTCTCTTCCTCATCGCCTCCAAGACCTTCACCACCGCCGAGACCGTCACAAACGCCAACACCGCAAAGTCATGGTTCTTGAAGAGCGCAAAGCAGGAGGACATTGCTAAGCACTTCGTTGCCCTCTCCACCAACGAGGAGGAGGTTACCAAGTTCGGTATTGACAAGAAGAACATGTTCGGCTTCTCTGACTGGGTTGGTGGACGTTACAGTGTCTGGAGTGCCATTGGTCTGAGCGTTGCTCTCTACATTGGCTTCGACAACTTCCACCAGCTCCTCGCTGGTGCCCATGCCATGGACAAGCACTTCAAGGAGACCCCTCTCGAGCAGAACATTCCCGTCATCGGCGGTCTTCTGAGTGTCTGGTACTCCGACTTCTTCGGTGCCCAGACCCACCTTGTCTCTCCGTAAGTTTGCTACCTGGCGTAAAGGCTTAGTCTAACTCTTTCCAGCTTCGACCAGTACATGCACAGGTTCCCTGCCTACCTCCAGCAATTGTCCATGGAGTCGAACGGCAAGGCCATCACCCGCAGCGGTGACTACGTCAAGTACACCACCGGTCCCATCCTGTTCGGTGAGCCGGCTACCAATGCCCAGCACTCCTTCTACCAGCTCCTTCACCAGGGCACCAAGCTCATCCCCACCGACTTCATCCTTGCTGCCCAGAGCCACAACCCCGTTGAGGGCAACAAGCACCAGAAGATGCTTGCGTCCAACTTCTTTGCCCAAGCTGAGGCCCTTATGGTCGGCAAGACTCCCGATGAGGTCAAGGCTGAGGGTGCGCCCGAGGACCTCGTCGCTCACAAGACCTTCCTGGGTAACCGACCCACCACATCCATCTTGGCCGACAAGATCACACCTGCCACTCTTGGTGCTTTGATTGTCTACTACGAGCACCTCACCTTCACCGAGGGCGCCATCTGGAACATCAACAGCTTTGACCAGTGGGGTGTCGAGCTCGGCAAGTCGTTGGCCAAGAAGATCCTGTCTGAGCTTGACGAGTCCAAGGAGTCTTCTTCTCACGATGCTAGCACAAGTGGTCTCATCAACGCCTTCAAGAAGAAGTCTACTTTGTAAGCGGATGATGTGTGACCAGGCTGTAATGGGTGAACGACTTGATGACTGGAGGATAAATTATATAGCAAGCATCTCAAGTATCTGTAGATGATACTGAGATCATGGAATACGAATGGACACATTGAAGTATATTGTCACGCCTATATATACACGTGCCACATGTCAAGCTCAGTCGACTCGCTTGCCTCCGCCTCCGTAGCCATATCCTCCCAACCCATAGCCACTGCCCATGCCGCCTCCTCGTCCGTTAGCGACAGGAAGCCCGTATCCACTACCTCCGTTTCCAAATCCTCTTCCACCTCCACCATTCATCCGATCCGTAGCATACCTCTTCAGTCGTCTCGGTAATTCCACACCACGGAAGTAAACAACGCAGACAGCCGCACTCGCCACGGCACTCAAGAAACAGTACACCAACGTACTAGTATAAATATGTCCTCCATATCCACTCCAACCTGGAGGCAGCGTCGTGCTGGGATACCATCGCACACTGAACGCCAGACTCAACGGATCCCCAATCGTAATCTTGGTATTGCGCGTATGACTCGACACGGAATACGCAGTCGCCGCATCCACCGTCCCGGGCGCCACACTCTTAGGACTAGCATGAACGAGCAGATTCAAGTAATTCCCCACATGCAAATGGCTCAACTGCAGTGTCCCCGCCAGCGCAATGATGAGGGGCGTGTACATTGTACTCTGCGTCCCCAGTGCGCCCTCCTGTGTGCTTTCATCGCTGACCCGGTATTCGGTTTCTAGGACGCTGGGTGGGAGCGGTTTGGACGGGATGCGGCAGGAAAGGGGCGCGTCGTTGTGGATGTAGAATTCGAGCAGGTGGAAGAATTCGTCCGTTACAAAGTCTATGGTGCAGTTTACGTCTTTCTCTACGCCGAAGTTTAGGTGGAGGGGTTGGCCGGTTTCGTTGCAGGTGGGGAAGGGTATGTATTGGAGGTGGCCGGCGGCGTCAGTGATCTGGGAGGGGGTGTGTTAGTAGGGCTGAGGTATGGGTTTTGGGGTATTTGCGCGGGTGGCTTGGGTAGGAGATCGTAGACGTACGTGTTCACCGGTTTCTCTGGTTGGGGTTAGCAATTGCACTCGCACCTTTTTAGATGGGTATTGAGACTTACATGGTCCTGTTCAAACAACTGACTGGTATCATTTCCCCCGGGTTATATCCCCGTGCCTCTTCTGCGCTCTTCATGGGCTCCTGGCCGCTCAACGCTGCTGCGAAGGACGAGAACAACGCGACGACAAGGAGCCATGATGGTGACTTTCGTTGCGATATCATGGCGATTATGATATAGAGGAGGCTCAAGGAGTCGCTAAGCGCATATGTAGTTGGTGCTGCGCGTAAGGCAGCTGCGACGGTCGAGGTGCATGTGTCAACTTGGACATTGTTGAGTACGGATCGAGGTCCCTGGCCTGTGCCCGCCCGCGGCAAAGACACTCCCGGTGCAACTCCGCAATCCAAGCTTCACCTGCGCGACATGGTTGTGAAGACGAAAAAGATGCAGATTTGCTGTACTGAAAGCGGAATGTATTCTGTTTCTGTTTCAGAAGGGCCAATTGAAGTCAAGCTGTATAAAGCCACGTCCTGGATTTGACAATATGATGGGTGGATTCATGTGTATTCAGGGTGACCCTCACAGTATCGTGCGGTATGAAGTATTGCTACATCTTTAGCTTACGGAGACAACCGTGATCTGTTTGTATCTATCAAATCGAGAAGCAGTCATTGCTTCTTATGCAAATGCTCTTATAGTACAATATGTACACATCCGATTTACACATGCCCCTCCAAACCATCCCAAAGTCTTAGAACAAGAGCATTCATGTCTACCATCCCTTCCTCGTCAATTCTGTCACGCGGTTTGTGACGTCCTGGAAACCCTTTCGGAACCTCGCTCTCCACCGCTCAGATGCCAACCGCTTCCGCTTCAGTCCGCCTCTTTCGTGGAACTTTTGCTTGTTGAAGTCGCTCTTGACCTTGTTCCTTGCCATCAAACTTCCCAACATGCCGATGCCCCTCACAATATCCCGTCCTCGGTTGACATCCAACTCTACAGTGCGTCCATATGCGGGGTTCAAGCGCGGGAACTGGGCAAATGTCTCTTCTTGTTGTACAGCGAGTGGTGACGCCTCGGAGGGTTTGTTGGCGAGGGTGGGATTTAGCATCCCATCGGTCGTCGCCATTTGGCTGAAATCCAGGCCTGGCCTCCTACCAGGTCGTCTGCTGCCGGAGCCCGCAAACTCCTCGCCGAAGACGCGGCTGGTTGGTGGGTTAGACCCTGCGTTCCGAGGCATGCTGCCGAGGAGAGCGTCCATTGTCTGTGTAGTATTTCTTTGGGTGGTGGGCTGTGGCCGAGGTTGTGGTGCTGCGGCCTCCCGCTCAGGCATGTAGCGGGCTTGCGGCCGTTGAGCTTCCCGTTCGGGTACGTAGTGCTCGTCGTCGTTCTTCGGCAGTGGTTGTTGCGCAAGGCATCTCGGTGTGTGCGAAATCGCTCGTTGACATGTCCGGCTCGAGGTGTGCGGTATCCGTGTGAAGTTGGAAGGGCGGAGCAGAAGCTCGCCCAACGATCGTGAGGCCATTCTGAATCTCTGCTGCTACAGTATTGACATGGGCGGGGTGATTAGACGTGCTGGCGGCGGGCAATTGCGGGATGGCTCCGGTGAATGATGGAGGCCATGCACGTCGCGGTTCCCAAATTTGTCGGCGATATAGTGGTCCGAGCGTTCCTCGAGCTCCAAATCTCAACTGTGACTTCTTCTCTCACTGTAACACGCGACAGCGACCTCGACAATCTATTCAACCTCTCTCTTTACATAATCCCACCAAGTTCGGCGACTGTATATCTGCGCAAGATGTACGGCTATCCTGGTATGTCAAGCGATCCTTTGCGACGCGAACTCAGCTAACATGCGCAGGTGCTCCGGGCTACAACCGCCCTCCGGGCTTCGCAGGCACTCCGCCAGGCATGGCAGGCATGGCGCCGCCTGGAATGGGTATGTGATGGCAATAACTGACAATAGCAAAGCTGACATTGCGCAGGTCCTCCAGGCGCAGCAGCTCCCCCCGGCGTAGCAGTTCCCCCCGGTGTCGCGAACGCCCAAGGCCCGCCAGCAATGAATGCACCACGCGCTCTGCCATCCGGATGGGCACCGCCCACGAACATGCCCACCTTCAACTTCAATGCGCCCGTCATCCGTCTGGGAACACAGGGCGGACGACCTGGCGCTGTCGACAGCCCTGTAGGCGGCCGAAGAGACAACGCCGCACCACCCGGTCGCCGTGGCCTTGGCATGGACAGAGACGGCGATCGCAGGGACGCCGTCCAGCCCGTTAATCCCCCGTCGCGCGAAGATATCGCGCGAACCATCTTCGTCGGCAACATTCCCGATGGCGTTGGAGGCGATGAGGGCATGGAGCGCATCCTGGAGACGGCAGGAAAGCTTGTTCGGTGGACGAGAGCTACCGACGCCAACAACAAGCCCCAGACGTTTGGCTTCGCCGAATTTGGAGACGCTCAGAGCTTGGAGACAGCCGCCGAGATATTCAAAGACGTGCGTGTGCCTACAAAGCGTCAAAAGGCCGGCAAGCCCAAAACCGACGACGGCGAACAAGACGAGGTGGAGACGACCAAGTTGCACGTCATGGTGGATGATGCTTCGATCAAGTACGCAGAGGAATGGAGCAAGACCCGAAACGAAGACGAGGCCACGGTTCAATTTAGGCTCGACAGTGCCAAAGAAGCGCTTTCCTCGGTCCTCGCGAGCTTTTTCAACCCGCCGAACGCACCCCACGTCGACTACGCAGGAGACACAATGATGCAAGATGCACAGGCACAAGACGGTGAAGATGTGGAAGTTGCATTCGTCAACCTTGCAAATGGCGAGGATGAGCTTGCGGACATCCCTGCAGAGATGCGTGAAATTGTCGCCGCAGAAATTGCTGCCTTCCGCGACCGTTCCAACCAACGCGATCGCGAACGACTCCTGAAAGAAGAGGAGCTTGAAGCCGAGGAGCGCAGGCGTAGTGGTAGACGTGCATCCCCACCACCATCCGCCCCTACTGGACCCGGAGGTGCCAATGGTGTACCGCTGGGCCCCAGAGCAGAACGGGGTGTTCAAGGTGCACCCAGTGGACCCAAGGGCTCACAGTTCCCCCGAGACTACCAAGGTGGTGTCAACTTTGTCAATGGCGGTGCCGTACATAACGGTGCATACATCAACCGCGAGGACGACGATGACTCCGCCAGCGACTCGGAACTTGAGCGTCGTCGCAAGAAGAAGCGAGCAGAAGAGGCTGATGAGGCATACAAGAAGCAACTCTCACGCTGGCTCCAGACCGAGCGTCGTACTTTTGCTTCGGTCGAGCGTACAAACGACTACTTCAAGAATATGGACGCGGAACGCGAGAAAGCTCGTGCGGCACAAGCGAAGCAACTCCGAGAATTCGACGATGATCAAGAGGCAGCTTCGAGACGCGATCTCTACTACCGCGACCACAGCGACTGGATCCGCGACCGCGAGTCAGTTCGTGGTCAGGAGGCCAAGGAAGACGCGATCGATCGCGAACAAGAACGGCGCGAGTTGGCCTCGCAGAGGAAGCAGAAGGACCATGCCCGCGGCCAGGCCGATGCCTTCTTGGAGGAGCAAGGCGAAGAGCTTATGCGCAGGGAGGAACAGCGCGAGCCAGCTCATTTCAAGATCTCGCTCGGGGCCGCCGCCAAGAAGCTCGAAAAGACTGCCGCTCCCCGTCGAACCGCCGCCGATGTCGAGAATCTGCTCGAGGACGAGGACCTCACAGATCAATCCGGTGCCAAGAAGCGAACTCTCGTGCCCATCAACTTCGATGCGGCTGTACGTGCAAACCTTACGCAAGAAGAAATCGAAGAAGCCCAGCGACAGTTGGCGCGCGACATTCCCAACGACAAGGAAGGCCTGTGGAAATGGCCCATCGCTTGGGAGCATTTGCCTCAGAAAAACATCGACAAGGATATCAAGCAGTGGGCTGCCAACAAGGTTCTTGAGCTCACTGGTGTACAAGAAGAGATGCTTGTCGACGCTATCGTGGACCATTTGAAGAGCAAGGGCGCACCGCAGCCCCTGGTGGAGAACTTGGAAGTGGCTCTCGATGACGAGGCTGAGTCTCTCGTGAAGAAGCTCTGGCGTATGGTCATCTACTACAGTGAGACTGAGAAGAGGGGTATCAAATGAGGACGTTGCTTTTTGCTCATGTGGAACAGCAATCCATCTTCGACAGTGCCTTTCGGATTCATCACCGATACGGCTCTTGCATTCCTCACGAACCGGGCGAGTGAGTATTTGGGAGGTCTTGGTCTTGTTTGGGTAGTATTGACGCGCTGTAGGGTCCTCGGATCTTGCATCACGAAACGACGTGTAGATAATGGGTGTATGGTTGGAATGGAGAGTCATACCAGGTCCGTCCTTTTACTTTCGATTGTCACACCACTAATACACAGCCGTTCTTCCTTTACCGTTGTTCAAATTTGGATGATGCTTCGCTGTAGTCTTATGCGGCGTAAGTATTATGCGTGCTCTTTTTACTTTGCTGATGTTCAGCATTGAGAGTCTACCTTGATGGTACTCATGATCCTCGGGTTGGACTACTCCTTAAACCCACTCATGCCACCCCGCGGCCGGTAAGCCTTGTTTGCCGCGGTATTTGATCACACTTCACGATCGTAAAGAAGTCGTTGGGGTAGGTCAGGAACAAGCTTCATATTGAACTACTTGCCCGTGTCATCACGGCGGCTTTCTACGTAGTTTCTCCTCGCACGCTGCTAAGCGTTGTCACGCGTCGTCAAGCCCAAGCTTCTCGCCTAGCCGCGAAGCACCTGGAGCCGCGTCCTGGGCAAGGGACCCCTATAGTTCGTGGGGTGTAGCACTGTACAGCTCACGTGTGAGGTAAATAAAATGCCGGCAACGTTGCCAAATGCCCCGATTTTTCCAGCCCCAGAAAGTGGCGCGCCGAGATCTTCCACGAATGATGAGGGGCAAGTGGGGTGGAATTCACGATGGCGCGGGCGGTTGGCACTATTTGGCGTGGAGATGCGTGGAGTGTTGTGCCGGATGCCTTGCCAGTTAAATAGACCGTCTAGATCCTGCCTCCAGACGGAATTAGTATCCCCTCAATCATCTCAACTCGACTTCTTTATTCACCTTCATCTCTTGTTTTCAAGTTTGCCTTGAAAAGAATCTCAACTTCTGGTAGCTTTGCGGGGTATTCCGATCATTCCGAACATCGGTAGCAACACAACGAAAACACCACAATGGCCATTACAATCACAGGTGCTGAGACGAGGGATGTGCGGTTTCCAGTATGCTCCCTAGTCATTCAAGCTATACAATAGAGAAAGAGGAATCTAACGCGTCTGCAATAGACATCCCTTGACAAGACTGGTTCCGATGCTATGAACGCAGCGGGAGACTACTCTTCAGCTTACTGTATCCTACACACAGACTCTGAGTTCAAGGGTCATGGTATGGTAAGTCTAATCTCATTCGATGTTGGCCATGAGTAGAAGAGATGAGCTACTATGGCGACTCCGCCCTGATCATCTCATCTCTTTCCCCAACTCATGGGTACCCCTGAACCGGCCAACTTGTGACCACTTGGCAACTGAATCCATTCGTTTCCTGATTGCTTACAATTTGCAGACCTTCACAATTGGCCGCGGTAACGAGATTGTATGCACCGCCATCGCCTACCTTGCCGACCGCATCAAGGGCCACACACTCGACTCACTAGTTGCCAACTGGGGAAAGACATGGCGCCACCTGGTAAACGACTCTCAACTCCGGTGGATTGGACCCGAAAAGGGTGTCATCCACCTCGCTCTCGGTGCCGTCGTAAACGCCATCTGGGATCTCTGGGCCAAATCGCTCGGCCAACCTGTATGGCGCATCGTTGCAGACATGACACCCCAGCAAATAGTCGACTTGATCGATTTCCGCTACATCACCGATGCCATCACCCCCGAGGAGGCGCTGGAGATCTTGACCAAAGCCGAAGCCGGCAAGAAGGAGCGACTCCAAGAAGCCCTTGATAGCCGCGCCGTCCCCGCATACACGACTTCCGCAGGATGGCTCGGTTACGGTGAAGACAAGATGCGTGGTCTTCTGAAGGAGACACTGTCAAAGGGTTACAAGCACTTCAAGCTCAAGGTCGGCAGCGATATTGCGCAAGACAAGCAGCGTCTCAGCATCGCACGAGAGATCATTGGTTTCGACAAGGGTAATGTGCTCATGGTCGATGCGAACCAAGTCTGGAGTGTACCGGAGGCGATTGAGTACATGAAGGCGTTGAAGGAGTTCAAGCCGTGGTTTATCGAGGAGCCCACCAGCCCTGATGACGGTACGTACCCCTTTCCTTGCTTCTATGTTATAGAGAAACGCATACTGACCTCAACAGTCCTCGGCCACAAAGCAATTCGCGAAGCCCTAAAGCCATACAACATTGGTGTCGCAACAGGAGAAATGTGCCAAAACCGCGTCATGTTCAAGCAATTCCTCGCCTCAGGCGCCATCGACATTTGCCAAATCGACGCCTGCCGCCTCGGCGGTGTCAACGAAGTCATTGCCGTGCTCCTCATGGCCGCCAAGTTCAACATCCCCATCGTACCGCACTCGGGTGGTGTGGGCCTTCCAGAGTACACACAGCATCTTTCGACCATCGACTACGTTGTTGTGTCGGGGAAGAAGTCCGTGTTGGAGTACGTTGACCATCTGCATGAGCACTTTTTCCACCCGTCCAGGATTGAGAACGGTTACTATGTTACTCCTATGGATCCTGGTTACTCGGTTGAGATGAAGCCTGAGAGTATGGATCGGTTTAGCTTCCCTGGTGGTAAGGATGGGTGGTGGCAGAGTGAGGAGGCGAAGCCGATTTTGGAGGGTATTAAGATCTAAGGATGTAGTTTGGTATTCGTCGAATGAAGGAATCATATTTGAGCGAGCAGATGCCTTGTGCTAAGCGCAGATGTCCTTGTTTTACTAATGCATCGCGTTCGCCCTCTCCGAGACTACCTGTAATCACACCCCCTCAAGAAAGATACTCCTCCTACCCTCGATGCATTCCTGCAATCCCCCATCACGTAGCGGTAAGATGTGTTTGCGAAAGAACTTATGTTCTACCATACACTTCCTAAGTCTTTGCTCATCAAACGCTTCCTCTTTGGTAAGGAACAACCGAAAATTGCGACATTGGCTCAGCCGAACAGCTAGAGTCTTGCAATGGTCGTTGACAACACGCAGATGGTTGCCAAAAGGTACGCAGGTCCCATTTCCATAGAAGACTGAGGGAAGTCGACGTTGAAAAAGCGCTGCCTCATGATACATAAGACACAATGGTCCATATGCCAATAAACGGAATCGGACATGCACCCTGGGATTTTCGATGCAGTAGTCGGCCAGGAGATTTAGCTTATGGCAGGGGTCGGCTAACGTAATGCGCAACTCATCGAAGTGCCCTTTCACGATGAGGCCTCCGACATCCACTCGTTCATCTTTGGAGCGAACTAATGGTCGAATTTCCACAGTTTTGACTTGAGAAGTCCAAGACTTGTCGCATTGGCGCACGAAGCGGATGAACTGATGGGTAGCGTTTTGAGCGCATACGTTGTCTTGGGCGAATACGATATCGTTGTATAACAGTGACAAGTGCTTGGTCTCTTTGTAGAGTTGCTTGCACACGTACTTCAGCTGGTTGAACTCGGATGTAGATTCTGCGGTAGAACACAGCTTTACGCCCTGCGCGGACTCATGTTCGTAATACGCATCCACACATTCTTGGGGTGTTGCGTGCCAGATATCGTCTATACTGTTGACCTCTTCGGTCACTGCCTGGGGTATGGTGTCGAAGTCGATCGAATCGCGATAGAAGAGCTCGTGATGGTTGGCGGTGAGTGCGTATTCGTAGATCGTGTTGCGTATCTCGCCTGGCAATTGGAGGAGGCGATTGGTGCCGTCCTGGGTAGGAGCTGACTTGCTGTACCCACTGGTCATCGGGTCGGAGTCTCCTCGCGCGCTTTTGCTAGACGCGTTACTCATGTCGATATATTCCCTAGTTTCAGATTTTAAGCGGGCAGGAGGGGCAGTGGTAGGTGATGGGGTTTTGGCGGCAAAGAATAAAATTATACTCATGCGAAGGGACAGCCTTGGAACCCATACGTTTAGACTTGGTCAGATGGCAACGAGAAAAACTCTTTAATCCACGTGTTGAAGGGGCCCAGACCAGTTTCGTACTCGTTGTGGGGATATCATTAGGCGACCCAAGGTAAGACAATTTGTTTGTAATTATTATGGAACATGCGTCGCTTCCCTTGTACTAAGTACTCAGAAATATCCTAGCGATTAGGAGTTGTCAGCCACAGGTTCGCATCTCCAACGTTGCTTGCCAGTAGTATGCAGCTCTGTACCGGCGACTAATGATCACTTAAAGTAGCTTCTGCGACTAATGATCACTTAAAGTAGCTTCTCGACTCTTCCTCACGATATCGTTCAACTGTGCCATCATTGCCATATCTGTGGAGACTTGCCGGCTCTCCGTCCTTGGGTCCTTCCAAAGCAGATCAAACTTAATCTCTTTCTGTTCGTTGATACGTCTTACAAAGACTACAACAGGTTCATGTATAAGAGCCGCGGTATCCCACTTGTGAGTCTGAATCTTGAATATAACGTGCTGCACGTTCAATGTGACCCCTGGAGTCTCTTCCAATCCCCTGAAGGTAAAGATGCATGCGTCTAGCAGGCGATGTCGAAGTTCGGGATCGGCTATACTGGCGTCTTTGGCGATTGCGGCAGGGACATTGACGGTAACGTAAGGTAGATGTAGGCTCAGTAATTCGCGGAACGAGGCGAAGACGTCGTCGAAGTATATGCGTGGTTCATTTGCGTCGGCAGGTAGCGAGCGTGTATCGCGCATTCCGAGACGGACTTTCACGTTATGAAGGTGGGAGTGCGTCTGGATCTGGGGCGTGCCGATGACCGTATCTATCTCAGTAGTGGAAAAAGCTACTTGAACCATATCGATGCTCTTCTGTACTGCGCCGTTCATGACTAACTGGCTCTCGGCGACTATCATGCTGGAAAACTCTTGACGGATCTGCTTGCAAGCGCTAAGAAGACCGGTAACGTCTCGCAGGCTGGTAACATCCGGCAGGAGATACCGATAGACTTCGTTTCGAATCTCTGCAGGCATCAATAAGAACGATGAACTCTGCCCTTGTGTAGGTACGAGAACAGGGGTGGGAACATCCATAGTACGTGATATGTCGATGCTTCGGGCGTTGCGAACATCCTGATGAAGCCTTTGTGCGAGTTCGTCGTGTAATCGTCCTCTGTGCTTCTTCGATACGGCCATGAGTATTTTCTGGAGCCTGTCTTTAGGTTTGGTGATCGTGACTGTCGTTGCATTCGCCAAGTCAGGAGCTTGTTGATCGTGTCGCGTGAGTCCTTTTTTGCTGATATGGGTTTCGCGGGGGCGGGGGACATTGATGACTTTTCGGAGACGACATCTTGCCCGCTTGAGAAGAGGTTCTCTCATTGGAATAAACACATGCAATCAGCCTGGACACTAGGATCTGCCTATGCTAGGGTTGAGTCAAGTAAAGCAAGAGGATCGATCGTAATGCTGCCCTGGATAGTCGAATATGCCGACAGAAAACTCTTCTCATTCTTATCTAAAATGGCTGTATTCATGACGATGATCGAGCCGAGAAACATGCTGTTGTTCCATAGGTCTACGATTGGCAGCAGCGGTCCAGTCTACCACCGAAAGCAGTGGGGCCAACCTACGAAGGGCAGGTGAGGGGTGGACCGGCCACTCCCAAGGCGTTCTTATAGTGATACATCTCCAAATATATTCCGTGGATTTCACGAGAAAGGTCGCTATCTGGAAGGCCATTATTGGAAGAGTGGAGATTGGCAGAAGATGAGGCTCAACAAATGCGAGCATCGGGACAGTCGGAACCCGTGGACGTTCCGCGCAGCGGCTATTGAAGGCCCACGGCATGACTCCGATGGTGCATGGCCACCTTTCATCCTCTCAACTCAGATCTCATATATTACTACCTATGTGCTGCTGAACATTGAAATAAGTATTGATTACAGAAACGCTCACAGGTTCTCATTGTCGGATTTACGACCCCACCTGCACCCCGCCTCCCCGCTTTGATCACCAAGGTCGACCAAGAAAGCATACCCTCCCCGGAGACTATTATCAACAGCTACAGTCGCAATGGCTCCTCCACCAGCTCCGGGCGTATGGTGCCCCGCAGTAACCTTCTACACTCCCGAAAGTGACACGGCAACCTTGGATCTCGCCGCACAAAAACAGTATTTTGAATACCTCTCCAAATCGGGTCTTACTGGTTTAGTCGTTCTTGGCTCTAACGCTGAGGCATTTCTCCTCACTCGCGATGAGAAGAGAGCGTTGATGAAATGTGCTCGTGAGGCCGTCGGCCCCGACTACCCTCTGATGGTCGGCATCTCAGGCTTCTCTGTACCTCAAGTCATGGAGAACATTAGCGACGCAATTGAGGCTGGAGCCAATTATGGACTTTTGTTACCAGCGGCGTACTATGGGCCAGCAGCTTCTAAAGAAGTCGTCATGGCTTTCTACGATGAGGTTGCGCAGAAATCCGAGTTGCCTATCGTCATCTACAACTTCCCGGGTATCTGCAACGGGGTGGACCTTGATTCTGTCACGATCGCCGCGCTCGCAAAACGGAACCCTGGCAAGATCGTCGGCGTAAAGTTGACGTGTGGTAGCGTCGCGAAGATAACCAGGCTTTGTGCTGAGCTGCCAAGCGATACCTTCTCTACGTATGCAGGCCAAGCGGATTGGTTGGTTGCTGGCCTCGCAGTTGGAAGTGCAGGATGTGTGTCAGCATTCAGTAACGTCTTCCCGAAGGTCTGCTCAAAGGTCTACGAGTGGTATACTACTGGGAAGACTCAAGAAGCCTTGGAGCTTCACCGCAAGGCGGCGCTCGCGGAGAGCCCGATCAAAGCTGGAATCGCTCCCACGAAGCATGCTGTTAGTCAATACAGTGCGAAAGCTGCTGGCATCGAGGGCGCCGAGGGGAAGCTTAACCCAAGGCGACCGTACTTGCCAGTTGGCGACGCAATCAAGACGAGCGTAAAGAGTGCCATGGAAGAGCTTGCTACGATAGAGAGCATCTTGTAGAAGAGGCTGGAGGATAGGGTTTCCGAATTAGTTCAGATAGAGGTACTTGCATCTCGCGGTATGGCAAGCGTAGCATACATATCGTCACACTCGTAATTTCGAACATATGATGGGCACGCATCCCTTTCCGAAAATATTCTGGTTCCAGTCGTGAAGCTATGAGCCGAGAGAGATGAGGACTCCAGGGCTAGTAAAAGTGCAGACCCTTGATTTAGCGGCGCACGTGCCTTATCGATAACCAACATTCACATCTCGAACTTTTTCCTAATCCACCAAATACGACGAAATGGCGCCGCAAAGAGGAGCAAGCGGTATCGAAAAGAAGAAGCGGTCGAAGAAGAGGAGGACGAGAACTGAGGGTACAAGCAGCGCGGTTCAACCAGTCGCGAGGGATACGCTAACAACTGGACAGTCTCATCATCGAGCGAAAGTGACAGCGATGTCTCAAGCGTGAAGAGTCAAAAGGTGGCCGCGGTAGAAGAAGAACCTAAGGTACGAGAGTCGCGTTGAATAGCTTTGATCTGAGCTGACTCGAAGAAGGATGTTTCGCCAGCGCCAGCACCAGCACCCGCTAAGAAAGAGAAGAAGAAGAAGAAGAAATCCAAGACTGGCAGTGTACCAGATGCTCAGCCAGATGAAGATGTCGCTATGACAGATGTACCAGCTTCTCCGCCACCAAAACAGGTAGCATCAAAGGCTAGTCAACAGGCGCAAGACGATTTCGGCGCCCTCTATCTGCGCAAAATCGCGGCTGAGTTCGCTGACGATCTCGACAAAGTGCGTGAAGCGCCAGACTTCAAGGCGAGCAGTGTGCCGATGCTCATTCATGCGCTCAAACAAGGCGAAAGTCTTTACAGTGTAGAAGAGAGAAAGAGGGTCGTAGGCGCGGCGAACGCGTAGAGAACAAGGGTAGCATGGGTGGCGTTTGGCGTTTGGAAACAGTTTTGCGCAAAGATTATCATAATGCAAACGTTCGTATATTCAGAAGAGTGTCCGAACTCGGTCCCATTCATGTGCCTGATTCCCCCAAAACGGTCATCGAACAGCCAAACGCCTTGCTATGCAGAATCTCGTGAAATCGTCTAGTATGCCTCGACCTCCATACCGCTCCGCCACTCCAACTCGATTGTCCAAGCCAGGAGGTTCGGGTGCTTGATCACAACCATGTCATGGGCCAGCTTCATGACTTTTTCCCTCTTCTCCGCCTTTTCTCCCGATGGCAGCACCATCAAGGTATCGTACGCTCTAGCCAGCAGCTTCTCCTCGTATTCCCGCCTCAGCTCGTCATCGCCCGTCCAGTTAATGATCTCCTCGTATATCCCTTCTAGCGGGCTAGTAGCGTATATCTCGTTCTTAACAGAGGCTGTGGTACCCTCCAGTGTCGCGCCGATGCGAAGTCGTCTCTCTTCTATGAGCCGCTTGATTGTGGAAGCCTCCTGTGTCTCGTGAATCTCGGCGATGCGCGTGTACGTTTTTGACGGGTCTGGCAGACGACCTTCGAGGTAAGAGTATACGGGAGAGGACGGCAGCTGGGTACTGAGTGCGCGTGCATATTGAGTCTTGGTGCCATGGGCACGAGCGTGATCTACGAGCTTATCGATGGCAGATTGGGACTTGTGCGCGTCGTCCCTGTTCTTGTTAGCATTGTTGCCTCTGAGCCTGTATAGACAGAACATACAAATTCATGTATATCTGCGCTAGTTCCAGTCCGACGTCAATGTTCTCATCAACCTTGGCGCCCTTGAGACCTTCGTACATGCCCCTTAGCCCGAGCCATGCCTGTGGATCTTCAGGCTTGAGCTTGGTCGTGTCATAGTAGGCTTTCGCCGCTTCGTCGAATCTGCTCAGGCCGTCGTTGGCGCGTCCGAGGAACAGGTAGGCGAAGTAGTTTTGGGGCTCCTTCTCCAGCACTGCTGTCGCTTGGTTCTTCGCTTCCTCCCAATCCTTTGCGCCAATCGCCGCCTTCGCAGCCTTCAGCGCCGTTTTCGTAGACATGTCGTTGATTTGGATAGCGATAGTTTGGGGAGTAGCCGTCCGTACGGCGTTACTTGTGTTATGAAGGTGCCATGAGGAGTGAATTGGAGCTTTGGTGTGGGGCTCGCAGCGTCGAAAGAGCAGGCAATGACGCACGGCATGCTAGCGTCGATCCTGGGCTTCAGCCTTACCAAAACACGAACATCAACGTCAACCACTCTGTAATCTACTTGTCGCTACCCTTCACAATAAAACCGTTCGAACATCTCTGACATTTCGAATCCCTCTCATTACAGCATCTGTCGGCGTTCTGCATTGCATTGGCTGGGTTCAAAAATTCGGATTGCTGTCATGGCGTCACACGCGGACAGTGCGCACGACCTGCTGGATCTCGACATATCGACCTTGCGGCAGTTCGTTGAGCTATTTCCCAACGAGGGCCTATCAAAAGTCATCACAGGCTGGTTGAGCAGCGGTATATCAAGATACCCGCTTGTAGAAGAAGGCGACTCAAGAGAAGGACCTGACCTGAGTGAGGGTGGGGTAGCTCTTACCCAAGATGTTCCAGTCTCACAGGAGGACTGTCTGGTGTTGATGACTGAAGGAATTACCGAGGCTGGAAGATCGCCACTTGCACATTGCTTGCTCGGAGACTACTACCTGTCCTTGGAGGAGTACGAAAGCGCGGTCGAGAGCACAAGGAAAGGCTTGAAATATGCTGCTGCGGAGGCTAAGAAGACCGACTTATCACTTCAGAGAACTCGCGACGCTTTGAGTAGTACGCTTGCTACTGCTTTAGTCTACTACCAGGCCCCAAGAAACCATCTGGAAGCCAAGGGTATCTTCGAATCCATCTTGAAACGCAAGCCACAGTTCACCTCTGCTCTCATCGGCATCGGGCTGGTCCTAGAAGAAGAGGAGGAATATGAGCAAGCCTTCCAATTCCTTGAGAAGGCACTAAAGCAAGATCCCTCGAATGGTCGCATAGGTGCAGAATCAGCCTGGTGTCAAGCACTTGCCGGTGACTACAAGACCGGTCTTGAAAGGCTCCAAGAGTACCTCGATTACCCGCAGCTCGATGCCTCCAAGCAACGTGGCCGCGAGCTCCGCGCACAGACACTTTATAGAATAGGTGTATGTATATGGGAGCTCGATCCGTCCAAGCCAGCGAGGAAGGACCGCCAAGGAACGTATTCGAAGCTGCTCGCAGCGATCAAAGCAAACCCGAACTATGCGCCAGCATACACTCTGCTTGGCATCTTCTACGAAGATTACAACAAGGACCGCAGACGAGCGCGGCAGTGCTTCCAAAAAGCCTTCGAGCTATCACCCTCTGAGGTCGTCGCAGCTGAGCGCCTTGCTCGCCTTTTCGCTAATCAAGGCGAATGGGACATTGTCGAGGTCGTGTCCCAACGAGTGGTAGACTCCGGAAAAGCCCGTCAGACACCAGGATCGAAACGAAAAGGCGTCAGCTGGCCGTTTTCTGCACTTGGTGTCGTCCAGATGAACAAGCAAGAGTATCAAAAGAGCATTGTGTCCTTCTTATCCGCACTACGCATTAGTCCGGATGACTACTACTCCTACGTCGGTCTCGGAGAGAGCTACCACAACTCTGGTCGATATAACTCAGCATCACGCGCGTTCAACTACGCAGAAAACCCGACAGATGGCGTTGTTCTGAAGAGGTCTGACCAAGAGGGGTGGTTCACCAAGTACATGCTTGCCAACGTCAACCGCGAGTTGAGTGAGTTCAATGAAGCTCTTGCAGGTTACGAAGCTGTACTAGCGTCTCGGCCGAAAGAGTTTGGTGTCTCGATAGCACTTCTGCAGACTCTCGTAGAGAAGGGATGGCATTGCGTTGAGACCGGTTTCTTTGGCGAGGCTGCCGATAGCGCGACCCGTGGTATCGAAGTTGCGATGTCCATTACCGAGTACAAGCCGGACGCTTTTAACCTATGGAAAGCTGTGGGCGATGCATGCAGTTTGTTCACTTGGGTCCAAGATAAACTAAAGCAGTTTCCCGTGGAGCTGATCGAGAAGGTGCTGCGCAGCAAGTCGGATATGAACATCGATTTTGATGAACACAAGGACATCGATGGGCTTGGACAGGATACGCTGGCTGCACTTTCCGCAGATAAAGACGACACTCTTACCAAGGTGCTCAAAGCCTCAATACTTGCACAAAAACGAGCAGTTTCCAGTTGTGCGCATGACATACACGCACAGGCTGTAGCGTGGTACAACTTAGGTTGGACAGAGTATAGAGCACACGTCTGCTTAGAGCAGGAAGGCATTGAGGGGTCGAAACTCACAACATACCTTCGAGCAGCCATGAAGTGTTTCAAGCGTGCTATCGAGCTAGAAGCTGGTAACTCGGAGTTCTGGAACTCGCTTGGTGTCATCACGACTACACTGAGTCCCAAGGTCGCTCAGCACGCCTTTGTTCGCTCCCTACATCTCAACGAACGAAGTGTGCACACCTGGACGAACCTAGGAGCGCTTTACTTGTTACAAAATGATCACGAACTTGCGCACACCGCCTTCTCAAGGGCGCAATCGCAAGACCCCGACTACTCATTAGCATGGGTCGGCGAAGGCATCATCGCATTGCTCACCGGAGACTCCAACGAGGCGCTCTCTCACTTCACTCACGCATTTGAGCTTTCAGAGTCGTCACTGCTTTTGACCAAACGTCAATACGCCGTCTCGGCTTTCGACTTCCTTGTGTCTTCGCCTTCGTCATCCAGCAACATCACGAACCTCATACAGCCTCTGTTCGCGCTTCAACAGCTCAACATACAAGCACCTTACGACATCCCGCACAAGCACCTAGCAGCCTTGTTCTTAGAGCGTATTGGTAACTACGACGCTGCTGTAACAGCTTTGCAAGCTGTGAACGAGACAGTCGAGCAAGAATATGAGAGATCAGAGTCGCTGGCGTCCCTGGCTCGGGTTGCACAAGCCAAGACAGACCTGGCCCGCAACCTTCTCGCTATCGAGTCCTTCAAATCGGCTGTTGAAGAAGCTGAGACAGCACTTGATCTGCTCTCTGAACTGGACAGCGATTCCAAACAGTCCGCATTATCCGGGGACCAGATTTCGAAGACTAAACTATCAGCTCGTCTCACAGCTGGTCTAGCACACTACTTTAGTGGCTCCTTCGACGCCGCGATACCGTATTTCCGAACATCACTCGAGGCAACTGGGGCCAACCCAGACATCATCTGCATTCTCGCAGAAGTACTTTGGGCCAAGGGCGGAGAGAACGAGAAGCAAGTGGCTCGCGACCAGCTCTTTACCGCCATTGAGAAGCACGAAGGCCATGTTGGCTTGCTGACTCTCATTGGCGCCATGACAGTACTCGATGATGACTTGGAAACCATGGAAGCGATCAAAGACGATCTGGACCGACTGCGTACGAACAAGGAGCTCGGCGACGAACAGTTGGCACGCGTGGAGAAGGTCATCGAAGCCATCTCAGTCAGTCTAGGTGGTGAGGAGCAAGAGTTGGACGAGGCTCGTCGCAGTGTTATGATTGCCCCTTGGAAACACACTGGTTGGACAGAGCTCGCTGACGCTGCTGGAGGTGATGCGTTCGCCAGTACGCTTGCAAAAGAAACTGCGATGCGCAACGCACCGCCGAATGGTACGCTTGGTGCTGTTGGGTTGTCAGGCGCGATGGGTGGTACCGGCGACGTGGGAGATGCTCAGAGGGCAGTTGTACTTGCGCCTTGGGTCGCCGACAGCTGGAGTGGCTTGGCTGAGTGTGTTCAAAGCGCTTGAACAGGAATGAAGCTACCTTACAGGCGTGTGATATGAACATCTCTACGCCACCATGTCGTTAAAAAAAGTCATTAGAATTAGCGACAATATTTCCAAATACAATGTAACATATGAATCTGCGTGGTATTTGTCTTCCTAGAACGAAATCCCTTCTCCCTTCTCTTGAGCTCTCATCTCCCTTTTAGTGGTCCTCCAAGCACGGGTTTAGCCGTAGAGGCCGCAATATTCTGGCAGGATGGGTTTGTTACAACTTGATCAGCTGCAACATCAGAGCTTCCACGCTTCATTTCTTCCTTGATATCTTTGGGCTCTCGCACTTCTCCACCAGGCTCCTTCTTCGTCACTGTAAGGGCTTGCGTCGCATCGCTCCGCTCGTCTGCCAAGACTGGCTCAACTTCTCCTGTTCCAGTTGGGGTCACTTCCGGGGAAGACGCGCGGACGTCATGATATTTGTACGATGGGCAGCTATTCCGGAAATCAGAGAACACAGGACCGCGCTTTTGCAACAAGCGAATAGCGAGTTCATGGATGAATTCCCCGGGCAAAGCGATTGGTGAATAGCTTTGAAGCCAGCTTTCCGAGCCGAAGTCTGTGTATAAGTCCACAAGGAGTTTTCGGGCCCCGCTTCCATGTGTGGTACCGTCATACAGCTCCGCTGTTGCTTCAGCCGGAAGCCCACAATGGATCCTTCCTTCCACGGCGGGTCGGCAGGTAATAGCGTTGAAGAAGCCGCACATCCCGTCGATGATCTGGTTCTTGGATGTGACGTCTTGTAGTTTCTCCGCTAGTACGTAGAGACGGCATAGTTTCAGCCATTGCATAATCCCTTTGGTGACTATCAGCTGGCGTGCGTATACCAGGTTGAGGTATCGACGAAACGTGTCGGGATCACCGTCTGGTAGTGCAACTGTAGTTTCTTCGTTTTCTTTCGAGTCCTGACTAGTGGCATGCTTGAAGAAGTCGGATCTGGATGTGATGAGTGTCGAATGCACGAAGAATGATGCCGTATTGAGGCCTGACCCAACGCGCACTTTCAGCATAGGGCTGTCAAATCTACGGGACATTAGCAGTAGCAATAGTCAGATACAACATACTTACGCCAGCATTTGACTATCGTCAGTTCTTCTATCTAGGGGCACACGGCTTGCACCCACAGCTGGCTTACTTGCTGACGCTGGTGACGGCGATCGGAGCGATGAGGTATTGAAGGTAAACACAGGTGCTGACATTGTAAGTGGTGAAGACGTATGTGTGTTTCTCTCTGACTGATATTCTGAATGCATATTCTCTTGGAGTTTAAGAGTTGTCACTATGTCGCCTAAGCAGGATCATGGGGAACGAACAGCGCTTCGGCAGGATCAGGACCGTCTCAGTTACGTATCGAGAATGCGCGCGCTTATCAACACAACGAGTGCTCATGTCAAATACAGGATTTTGTTGCAGAAACAAAACAGACTTGTGTGGAAAGCCTGGCAACGTGACCGAAATGTGCCTGGTAGCGGTTAGGCAGGGGTGAGGCGTAGCTCATTGTACCACTCGAAGCGCCTTCAACACTGGTACATGACATTGTAACGAAACCTCAAGTGCAGCATCTGCAAATATATTTGAAGATAGTGCGATAGAGCTGTTCCGGTTCCGGTGATCTATAATAAGCAAAAGTGGTATGTAGAAGACACACAAACCTTGGCCCCAAAGATGGCATGAAGCTACTATACAGGCGCAGTATCGATAGCAGACACACTTCGATGACAATTGGTCATGAGCTGACTTGTGCTATTCGGTACTTGGTGGTCCTATTTCTTCTCCTCTTCCTTGGCCGGCGCCTCTCTCTTCTCCAGTATCTTGTCGACGATACCAAAGTCCACCGCCTCTTGCGCGTCCATGAAGTAGTCGCGCTCCATGTACTTCTCAATCTCCTCCAATGTCCTCTTCTTCGTAACGTGCGACTGGTATATCTTGTTCAGCTTGTCCCGTATCCTGAGGATCTCTTTGGCATGGTCCGCAATATCGCTTGCCTTGCCACGGTATCCGCCACTCGGCTGATGTATCATGACTCGCGCATGTGGTAATATGTATCGCTGCCCCTCGGCGCCACCTGCAAGCAGCAACGATCCCATGGAGGCTGCGATGCCCATGCATATTGTGCTGACCGGGCAGCGGATGTAGTTCATGGTATCGTAAATCGCAAGACCGGCGCTCACGCTGCCGCCGGGCGAGTTGATGTACATGGATATGGGTTTCTCGGGGTTGTCGGCTTCGAGGAAGAGGAGCTGGGCGACAGCGTTGGCGGACATGTAGTCGTCAACCTCGCCATTCAGGCAGATGATGCGCTCTTGCAGGAGACGCGAGAAGATGTCGGAAGTTTTCCAGCCTCCACCCTATAAAGTCAGCTAGTTCTTGAATAGTAACGCTGCTGAGCTCACAGTAGTCTCCGTCACGTAGGGTATCGGCAGTGAGATGGCGCGCGGTGTCTGTTGGTCCTGCTGCTGTGGACTCCATTGCGGCTGGAAGCCGAATTGGCTTGACATCGACCGCGTGCCATATCTGGCGAAGCTTTGTAGTGTTGATGGCCTTGTAGCCCGCCGTAATAGAGAAGCCATGATGGTGATGTCGGGGTAGCTCCTGCCTCCCCGCGTGAACGCAGCTCCGGCGCGCCAAGCCGGGGGTCCGATGCGATCGTGTGGCTCTTCCTGCGCAACACTTCCAACCCGCACGAACCACGCAGTCGCTCACTGTCCCGCCTGATGCCAGGCAGATGGATCTGTCGCCCGACGTCATGCTTGAGCCCCACTAGACTCCCGGCGCGGGCTCAATGCCGCCAATCCTCCGCCCATATTCCCGGTCGTCTCTTGAAAGGCAGTGACCTTGGTCCTACGCGCGAAGATGCCCACCAAACGTTCCGCCTCCGCAAAGACGAGACAGCCAAAGAACTTCCACTTTCGCCATTACTCGACCCGGTAGCCTTAGAAGAAAGGTCTCGCTATGAACAGACGAAAGAGCGACCGAATTTTGCTGAATTCACGCCTTTCCAGAAGAAACTATGGGAGAATCCTTTCGGTATGCATAATGCTGTCCCTTGATGGCAATGCAAGACTAATTTCTCAGCCCATGCGTTGGCATCGCCAGTCCGTCAATGCCGCGCAACAATGATCTCCCTTCCTAGCGCCTTCCTGACCTCTCTCCACGCACGCCCGCACCCAACGACCAAAGACCCGTGGCTCCTGCCTGTCTCTCTCACGACGGACAAGAAGCACCTCGGACCCCCACACCGTTTCCTTGGGACTCGTCGGGTTACTGTACAACTGGGCAAGAAGAAAGCCTGGGAGAAAGCTCTAAACTCACGCATGGCCGAAAAGTTTGGCGGGCTGGGCTTGAAGAAGATGGTTTGGAGGGAGGACATGCCAGACTTCATACTGGACATAATGCGCAAGACAGTAGCAAGTAAGCTCAGCTGGAACTTTGGTTTCAGAGGTCGATTGATTCCAGTCGCGAGTCCCCGGACTGAAGACATCGAGAGCGTCGAAGACGTTTCTTCTGTCCTCATATTCCGATCGCTTCATAACCGTGGGGATGATATGCAAAAGCTGGCAGATCTGAACATGGCTGAGCTGGAAAAGTGGTCAGCCTACTTTACCAAGAGCTTTGAGGCGAAGCTGGATCCACATGCTACCACAGAAGTCACTCACTCTTCACCACACTGGTATACTGGTCCTGTCATCGCATGTCTGCAACCTCGCCTGATGTTTCCGGAGCTCGAGTTTCATACCACCACTTGGCGAGGCAGAAAGGTTGCGGTCTACAGTTTGGTGGATCTGCTTGGAGAGGACAAGGCGCAAGAACTGATAAAAGGCAGCAAGTACGCTGGTGAGAAATGTGTCGTGATAAAGAGAGCAAGACACAATGTGCCGGTTGAGATGCTGCTCATGCAACTCCAAGCGTACATAGCCCAACCAGGTCCTTGAGTTACCTCAAGCGCACTTAGCTTTTGAATCAAAAACTAGACTTCCTCCTTGAGCCTTCTCAACCTGTCTTAGCCACTACTGTGATCCCTTCCAAAGACTACCAAACTCTGATCCAGCTCATGTACTATCAGCCGCACTTCACTACTTGCTGACACCCTCACGCAATCTCCTCTCCCAGTCTGCTTTTCTCATACCGAACATGTGCTCATCCTTCATCTCGCCATTCTTGTAAACATTGTCCCTTAGTACACCTTCGAGTACGTACCCATTCTTTTCAAAGCACCGCATACTCGCCCCGTTGCCAGAGAATACCCCAGCGTAGAGTTTGGACAATCGTTGACCATTGTTCTCGTAACTCTCAAAACTCCATGTTGTGAAGGCTTCCAGTGCCTCCGTGATATAACCCTTCCCCCAATACGTCTTTCCAACCCAGAAACCAACTTCTGCTGCATGTGCATACACATCCGAGCCTAGTTTCAAACCGATGCCTCCTATTGCGAGTTCTGGCGCTGATCTCTCACAGATGACGAAATGGTGTTGATATGGGAGTGCAAGATTCGTGTTGATCCATGTCTCGGCACTAGACTGTGTATATGGACTTGGGAAAGTTCCTCGCATATACTTGGCGATGAGAGGGTCGTTGGCGTGCAGGGAAGTCGAAGGGGCATCTTCGAGACACATCGGACGGATCATTAGACGCTTGGTAGTCACTATGGATGATGGAACTGATGTGCCCGTCTGTGCTGGTGTTGTTTGTTCCGCCATTTTGGAGATGGATACACCGACGAGATGTGCGAATACGGAAGAAAAGAACAGAGATGGGTCAGTAGAGAGAGTCCGATGTTTGTGTACTTTTAGTGCCTGATTGCTTCACGGCCGTTGACTCATAGATGCCTTTTTAGTGACCATGATAAGGCCAGTCAGCACGAAGCAAACGCACCTTCCCTGCTGGGATATCGACCGGTGGCCTGATCTAGCGACACTCGCCCATTTGATGAGTCCAGAACGATGCAAGCGTATCGCCGTATTCAAAGGACGCGCAAAGACTTGATGACTGTGAAGTATATCCTTGAACACGATGTTTGGGACTGACCAGGTGACATGTGAGAGGACGAGGCGTGACGTCGTGCATGTGGGCGGGCACTAGCGCAGCGCGCTAAAACGCGTCTGTCGCGTGGGCGGTCCAGCACTCGCAGTTCCTACGACGCTTGCCAACAGCGCCGTAATGTCGTCCTTCGGAGCAAAGTAAGCCGATCCAATTGAAGATATGTCGCATGTCTAACGTAATTGCAGAAAGGTTGTCAGAACCTATTCGCGACACACGAAGCGTCAACTCTACGATGAAGAACCGCCTACCAAACGAAGACGCGTCGAGACCACAATCGAAAGTACCGAAACGACGACCTTGACCTCTTTGGATACTGCTCTCACGATTGTCATTTCATCTCTCGAATGCGAGCGTGAAAGCTCCACCGCTCCTCCGTCCAGCCCCAAAGACTCGCCCGCAGTCTTCTCAGACGAACCGCCTCGGTCTAGTCCACCATCGTCGCCAGCACCGCGCAGCTCCCCTCCACCCGTTCAAAAACGGCGACCAGTCTTCTCCATATTCAAAAAGCAACTCAAGCCGAGCACGCCCGCCAAAGAACCCCTTACGGAACGGAGTCACAATGCGCAAAGCCCACCGAAGCCAGCACCGAAAAAGAAGCAGATGGTACAGATGCAGTTAGACCTGGCTTCAGAGACGCGTAAAACATGCAAGACATGTGGAATGCAGTACATACCGTCGAATGCCGAAGACGCGGCGCTACACAAGAAGTTTCATGCGATGAACCTTGGGGGTGTCGACTTCACCAAGCCAGTCGTGGAGCGCTTTAGGAAGAACCAGATATGGAGTGGTGATGGGAGCTTCATCGCTGTAGTTGGACGCAAGGATACATTGGCGATGCGCAACCGGGCGAGTGATGTTTTGAAGGTTGTGAACACAGAGCTTGCTGCTGTTCCCATATCAGACGACGAGCTTTGGGGACAGACGAGTCGGACAGCCCAGGCAGACGAAACAGAACGGACTACGCCTGTACCGAAACCACGGCCCTCGGCGAAGAACCCAGCCAACGTGGCACTCGTCGATCGATTCAAGATATATTTATACATTCGAGGGAATAAGTGTGTAGGAGCATGTTTGGTAGAGCGAATATGGGAAGCCTATAAGGTGTTGGACCCCACCAGTTCGCCCGAACAGGAGCAAGGAGATGCTGTCGCGCCCCATAGCTCTTCTATTTCTATCAGCACCGATTCAGATCCGGTGGCCTTGGGCATATCGCGTATATGGACGTCGAATCAACAGAGAAAGAAAGGCATCGCGACTAGGCTGCTGGATATCGCACGATCCGACTTCATCTATGGGCTGCACATTGAGAAAGCTCGAGTTGCTTTCAGCCAACCGACAGAGAGTGGAGGGAACTTGGCGCGCAAGTGGTTTGACTGCCAGGCAGGGTGGCATGTGTATGTCGATTAGCGTACCGTGGAGATAGACCCTTACATAGATAGCCGCGGTAGGCCGCTGCAAGATGCCCACGCGTTTACTAAACAGTGTAAGGAAGTGTTCAAATTCTGTAGCAGGCAGCGAATATTGAAACGGGAGCTCTAGAACACACAGGGCCACAGAATCCGTTGGCGAAATTGTGCCAGATGCATAGCAGAGATCCATTGGGCCGTCATGGTGTACGAGGTACGATGGTGGGGGCTGTTCGCTGTCCCGCGCCGGATCGCCAGCACCTGCATATCGGCGATGATCACGTCGCAGAGCCGACTATCAGCAACAGCATTTCTTGCGCGGCACCATCTCACCGCTTCTCTCGCGCCCCTTCCATGTACATAGAATAATGCATTGTTTTTAGCACCCACCATGTCGTCCGGAAACCCCTTCCGCCTTTCTCAAGCTCCCCGTCAGCCCGCGCCCGTCCCGCAGACTTCCTTCATCAACACGGATAGCAGTGTGCTTGAAGCGCGCAGGGAGGACAGCGACCATGGTATTCCCTCGCCTTGCCTTTCTGCGTCTGCTGGCATTCAAGGAGTAATTGTCTTACAGTGCTCGAAGATGCCGCCCCGCCCTCGACTGGCAAGACCAAGAAGTCTGTCCGCATTCTCTCGCCCACTACTACGATTCCACCGCCCATCTTTGACGACTCAGATGCGACCTTGAACGAGCTCATGGCCCGGCGATCGAGCCAAGGTCATCCTGCAAGCCCGCCGCCTCCCGTAACACCCGCCGGCTTTGTCAACAACTCTGTCACAGCGGGTGAAGCCAATGCCCAAGTTGTCGGGAAAGACGCCATGGCAATATCGGACGCGTCCCCAAGCCCGAGACCAACCTTCGGCGAGCCTCATGCGACGCAATCGCTGGGTCACGTACCGGCGAATCCATTCTCGAGAACACTGGCCTCGTTAGAAACCCAAGACAAGGAGAGCGAGGAGGAGCGGACGAACACGGGAAGACCGATGCTAGGCAACAGCAGAGCTTCCTTGGATGTAGAGAGCTTCAAGAATCTACTCCTGACCGGAAAAGCTACTCCGCGACCATCCGGTCCGCCTCAGCAGTCTACGAGCGCATCACAACCCGTCGCAGGCGCGCAGTTTGAGACCAGTAGTAGCACCGACACCTCCTCAGTCTCACGGCAATCGCTATTCGAGCCCATACAAGAATCCCACGCTGATTCACCACGTACATCGGTCGATATGGCCGACTCGGACGAGGACGAGAGCATGGGGCTAGTCTCCGAGGTGAAGAAGGGCAAGAAGAAGCCCCCACCTGCCCCCAAGCATCGACACGGAAAGCTCGTTACGCAGAGACAGCCACAGACAGTGTCCTTCGAGAGCTTTGCAGCGACAGAGCCAACACCACCGCCGGCTATTAGACGAACCGACAGTTCGGACACAAACAAACCGCTCCCTCCAACTCCCGTTGCTGCGCCGCAGTCATCCCATATCAGCACGCAAGATACCACCCCGCTACAATCCCAACCAACCCCACCAGCACAAGACCTGCCTTCACCGCCTTCGGAAGGCACAAATAGACAAAAGAAGGCACCTCCGCCCGTGCCATTGGCCCGTAGGCAGAGTCAGCTCAAGACGACGACGACAACAGGCAATAGATCGCGGAGCAGTTCAAACCTTACGATATCATCTCAGCACTCGGTTGACCCCATACAAAGCCCAGTCCCAACTAACGTCGACCCGTTTGGAGCAAAGTCACCACCACGTCCTCCACCTTCACGACACGGCGCACGACTCGCGACCCTAGGCAACTCAAGCGCGAACTCTTCCAGCACCGAACTGCCACAGCGTTCAAGTTCGGGTCGAACGCCGAGATCCGTTCCAGAACCCCCTTCATCCCGCCGGAGCACTCTAGAGTCCCAACCTTCGTCGCCAGCGCCGAGTGTGCACCGCGCCTCATCTATATCCTCCAATCGCAATACCCAGCGAAATGTATCTGGAGAAAGCACTGGAAGCAACATGCCGCCACCTCCGCCTCCACCAAGACGCCGATCAAATCGCTCAAGCCTTGATCAGCAAAGACCTCAGATACCCTCTTCGTCCCCCACAGAAAGCCGACGGACGAGCACGGAGTATCGCCGTACAAGCACAGAGCACAGACGGACGAGCGTAGCCAGCGAAAGCTCATTGAGAAGGGAATACGCACCTGCAGACGAGAAAGGTGGGAACGAATATGCTTTATACTCGCCAATGGAAGAGAGCGAGAAGAAGCTGGGTCTCGATGAAAATCTGACTGGTGGGAAGGAGGGCGAGGGAAGGAGCGACTCAAGTAACATCCTCGACGATATGGAAAAGTTCCAACGCGAGATCGACGAGTTGAGGACGAAGTATAAACAAACGGGATAGTACTTCGTTTGAGTGGTCATCCAGTGGGAGGAACGAGCGATATATATTAGCATGATGCACTCTCTAATTGGGGGATTCTTACTATCATTAGAAGATATCGCAGCCCATATTTATGCTTGTTCACTGTTTTCGCTCTCCCCGCCCTTGATATGTCTTTCCACTGATAATCATGTGCACTCCATCAGAACCGTACTTGGTCTCATCATGCCTTCATTCTAGCCAGTATTAACGATCCACATGAACGTACTATTCGTCTCCGATAGGATATTCATCACTGCCCTTCCCTGTGCCCGAAATCAACCACAAGGAGCACTCTGATAGGCAAGCAGGGCGTCACTGACTTTCGAGCAACAAGGTACCAACTCAGTCATCCGTGGTAGCTCGAGGAGTGGAAGCCAGGCGCAGTGTGAAAGCTACTTCACAAGGCATAGTCATCAAAGCAAGCAGGGTACGGAAGCAAGAGTAATGGCAATGTCAGTATTTTTATTAGACTCGTGGAAGGCTATGAACATGCAATACCATGGGGCAGCTTTTCGACGAAGGATGACACCCCATGCCGATGATAAGCCGCCAATACATTAATACCAAATCATGAATGGGGGTATCTGGGTCTTGAGAGAATGATCAAGACAATAAGAGAGAGCCCCATGGATACCAGACCTTGCACTAACGGCTTCGACTGAGAACGCGACGTGTAGCGCGACACCCCTGCTCAATATAGCACGTTGACCTTGTGTGAACGGGCCTAGGCCATGATAGCCAGGGCTGCAGCACCCATGGCGACGAGCGAGCCCATACCGACGACAGGCGTTGCGAGAGCGGCGCCAGCGGTTTCGACGGCAGTGGTTGTGGGCTCACCAGGGCGACCAGAGGATGAGGGAGTCACGACAGGCGTAGTAGTAGCACTGGAAGGCTCGTCATCGGGGACATTGGTGGTGGGAACTGGTCGTCCTGGGGGAGGCAGGATAACGCTAGTAGTGGTAGGTACAGGCGCTCCGCCGTCCTGAGTAGAGGATACAGCCGACAAAGCGGGAGTCGAGGAGACAGCCGACATAGCGGGGGTAGAGGAGACATCTGACAGAGGGGGGACTGGCTCAGACGACGGCTTGCCGGGCTCGGGGACGCACTGGGTGACAGTGACAGTCACGGTGGCAGCGGGAGCGCAGACAGCTGCAAGTTGTTAGATCGTGTGCCCGATGCCATGTAGAGGTATCCAAGCAGCTTTGCAGCTAAGCCTGAAGCATGTACTCACGGTCAGTGGCGACGACAGCCAGCGCAAGCGCAGCGACAACAGCGAAGATCTTGTAGCCGAACATGTTGATAGCGGTAATCTGATTGGTGGTGGGGATGAATTGAAGTATGTTCGTGTTGGATTGATGCAGCTGCAGAGATGATGAAGCTTTGGGGTGAGTGTCGTGAGAGAAGCAGAAGACACGGAGGTGGACACAGAAAAGTTGTTTATATGACGTGCGAGCAGCGTTTGCAGGCACGGCGGAAATTAGCTCCGGCGGCAGGCGACAAGCAGAGGACGGATTGGCAGGAGCGAAAGTGAAGGTGAAGGCGCGATTGTGGGGCGAGAGCGTGCGTCGTTGTTGTGCTCTGCGCGTGCCCAGGAAGGCACCTTCGTGGCACCACCTCGCCCATACAGACCATGGGTGCCGTGGCGCAGATGCGACTAGCCTTCTCAGCGATTTTGATCATGTACGACGGAAAGATGCTAGAAATGTGACTATAGACAAGCACAGGATGGTGACGTAGGCAGGTGGCCGACAATGAGGTTGCAGGATGGGGTGTGTTTGCTCTTTCTCCTTTGGGACGGCATCGACGACCCAGCAGAGGTTGCGATTGGCAACCCGGACGACTTTTGTTGTGGCTCGCGTCGCCAAGGGAGGAACTATTCGCGCACATTGGGAATTGAAAGTATGCGCGAGGTCAAGAACGATACTTAGGTGTAACGTACTAACGATATCTCTTCAAAGGGTGTATTAAAGGGAGACATACAGGAAACAGAGAACGAGCAGAGGTTTGCAGACGTAAACTTCGATCCAATCAGTTAATGTATCATCTGCATGCTGGAGGATGTGAACTCGAGAATCTGGAAGGTACCTTCCCGTCAACTTCCAAACTTCAGTCTGGATGCGGATTGGCAGCGACCCCGGATATCACATTGACTGCTGACTTCCGACGCGACATGAACGCTGCTGATGGTGTGCGCCGCGCTTGGGTATGATACTCGATCAATGATCGAATGCCTTCACCTACGATGTTGTCTGATGCCATAGGTAACGCACGTGACTTTCTGACCACAGAGTGATTGGAAAGAGGAAATAAATGATGATTGGAAGACCAAATGGGCGACAATGGAAAAAAGCTGCGACTTTGGAAAGCAATGCAAGCGTCAAGAATAAAAAAGATGGCAGGCCCAACGCGAGTTCCTACTCTTCCGATCTTACCTTGCGCGCGAGAGTTTGTAACTGTGGTAGCGAAGTCAAGGTTCGCTCGAACTTGACTGTCTTGTAACGTCTGGGACATGATTGTTGCGGAATGAAATGGACTAAGCTTCATTACGATCAACCTAGTTTTCATCCTTCCATCCACATCCGGGCATCAAGACATTTGGTCGAGTGCTCTTTGGAAGATGATTTTGCTGTAAACGGGAGAATAATCCAGCTAGCTGGCTACGTTGGACAAAGACGCGTGGGGATCCGTACTCCGTCGCCACTCGTCGCGCAAGAGTAACCTCCGAGTGGCAGTTATTGTCGCGAGGCTGCTGCAACTTTATCGCTGTGCCGCATGCTGGATTACATTCCCATGAGCGGAGAAATGGCCGATGTTTTCTGCCTATTGGATGTTCCTGGAAACTCAATGCAGTCGCAAACGTACAGAGCCGTGGTTCGACTGGATCTCTACGGAAGACGGCCGATGCTAGCAGTGCCTACACAGTAAGTTTCCTCCGCTTCGATATGATGGGCCAACGCTAAACGTGGCTGCACCTCGTGTAGCCCTGTTCGGGCATTACCCAGCTTCTTGTGAAATCCAGATGCGTGCCGTCTTTTCCATCCTGCATCCTATCCTGCGGGCGTAGGAGTAGAACGCCAGAGAGCAAACTGTCGCCACGTTGTTGCTGTTACGTCGGACGTCGGAATCCGAGCTTACTGCGCGGCCCGATACGAGGTGCATACGATGCTGCTTACTTGCTTATGCTGTGCTTTGAGAATATTCGCAATGGTCATTGGCTTCGTAGGAAGCGAGGTTAGTAGCTTGGACGGGCGGTGTCGTAGCGTGTAGTGAGCTGTAAGGCCCAGATGTTTACACTCGCCTATGTATGCGGTGCTGCTCATAGGAGGTAAGAAGCAATGTTCCGCTGGACCCTTTTAAGCCTGACGCTATTTACCCAAATTATCCGCACGCCTGGAGCAGTCTGCTCACCTGCATATGGTGCCCTTGCATTGCTGCCAGAAGGGATGGCACTGCAGACAGCGGCAATGTGCGGGACGAGAGTATTGCGACAGAAAACAACCTTGGAACGGTTTGAAATGGTCTATTAAAGAATACCGCAATCCGAGCCACACAAAACATGGATCGAGATAAAGTGGGTGTGCAACGTTGAATACTCCTCACCGCATCTGCCTTTAGCTAGCCACTGCTCACATAACGCACAGCGCAGTGCAGACCGCTCGTGCAAGCGAACGCATTCCTAGAAGGCCCAGAGGCAGCTGCTGATGAAATGGAGATGCAGCATGCTTAACCCCGAAATTGGGGCTGTGCTGCCGATCTTAACATAAAATTGATCGCGAGCTCCACGCCAGAGAATATCTCGCGACGTTGCGAACCCGCGCTTGAACGACGGTTCAGGCGCTCGCAGGAGAGCGTATGTTGGTATCGGTATGAAATGCGGGTGTGATGGGCCTAGACGGATCTATTGCGCATTTTCTGATTTTGAACCGAAGATCTCGAGAGAGTTCTCTCCGATGTGCTATCAGCCAGTTGTTTCGAAGAGGCTTGCTACACGCCAGCCCACCGTATACATGACAAGCTAATGCGGCAGATCGAGCGCACCCGCGTCAACTTGACCTCAAGTAGAATCCCAGCACCGTGTAGGATACGGACAAGAAGGAACGAGCGCTTTGA
Source organism: Alternaria triticimaculans (assembly GCF_023758025.1). Lineage (NCBI taxonomy): Eukaryota > Fungi > Ascomycota > Dothideomycetes > Pleosporales > Pleosporaceae > Alternaria > Alternaria triticimaculans. The sequence continues at coordinate 2,290,088 of NW_026055959.1, forward strand.
GGAGGGGGTTTGGGAATGAGGACATCTGATTGGCCTGGCGGAGTATCGCCGAGACCTGCATGCAAGCGAGTTCAACCGGCGACCGTGCATTAGGGCCCGCGGGGCGTCATACAGAAGCTCCATACCCAAGTGTTGTGTAATTTGGTGGTCATATTTGTACTCCTGGGGTTGAATCGCTCAGACCTTCCAAATTGAGGATGGAAAGATTGTCTGGTTCATGACACCAGGCAGCATTGTGAGCCGGAGCAGATTGGCGTGCGCGCCACGGCTACAGCGCGCATGCGAAACACTCGAATTGCTTCTCTGTGGAATGAAGTTGAACATTCTGGAACTAGAAGTACTCAGTCTTAGGGCCACCTTGGTACATGCGGTGGCGTCTGCGTTTCATGTAGACTTGGTGAATGACGATAGAGCTGCCAAACGGCAAACAGGCAAGGAGATTGAAGGGCAATCTGACATGGGGCTGTCGGACGACGTATGCGCTCCACTTGCCGCATTGGAGTGGGGTGGGACATCGAACACCATGTTCGGTTCAACTCGCCTTGCCCAATGATGTCAATGGAAGGCATGCAGGATAGTTGAAGAGGCTGCGGAAGTTTGAGTGGTCAGTAAGCTACTGACTTGCGGGAACACAGCGCCGCTGTGAGACGAAGCGTGTTCAGGATACCGCAAAGGATACCGTAGCCGGCTCGGATGCAAGATCATGCAGCTAGGTACGCGCTGATCTCAAGCCGTGTGCACCCACTCAGGATTCCTATCCATGTAGTTATGGGTAGGCATAGAGCGGAATGTACGCAACGTCACTGTGACCTGAGTTTGACGCGCAGCGTTGTACTAGTAGGTGTAGCAATGTGGAGCCCGACACACTTCACAGCGATCTCAAAGTATTGGGTTGCTCCTCAAAGGATAAGGTGCACCTGGTCTGGTCAGAAAAGGAGTTGGTCAACCGTGTGATGTGAGCACACGTAGCGGGGTACCATTACCATGGTCAACCCACAGCCCTGCAGTACACGTCGTGAATTCTAATGATGTCAAACACCATTCGGCTCAGAGTGCGCGGAGCTCAGCTGGAAGGGAAGCAGACCTCATGCACCTGAATGTGGCCGCTGTACGCTTTTCGGCCTGCCTGTTGGCTCCCTTGTTGCACGGAAAGCCGTGTGGATGCACGGCAGACGGAGATATTTCATCTCAGATCTGAATCTGAAGCCTAGCAAGGACGCAGGGATCATCGGGCTCTGACTGGCTGATACTTTGACAGGCCGGCACTAGAGACCCCGGCGATCTGGCAGTGGGCACTTGCGGCGGGGCAGGAGCGATAGAAGGAAGAACCAATGCCGTGTGACGTCGGCGGACGGCCGGAGCTTAGGACAATGCCATAGTGACAAATACTCGAAACACAAACAATAAGGGTCAATTTCCCATGTTGCCAATAGTGGCATCGACCTCTGGACAACGATGGAGCTGCACTGGCCGTGGTATTGACAGAGCACCGTCCCTTCCTCTGGCGCATGGCTTCCCGCTGGTACAAAAGCCGTAGTAAGGAGATGTCAGCAGAGGTATAAGTCGTGGACCAGCGAGTCGGCGACATGTTTGTATCGAGAGATCGGCGCGCACGTCCTGGACGCGGCCAGCGAAGCCCTCAGGGCGCTTCAGGGCTCCGAGTTTGCGTGGGAGATGCGATCAGATCGGAGCTATTCCCGATATGGCCTTCGCGTATCTCAGGTTTTCTTTGCTTGAACAGGGCTTCCTTGTTCCTGAGCCCAAGCGATCGGCTGCCATGAGATGTGTGCAGCGCGGTGAAACCAGCGGTTTTGACCTTGTCGCATGGCGGGAGATAGGGCTGTGTGGAGCTCAGTCTTGTTGTTTGGGGGACAGCCATGGCGTTGGGTAGTTGACGGTTATTCGTCGCGAAGTTTTCCGTTCGAGTGTAAGCGCAGGATTAGGCTCGCTCCAGCACCGTCTGGGCAGGAGACGGGAACAAGCCAACGGTAGCCCGACGGCTGCGTCTCCATAGCGCCGACCACCTAACGAGAGCATGTGCGTTCGCGTTTGGTTGAGCAGTATGCAGAAGCCGCTGCGCTGCCGCGATCGCGATTGATTTACGCACAATAGCCGGCGCACGTCTGGCTGAGCGTCCCCGGTTCAGCCAAAATAGCAGGCTGTTAGTAATTGGGAATTGGCAGCAGTAGTCAGGTACGCTGTAAACGTCGCAAACGTAGGAGCCATTGAGCCAGAACGGCCACGTTAGTCAGCCCAGCAACAACGAGGCCTAATCCGGGGCAGCTAGATGCTGGCACAGCTGTGGTATGATGTTGATGCGATGCAGGTGGGCTCCTCCCCGTCGTCGACCACACACACGCGTCTCGTTTATCGGCGGGAAGTGCCACAGAGATGCTAGCGCCCTCGATCGCCAGTTGGCCAAGCCGCGGGCGTGGTGTTGTCCTGATGCTGGGCTGGCTTGCGGGTGCCGAGGGTAATATGCAGCTATTGAGCCTGGCACAGAGCTAAGCCGAACCTTCTCCCCTACTCCACACACGTCGCCGACTGGCCGTCAGAGCACGCCGGACATGCTGCCGCTGCGGCCCAGTGGTGCCATTGGCTGCATGTCGCTCACAGGCGCTGCGGGGACTGCTGGGAACTGCTGGCTTCTGGCGTGCTACCCTGCCGCTGCCTGTGATTAATTGTGTGGTCAAATTCCAGAAGACCGCAATTGCTTCTTCCCTTGTGGCTATAACATATGCTAGGCAAGCCCTCGACGTAACGCACCCGTCCTGCTCCCAATCCGCTGCCTGCTGCTTCACCCCCCAAGCCACGTCGCGACGATCGATCTCGTGTGCAAGCGTCGATGCACAAACGGTTTACCAGCATCGAAATACCCAGTCTTCGTCCGCTAGGCTCCGCCACTTGAGCATCCTGGCCTGCCCTCCCCCGGCCCGCAACAGAGATTTGTGCGCATTGCAGCCACTCACACGCCCCTCAGTCCTCGATCGCTGCCACCCCCAGCGCCAGTTCCCACTTGCACTCCCATCTTCTGCCGCTTTGGGACACGCGGCCAACTTTGGCCGTTGCTTCTGTGCCTCACGTCACTTGTCGCGTATCTGAATCTAGCTGGGTGCTGTCCGAACCCTGTCGTCGCGGTACGTGAGCGCCTTTCTAGCTCCGTTGTTTTTCGGCCCATCTTTAGGCCTGCTCCGCCCAGCACATCCGCACCCGCGTGGACAGTCGCCACTTTTCCCCTCTCCGTTTACATACTTTGCCCGCCCGCTCCTCGCACTTTCTCCTTCTTCCATTATTCTTCACAGTCGAAGTCGTTGCTAGACGTACCCCTCGAACTGTACCAATCAGCCTTCTGTTGTTGTGCTGACATCGCTATCTGTCAGCTACCCCACCCTCGCCCACACACACACTTCGCCACACCGCACGTTGCCTACCATCTGCTGCTTGGACCTCGCCATGCCTGCCGAACGTCGAACTTTCACCTCGGCCAGACCGGTCAAGACCGAGCGCACTCATGAAGAGAACCAGGAGCGGTTAGTCGTCTCTACTTAATCCGCATGCCACCAATTCTGATGCCCAACAGTGCCTACATTGCTGCCTCGCGCCGCAGTGACCGCAGCCTGGAGGCTCGCATTGAGTCTGCTCGTAGAGCTTCTGAGATTCACAAGAAGCGCACGGGTCGTGCTCTTCGCGTGACCGAGCAGGATGTTATCAATGAAGAGATGTACGAAGAGGAGGATGATGATCTGCCTACCCAGTACCAGCGCCTCAACGCTCATCTTCAGACCACTTCGGTCATGTTCAACAAGAAGCTGCATGACTACATTGCGACCCAGCACGGCGTCAGAAACATGTTCATGTCCCAGTACCAGAACCAAGGCGCGGCGTTCCAGCAGTATGGTCCGCAGTATCCGGCCAATGGCGCCCAATTTGCACAGCCGAACAACTGGCTGAACCCTTCAATGCTCCCGCCTCAGCAGTTCGCCCCCGCATCTCCACAGGGTTTCCAGCAAGCGCAATCCTTCAGCCCGACCACCGCTCAGCCGCAACAGGGATACAGACAGTCACCGTACCAGATTCCTCAACGCACTCACTCTCACCAGCGCGCTCTTTCTATTCAACTGCCCCAGGGCGCATCGCACTTTGACCCATCAGCTCAGCCGGCGAGTGCAGGTCTCACGACGCCACAGACTGAGCTCAACCGAAGACTGTCTTTACCGCCGCAAGCTTTTCAACAACAAAACCAGACAGTAGAGCGACAAACGCGTCCTTCTTTATCGCGTTCGCCTACTACCCATTCGCTCCAGCACCGTCAGTCATCTTCGCCACAGAGCGCTTCGCCCAACGCAGCTTCCGTGCATGAGGCTGCACCTGTGCAGAGTGATCCTAATTCGCCTTCCTCCTATTCTTACAGCCCTACGAACTACCCATACAGCTCGCAGGCGCTCAACACCAACCCTCTGACTCTGTCTATGCCACCCGAGTCACAGCAGTTCCTTGGATCTGTCCTGGATCAGAACGACCCACGCACCGCAATCTTCATGGCAGGCAGCGACAACCTTCCTCAGCCTTTTGCTCCGACCTACACCTACAACCCCAACAAGGTTGGTCGGACAGCTAACGCCAGTAGCATGTCTGAGCATGCTAGTGGCTCGGCTCAAACATTGTCATCTGGTCTAAACTTGAAGGCTGAGCCTGTTTCTGGTACCACGTCGCCGTCGGTACCCAGTGCCATTTCTGATGGCTTTTATTCCAACGATTCGTTTTTGACGCCTGGTACTGGTGAATACAGTGCCTTTTTCGATTTCCCGGGCGGCGACTTCCAACAGTCGTTTGACGACCAATCCGCCAATGACCACGACAATGGTAATAGCCTCGTCAACTGGGATTAGGTATCATGTTCGCCATTTTTATCTTGTTTTTTCGTCTTTGTGGACTAAGGTCCTTTGTACGATCCTTTTAGGATCCTGTCCGTCTAAGCTCTTCGATACTTTGCTACGTCTTTGGGTAACGGTTCTGGTTTCACACGCACATGATACCTTTTGTACAGTGTCGTTTACGAGGTTACGACTGAAGGCGTTGCAAGGAGTCTTCCTGTCGGTGAAGAGAAGACCCACATATAGGATGCAACCATCCTTCTTCAGGCGCTTGAGGGTGCTGTTGCCCCTATAGCGATCTCCTCTCCCAGTAATCCTTCGATTTGAAGTATTCCTGTATAATATATAATTGCAACGGTCATTTTCCGTATGCAATAGTCCTTCCGATCTCCGGTAACCTCATGTGCAAGTGAAGCTCATCACAACATCTATACTGCCACTCGCGGCCCAAACTGCTATCACGAGAGCGCAATGGTGTCCCCGCTCGCGGACCGTTGCTTCATCAGGTCTTCAGGGTTCAGTACCCCGAACTGGGGATGATACACAACCAGGGAGGGTTAGGCCTTCCAACTTGTACTTCCTACTCGGTAGTAAGCGGCTGGGCCCGTCGTAGGGAGCGTAGCATGCACTAGTTCCGGAGTGCGGTTGCGCGCACCTCTTCTGCTACGTAACAAATCACCTTCTTGTGAGCGATGAGTTCACATGGGTGCGTCTAGACTTATCAAACTCATCCGTGGATGATGGAGGTGGCCCTGCTGGGCTGGCTCACGTGATACTACTGCAGCCGCGCTAGCGTCGTGAACAGGACCAATGGACACTGCCGTCCTCCGATCTTCCAACAGATCCATACCGCTTCCACGACATACCCAGCCTAGCTGGTCTGCATCGCTGTCTATGTTCGGTTCCTGTTTCCTCTGCATCGAGATCCCTGTGCCGTCGGGACGTTCTAACGGCTTTCTGCATCAGTCGCGTCGTCCTACTGCGGTTGCTTGTGAAACGCAGCACCCTGAGCGTGAGTCTGGTTCCTGCATCTGTGCATCTAGCTAGTGATGGAACCCTCCATCTGCCGGCCATACGAATAACATAGTCCGATCCCTGATGTCGAGTCATCCATGGTCCATTTGTCGCGTTCCCCGAGCAGGCTCTTGTATTGTACCCTGGTACATGCGGCTGGCTGAACCCGAAAACGTCAGGGACTGTGCCCAGACTCGAGGCCGGTATCGCAGTCCGATCGCGTCCGACATTTTGGAGAGACAGTAGGATTCGCATATGGCTCATGCATCGAGCCAGATGAAGATGGCTAAAGACCGATTGTTCAGACATATTGCCGACCGCACATAGTCCCGGAGGTCATGCATCCCTCCAAAAGTGCACGCAACCTTATGATTGGCAAACGACATCATAAGGAATTACTAAGGCGGTGTGGCACTGCAAACCTTTGTATTACCCACTGGATGCCCGGGAATACGAGGTCGGTCGAGCGTTGCGACACTGGGTACGCTTCTTCAGTGTCGAGTTACTCCAGTCCATTGGCTCGCAACAACACCATGCCTAGAGAAGTGGCTGTATCAATTCATTCAGTCTCAACAACAGTAGGCTGGGTCACTTCGTCATTCGCGAATTTCTTCCTTCGCCTTCTGTACTACTAGCGGTGATCGCTGCGCTGCAGTGTCATGTTGCTATCCGTCCGTTGTCTACCCTCCCGTGATTCCTTTCTTGGCTTAGATTCAAGATATCAGCGGATTGTTGCACTGGCAATCTAAATGCATACACCAGCTACCTCGTATGCGGGCTGCTATACATCGACCGAAGCCATTATGGCCTATCGAAGCGGGGCATGTCTTTCTCAGAGGCAGCCGCTACTCCCAACTTCCGCAGTCAAGAGATGGAGCCCAACATTTTCAGCAGCAAGCGCATAGAAGTCATGGGTTTCAAACTAGCCGTCTTCATCGTAGACATTATCATGGTTCGAAGAATCGGATACCATCGATACAAGCATGATGCCGTGCTGCATGCCCTTAGTGGAGCTAACCGAGTATTTCACTGCGGCCGTACGGCTGTAGCAGTATCGTGTCATGATATTGTCGCGGTGGAACGTAGATCATCACATATAAGGTCATTGTCTCCAGTCAATCGAGGCTCAAGCCGTCCAGCTGTAGTTGTCTGTTCGACACATCCTCTCGTTATTTCCCCTCAACACTCGTTTCTTCCTTCACCTCTTGGAACAGGTGTGTCTTGCGACTCACATAACAACCATGAAGCTCAGTACCTTCACTCCGTTCGCGGCTTTCCTGACGCTCACTGCAGCTGAGCGGGTGCCATGTAAGTCTCTCCATAGGATCTGCTGTTGGATCTACACACTCCCTCGTCAACGTACCAAGCATCACGCTCTCTAAAATATAGGCACGTGAGTTAATATTCTGGAATAGTAAACTTCCCACAGCATGTACGGCCTCGGCAGTATGCACCGCCACCGCCATACTCTCCTCCTTACCCAAGTTCAAGCAGCACTGGCGGAAGTGCGTCGTCCACCTTCTCCAGCGGCACCGGCGTCTCGCTGTCTACTTGGACGCCTCCCGTTCCAACGTCTTCGTCAACTGCAAACTCTACAACGCCAGGGCCCTCTACAGTCGTCTACACTAGTGTCGTGGTTATCACATCGGTTATTGTCCCCTCGACATCGTGAGTCATGATCGATCCTGGTGATATTTGCTCGTTCAACTAATCCATTGCTCAGTGAAACTGTCTCTGGAGATACGTCGACCGAAGCTACAGCGAGCAGCTGGGGCAGCAGCTCTTCTTCCATAAGCATCCCTCTTTCGACTGGACCTCAGTCTTCCGGAACAGGGTACTACCCAACTTTGCCGCCACATGAGTCTTCCGCACCTTATGGCAACAGTACAGGTACAGCTTCATCTACTTGGGGTACGGGTACCGCGCCAGGATCTTCAATGCCATCTTTGACCTCCACTGCCAGTAGCAACTCCACTGGACCCAGAAGCTCATACATTCCACGCCCGTCGACAACTACAGAAAGCCCGAGCACCAATGTAACTGTCATTACGTCCGTCATCACCTCCACCATTGCCATCACCACATCCGTTCCATACCCTTCCAATGGTACGATCACGGAGACGAACACTGGGCCCACGGCAACATCCAGTGGAAACGGAACTATTTCTCAGACTCCGTCGTCGTCTGGCTACTACGGTCCACCTGGTAACGCCACCAGCAGCGGTAGTCCCTCTGAAACCGATACTGTGTCTTCATCGTCGATCGACATCTCCACAATCTCCTGGATCACCTATACTTCCGAAGTTTCTTATAGCCAGTCGGAGACTCCGACGCCAACCACTGATTATTACACGTCATCTTCAACCTCGACTTCAACGTGGTCTAGGAAATCCAGAGTTTCCCGGAGTCGTTCTTCCACACGTACCTGGTCTAGAACACTCACCATGTCCAGATCTTCGACCACGGACGGCTCCTCATATACACCCACTAGTTCAGAAGAGTCGTCGTCAGCTACTGAAACTGAAACCTCTTCAGATTCTTCTTCGTTGGCCTCATACACACCTTCGTACACGGCATCTTCTACATACGATACCAGCAGTGTGCCTAGTGCTTCAGAGACTGATTCTGCAACATCCTCGTTGCCGTACTCGTTCAGTATCTCTTTCAGCTCAATTGAGACGACTTCAGACTCTTCCACACCCACGTCGTCTGGAGTCATAACTTTGCCTACGCCCTCGCCAACTACGGAGAGCTATTCGTACTGGTCATCCTCATTCAGCGAATCCTCTACGGACTCTGAGCTTGTTTCGTACACTGAGTCGGTAACTTCAGGCACTAGCAGCTTCGTCTTGCCTTCCGAGACGCCATCGGAGTCGTTGACCAGTGATTCTGGTACTATCGAGACGCCCGTCCCGACAGTAACACCCTCTGACACATCCTCTTCCGACTCTCCTGTCACGTCTGTTAGCTCGACCAGCTCTGAGACCCCCGAAGTACCCAGCTCATCCTTGTACAGCGAAACGGAGTACACCACCTTCCCCTCTTCCTCCACCGCCTCAGCATCTTCCAGTAGCGAGTCCAGCTCTGAGGTCGAGACTTCCTCTATCCTTACAGCTTCTGAGAGCTCTCTAAGCTCAACCTACACCGACGCCACCGCTACTTCATTCCCTGTCGAGTCTTCGACCGCTTACCCCAGCAGCTCCACCTCGGGCTATTCCTACTGGACCCCTCCTGTCAGCTCGGTAACCAACACGGACGCTACCGCCTCCTCCTGGCCTGTGGATTCTAGTACCTACCTCACCAGCGCGACGGGCAGTCTCACACTCACGACCTTTGAGACGAGTGCCAGCTCCACCAAGAGTGGGTACGCGATGCCGCCTGAGGTGACATACGAGGCGCAGAATGACAAAGTGAAGCGAGGCATGGTGAGTTTTCCATTGCTGCCTGATGTCCAAAAGAATGAGTACTAACTCTTGGTAGATGGGCATGTGGTTCATGTAATCTATACTGCACGACACTCACGCGGTTGGGCGATGTAAGCCCGTTGTGAGGCCGATTGGTGAAGCTACGACATGTCATTGCGTCTTTACCAAACAAACCACATTCACATTCTCTACTGTCCTTTACTGGTGTAGACATACCTTTTCCTTGTTGTTAATTCTCTTCACTTCTCTCCCTCCCCACCCTCCCGCTGTGTCAATGATGTCTGGGCTGGGTATTTAATCATCATGGCTGCAAGATCTTGGGCCATAGTTCAATACAACATGTGTTTCTTTAGACGTACTTCGCCTCCAATTGACGTGATGAATATCTGACATCGGCGATCATGATGTATTGTGATACAAATCGAATGAGCCTCCAGAATACTGCGCAATGATTTCGATATCTCCCGTGTCTCCAAGAGCTCAACGGGCGAGCTTTGCCTCCAATGCACCACATTGCTAACCTCGTGCCGAAGATGAGCACCCAGTGTTGTATAACGTCTTGCTAGGAGTTGTATCTTGGATATGCGCTGAGGTTGTCAAGGCGGTGGTACATGGGCCGTGGCATGTTGTGTGTAGACGAGAGTCGTTATCGAAAAGCAATCGAGCCGAAAGATGAGGAAGGCAGCGGAATAGTGAAGCGCGGTACAGGTATCGAGACCAACGTTGGCGAGGACAGTCCTTCACCCAGCAGCGTCAGCAACGTAACCTCAACTGAACAAACATACGTATCACCATCCATGAGAGCCACATTGTCCTCATTGAAACATTATTTCATTCATTCTGCCGTGACGATTAGGCGTCTTCTTACTCGGTGCAGCTATAGCAACGAAGCATGCCTCCTCGAAGTCATTATGTGTCGTCCCTGATGTCCGTCGACGTCTTTACATCTTGCTCTTAGCCTCGCCCTTGAGCTCTTGGGTCTTGCCCTTGGCCTCGCCCTTAAGCTCTTGAGCCTTGCCCTTAGCCTCGCCGGCCATCTCCTTTGCCTGGCCCTTGGCCTCGCCGGTGGTGTCGGGGGTGGCTTCCTTAACGGCGCCAGCGACTTCCTCTGTTCAAAAGGTATTAGCGTTTGTTTTCTCATGGTGCTAGCGTAGCTGGTGTGCGCACTGTACGATGTCGTCATATTCTCGGCTGTTGAGAACAGAGAGCATCAGGCAGTGTAATGCAGGTAGGGTGTGTAGGGGATGGGTAATGTACGTACCTCCCTTCTCAATGCCCTTTACAGCGGCACCGGAGATTGTCCTGTCGACAGCCTTGGCAGCGTCCTTGATAGCTTCTACGGGGCTCTTGCGCGCGACGGGTGTGGTGCTGAAGAGGCGGGCCTGGCGGGCGATCTGTTGGCGGAACATGTTGATGGTGTTGTGTGTTGTGTTGGTGTTTCGAGGTGAAGTTGTTGGTAGAGGGGAGAGAGGTGGCAATTGAGTTGTTCGATGGGTTGTTAGATGAGGTTCCTTTGAGTGTGTGCGGAAGACAGCTTTAAAGGATGTGTGGACGTGGACTGAGCTGCTGTGCTATGACGTAGTTATGATCAGCCAATCGCGGATGTGGGTCCGCGTGTTGCCATGCATGCGCGAGGAACGTCGCGTTTACGGAATTCGCATGCCGGGGCATCACAAATTTTTACATGTGCATTATGCTATTGTGCGCGATCTTGATTCATTACGATTACTGTTGTCGTACTAATTGGTATTGTACTGCATGAGCTCAGGCTTAGTACAGCGCCTTCTGCCACCATGCACACCTAGCGTTCGCGTTGCTGTCGCGTACATCCTCGATGCCGGTAACGTTAAGCTCCAATACGGTCGCATCCGGACCGTACATGTTGAACTGCTTCACGCCTGTAGCATCCGGCACACCATTCTCAGCGAAGCTGGTGATGAACTCCTGCAGAGCGATGGCAATGGTGGTGTTGGCAACACCTTGGAGCCCGGTGGAACCTGCACCGCCCTCAAAGTACGTGTACGGGATATCCTGACCATGAATAGCCGGGGGAACTGCGAAGAGATAGGAGTATGTCTTGTTTCCGTAAGCCCTGGAGAGGTAGTTGGTGTTGCACGTGAAGACTCCCTCGCTGACAATGAGGCTACCGCGCTCGAAGTTGTTGGTGTATGGTAGAGACCCGTCGAACACCGGGGGGTAGAGAGTCTTGGTAACATAATCGAGGGAAGACTTTGGGGCGTTGGCGAATGCGGACGAGATTTGGTCTTCCAATGCAGCCTCGTTTGGAATGAAGAAGGGCGTGAAGAGGGCTCCTTCATTCGCATTGTGGCCGACCATTACGCGCACGTCCTTGTCAAATCGACCTTGTGCCAAAAGCTGAGCTGGCTGAAGAGGAGCGAAAAGACCATCCACGACCGGCCCGTAAGTGAATGTACCGTATGGGGAATCATAGGTGATCTGCTGAGCATTCGCAAGCATTACCTCTTCAGATGAAAGAGCCCGCAACTCTGCGAGGGAAGTGGTATTGGTAAGAGTGAGGAACCTCTGGTAGACATCTTCCTGAGTGACAACAGAAGTTGTAGGTTGCCATCCAGGGCTCTGGGGTACGGCTTGCTGAAAAGGAGCAGATCCATTAGCACCACCGTATGCAGTAATCTGATGCATGATCGAGCCACCTCCAGCGCTCTCACCAAATACAGTGACCTGTAGACACAAATCAGCACAAATCATACATGCATGGACCAGTTCTGACTTACTCGGTTCTTATCACCTCCAAAGAGATGAATATTCTCCTGGACCCACTCAAGCGCAAATCGCTGATCGTACAAGCCTAGGTTGGATACACCTCCTTCTGCTTGGTATGAAGGGCCACCCGTCCAGCCCAAAGCACCAAGGCGATAATTCATCGCAACGTAGATAACATCGCCATTGGACGAGTTGCCGGAGGCCGCGAGCAGACCCGCAGGGTTGTTGTTTTTCTCGCCTCCTGTGTAGCCACCTCCGTAGATCCATACGAGAACAGGAGCCCCGTAGCCTTGCCCAGCTTTGCTAAGCACATCCTCGGGAACAAAAACATCCAAAAATAAGCAATCTTCAGACTCGCGGGGATCCGGTTGTGGGACCGGACTGGTAGCATTTGCTGGCATCACTGAATAAGTTGTGTTCGAAGCAGGAAGACCGAGCGCATATCTGGCCAACGACTGTGCTGCGGCTGCAGACCAAGCGGGATTTGCCTGAGGGCATATTCTGTAGATGTTAGTATGATTGTTTGAACTTCGGTTTCCTGTGGCGCTTACCTCGAAGTCTCGCCGGTGTTGATAGATGACCTGTTTTCTGCTGGAGCCTGAGGTGGAGCAAACCTCAAGTCACCGACAGGCGGTGCAGCATACCGTATGTTGGAAAAGTTGTAGAAGTTGCCGGTGTCCTAATTGGGTCAATCAACAAAGTGACATCGAGGATTTGATGATGGTATACAAACATTGAACCCTGAAGCCTGGTAAATCTCGTAGCCCAGGTCGACTGTAGGTAATGAGGAGTTCTGTGCATATGCAGCACCTATTAAGGCTGCTGCTGCAGCAAGTTGCAACATGTCGGCGGACGGGATGAAAGTATGAATAGAGAAGTAACGACGAGGGCTACCCAGGTGTATATTCCAATTGCTCGGGACTCACGACGGTAGAGGAGATACAGCCGCGTACAAACGTGCAAGGAAGGCCCATCCATCGGGCACGGGTAGAGCATCCATATATACTCCTGTCATTTGCCCTAGTCCAGCCCGGCCAGCATCTCGTAATGCTGTCGCGATCACGCATAAGCCGCAGACACGTCCCGCCTCAGCCTAACGCAAACGACTCCACGTACACCGCGTAGTAATCGTCAACGGAGTCAAGCTCGCCTGCCGTGCCGGTGGCTTCGCCAGGCAATACATAAGTGCGTCATCGCGGTGGAACATTCGGCGACTAGCGGTGTCACTGATTCGCTCGCTGAGGCCTGGCGCGAGATACGGTCGATACGTGGCTAGCTGTGGCACAGCTGCTAGAACTCATCCACGTGCCTGAGGTTCTGGGAATCTCGCGGATCTTGTATGTACACAGATGTAGACATTTTTGACGTCTGACAGGTAGAATTAAACTTTTTGAAACGTCGTTCGGTGTCCCGGTGAGATGGGAGCGGGAATGTCATCTCGGCTGTAACTGGCAAGACGGTCCGACGAGGATATTCCCCGCAAAAAGGAAGCAATGCTGGCAGGGTATCTTGCCGAGGCATCTCGACTGGCTATGCGATGCCTTCCGATGGCCTGGTAAGGCTGATGTGAAAGAATGCGCGCAGTCCGCGGGGTACGTACCAAGATGGCGTACGGACGAAATTCTAGCCGTCGTAGGTTCTCTAGCCGCAATAGAGATCCATCAAGTATCCACCGTATCGCTTCGTCGCTAGGGGTACCATCGTTTTGTTCACGATTCAACGTGATCGCATGCAGAGGTAGTCGCGATTCGTACGTGTTCCCTGAATGTAGGGGTTCAGCCTTCCTCGAGTCCACCTAGCGCCACGGGATACCCATGCAGCCATAGGTGCATCAAATACTGGTGTAGGTGAGCTGTTGTTCGATATTGCATGCCAATAAGCGTAGCACCGAGACGACAACAGTTTTCGCCACGGCCATCCGTAGATACTAGTGCATAAAATTAGGAAGGTGAGCTGAGATGACGCCCAGCGCTCGAGATGTGAGCAGGTGGTGGTCAGTGCACCGGCGGCCCCAGGGCTCTGGTGCTGGCTTGCGCTCAGCTAGCACCCAGGCTATCTTCAGTTCCTTATTACTCACACGACAGCCTACCTAGGTATATAGCCGTTGGCCTTGAGCTGCTGATGATGTCTCGAAAGTGGACGGTGTCGCTGATGAGGTCCTGGTCGACTGACGTCCGTTTCATGCAACGACCACGCGGTCGAAGAGCCCAGAATTGCATCTTAGATACTGTTACACTATCAGATTCTGGGTAGCGAAGCCTTTCGAATGTACCCGAAGATTTCAGTTGGGAAAGATAACTGAATGACTGAGATTATGTTGTCGTTCATGTTGTTGTCGTGAAGATGCTTTCCAGTTCCTGCTCAAAGTATGTCACCGATTAGTCATTCTCTCACTCTCGGACTGCTATTACGAGCCCATAGAGTGTGTATCGCCATGTTATACATGGCAAACAACGAACCATATTGCAATCTCGACACCTGAGAAGGTTTCCGACCCGCATTGGCCGCCTATAAAACATCCGATCCAACCACCACGGCGAGCATTCATGCAACGTTTCGAACATCACCTTCTACCAGCCAATTTCAGTCGCTCCCCGAGCTACTTCACCATCCACCGTGGCGACTCGAACAGATAATCGGTGACGTAATCGTATGCGGAGAACCACTCACAGGCTGGGAGCGTAATCCGGTTCACAGTGCGAGTAAACATCCAAAAGAACTCGATGCGACAACATGGAAGAGGCGTTGTCAACAGAGTGGGTGCGGGATCATGTGTGGGCGGCGTTGCGGCATTCGCTCAATCTCGGGATAGTACAATATAAGCCGCGCAAAGGAATGCTACTCCTGTCTTATCCTCACTCTAGTAAGCAAGTATCTTGGTGAAAGTGAAAGAAAGGTTCTCGCCATATTTGGGGTTTCCACGTAACTCGCGATGCGCGTGATGGATCAAACACCCAGATGCACCTGCCTTTTCCTGAACCTTCCGCGTTCCGACGTACACGCAAACCTCTGCTGCAATTAGCTCTTATCAGCTCTCCCTACCCCGTTAGCTGACGACGTTCTTGATTACTCACAGTCAGCTACACGTTCCAAAAAAACATGAACTCCGAACCTCACCCTCATCAAGACGTGAAGGTGAGTAAGTTTCTAAGGCTTCAGGAACCATCAAATAACAGAAATGAGCGTCGTATGAGTAGGCGCGACATCCCCGAAATGCCCAGGGGCTATAATCCTCAATACACCTTCGACTTCAACAATATCAACAAGCGTATTCTTTCCAACGCACGTGCATATTACGCGCATCGCTTCCCTGAAGCGCAACGCTACGACTTCATCACCTCATCCATCCCGCCGACCGACAGCCGAGAGAGCAAAGAGTACAGGGGCGGGCTGATTGTATATCCCGATCCGAAGTCAAACGACTGGGTAATGCTGTATAAGAGCCACTCCTGGCCAGCCGTAGAAGATACAGCGTTCGAGATCAAGTCCTGGCTTGAAGAGAAAATGAGGGCTGTGTTTGACAAGATGAACGAAGGCGAGAAGTGGGCCGGAACAAAGAAGAAGTCTAAGGACGAACTGTCAGGCAATGAGAGAAAGTCTACTGCAGGCGAGGACCAGATGGAGGATGTGGAAACTGCGGAGGACAGCTCTAAGTCGACAGATACTGCTGCTGGCGATATCGGCGACAACCCTGAAATTGGCGTCAAAGACAAAGATAAAGAGGTCCTGAAGCAGCCAGAGGAATCTACTTCTGGTAATCCGGTAGAGGCTGCGAGCAACGCTGTCATGCCGTTTCGCAAACGCAAGTCAGCCGCCGAGGAGGAAGAGGAGCGCAAGAAGAGCGTGAAAAACAATGACGAGGAGCGTGTCTTTGTTGGAGAGAAGAATGACCCGCCTGCCCAAGAAAAGAAGGGTACCGTTGTCGAGCCCATCGTGGATCCGATTCAGGTAAAGCTTCCGCCGACTGAGAAGTAGTCCCAGGTACTTCATCACCTTGGGTAATACGGGTAGACGTAGCCGAGTGTGTTCGTCGGGTACTCTTGGATTGTCGCGCTGAGCGGTCTGTGGGAGCACGTGTGTCTAGATAGAGAATGTCCATCCTCCAGTCTCGCATACCCACTTTGTTCATCTCTTTACAACTTCGCCTTCAAGACCTTGCCACTTTTGCCACTCCCACCCTGCTCACTAAACCGATAAACAATATCCTCAAACCCATCTGCGGCGAATACATACAACCAAACCAGGTCCTCTTTTCCCGCGTTGTAAATACCATGCTCCGCATCCCCCGGTATAAATACCACCGACCCCTTCTCAACCTCATACTCCTGCCCCTCAATACATACCATCCCAGTACCAGACACAACGTGATATATCTCTGCGTGCATATGGCGATGCAATTTCAGAAACCCCACGTCGCCCAAAGACTCCGGATTCTGCAGAGATGGATTTGGAATCCCAGAATCGCTCGTAGAAGAAGACGCGGGACAAGCCACGACCCTTCCAGGCGGACATGTCGCGACGCCCACCGTGAACGTATCCGTCTCAGTCTTCTCATCCGAAACCAGCGTTTTCCACGTCACATTGCCTCCTGTGCTGGGATCGGGGAAGCCTTCGGGTGCCATTTTGGCTATTTGTGCGGCATGCAGGACTAGAGGTTTGACAGGTCGCTTCGAGGCTGTGGAACGCATGGTGGTTTATGTTGTGTGACTGTTGATGAAGTGCGACTTTTGCTTTGGCAGGGGAGGTGCTATCCGGGGAGAGCGGTAGACTGCACGCGCGGCGCGGATGCATGCAAGGTACGTTTGGACGATGGGAGTCGGAGATGGGCGTACGACATTGCGGATGTGCGGGTTGAAGGGGGTATACATATGCATATGCATGTACTGTCGCTTCGTAACCTCTCGCGACTTGCATCATCAGAGAAAGGCATTTCTTGCTGCTACGTCTTCTTGACATAGGTCATGTGGGGTTAGAGGGGTAGCTTGGGAGCCACACTCGGGATTGAAGTTCTAAGTCTTGCCTAGTTCGCGTCGTCAAGGGCGTATGAGAAGTTCGATCGTTTCGTGCCCGCTTCGGGCTGTCGTGATAGTTTGGCGACGGCCCGGCGGCTGCTGTTGTGCTACCGCATTTTCTGCTGTCAGGCCACATGGCATCTGTCGTAGCGACCGCCGTTGAGCCTGACTCCCCTTCGACGCATGCAGAGCGTTTCGGGATATGTTGGGGTTTGATAGACTTTATTGAAGGAACATCGGGTTGCGGGTTGTCGACACGAATACCTACCTAGAAAAGTATTGATCAACGCAAACTAGGGACGCGGAAAGTCACCGCTGGAGCAGAACTAGAGTCTGGATCAGATTTCCTGCGTTGGTACTATCCGAGCTGGCATATCTGTATGGTGATATACTGCTGTTGAGTGTAGGTCACATCGTTGATGAAGTGGGGTATGAGAGTGACATCCTACCGTACCCAGGTGCTATCGTATTCGGCCTACTACATCTCCAGATCAGATCGCTGACACCAATGTACACCCACTGTATAGCCTCATAACTTTTATGAGGATGGTCATGGCTATCGTGAGATAAAAGGCCGCCGTGATCTCGCTGCTTACGGCCGTTATTACGATTTGCCTACATCGGCTGCCATGTAGGGTTCAGGCGGAGACGCAGCTAGTCGTTGATGCCCGAGGCAGCCAAAGTCATCCGACTATGCAACATGGTTCGCATAGCTGTCACTGTGTCAACTCGTCGATGTCGCAGGGTTCGCCTGGCGTTCTGATGGGCGCTGTGCACGGTTGCTGTCCACGTTGATGCGGTCTGTCGCGAATGCACACTGACGGCATGGCGCAGACTATATCGTAGACTACTTATCCATAGCGGCAACACAAGCGCTACGACATTGAATATCGCGCAGTGGTTGCACGATCGAATCTTGAATATACACCCACAAACCGTGATCGTGGTTGCGAGTCAAGCAACTGTCATCATGGCTAGCCTGCGAGTCGCCCTTCTAGAATCAGCCCTTTCTGACTGGCTTCTTTATCAGCGGTCCGGCAAATCCGCCGCGTTTCAGAGTTTATCCCTCGTGGCCATGTGGCTTGGACCGGGCCTCGTACCATGCCTGTCGTGTTTACCGATGCCCGAACGCTGGGAAAGCTAAGGCCAATCTGTTCTGCATCTCATCATGCGCATGGCCGTCCAGTTTCGCTCCTGACAACTCCACCTCCCTACCCAACGTCTCTCGCCTACACTTTTTGTGCTACCAAAGGATGCTGCAGTCTTTATTGCGATAATGAGGTTTCAGACGTTGACGTAACGCAACGAAAACGCGCGCTGAGCGCTGCCGCTTCCACGAGGCTGTGTTTAGCCTGGATTGGCCGATCGCGATATGGCCATGGAGAAGTTTCAGAGAGGCCACCCAGCGCCCGAGCGGGTGAGGAACCGATCGGGATCTGGGACTGTGACGGGGGACAAGGCGATCGCGAAGAAGAGATCGAGTTTGGGCAGGGCGGCAGGTGGCTTTCAGAGTAGATTTCTTGCGTCGCTACGGAGTAAGAGGAAGAGTGGTGCAGACGAGGAGCTAGAGCCGAGCCCCTCGAGGTACGTACCGTGTCCACTTCACACACTGGGGAACACCACTGATCATCGCAACACAGCCCGTTTCTAGATGCATTGTTTCGGTTGCCAGATGAACTCCACATTTACATGCTGCGCGAGCTGTGCGTCTCGGACCTGCTTGCTTTGAGGAGAACGTCCCGCGTGCTCAACATGCTTGTGACAGAGAACGCACCTGCGATTGTGCGCTACTGGGTGAAGAACCGGCTCGGCAATCTTCATCTACAACTTTATCCGGCTCCAAGACCGGACGCGATCGACTTCCC
This sequence comes from Alternaria triticimaculans, assembly GCF_023758025.1. NCBI lineage: Eukaryota > Fungi > Ascomycota > Dothideomycetes > Pleosporales > Pleosporaceae > Alternaria > Alternaria triticimaculans. The sequence continues at coordinate 2,309,023 of NW_026055959.1, forward strand.
GTTCTTACTCACTATGAGACGGCGACACATAGCGTCCATCAGGTTGACACGTCAGCTTGCCAATCACCTTGTAGGGGAGCCAACCGAACATAGGCAGCTGTGGACATCGGTGTACGAAAGGATGCTGCCCCTGGTCTTTGGGGTAGGCTACTTTCTAGATGAACATCGACGACTACTTCTGGAAAGAGATCTCGGCCACATTCGACCACGCTCCCGTATTGGCTATCACGTCCGTACGACGGGTGGTATCAGTAGCCAAGAAAGGAAGATCTTGAAGAACCTGGATGCACCACTTCGACTTCAGTACTTCTACATGTACTGTTTCATTGTGCAGGTGCTGCTTCGAAAGCTGAGACCTTGCAGTCGTGCTGGAGCAGTGGAAAAGTTCCTGCGGGGATTTTCAAACCAGCCAGCCTGTTCAGAGGATGTGGCCTTCTTCCTCATACTTGGTGGCATTGGGCAAGTTGCGAAGCTCCTCGCTTGCCCGGTATATAGCGAGCGGCGAAGATATCTCCTAACGTATAGAGCTCACATGTCGCCGCATACGAGTAAATGCTGGAGAAAGCACTGGAAGGATGCTGGTGTGGTTTCACCTGCGTTACTAGACGATATTCCTTGTACACAGATTGGCATAACGCAGCTTGATCAGGTCTGGGCTCCACTGATAGCCCAGATGATGGAGACGGGGGCGAGAGACTTTACAGAACAGGAAAGGATACGCTACGAGGAGCTGAAGATGTCGAAGAAGTTCATCAACGAAGTAATGGGGTATGACATCCTGCGAGGTCGGGCAGCTGACGGAGGAGAGTTGGATGATGAGCACGAGCCATGATAGCGAGTTAGCATGTACAGTACCAAGAGAAGACATTGTAGCGGCCAAACTCTGCACCTTCCTCTGTAAGAATTGACATATGTCGGTTGCCGTGCAATTTCCGCTTTGCAGCGGTTGTTGAGGCTTGTACCTGCTGGCTTGGCTTAGTTTCTGCTTCACGATGCCACCAACGGCGACGAGCCCGCAAATATTACGTACTGGTCCGGTCGCGTAGCGCGCTATGATTTCTAGCTGATCATGAAGGCCGACGGCAACTACGGACCCTGCAGCTGTCACCTAGCCGAGCGAGCAGGTGTTGCATGCGGCCAGTTTCTGTATGTTCTAGCTAAAAGCTTGACATGGCGGTATATTGTGCTTGACCATAACAGGAGGGTGTTAAGCATACCCACTCTGCTCTGGACTCTGTACAGCTCAGCGCTCGGTCGAAGTGCATTCTGCCATATAGGATGCCTATTTGGGTCGGCAGAGGGCCGTCATCGGCAGACGTGTATATTGCAGTCCCCGGATTTTTTCCATTGCAATTTTCCAGCGTCCGGGTAAGTGGCGGTTAAGAGGGCCAGAATCAGACGACAGAGGCTCGAGACCCTGTAGTGGTTGGCGCAGAGGCCGAGCAGGCAGGTCGTCGTTGGAGAGGCCCACTTGGCAGCTTCCATGGCTTCCATAGGCGCCCGTGCGTGTCTTCTGGAAAGCGTCGAGCGCTCGTCTGGTCTGGCGTCGGCCGATTGAGAGGCGAGGCCAGGGCCAATGGGGTACTCGACGGACTTTGCCGCCCGCGTCAATAGAGAGGCGGACAATTATTCTGCAAGTATCGCTCCACCTCATCCCACCATTGACGGGGCCAGGAGGGCGCAGAGTCTGAGGCGGGCATGACAGAGGTACCGTACGTGTTTCAGGCGATGTGTGATTGGCGGGCGTCGATGGGAGCGCTGCGTCCGTGGCAGATTGGGAATGACGTGCAACGGGCAGCGACAAAAGCAACGCGACGCGCACAAGGTGAACGTTGGGGGCGCTGATCGGTAGTGGAAGAGGCAGTCGCATCCCCTCTGGATCGGGAAGTGGCGCATGGTTAAGCGTGCAGGCGCGACCGGAGGGCGATGCACGGGGCGCGGGCTGCGTCATTGGTGGCCGATGCAACTCGAGCGACGCTCTGCATGCATGGGCCGTCCGCTCGTGTGCCTGTAACACGGCGGCATCCTTCCATCACACACGGCGCACTCCCCCAGGCACGCCCGCTGGAAGCAGTGCTGGGTGCGCGCTGCCGTCGGCTGCCCCCAGGCCGTGTCACACAGGCGTGCAGGCCGTCTAACTGTCAAGTGTGTGCTGTAACGAGCCTGTGGCTGGGCGGCCAATGGCGCGCTGCTGATACTGACCGCAACAACAGGCCGCATTCACCCCGGCCGCAGTAGCGTCGGCTCTTGCAAAGATGCTCCGCTGCCCCCGTAATTGCTCCCAGGAATCCTCGCCATGATGTGAGCTAAATCCGCCAGGTCCTCGGCGCCGTGCGTGTCTCCAGGGCCTAAGTATGCCCCTTCGATGCCGTGCAGAGTGCCAGTCGAGTCCTAGCGCTGTGCTGTAAGCCCGTTCCATATAATCCTACGAGCCCGGCCCAACGTTTGCGACCAACACCACGATCCCCATCCGAGTGCCACTCCACCCGCGCCATCTTCACACGCGACCTCGCCACCCTTTGTCTTCTGAAACCTGTGCACCGGTGCCTGGCGATAGCTGCCTCCTGCCACTCACAGCCCATCCACCACCACACCAGAGCAGCCCGGTCCCGACGAGCGCGGCAACTACTCCCCTCTGGGCTATCGATTGTCAGCTGAGCCACGACCCCAACCCACCACCACCCAGAGCGACCACCATGAGACGGTAGAGATAAGACAGAGAGCAGGAACCATGGACTTTACGGTAAGTTCCCGCGCGCTTACACTCGTCGGCCATGTCACGAGCCCGGCTAACGCGACCTCAGATCTCCCTCGCACACTTCTGCGAGACCCACGGTCCGACATCCATCATCTGCACCCAGGCCTCGACCTCGCCCTGCGGCTCCTGCAACCCATGTGTGACGCCGCCTTCCGAAGAGCCGCATTCGGCCTACTCCTACAACGGCCTGTACGATCAGCCCACCACCCTCAAGCTTAACGCGCGCCTGCCACAGCTCACCTCGCCCTTCGAGTCGCCGCCCAACAGCCCGCGCTCCCCCACGCACAACCCATACTTTCCGAGCTTTCCCTCCTCTTCCGGCAGTAGTTTTGGCGGACGGAGAACCAGCAGCACCATCGACTCCGACTCGGACGCCTGCGAGAACTGCCAGATGGTAGTGCCCCAGAAGTACAGCGACAAGATCCCCAACGGCGCCCCTGGCAGTCCCACAAAAGACGGGCGAGGAAGAAACGGCAGCCCGGTCTTGCGTAGCTCCCAGAACTACCCAGTGCGACGACCAGTGTCCCGGGACGACCTCAGTAGCACGGATTCGTCCGATGTCTCAGACACAGAGCAGTCGACTTCGTACCAGAGCGGCGCCTCGGGCTCGTTCCCAGACTCAATACCTCCCTCACCAATGCTCGTGTCGAGAGGCATACACACCCACACATTGAACTACATCTCCACCAGTCAGCCGCAGTCGCCCAGCACCTACTCGCTCTTGCGACGCACCTGCATCCGTACATTGTCCACCGAGGTCCTTCCCCTCAGCAAGCCCTCGGGGCCCATCATGTTCGGAGACTCAGTCGCTGGCTACACCATCGCGTACGTGTTTCGTCTGCAGGATCCGCGTTCGCGAGGAGCTAAGCGCACCTACGCCTTCATTGCCATGGCCGGTCGCGATTACCGGAGAGCCACAAAGGCCATGGTGAAGATCATCGAAGCCTTTGAGGGCATCGCCAACCGGATCATCTCCCTGGCTGATAGAGTCCTCGAGCGTGAGAGTGCAGCTTCGCAGGTCCTCTCACGTCCCACCACCGCCATCTCTGGAAACACTCCTCCTCTTGGAACCTCCGCCTCTTCAATGCCACCCAACTTCTCTGCGCCGCACAAAGAACGGACCTTCTCCACGACGAGCACCCCCAACTTCCGCAACATCACACCTGTGTCCTCTTTCCTGTCCGCAAAGAAGGTCGACCCAGATGGCTTTCCCCGTGTGTCTCGCGATGTGATGAAGGCAAAGAGCCTCGTCGAGATCGTCGGTCAGGAGAACTTCTTTGTCGACCTCCACGGACTCTTCTGCCATCTTCTGCACTCCCTCATCAAGCAGTTCGGTTGATGCGTCCCTTCCACGTCGCTTTGCTTCGTTCATACGTCTTTTCCTTCCTTGTATGTCTTTTCTGTTGTCTTTTGTCGTGCGTTACAGCGTCTTCGTCCATTATACAGTGCGTTTAAGCACAGGCGTTGGGGCAGGTGTGATTGCTTTACAAGACCTTCGAGTCGTCAGAGCTCAAGTAGCTTTATACCCTTTTGAGATACCCCAGGCTTCTCTTTCTGTCGTTGGGATCGAGTAGTACACATTAGACGTGGACTCATCTTTACAATGGCGTTTCGGGGTGAGTAATCGGGGACGAGAGGAGGTGTTTACGATGGTACGGTCGTTGCTAGGATATGACCATGATGTTGATGGCGTGATGGCCGCGATGGATTAGGTGATGCCAGTCTAGCCTGTTTGTAGAACGAAACTGCACAATACCGTTTACCTATTGTTCTTTGACGTGTTTTGTTGTTTGCTAGTGTGGTACTGCTTCAAGTCAAAGAGAGAGTATGTGAATATACGTGACACCATCACGGTGCAAGTAAAGGTCAAAGGTAAAGGTGAGTTCCAAGCACGCGATCTGAACGCCTGACGTTTGGGAGAGAGTCACACCTAGGTAGCAGCTCATCACAAGAAATGCCCTCAAGGCAGACGCGTCCCAAAGCAGACGAGGCAGACGAGCAAACGTGGTGTGCGCTTTTCTGGTTAGCGCAGGCATGCATGAGGCTGAACACATGCATGTGGAAGCCGCGAGCGACAACATTGAATGCTCTCTACCATATCCACTCAGTCGCAATGACTATACCTATGTGGTATGCTTTAATGACAGTTGCAAAATTTCATCACTCTCATACGAGCATCGCGGCTTACTTGCCACGAGAAGAATTCCACGATAAATCGCTTATGCCTGCTCGCTCCACCACCGTCTCCGCATTATGCACGACACGCAAAACTGGTCCACATTTTGCGTTCCGCTTTCCGGTCCCAAGCTTGGAAAAAGATTATCCAGAAGCATCGAGATTCGCAGATCAAACTACCTAGTGATGCGTCATACCGGGTAAAATCCCCTTGGAAGTCAACGATGTGTGATGTCATAGGTGTGGTGGATCGTCAAACAGCGCTTGAACAACGCGCTTCCACGGCCAGTGATTAAATGGTAGCAGAAGCAACGTCTCCGCATCGTTTGATAGGACGCATTGTTATTCTTGATTAATTAAGGCTTTTATTTCCGCAGCCCACGCGGCAGCAGGGCCAAAGCCAAGTTTAAGTGCCCGAAAGCCAAGTTTTTGGAAGTTTGGCAACCCGTTTGGGATGCAGCATCGTTTGATAATGCTCGTTCAAGATGCTCAGTTGCTGATAGGGCAGATATGCAGATATGATGTGGCTTGTGGTTCTCCATGACGACTCCCATAATCATGCCCCGCGGCTTCCTCTGCGGATTCCGAGAACCTACTTAAGACTTGCCTACCTTCCAAGGTCGTGGCGTCGTCACCTTTACAAGCCTCAATACGCTACAGTAACCACTACAGTTCTTAACTCACTAAGTTTACGCCACGATCCGTACAAGCCGCAGTTGTGAGACTATCAATTTGGATCGCACCAGTCTCCCGCTTACACTCGTCATCTAGACATCTAGCCTTCCCGCACCTCACAAGGTTAAGACAAGATGAACTCCATCCCAGGAAATGCTTCCCAAGGACCCACCAGCCAGGACACATCGACGACGGGTGTTCAGCAGAACCAAGCGCAGCGCGAAGACTACCTCGACAAGGGTCTCGACGCCGCAGAGAAGAAGTTCGGCGGCGCCGCGGGTCAGGATACTCAGAAGAATCGGGGTGTTAATGAGAAGATTGTAAGTTTGGGCCTTGCTAGCTTTCAAGATGCATGAACTCAATATACTAACGTTCACACAGACCGATGGCGCTCGTAACATGTTCGAAAAAGCAACCGGCAAGGACGTCCCCGACAAAGTCTCCAACTAAACGCACCTCGACACTCAAAGAGACGATGCACAAGTTGGATGACAAGTGGAACAAGTGTCGGCCGTACATTGAGAGGATCAATGGAACGATTGTCCCGTTGAGGTCGCGCAGTTTGGACGAACAGGCACAGGACCACGAACTTGATCATCAGAGGACATTTGAGCAGCAGAGAGTGCAGCAACAGCCTGTCGCAACGGCGCACTGAACATGCTTTGTACATATATTTACGACCCTGAATGAAGCTTTACGATTCGAATTACAACTTGGACATGCCTTCACATGCGCAGCATATTTTGGTTGACATGCATGACGTCATGTCACACCGCTCCCACGCTGCCCCTCGCGCCTTCTGCATGCCATCACATACATGCTCTCAACCGTCTGTCAACCAGGTCAATCTCACCAGTTCGCCCCTCCACAAACTCTACTCTCCGTAAAAGAACGCTCTACGTAGCCAAGCTTCAGCGGCCCGAAAAGCCAAGTTTTTTGCACGATCGAGCTAAGAATGCACGCGATGCACCACGATGCATACTCTCCTGCAACCTACTCCGGTACAATATTGAATGGCCGCAACACCGCCTATTGAGCCAGCCCATCACGACACCTGCAAACCGCAATGTGAGCTGACATAGCGAAAAGCAAACGTCACTAGAGGCGCAGCAGACCACGCGGTCATGAAGCCGGAGGTCTAGATGCTCTTTCCTCAGCTTGCAAATCGTGGCGGTGCGATATGAGTGATTAGCCTGCGCCTTCCATTGGCCACCCACCTGAGAAGAGCGTGATAACGAGTTAAGGTTTCACAGAACAAGGGTCCAGGTGAGGGAAGCGTGGACAAGCGCATAAAAAGAGCATTGACTCACGGCCCTTTTCCTTGCGATCGACTCGACTGTTTACTCACCTCACCGTTCTGCTTCATCCTCCACTACACCATCAACTGTCCATCGCGCAACACGACTCCATCTCACAACCGTCATCGCACATATACCCAACAAAGTCTACCACACCCTTCTCAACCCGCAGACATGAACAACCCCAACCATGGCGGTGGTGCCGGTGCCGGAGGTCAGGATTACCTCGACAAGGCCTTCAACGCCGGAGCCAAGAAGTTCGGCGGCGCGCAGGGTCAGAAGATTGCTGCGAACCGTGGTATGAGCGAGAAGATTGTAAGTTCAGACACTCCACTGTATTTGCTTCGTGATTAGCAGTAGTGCGCGAGGTGTTGGTTGCAGTTTGTTGAGGGTGAGAGCTAACGAGGTGAAAACTAGACCGACGGCATGCGCAAGGCGTACGAGAAGGTCACTGGCAAGAAGGTTAATCCCAAGTACTCCAACTAGGCGGGATTACTCTTGCGATGGTTCTGCGACTGCTCGGGTCCGCTTGAGCAGTGCGGGGAGATGATGGTTTTCCGGGTCAGCACGGCGGGCTGAGTAATGATTGCGGGCAGGCATGGATGTGGGAAAATTGATCAGAACAGATATGATGGATATGATACCCAGGAATGAAATTCAAGGCTTATTGCAAGATGAGCATGCGTTGTCAAGTGAGACAGGTCTGCGCTGTCGGGTAAATGTGAAGTGTGAAGTGTCTTAGATTCCTACACCGGACACATGCATCGCCATGCTCAACACCACAAATGCCATCGTGACGGACCGAGACTTAACTATTGGGTACCCGCACAGCGTGCGCAACCGTCTCGATAGTACCGCCGCCTCAAACCTTCAATCGCAAACCCACAGGCCTATCCAGCCAGCTCAACCCTCCTTCTCAACAACGCCCGCGCCTCCGTCTCACTCAGAAGCTCCAATCCCAAGTCCTCCAGCACATCCCTCGCAGATTGATTATCCGCAAAAAGCCGCCTCTCCACCTCCCACAGCCCAAGTTCCCCTCCTCCCTCAACCCCAGACGCTGTGTCACGGGTGGAATTTGCTTTTTGCGGAGCATCATGCATCTCATCACCGTCTTCTGCGGCCCAAGCTCCCGTGTCCCAGTCTTCGTCTTCTTCGCCACCGTCGTCATCCCGACCCGTTGCAGTATCAACCTGCGAGGCTGAAGTGCCTTTTACGGGTAATCCGACGATTTTGACGCCTTCGAGACATTTGGCTAAGCCCGCTTCGGCCACCCCTGGGCCAACGTGCTTGTCCACGACTCGGCAAACAGCCGCGAGGTCAGCGTGTAGCTGGGCAGCTCCCTGAGTAGAGAATCGATACCGGCTGAGCACATTCTCCCACAGCGTCGTCGAGATGGTGGTCAAGACGACCCGAGTGATGCGGCGCAATGGCGCAGATGCTAGAGCTCGCGAAAGGAATGCTAGCGTGCTACGTAGGTAGGTAAGTAATGGGTCGATTTCTGCAGTTGGTGACAGTTCTGTGGCGGTCGAGGCTGAAGCGGAGGGTCCGCTAAGAGTTGCCCACGGGTTGCTAAAAGCAAATATTAGTAAGTGGGATTAGGAAGTATAGGGTTTTGGATCTGGATCCACAGGGCAGGGGTCCAGATCTGGATACGTACATGTGCCGATATGGACGCAGCGCCTCACGCACATTGCTGTTGAGTGTGTCGATGATAATCTTCTCACTGCGTTCACGGAGGCGCGCGTACCACGATGCCGTCTCGTCAAAGAGGGAACCGCCATCGACGTCGTCACTTTCAACGTTCTTGGATGTGCGTTCCGCGACGTCGGCCACGCTCATGGTACCAATATTGCTAGTCTGGCCACGAGCACGATCTTGTAGACCTTCCCAGATATCGAGGAAGAACTACAGAACAAAGGGGTTAGCTGAGGTTCGGGTCACACAGAAATCATGCAAGTGAGAGCCTACCACGTCGTCGCTCCAGTCACGCATGGCCCGTTCGAGATAGTCAGCACTGCCATACGTCTTGCAAAGGCGCTCCAGTCCCTCGACGCCAAGCAGCTTCTCCTGTTCCTCCTTGGTCACACCGCCCATAGCGCGACCCAGTGACGTGGTCATGGACAGATACGCTTCCAGATTGCTCTGCAGCCTTTCGTGGAGTTTGTCGAAAATGGCAATCTGTATGTCTATCAGGAAGGTGAGCTTCTGGCTGAAGGATGTCAAGGGTCTGTATCGATCTGCAATGCATTGCTGATTAGCGACGCATCTGGAAAGGAGGGGTAGGCGAGGACATGCCGGTTATGGTTTCGAGCAGGTCGTTCACGCGGATCGCTCCCTTGGTAGGCTTGGTGGCTTTGGGATCGACGCTCTCGTAGTCGAGATCACCAAAGTCTGGAGCCTCGACGATGTTCTGATAGCGAGACAGAGCGACTGCGGATGTTAGCGACCCGACATATCTCCGTTGGGTAACGGGCCAACGTACAGTCTTTTTCGACCTGCAGCCATCGGCCAAACCAGTCGCCCTGAACAAGGAATTCCCATGATAAGCCCTTCCACCCGTCGACGCCATAGCCGCCGTCATATCCCCAGGTGTCTCTGATGGTCGTGTCAAAGCTCATTATCTCGTGCATGAGGTGGCTGAGCAGCTGGGGCTGGCCCGCGACCTGGGGCAGTAGCGAGCCAATCTTGGAGCGCAGCATGGGCAGTAGGGCGGTTATGAAGGCGGACATGGCATCGATGTAGACGGGGTTAAGCGCAAGATCGGTGCCGCGGAAGTGACGCAGCAGGACAGGTTGCACATGGTCACTGACGAATGCGCTGTAGTCGTTCAAAAGCGTGGTAATGTGCGAGAGAAAGTACTCGGGCCTATCAATGCGGTTCGTGGGCTTGTCGCCGTCGAAGTGGTAGCGGAAGCGCATCTCGAGCGGCTGCACGAGCACCTCGATGGGGAAGAGGACGGGCGGGAGCTTGACCTTGTCGCCCGGCCCGCTGGCATAGCTCATGCCCTGCAGCTCGGGCAGCTGCAGATCGAGCAGCTTCACGATGGCCGTCTCCCATTCCTCCTGCAGCGGGCTGGGTATGGCGGCCCTGGGCGTGGGCCAGTGTATCTTCTTGAGGGTGCGGTCGAGGTCGGCGGCAAAGGCGTCGAGGATCTTGGTGCGCAGGGCTTGGGCGATGGTGTTGACGTGGTGGAGCAGCTGGGGCGCGGCGCCCTCGGCGTCGTCTTGCAGGTTGACGAGGCGGGTGTGCAGTGCGCGCAGCTGCTTGTAGGGCGCGAGGGCGGCTTCATTGGACGTCTGGAGCTGCGCCTGGGCTTGCTTGCTGCGCGGAATCAGCTGACTGAGGCCGTATCGGACACGGGGGCTGTCCTACCTCAGAACGTCGACGTCCGCCAGCAGTTGCACGTATCCGTTGGCGACGTCCAGGCGGTGCAGCGTGTCGAGGACCTGCTCGAAGCGGGGCACGGCCTCGTCGCTCGTCTCGGAGGCGGTGATGACCAGCAGGCGGCGGTCAATGTCGGCCTGCTCGTGGGTGAAGCGGTCGGCGGCGCGCGTGAGGTCGCCATGGTGCGAATGCGAGGCTTGCTTGGCCGTGTGCAGGTCGCGCTGTGCGTCGTCGAGCTGCTGGCGGAGCAGCCCATGCTGCGAGTTCAGCGTGGCCAATAGGGCGTCGAGGCCGTCGAGGTCAGCGGCATTCTGGAGCTTGTCGTCGAGGTAGTCGGCGACGCGAGTCTGGTTGTCGTCCATCTCGTACGATCAACGGGCGGTGGTGGGCGTTGGAGTGCGCCTAGGCACGTCGCGTCGGTACGGGCTGCCCAGGTGTGGCGACGTCGGCGCCCGCCCTGGCAGCTGGAGCCTCGGTGGCCGGCCTGTGCGCCCTCCCACGATTCTCGTCCTGCGCCACCGATCGATCATCCCAGCCGATTCTCAGATCCAGCAAGATCCAACCGTGCGTCAGGCCACTATTGGAGAACGTCCTTAATCCACCTACTGCCGTGACCCACGCCCTGCAAACCTCTGTACCGCTGCAAAGAAGGCCCAGGCGGTTCTGTTCCGCCGCTGTCTATTTACTGCCTGTCCTGCCCTGCACTGCTGCTGCGTGAGCACTGCAGACCTCTCCCCGCCCAATAGCCGAAGTTGCGAAACTTTTTGTGTTGCGCCGCTGCCGTCATCGCCAGCCGCCATGCCCAAGGAACACAAGAAGCGCGGCCGCCGCGACGACCAGAAGAAGCGCAAGCGGGACCAGGACGACGATGCGAGTGCAAAGCGCTTCAAGAAAGAGGACCTCGACCAGCTCGAAGCCGAAAACCCTGCGCAGCATGTCCCCGAGCATGACGTCGCCCGCCCGGATGCGACGCCCTTCTACGGAATGCTCGACGAGCAGGAGCAGGAGTACTTCAAGAAAGCCGACGAGATGCTCGAGCTGAACCAGTTCGAGAGCTCCGAGGACCGCGACATCTTCCTCGCCAGCGTCTGGAAGGAGGCCGACGGGAAGGAACTGAAAATCGCCAACAGCCAGACGTCGCGCCTGCTCGAACGCCTGATCCTTCTTTCCTCTCCCGACCAGCTCAAGGGCCTGTTCCAGAAGTTCAGCGGAAAGTACGTACTGAATCGCTCCTTCCCCACTCAACTTGCTAACCCGTCGCAGCTTCCTCAACCTGGTCCAGAACCGATTTGCGTCCCACTGCTGCGAAGCCCTCTTCATACAAGCTGCGCCTGTCGTCACCCAAGAGACTGCCACCAAACCTGAGAAGCTTGCAACACCCCCGTCGTCAGACCCCGACCAAGTCCTCGTCTCCATGGAGAATTTGTTCCTGTACACGCTGGGCGAGCTGGAGGGCTACATGGGTTTCCTAATGACCGACAAGTATGCATCGCACGTACTGAGAGTACTCCTCGTCATTCTATCGGGCGCCCCGCTGGAAAAACAGAACAAGTCGGCTATGCAGAGCAAGAAGAAGGAAAAGGTCACCGTCTCAGGTGCAGAGAAGGAGCAGGAACGTCTACTCGAAGAAAGGGCCGTCCCCGAAAGCTTTTCCGAGGCCCTGGAGAAGGTCATCAGCGAGAGTGTTTCGGGCATTGAGTCGCACTACCTCCGTACCCTAACCACACACCCACTCGGCAGCCCCACTCTACAACTGCTGCTCAAGCTGGAGCTCTCCCACTTCGGCAAGTCGCGCGCCAAGGACGAAAAGTCCATCATCCACCGACTTCTCCCAGATAATCCTATCGCGGAAGGAACAGAAAGCGCCATCCTGATCAACGGGCTTGTGTACGACACCATTGGCTCCCGGCTACTGGAAGTCATCATCGAGAATGCGCCCGGAAAGGTATTCAAGTCCATTTACGGAGAGTTCTTCAAGGAACGTATGGGTACGCTAGCTCGCAATGAGATCGCGGCCTATGTGGTTGGAAAGATCATGGAAAGACTCGGCAAGGACGATCTAGAAGAAGCCATGCGTCAAATAGTGGACCAGATCCCCAGCTTGGTAGAACGTGGCCGGACGGGAGTTATCAAGACACTCATCGAGCGATGCGTCGCGCGTGACATCGACTGCTCGCCTATCAAGGCTCAGCTGGAGACTGCATATGCCGGCTCCAACGGCTTCGAAGTCACACGCATTCTCAAGCTCAGTGAGGAAGACGGCAAGCCTCGTGCTAAGCACGAACACTCACCCGAGAAGGTTCACGGGTCACTCCTGGCACAAACCATGATGACCGTGGATGGGCCCCTCGGCCAACTTGTCTTCGACTCTTTGGCCAACCTGTCCCCTGAACTCGCCGTTCAGCTCGCTCGCGACTCTACAGCTTCACGGACGCTTCAAGCGGCCCTAATGTCCAAGAACGCTTCTGTCATCTTTCGCCGAAAAATGATACAACAGTTCTATGGCAAGATTGGTGAACTTGCACTCGATCCTGCTGCATCCCACGTCATCGATGCCATCTGGCACGGTACAGCCGGCCTCGCTTTCATCCGCGAGCGCATCGCGGAAGAGTTGGCCGAGAACGAGAACTCGCTTCGCGAATCCTTCGTCGGGCGTGCGGTCTGGCGAAATTGGCGCATGGATCTCTACAAACGCAAACGCGGCGACTGGGTCACACAATCCCGCTACACCGCCGGCAATGACGGATTCCAAAGCTTCCCCGAGTCCAACGGCGACGCAACACCCCCGCAAAACCATCGGGCGGGAAGACATCTGACAGCTATCGAGTTGGCAAGGCAGAAGCATGCCGCTGCGAAAGCCTCACAAGCCAAGGACGGTAAAAAGCCGAAGAAGGGGAGTCACACGACAAACAGCAGTGTCAGCAGCGGAAGCAGCAGCAAGGCCAAGAGCCTTGTTGCGCAATAATAGTCACATTATACATCATGTACAGGAATTTCTTTTGTCAGCACGGTTCGCTGAGAATGAGGCATCGTTTAACGGCGTTTTCCGAGCTGGGCTTAGGGCTTAGGTGGGCCTGTCACGCATTTTTCTGATTCGACGACTCTAGATACCTTTTAGTGGCATACTTGCATGAGAACAGTTTTGCTTTAGGAATGTGGCTTGTACCCCGAGCAGAAAGAATCGATGACTCCATGTTCGTCATTGCTAATTGTTCGGCGCTAACGCCGACTACTCGGCCACCTTTGTTTGTGTTTGTGACTTCTTCTACACTCATCACTCCTTGAAGTACGAGCACACAAAAAGTCCACAACTCTTCCTATATTACCATAATACAATCCGTGCATACGCATCTCGCAATGTCATCCCCAGAACAGGGAGAAACCCTCCGTCGTGCTGAGGAAGTCAAAGACGTAAGTGGCTCGGAAGGGCATTCCGATTGTTCCGACATGTCCCTGAACTCCCATCGCGCCTCTCATTCATCAGATCCAGACAGGGATCTACATAAGCAGTAAAGACATCCGCTAACGGCAGAATCAGCTTCTCGACTCTATTCAAGAGCTGATAATACCATTCATCCGCTCAGCCGACGAAGATGCAGCTACAAAACACACAGGCCATGGACTGAAAATTGAAGGTGGCGGGCCGAGAACCGCGTTAGTAGAGCACCACCCGCCCAAGAAGCTAGAATCCATTCTGAAGGAAGAGTTGGAGATCAATGATGGTAAGACCGGTAAAGATGGCCTTATCAAGCTCGTGGAGAGTATCTTGAAGTACTCTGTCAACACATGGGATCAAGGATTTCTAGACAAGTTGTATGCGAGCACGAATGCTGTGGGAGTGGTCAGCGAATTGGTATTGGCCGTACTGAACACCAACGTACGTCTATCTCTCATAATGTACTCTCATGGTATTGCTAACACGTATTAGTCACACGTCTACCAAGTCTCTCCCGTCCTGACCCTTGTCGAAAAGCGAACGACAAAGTATCTAGCAACACTATTCGGCCTCCCTACTTCCACTTCAGGAGGTATCTCCCAGCCCGGTGGCAGCGCCTCGAACAGCTCCGCCATAGTAATCGCGCGAAACACACTCTACCCCGAGACCAAAACCGACGGCAACGGCTCCCACAAATTCACCATCTTCACCTCAGCCCACGGCCACTACTCCGTCGAAAAAGCCGCCAACCTCTTCGGCCTCGGCTCCAAGAACGTCATCGCCGTCCCCGTCGACGACCGCGGCTGCATGATCCCCGCCGAATTCGAACGCTGCGTAAAAGAAAGTAAAGACCGCGGCGAAACACCCTTTTTCCTCAACGCAACAGCCGGAACAACCGTCCAAGGTTCTTTCGACCCATTCCCTGCTCTCAGCAAGATCTGCAAGGAACAGAATCTCTGGTTCCACATCGACGGCTCGTGGGGCGGCAGCGTGGTCTTCAACGAGAAGTACCGGGAATCGAGGCTCAAGGGCGCTGAACTCGCGGACAGTATCGCTATCAACCCACACAAGATGCTCGGTGTACCGATGACTTGTTCTTTCCTCCTTGCTCGCGACATGAACACGTTCTACCGCGCGCTCACGCTGCCAGCGGGCTACCTCTTCCACAACGCGCCCGGCACCGACGCAGCGGATATCTACGACCTCGCTGATCTGACACCTCAATGCGGTCGGCGCGCCGATAGCTTGAAGATGTTCCTTGCGCTGCAATACTACGGCCCGCAGCACTTTAGCGATTTGGTTGCTCGTGGATACGAGAACGGGGAGTACCTTTTGAGCAAACTGAAGGAGAGTGGCAATTTCAAGACGATTAGCCCGGAGCCGTTGCCGTGTCTGCAGGTGTGCTTCTATTACGCAAAGGGTGGGCAGTTGAAAGAGGACGCGGACGCGAATAGTAAGGCGACGACGGAGATTGCTAATAGGCTTATTAGCAGAGGCTTCATGATTGACTTTGCGCCGGGCGAGAAGGGCAAGTTCTTTAGGGTTGTAGTGAACGGGGGGTTGATCAAAGGCACGTTGGATGGGCTTGTCAAGGCGTTGGAAGAGACGGCTGCGGACTTGGGATACTGAACATGTCACGATGAGGAAGAGGAGATGGCAAAAGTCACATAAGCGATTAGGGTCAAGTCATCGTAATGAAAAGCATTCATTCATTTGAGAATTGGATATCTATGTTACATGATGCTCGTATCTCGTAATCATACCCATAGTATGGTAACACCAGAAATGATCTTCCACGCACACTTACGCAGCACTAGGCCGCGGGTGCGTCGGCAAGAAAAATGACAGAAGTGATGGACGTATACAGCTGCTTGTTGAGAGATGCAATAAGAAAGATGCATGTCGCAAGACGCAGTCTGCGATATCATTCCAAAGACGTGGTAGCTTCCTTCAGGATAGCTAGTCGAGTACACCCCAGTAACGCTCAGCGTTGAAGGTTGACGCAGAGTCGGCTTTCCACTCCGAGTCGTAGGCACTGAAGAAGAACAGATCGCCATTGAAACTCGCGCGGAGGGAGTCGAGGGCGATACGTTGGTTCTCGGGCGAGGGGACGGCTGCACCATTCGCATTACCCTGGCGAGGCCAGCCGGACTCAGTGACGATGAGGCGCTTGTTACTGCAGGCGGCTTTTACACGCTCGACTTGACTCTTGACAAATGTGCCAGCATCCTGAGCTTGGGTGTTCCGGTCAAAGAAGGCGTGGATATTGACCATGACCACATCTGAGGCGCCGCAGATGGCAGGGTTATCGAGCGTAGCAGGAGCGGTCTCGACTGCGCCCACAGGTCCGTTGTAACCGGCGCTTCGTAGCTGGGTGCGTGCTTGGCCGATTGCGTCGACGACTTGGGAAGATGTCATTCTGCGTTCGTTGACGCGCTCATTTTCGACAGCGAAGAGTTGGATAACATCCCAATTGCCGCCGGCATACTGATCAATGGCGCTCTTGTAGGCTTTGATGACCTGGCTGAGATCTTCGCCGCCGCCACTGGGGTCTAGATACGCGCCACCCATGAGCTTTTGGCCGTTCTTCTGGGCGTTCTGAATTGCAAGTGGGATCTGATTGCAGTCCATGCCATAGATGCGGATGACTTTGTAGTCCTTCATGCTACTGAATTCGCTAGCAACTTCATCCGGGGTCTTGCAGTTGGCGGAGCTGCTGTACGCATCCCAAGTTATACCCAGAGGTAGAGTTCCAGCAGCGGCCTTGTCGACAGGGATGTCCTCGGGCGGGGACGCTAGTTGCGGGGGCTGAGGCTCTTGAGTAGGAGCTGGCGGCGCAGGTGAGGGTGAGGGTGACGGTGTCGTGGTCGCATCCTGAATGTCGACAGCCGTAGGCTCTGCTAGCAGAGAAGCAGATGTGGAAGACGTTGGTAAGGGAGCCGGCTCTGGCACGGCTGATGAAGTCTGCGGAGGCTCGACAGTTGACGATGTCGTCTCGGCTGTGATTGAGGGCACAGTGACAGGTGAAGTGAGGATTGTCGAAGTCGCAGTTGAATAGGGTGCGCCTGCGTCATTGACGAAGACAGCAACTTCAGCCATGACTTCGGTAACGTAGATTACCTCGGTGACAATCTTGCGCTTATGATCTGTACCTTGTTAGTGAACGATGTAACATAGACAGGCAACGATGTGACTGCAGACTCAGTGCAGCAGGCGAGACTATCGTCACAGTATGCCGCAGGTGGAGAGAATTCCGGTAACTCACTGAGTGGACGTCCGCTCGCAGAGCTTACTAGAAGGCCGGCGGCGGTAAGAGCGCTCGCGAAAACGATGGACTTCATGGTGATGATGAAGCGAGTGTTATGGGATGTTTAAGCTGGGTATACAACGTAAAGGTGCTGTGTGTGGGAATGTTGTGGGTTGTTTGGGTGAAGCCGTGCAGCGCAGTGGATGTATAGGTGCGAGAAATGAGTGAATGACTGCCTGCAGCTGAAAAGAAGGAAAGACCGACTGGGTCAGTTTAGGGAAGCTGGGAACCAACAGAGACTGTAGGGACTGTAATCGGCGTTGAAGAGGAAGCGCGGTCGGCGTTGACGACTTGGTATTGTTGCGCTGTTGTGGTACCTTTACCTGCGCTAGCGCCTTCTGGGCCTTAGGCGACGCCGTTTGGGCAATCGCGACGAACGGCGAAGGTATTCATGGATCGTCCTGCAGGGTCCAAATTTCGTGGTCGCAACTGCCTTAAGACACACGATGAGGGATGAAACGCCAACCCCAGGTTATGATAAGGAGCATGAACTGAAACCTCAACCTGCCCCAGGCGCTGGGCCACAAACATTTGGACGACTAGAACGAAGTGGAGAAGGAAACAATGTAGGTAGGAGCAGACAACACAACTAGGAGTTCGTTGGCTAGGCACATAGCTTCTCAAGACCAAGAGTACTGAGGACTGTAAACGCGGAGAAGCCAAGTGATCTGTAGACCTGCACAAGCTCATGACTGTATGAGTGGATTGGAAAGCTCTTGCCAGAAACCCACCGCTGGTTCTTGAGAAAGATAGGTCAATCCAAGTCACCATATTGGCCGATCGTTTGCAGGCCGGTGTACGGATGCAATTACAATAGCTTTAGTCTCAATGCAACAGGTGCAATATGTTTGATCGAAGGCAGCATCTATTGACATATAGCGTGTGATAAATGTTGTCCATATTTTGCGAGGCAACTAAGTTGACACCAGCCCCAGCGCTGCAAAGTTTTGTAGAAGATCAAGGAGCGCAAATTTGGAATGATAGCAGTTTGAAAGTGAAGAAAGGAAACCGAAGCGAAAGAAAGGGACACGACGAAATGCATGATGACTCGAACGATAACACTGAGAGGGGAAACATACCTGGGTACGCATAATGTTCGTGTGTGAGTAGAAACACAGAGTGAGACGAACGCATGGCAGTTCAGATCAAGCGTCCACAAGGCGCGCCCGACGTGCTAAGTATGCCGGGACTTTCAAAAGAGAGATGCGACTCCAAGAAGAAACGAAGGGTCAACAGGTCTTTAGCCTAGAGGATGCTACTCACTTGAAACCAGCTGGAGACGACGGCCTTCGACGACGTCTCTCACGAATTGAGCGAAGATTGCGAAATGCGCGCATAGTAAGCCACGCATGCAGCTTCAGAGAAGCGTCGCAAATGTCGTAGGACTTTACAGGTAATAGTATTGTAGACGAAGTGAGCTTGGCTGGAGACAAAAAGGAGGCCCGCAGCCTGCAGGCCGCCGCCCTGATGCGGGGCACGTGTGCCACAAGCCTCCAGGCTGACCCCTTTGAACTCAGGCGCGGGGCTTTCGCTCACTCACCTACTACACTCTTCTTCAATACCTCCCACAGAAGCGAGACGTGCAAATCCAGGACCGTTTATCGCGACAAGAGCGCGAAAGAAAGCACGAGTCGAGCAGAAGCCGCACAGGCAACAGCGCACGGCCAGCGCTCCCCTCTCTGTCGCCGACCGCGGGTTTCGCCTCCCGCACTGGCCCTCGCTTCGTCTAGCACCTGCGCTGGCTCCACCAACATCACCAGCAACCTTTGCTCAGTATATATAGCTAATATTTTAGGAGTATCAATGTGCAGTGCGAGGATTTGTACGAACTCATTTCTTGCCTTTTACCAGAAGTGACCGCGAGTCCCGCACAACACTGCACTTACTCAATCTTTGGAAACACCTCACCCTTCGTGGGTTCGAAACTCTGTTTTTGCACTTTTCTTTTTGCCTTTTTGGCTAACCCACACAAGCATTCACTCTACTCCGACAACGCCACAACTATTCTGTGGACACATATTTCCTGTCTTCATGTTTTTACACATCTTGAGCATCTCAATTTGGCCGGGATGCTGCAGCAGTCTTGCAATTCGCCGTAGACATCAAATGTAGGTATCATGAACCCACCCAGAAATCTGGTACTCCCAGTCTCTACAGACATAACATCAACATCATGACCCCTCCTACATAACACGTGGACTTGTTTGAGTTCGGTACGCTTAACGGGACATCGCACAATAAACCATGCATCGTATTTTGCGTGAAGCACACATCCACATCCTCACTCACCGCAGTTATGGACGCAGCGCAGAGCATAAACGGTAAGTTACTCGTGCCCACATCGCTGTGCAGTTGGCTAACAGAGCTCTACCAACAGAGAACGCTTCTTTCCTCTACGGCCATGAGCATCAGTACCAGATTATCATCCTTCCAACATGCACATGCGAAAAGGGATATAGGGCCCTCCTCATCGCTAAATACCGTGAGGCTGACCAAGCCGTTATTGCAGTCAATGATGGCGCTGTGTTCCACGGCGATACCGTCGTTGGAGGTTTGCGACGTGCAAGTAAGAGAGCAGCGGTAGACGCACTGAGCCACCGACTTATGTCGCTCGTTGGATATCTTAGCTGTAAGTCTTCCAGGCACAGGTGCTACGGCGTGACGAACTTGCGAATGCTGACAT
Organism: Alternaria triticimaculans; assembly: GCF_023758025.1. NCBI lineage: Eukaryota > Fungi > Ascomycota > Dothideomycetes > Pleosporales > Pleosporaceae > Alternaria > Alternaria triticimaculans. Next base: position 2,328,739 of record NW_026055959.1, read on the forward strand.
TATGTAGATAGGGCTGGCCTCAAAGACGGCGATACCTTCGTCACCAGGTACAAGAACGGTCGCACTACGATTCGTGTCAAACATCCCGATGGAACAAGGTCGAAGGCAACGATGAAAACTGGGGATATCAAGAGAACAGTTCCGGCCTGTAGTGCGACTCCTTCGAACGGAAGCGATGTTACGTGCTGTGAGAAAGAGCGCGAGAGACTAGAGTACGAGAGCCAGACAAGGGAGGTCGAGACACATAACAAGAAGATCGATAAGCAGTTGGAAGATGCCGCGAAGCAGTTGGATGCTCCTGAGAAAGAGTGGGATGCTTCTGAGAAGGAATGGAATGATGCGAAGAAGTTCGGAGATGAAGATAAGACATGGTGCTGTGTCGTCATGTAAGCAGGAAGAGTCGATGGAAGAGGACGAGCATGGTACCTATCTCCAAGGTCACTCTGAAGTGATATTTACTCGGCGATAGTCGCGGGCTAAGAGTAGTAATACAAAGGCGATGCGAATAGCATCTACCCACAAAACCAATCCAGTAGACCCTCCAAGTCTAACACTTCATCTTAATTCCCCTCCTCTTCTCGTTCTCCCTCCATTCAAACATGAACTGCACACCAGTGAATAGCGCACCACAAGCCGTAGCAAGGAACATCCAGCCAGACCATGTTCCTACAATACCACGGACCAAGTCCTTGAGACCATCGACTCCCAGGGCGAAACCGACGAGATTAGCTGTCATGAGCATGAGGATCTCGAAAACGGCGCCGACTCCGCATAACCAGCGATATGCATCTGGGCTGTTCTTCCACTTCTTTGCGGGGAATATGTACGAAGCGATAATCTCTGGGAGAACGAAGAGAGTGACCAGCCAACCCCACATCAGCAACCGAAGCTGGATATCGTGCCAAATCGCGATAAAGGTAAACACGGCGAGGTAGTTTCCAACCGATCTTGCCTTGCCCCAGAGACCATCTCCTCTGTTGCCACCCAGCGGAATGTAAAGGTATCGCAAACTCCACTTGTTGAAGCTACGATGCCAACCGCGCCAGAAGTGCATGACAGAGTAATTGTCAGACATACATCTGACCATGTTCTCGGGAGGATCGATACCGTCCAAGAGCGACCAGAGACGGAAGAAACGCCATGGGATGAGCAGCTTTAGCCAGATGTGCTTTAGGTTGAAGAAACCTAGCATACTGAGCTGGGCAGGCGTGTACTGCGACCAGTCGGGCCTCTCATGGAAGATGGCGACCATGTACATGTAGTGGATCATGATTTCCATCGTCAACAAGACGACAATGAAGCGTACGAGGTAGAATGTTGTTCGCTTGGTCGTGATGCTGTGGGGTCGGTACCGGCATTGAGCGATGTAATCGTTGAACGTGATGATAGGCCCAGCGAGGTAGAGGGGCGAGTACATGGCATAGGCAAAGTAATTGCGGAAAGTGTAGTCAGTAGGCTTGGCAGGTATCGTGACGCGGTCCCGCTCGGAGAGGTTGGAAGGGTCGAGTTGTTTCTTCTTGATGTTATTAGCTATATCGAACTAAGGGTGGGTGGGTAAAGTACTTCAATGGAACTACCCGTCCGAGAGTTGAGACTCCAATAGTAATCGAGATTGAAGCTGATCAACCGGAGTATGGTGAAGTTGAAAAGAACCTCCCACCGAGGTATCAGACCACCATAGCTGTCTAGAGTGTGACCGAAGTTGGATGCTGGTTGACCTTTCTCCGACAATGTGGATGGAAGGAAAGTGCCAAGTATGTTGGCATACGAGTAGCCGTCTGAGAACTCGTTTGCAAATAGAGTCCCGACGTTGAAGATCCATGTAGCAGCCGGTACATATTGTCGAGGAAGCTTCGTCCCGATGCAGTAGTTGGCGTAAAGAATGGCGACAATCTTGAATGCTGAGAAGCCATGAAGGGCGGCAAGGAAGATAGCGGCAAATAAAAGGTCGAATGAAATGCGCTGGTTCATACGGGCATCCGCTGCAGCACCTGGGGTTAAGCCCATAGTAAGGCCATTGCCGGCAGAGGGCCGAACTTGAGTATACGTTCCCGCCCTCCAGAACGAATCATAGGCCTTACGCAGAATAGGATGAAGTAGAACAACGATGAAGAGGTAAGGAATGTTCTGGCGGAACCCGCTGTACTGAGCATCGGTATTGTCCTGAGCAGTTAGACAATGGCATGTGACAGTCGATGTTGCAACGTACTACTTTGCGACCAGGTATCCAGCCATCTGACAGAAGATGTTCAAACTTCGGATAGTTTGGATGGGATTCTGCATAACGATCAGCTCCCCTCACCCTCTGCGGGCCCATTTGGACGAACCTTGAGAAACATCTAGTACCAACTTGAACATAAAGAACACGCTGGCTGCAATGGACACGTAGTAGAAGTAGAACTCTGGCGTTGACCATAGCGGCGCATGACTTCTATTTTCTAGACTCTTGTCTCCATTCCGTCCATCTTTGACTGGCACTGGTCCAGCGGGATCTAGTTTGGCCTCTTCGAGCGCCTCTTTCGGGGATGCGGTGGCCGGTACAACGAAGCGTGTGTCGAGGGTATCCAGCGAGTAGAGCTGGCGAATGAATTTGAGCGCCATTGTATTGCCTAGACTATCTCCTCATCTTCCAGTGTTCAAGAGACCCTGTGTATGTGCCCCTGAAGTATGCGGAGGGGAGGCGCGGGGGACAAGTGCGGTGATGGAGGCCAGGTCCGCAACCTCAACTTTTGGAGTTCGCGTCTGGCAACAGCTTCGCTCCAACACCAACGCCCATCCTGCAAGGACAGCGCCCAAAGCACCTCGAATACCCATTATCACGCGTCAATCAGGCCTCACGTATACAAGCGAATCTTTATCAAGCTTTGCGCATTGCGATAGTCGCGCGCGATGAACATTCCCAACGCATCGACCGCACCAGCTGCGGGAGAGTACGCCGGAGGTACGCAAAGCTCGACGGAGCTCTACATGCTGCGCACGCTAATTGAGAACCATAGATGAGGTCTCTGCGATCGTTCTCGACCCCGGCTACTCGACCGTTCGCGCTGGATTCGCTGGCGAGGACGTGCCCAAGTCCGTCTGCCCTTCCTTTTACGGCCAAACATCCTCAGGCGAACACCTATTCGGCGAGAATGCGATACATGCGCCGGTCGGCGGTCTCGATATTAAGAACTATTGGGGCTCAGACGGCATTGTAGAGGACTGGGATACAGCGACCAAGCTGTGGGAGTATGCGATCACGAGCCGACTCACCGGCGCAAAACCAACCGACCCTACCAAGAACGGGCTGAACGATGGCAATGGCGAGAACGAGAATGGGGAGGCCATGGACGTGGATATGGACGCGTTAGAAAACAACGAGAAGCCGCTGGAAGACAGCCCGCTGTTGGTCACGGAACCAGGCTGGAACAGCGCAAAGGCACGGGAAAAGTACATTGAGATCGCCATGGAGGACTGGGGCACGCCAGCTTTCTTCTTGCAGAAGACTGGTGTATTGGCTGCCTTTGCATCAGGAAAAGCGTCAGGCATCATCATTGACGTCGGTGCGTCGCATACATCCGTCACACCTGTGCTTGACGGCATGGTGTTGCGGAAGGGTGTCCAGAAATCGCCTCTAGCAGGCAACTTTGTCTCTGATCAGATACGGACGTCGTTCAAGCAAGCCCAGCCTGAAGTGCCATTGACACCGCACTACATGGTCAAGAGCAAGACGCCAGTCGACGCTGGGGTACCCGCCCAAGCAACCTACAAGACATTCGAGACACCACCGACCGACTCGTTCCGCTTAAACGAAGAGGAGCGCATTCTCACGTCCTTCAAGGAATCCGTCGTAGAAGTCTGGCCTGGCCCCGGCCGCTTCAGCACCAACGAAGAGCTGGCAAAGAGCATGCCAGGCCGACCCTTCGAAATGCCCGACGGCTGGAACCAAGTCTTCGGCATCGAGAGGTTCCGCGCCGCAGAGGGTCTCTTCGACCACAACGCCGCGCTCGCCAGCGAAACCATGCCCGCGCCGAAGCCTGAACAGACAATCCCCCGACTCGTACAAGCAGCAGTCCAACAAGTCGACGCCGACCAACGTCCTCTCCTCCTCTCCAACATCGTCGTAACAGGTGGCTCGACGCTACTCTACAAGTTCAACGAGCGCCTTAACTACGAAATCAACGCCATCTACCCCAGCACTAGGAATAAGCTCATTGCACCCGGTAGCGTGGTGGAGAGGAAATACGCAGCCTGGATTGGTGGCAGTATACTAGCCAGTCTGGGCAGTTTCCACCAGCTGTGGATCTCAAGGAAGGAGTACGAGGAGCATGGTGCTGGTATTGTCGAGAAGAGATGTCGTTAGGCACGGCGTGATGGATGCGATGCGGAGTCCATGTTTTACTGAGGGTCACTAGACTTCTATTGTTCTGTTAGGTAGTGTAATGCACAAAAGATTCCATGACTAAATGCCGTTCACATCGAATGCTTGCTTTGAATATCTGGTGAGGTGGTTCATTGATCGTCATCATATTGCCTTGTAGCTATCCGGCTGGTTCGTCTGGAACCCCGTTTCGGTGTATAATACACGTTCATGTTCGTAACGCCATCTTGCATCGCCCCGGAGCTAGAGCAAAACCTATGAGTCTATATCCATCGTCTCTGCTGTACCGGCTACATCGCCATCCTTGAGCTCGTGTACGGTCACGTACTTGCTGATCTCTTCCTTTGTGATGATCTTCTCGTTCAGCACCGCAGTAGTTCCCCGCTGGAACCTGTAGTTCCTCTGCTTGGGCTGCCTGGTGTTTGGTGTCTTGTAGTTCCTCATCAGAGTGGTCTTGTCCTCTGTGATGACCGCCACGTCCACGTTGCTACCGGAACCCAGATCGTTCCAAATACCTGCCTCGATGGCGTTTGCGCATAGTGTGACGGCATCCTCCCGCGACAGGTCGGACTTCCACTGTGTCTCGAAAACGGACATGGCGGCCAATGAACCGGAGCCCATGGTGACGTACGGCAGCTTGTCGGTGGAACCGTGGGCGTGGACGGTGAAGAGATGTGCGCCGGTGGGGTCAACACCCGCAATGACGAGGTAGGCGCCAATGTGACCCTGGTGGCGGAACAGGTGCTGCTTCAACATGGTCATGCAGGTAACGACGCGGGGCTTGCGGCCGGTGGAGAGGGCGTGCAGTTCGAGGTTCGAGGAGATGATGGCGGTGGTGAACTCGGTGTCGGCAGCGGTACCGGCACCCGCGCACCAAATGTGAGGGGAGATGTAGTGGAGTTTCTCGCAGTTCTGCGGTGCATGTCAGACCAGTGTCCATGGTGGTGGTTGTGTCTATGGCGGGGACGAGCCTACCTTGTCTGCTACAATGGGACCACTTGTGGCTCGTGTGTCTGCTGCGATGACTACACCGCCGTTGAAGAGACAGCCCACAATGGTTGTTCCTGTGCTTGTCGCCTTGGGCAGCGGGATGCCCTGGGCGTGGAGAGCCGCATTGCGGTTGTGGTTGGAGAAGTCGAAGCCGCCCATGGTGTTGGTGTGCGGTGTCGGTGGAGGCGTGGGGTGCTTGCTGCGGAGACGGCGTGTATAGTGGTAAAGGTGGTGATGTCGCGCGTCTACTCGGTTTGTCTAGGCGGTCGGCGGCGAGGGCGAGGTTGCGTAGCTGTCGTGCCTGGAGCTTGGATGGAGCCTTGGCGCAGCGATGAGCTCCACTAGCTCGGGAACTTTCTCAGAACAACAAAGCGCGTCGCTTCAGAGCGTCGAGCTAATGGTCGCATGCTTGTCGCTCGACTATCCAGAGCGCCAGGCACCATCTCCTTGCATCTCCGCCGTTTCAATCACCTTCACCTGCTCCCGCCTAGCCTAGAACGGCCTGTTTGCTCTTTCCCAAAACACACCAAGGCTAGCACGCGCTCCCGCGCTCGTCCTCCGATGCATATATGAATAAGCTGAGAACTCCGACGCGCGACACCAAGCCGAGCCTCCTACGCGCCAGAACCTGTTCGGCCTGCAAGTCCTGCAGAATGTCTAAGATTCCCGCGCCGGCTGTCGAGGCTGGGCCTGAGGTGCCCGAAGTTGAGACTGAGGTAGCTCCAGCTCGCACCAGACCGCCATGCGACGATACTAACAAATTCACAGCATCTCGGCTTCAAGGTCCTCAACCAGGGCAAACAGGGCCCCAAGAAGGTCAAGATCCTGCCCCGGCCATGGCCCGCCGATAATCTGCCACCTGCGTGCGCAAACCTCCTCTCCGTCGCCTCCAAGCCCGCCCTTCTCGCTGCTGCCGGCCCCAACATCCTCGTCATCGCGTCCACAGACTCCGTGCGCAGCGCCTTCCAGAACAAGACCATAGCCGATGACATCGCAAACGCCGATGACCCGCGTCTCGAAGAGCGCGACATTGACGTCGTAGCAGACTTCACGCCCGATATCACCATCTCTACTCCCAACCTCCGCCATGTCGCTTTCTCCGCCGATGGAGATTTCTTGGTTACATCTGATGAGGCCGACGGCGGCGTCGCTGCGTACAATGTTGCGAGTGTCGTTAGCCAAGGCAAGAAAGACGCGGACACGAAACTGGCGACCGACGCACCCGTTCGCGCTCTCCTCCCAAACCCCTCCCCCGAATTCGAACAATACTTCGCCATAGTCCTCGATAACGGCAAGCTCGAGATATGCGATGTGGAGAAGGGCGTCAAGAAGACGATTCGAGAGGCACACGTCAACTGCGCCGCTTGGAGTGCGCGTGGAAAGGCTGTAGTCTCTGGCTCTATTGATGGCACCTGCGCTATACACATGACCGCTGGAGATCTAAGAGGTATCGTTCCTCGACCTCCAGACGTCGATGAAAACTACGAGGTGACCGGCGTGTCGTGGCTGAAAACTGAAGAATTCCTTGCTGTCTACTCTCTGAAGGACCAAGACCAGGACAACCCGGAGCAAAAGAAGTACAGCGTCATCAAATCGGCCAAGGGCTGGGGATCCTTCACGTACCATTCCTTTGTCTGGGATCCTCTTCCCGAGGCATTCGAAGCTCCACGTCGCCAACTACCTGCACGGATTTCGTCCACACGCCTACAAAACTGGAAGCCCGATCTCGACGACATGCTTATTATCACTTCCTCCCATGCAGACTCCATCGCGATACTTGCCTCCACAAGCAACAAGATCTCCCCGGATCAAGAAACCTGCAACGAGCTCATGATGGTCAACGTGGACGATACGAAGAAGGCTCAGGTGCCGCGAACCGCTTATGGAGACGAGGAAATGGACAGCGTCTTCATTGGCGAGGCGCTTGATCTTTCGAGCAAGGAGAAGATACTGCGCCCCATTCCCGCCCTGGAAGAGATCAACGAGGCGCCGTGGCCGCTCCCTGCATACATGGCTCTGACCCACGAAGGTCTTCTTGCGGCCTGGTGGGTGATGTGGAACAAATCTATCGAGGCTGGAGAACGCTACCCCGGTCTCATCTTCAAGAGCGAAGCCACACAGCATGCGCCTTCTTCTACTCCGAGGGCATCCACGCCTGCGTCCAAACTCCCGGTTGCTACATCTACCCCTTTCAGCAAGTCCATGGGCACACCCGGCACCCCAGGAACAGCTGGCATCCCCCACTTTGGCAACGCTGGAAACGGATTCGGTACACCAACTCCCGCTCTGATGAAACCCCAACCGCCCGGCTTTGGAACACCCGGATTCGGTACTGCTGCTACCAATTTGCCTGCTCCAACTTTCGGTAAACCTGCACAGCCTTCATTTGGTGCTCCATCTACAATCGGTAAGCCTCCTCAGCCAGCTTTTGGTGCTCCCTCTGCAATCGGCACTCCCGCCAAACCTGCCTTTGGCGCTCCTTCTGCAGTAGGTGCCGGCTCCGGATTCGGCGCAGTAGGTGGAATGGGCGGCAAAGCATCTCCATGGGGAGCGACATCTCAAACTTCAGAGTCAAAATCCAACCCATTCTCGGCCGCTGCTGGTGGTTCGTCAGGATTCGCCCAATTCAAAAGTGCTGGAGGATCAAACTCCTTTTCGAGCTTTGGAAGCAACAACTCTGCACAAGCAGGCTCCGGGTTCGGAGCACTCGGGCAAGGGCAGCAGAAATCTGGCTTTGGAGGTCTGAAGACAGAGCCAAGCTTTGGTTCTACTGTCACCGTTGGCTCTGGGACTGGATCTTCGCTACCCTCCTGGGCGACTACGCCCGCTCAGCAAAGCAGCTCGATCTTTGGACAGCAAGACAAGTCATCGTTCAACACGGCCTCGTTCGAGTCGAAGGACTCCGATGCGAGCGAGGCAAACGACCGAAAGAGGGACGAAGCTACACCTACACCACAAGCTCAGCCGTCCCAAGGCTTGTTCGGCCTTGCAGGTGGCTTCAAGCTCGGTACTACTTTTGCAAGTGACGGTACAGCTAAGGACGATCCAGCGAAGCCTGCGGCTCCTGCCAACGGTTCCTTCTTCGGCAGTGACTTCTCCAACATGCTAGGAAAGACAGGGATGAAGCCGCCCGCAACCCCAGCGAGCGAAAACCCCCCAAGTTGGGTCTCCACGACACCAGCATCCCCGCCAAAGCAGAAGTCGTTATTCCCCAGTGACACTCCTGCAAGGGAGAGCGCAACCCCCAAGGCTGCACCACCTGTGCAAGAGCCCGCTACTCCGGTGGACGACGCACCTTTGCCACCAGACTTCACCAAGGCTAAGCCGGCGAAAACTGAGGACGCACCTCTACCTCCAGATTTCATCAACACAAAGTTGCCGAATTCGACTAGCGACGATTTGCCTCCGCTCGCTGGTAGTCCTGGCGTCGAGGTGGAAGCACCTAGTTCGTCTGGAGATGTATCTCCCATTGACAACGAAGACGAGGAAGAACATGATCACGACCATGACGACGAGAGCGAAGAGGATGATGATGAGGAAGGTTTCTCTGATGAGGAGGACGATGAGGAGGTTGAAGAAGTCGACGACACATACCCGCCAAACAAGACAACAAAGCCGCAAGCCGCGAAGGCGGGTACCTGGAGCTTCCAGGACAGTGTCAACCAGTCGCGGCAGTTCTTCCCCCCTGCACCGACTCCTCCCACAGTGAAGTCCGGCGCCACATCACAGTCCGGAAGCAGCGCTTCACCAGCCCAGCCTTCTTTGTTCGCTCAGGCCTCGAAACCTGCCGCCAACCAACCATCGTTCTCAGGCTCATCGCTGTTCGGTCAGCAACCGAACAAAGGCCCCTTCTCTGGTAAACCCGATCAGTCATCGATGCCTGCGAAACCGAACTTCCCGCCTCCGACGAACCGCGCCCAAGACCTTCGCTCGCCTAGTCCAGCTCGTTCGAGCTCAGCTTCTCGTCTCCGACGAGAACCTTTGGTCGCACCGGGTGCTTCATTGAGCTCATCCATGCAGGGGTCCAAGCCGCCCACGCCACAGCCACAGGTCTCCGATCTTGAAGATGAGGAGGACGAGCGGATACGCGCACAGCTTGCGCAGCCGATCGAGCCGAGCCGGAACCTGGAGGAGTTTGTCGCATACCAGAACTACACTGGTGGCAAATCACCTAGCAAGACGGGTCACGCCGCTCAGATCGAGTTGATTTACAAAGACATCAACGGTATGGTGGATGCACTTGGCTGGAACGCTCGATCTATCAAGTCGTTTACACAATACCACCTACAGCCCCAGACTGGTCACCAAATCGATCGACGTATGCTGGATGATGTCCAAGACCAGGGACCTCACGGCTCATGGTTCGAGAACTTCACTTTGTGCGAGATTCAAGCCTTGCGATCTCTTGAAGATCAGCTTGAACAAGAGCTGGATGCAGGGCGGGTACAGGATGTGCTCCTCAAGCTCACACAGCTCGCTCGTCTTCTTCACGACAAGGCCAAGCTCATGACTCGTCTTAATGACATACGCCGCCAAATCATCAATCGCAAGGACCCCGAAAAGACAGAAGCTCTCCGAAAGGCACCATTGCCAAAGGAGCTTGCCGATGGACAGAAGGCTCTGCGCAACGACTATGCTCAGCTTTTGACGTCGCTACGCAAGGCTGAAGATGCAGTCGCAGTCCTACGCTCGCGTCTGGTGTCCCACAACGCACAGAACGGCAGCACAAAGTCAGTGCCTTCCATGGAGGCTGTCAAGAAGACAGTCCTCAGGTTGGCCAATCTTGCTGAGCAGAAGAACAACGACATCCTCGTCCTAGAGGCCCAATTGCGCAAGATCGGCCTCGCAGACTCCAGTCGTCCTTCCTCATCTTCATCACGCAACGCTGGTACGCCCCGACGGTCACGCGGTACGGATCTCCGCCGCAGCATTGCCGATACGCCTTACGCCACCCCGCCTACCAACCGCAACAAGATGACCCTGACCGATCTAAGCCGTCGTGCTCTAACTCCCGAAGTTGAGAGTACGCCTACGCCCAGCAAGGGCTATGGCCTGTTTTACACACCCGAAGGCAGTCCGACATCGGGCAAGGAGATCGCGCGTTTGAGCGACCTGGTTGACGACAATATTGATAGCTTGCGACAGACCGCCAGGACAAGGAAGCAGGTCGCTAAGGGTCTTAAGAATGCCCTTCTCGACCGTGGGATCAAGGTCACAAAGGTCAATTGAGTAGTACATTCTGTCGATATCGGTGTTGGATTATGATTGTGTATGATTAAGCGTACTTGTTATTTGGGACGTTTGGATAGCGATTGCATGCATGGGGGGTCGAAAAGGAAAATGTAATACATCTTGCATAGATAGAGCATGGGGAAGCGTGAATATTGATTGGCCTTGATTAGCTCACTGACTGACGGTGACTCCTTCCAACTCTCCCGCGGTTACTTTCACTCTTGCTCTCTCTTTCCTTGGCGGTCTGTAAACGCGTCGCGAACCCCACAGCGCGTCCAAAACCGGAACACAGCTTTGCTGCTGCAACTGCCGTGCTCTCAAACTGTCGAGATTGTGACAACACAAACTACTGCATCTTGCTAATACCGCTTGTACATTCGAACGTCCCTCCGTTCGAATGCAGCACCTATAGGTCACGCGACGTTCCCAGCAGCACCTGTTTAGGTAGTCCGCACGGAGATGGCTCCCGCACTTCCCACGCAAGACTACTACGTCACCTTGGGGGTGCGACCTTCTGCGCTGTACGGCGAGATCAAGACGTCATACCGCCGCCTCGCACTATTGCATCACCCGGACAAGAACATCGGATCTCAACATGCGACCGCGACGATTCAGCTTGTGCGGAGAGGCCACCGTGCTTTGACGAGTGAGCCGTACTAACGTCGGGCACAGATCAACGCAGCATGGGAAGTACTCAAAGATGCGACTAAGAGGAGCGAATACGATCGCAACCGTCAACAACGAACTGCTTCATCCTCAGGCAGTCAACCTTACGCTCCATCTCCAGCCACATCACAGCCAAACCCTCAGCCGCACCCGCAAAACGAGACACCAGCGCAAAGGGAAGCGCGTGCACAAGCAGAGAGCAACCGGATACGACAAGAGTGGCTAAACTATGAGAGATCTCAGAAAGAGCAGATTCGTCAATGTCGTAACACTGTCAAGTCTCTTGAAGCCGAACTCGAGTGCCTGAACAGGAATGTCTTTGAGAATCGAGCAAAGCTAGCAAACGACAATCAGTCGGAAGCGGGCACATTGGCCTTCTTGAGCAACAGACTGAGTGAACAAGAGAAGAGCGACATCACGTTAGCCACAATCAACGCGGAGAACGCCATTCGGATCAAGCAGATACGCCTAGACGAAGCAAGGGTACGGCTCGAACAGCTGAACGATGACCTCACGAAACGAAAAAATCAAGAACGCGAAAGGCTTGTGGCTGAGCTGGCTGAGAAGGCGAGGAAAGAACGGCTTGCGAAAGAAAAGGCTGAACAGGCCCGACAGTGGGAACAGACAAGACAAGCATGGGAGGCTGAACAACGTGCTGAAAAGGAGTCCCGAAAAGCACGAAAGAAAGCGAAGCGAGAAGCAGAACAAAAAGCAAGACAGGCAGCAGAACAAAAAGCAGGATGGGAGGCAGCAAAGAAAGCAGCAAGAGAAGCAGAGGAGTATGCGAGAGAGGAAGCAGAGTACTGGGCGACGCAGAAAGAAGAGCGTCGCATGAGAGAGGAAGCAGAGTATTGGGCGAGAAAAGAAGCAGAGGAGTATGCGAGACAAGAAGAAAAGTATCGTGCGAGAGAGGAAGCAGAACGTCGTACGAGAGAGCAAGCGGAGCTTCGTGCAAGACGGAAAGCAGAGCATCGTGCGAGGCAAGAAGCAGCTCACCGTGCAAGACAAGAGGAATCGAGGAAGCGCGCGGCAAAGGAACATGCAGCAAAGCAGTACGAGGCCACAGCAGCAGAACGATCACGAGCGAGGAGATCCAACTGTGACCATGATACGTTGTGGATTAGGGTTGAAGGCCAGCATACTTGCGCATTCTGTATTCGAATACTCGACGAGTTCTCAAGGCAATGTTTCGGTTGCGGTACCAAAGCATGTGTCACCTGTGCGCAAAAATTGAAAGGCGGAGGCGACACATGTGTACGAAGATGACGGGACTGCGCAGGGTTGAGAGGAGCTCTTCTTCTGGTGTGATGGTAGTGTTGATACCTTGGGGAGCTGTTATAACAAGCATGGCTGGAACTGAGAAGCAATCTGGGTGTGGGATGGAAAGTACTTGGGCGTGGATAAGGTTGGAGGTCAAGTTGCGATACCTAGGTTCGCTTACCAAATGCTGCTGCAGGCTCTCGGGTTGCTACCATGTCAGTTGTATATGAATCTCAGGACGCGGAAGGATTGGGTGGAATATCGGAAGGGCCTCGATCGTGTCTGGTTCCGCTTTGTTACCCCACTTTCGGCCCTTCCCTACGTCAAGCTTGGTGTGGGGCAAACAGCTCATCGTATGCATGTAGCAAGATGCGACAGAACAACACCATAGCTCTACTTCTCCATTGCCTCATTGTCTGACGTCTTACTATCGTCCCACCTCCTCTATTTCAATCCCCACTACGCAAACCGCCACCAACAACATCCCTACATATTACATACCTAGGTACCCAAAATGTCGGAAAACGCTACCGAGATTGTGTACATACCCATGAAACCCGGCCTCGATCTCTCAACGGGCGAAGCGAAACAAACATGGGAGTCAACCCTCAGCACTATCGCCAAACAGCCCGGTGTTAAAGCGTTGTACTGGGGCCGACAGATCGAGAACCCAGACACCGTGCAAATGGCCGTGGGTACGTAACCCTTCATGTCTTATTCGATAGATCGCTGCGCAAGTGGTGTCACTTTGCACGTTCGCTGACCAAATGTAGAATGGGAATCAATCCAGGACCATAAAACATTCGAAAAGACCCCAGGCTACCAACCTTTCCTGGCCACAATCATGGATAAGCTTGCATCTGGCGAGGACCCAACGATCTTCCACGTCAACTTTCCCACTTCGCATTCTGAAGGCGAGAACCCATTCACCATGCCCGTAACCGAGTGCGTAAACGCATTCTTCACTTCCGATTACAACCAAGAGGAATACACCTCCCAGTTCTCTACTTTCCGCACCTTGGCAATCGAGATACCTAATGCTGAGACCAAAGGAGTGATTGGTGGATGGAGTGTTGAACCGCACCAGCACGAGAGTTTGGGTGTGGGTGTTGATGGAAAGCTGTTTGCGGCGTTTTTCGGATGGCCGAGTGTAGAGGCGCATATGGAGTTTCGTAAGACTGAGGACTTTGGAAAACTTATTCCGTATCTGAGGGGCGGGCCGAAGGGCTTGAAGGTTTGGCATGTTGCGTTTCAACAGTATAAGTAGATAACCACGCTCCCTTTCCTGATACTTCAAATTCGATCCTGAAACAAGTGGCTAAAAGGATGTTGCGTATGTTGTAAGCCTTCGTGTGGTAAATTAAACTTTTCTGGGTATATCTACGACGTAGCGCTAAGTCCACGTCGATTGTTGTCATCTGCTCCCAAACGCCCGAATCCTTCAATTACTCCGATCCATGCATTTCTCATTCGCTCATGACATGCCCTTGGGCGGGAAGCTAGACTCCTTCTTGAACCCCTCCTTTGAGATTCTGGAAAACTTGAGCGTGGCCAGCTGAGCCCACTCGCCGTTCCACTCTTTCAGCTTCTTCAAATTGAGTTCGTCCTCAAGATCCGGTACCCAGAAGCCAGCGGCATACTCGTCTCGCTCGGTGTTCTGGTGGATCTCCAACAAATTTTGACGCGTGCTTGCTGGTCGTCCCGGACGACGAGCTGCCTTCAGTTGGGCCAGCTCTTCGTCATCGCGACCTAAGTAATCCTCAATCATGGCCTGGATCTCCGGTACGCTGAGTGGTGCAACATGCTCTGCGGTATATGATTGGAACGATTTGACTCTATTAACTATCACTAGTTAGCGATAATACAGTCAATCGATTACAAACATAACGCATACCGTATGTTCGATTTTGATCTTTTCGTTGTCTGAAAACGCGATTGAGCTTTTCGTCTCTCTGGGCTGCGCTCTGTAATCGCTTGGTATCCCGGCTGCCCTCGTGCAGGTTGGGATTCTTTCCCTTCTTCTTCGTAATCTTCTTGTGCACCTTGTCGAGACGATTGCTGACCATTTTGAAAGTTTGACGTTTTGTTTGGTGTTGGTGTCTGCGCAAGAAATTTTGGATATCCATCGGCGCTCGGCGATGGCGACCACGCTAGCCGTCGGACGCGGACTAGTGCATATGTTAGCGGGGCGCGTTCCTGTCATCTCGTGTACCCGCGATCAATGACTGCTCCACACTATCGATGTGAACGCGCTCCCTTTTCTTTTTCGCTTGATTCGCAGTGCATAAGGGCGTTTCTCCTCTCGTCACCAGACTGCGAAACCATCATGTTGCGGTAGCTGTTGCTTCTCTGCCCGTTGTATAGGACGGACGCGTGAGCGGCAAAGGGTACAAGATGGGCATCTCAGGTGGGTACACCCAATCATCCCGTCTACAATACTGACAGCCGAACAGGCCTCCTTCCGCTGCTCAAGTCGGTTCAGCAACCATGCACTCTCAAGAAATACGCCGGCAAGACGATAGGCGTCGACACGTATGGCTGGCTCCACCGCGCTACCGCGACCTGTGCGATTGACCTGGCGCTCGAGAAGCCGACGACTAAGTATGCGTTGATGCGTCCATGGACGACGAGCATTTGCTGACCTTAATCCCTAGATATGTCGACTTCGTCATGCACCGCGTCCGCATGCTCATCCACTTCGGCGTCACCCCCTACCTAGTATTCGACGGAGACAACCTACCGAGCAAAGCTGGCACAGAGAAAGATCGAAGGGAGCGAAGAAAGGAGGGCAAGAGGCTCGGGCTGGAACTCCTCAAGGTCGGAAAGACAGCCCAGGCGCAACAGGAATTGCAGAAGAGCGTGGACGTGACACCGGAAATGGCGCGGATGGTCATCGAAGAACTGAAGCAGCACAACATCGAGTACGTCGTCGCGCCTTACGAAGCTGATTCGCAGCTCGCATACCTGGAGCGGAAGGGTATAATCCATGGGGTCTTGTCCGAGGACTCCGATCTGCTCGTCTTTGGCGTCAAGTGCCTGATAACAAAGCTGGACAAATACGGAGAATGCATCGAGGTCAACCGGAATCACTTCACTGCCTGCAGGGAGGTCAGCTTTGTGGGATGGTCTGACGCCGACTTCCGAAGAATGTGCATCCTGAGCGGTTGCGATTATCTCTCAGGTATTGGTGGACTTGGCCTGAAGACTGCCCATCGAATGTTGCGGAAACACAAGACTGTCGATCGTCTCGTCAAAGCTGCGCAATATGACGGCAAGCTCAAGGTGCCCGCTGGTTTCTTGGAGTTGTTCGACCAGGCTGAAAAAACCTTCCTTTACCAATGGGTCTACTGTCCGGTCGCCAAGCAGCTGGTCAATCTTACGCCACTGGATGAAGGGGTCGATCTCGCTGATATGCCTTACATCGGAGAGGAGGTACCTGCACACCTCGCCATGGGTGTTGCAAGTGGTGACCTATACCCACGCACAAAACTTCCCATGAACATCACCAGCAATAGTAGGCCTAGCGGAAAATCGTTTGGCCCCTCTCGGAGAGCTTCGACGATTGTTCAGACCCCCGACGCCAAAGGCTCAAAGCCGATTGATTCGTTCTTCAAGCCTAAGCGTACGCCGTTGGCCGAATTGTCGCCAAATGTTTTCACACCATCACCCAGCCAGCAAGTATTGCTGGAACAACAGAGAGAGTCAAATGGATGGGCCGCAGTACCGGCTCCAATCTCCCGTTTACGACCGAATCCTCCGACGCCTAGTACGGCGCCTCAACCACCACGACGCACCATGACCGATCCAACTGCGGGTAGACGTTCGGTTCCGCATCCTTCTAAGAGACAACGACTGTGCTCCGATTCTGTCTCCGAGACACTCGCCGCTGGCGACGAGGGTGTTGTGCGGAGCCAATTTTTCGCACCTTCTATACCAGAACCAAGCCCAACCTTACACCGAGAGAAGATTAGGAGGAGGAAGACCGACCAGGACTTCGAGCTCTATTCTGATGACTCAATACAGGAGGTTATGGCCGAAGTGGCTGATTTAGAGCAAGCGGCGTCTGCCCCTAAGAAGAAGCTACGGGTCTTCAGTGATACACAGTCCAGCTTTAGGAGCGAATCACAGTCGACTGTCTTCTCCAGGGGCAGCACTGCGCAGTCACAAGATACTATCGGCACTCTTACGCCGGCATCTTCCCCCGAGCCCGAAACGGCCTTTAGCGCTGCAATCGCATCCACAATGAGTGAGCTGCGATCAAAGTTCACATACAAGTCTCCCTCACCAGCACCGGGTATGCCAAGAGCTAGTAAGAGCCGTCTGAACCGTCGGCCCACTGAGGCATGGCAACCTACGCCGCCATCTCAAGCTTCTGCTCTTACAACCTTTTCGGCGCCCGATGAGGAACCCATCATCCCTGGAACACCGTCCAAGAAAGATGTAGACGTGAAACTTGCAGTCTCTGCTTGGGCGGCTGTAGAGGCCGAGGTAGTCATAGCCGCGAGCTCACCGCCTCCTATGACGCCTGCGAAGAGGAGGAGATCATCACTGAAGGGGAGCGAAGACCTCCTTGTTCCGGATAGCGAAGCCGAGAGCGAGTGCTCACCCCGAAAACCGTTGTTTAACCTTAAGCGATTTGCATTTGCTGGTTAGTCTCGTTTTGCATTGCGAGTATTTAGCCTATCATTACATGAGCGTACGACTTGCGGTGTTGTTGGCGTTTCTTGCGGCTCAGCGCGTTTTTGGTGTTTGCAAGGTTGTTACGATCACGACCATAGCAGGCGAAGGCACACGAAGTGTCATAACATGTATCTTCATTTGGTAGTATACCCTCAATACCTATGTGTTTTAATGACAGCTGGCTCGACTCTGCGCGTCTATGTGTAGCAGCTGGATGTGCCCAAGACCCTCTAACTCACAGACAAAGGCAGAGCAGTCGGCCCTCACGTTAGTTGACTTCTAACTCGCAACAGTGTCCTCGATCTTTGACGTCTCGGAACAAAGCATCTTCGCCATAATCACTTGGTGGATCTACTTCAACCTCTGTGGTTCTTTGGTATGGCTTTGTTCGCGACCATATCGGCCGCATGCGGCGGTCGACACAAGACAGGGCTATTTAGTTCGCGCCTAGTATCCCGTCTACGGTTCAAAATCACAAAGTCATTCGCCAATCTTCGGAACACAATTACTTTGTGACACCCAATCGAACTCATCACCAAGCCGCTGCATTGATTCCAATCCCAGACAGTCGATAATCATCATTATGCCACCAAAGATCGTTGCCACCGCGGCTTCTACCCGAGAGAGACGATCGGTGGTTCGAATAAATCTCAACGAGGATGCATTCCGAAAAGCCCAAGAGGACGCGGCCAGAGAAGCGGCCGCCAAGGAGGCGGCGCTGCGAAAGTCAAAGTCAAAGTCACCTTCACCCGATCTAAGTTTCAATCCAGGACCTAAGAAGAGAAAAGGCGCTAGGGCTATATGTGTTCTTGTGAAGAAGCCTACAACTACTGGCAAGAGAAGGACGGGGGCCAAGCAACAGCAAAAGAACGACATAAAGAAGACAAAGGCTGGCAAAGTAACAAAGAACAGCGGAACTAAAGGTAGAAAGGTCAAGAAGGAGGAGGATGTGGCTGCTCACGACTCGGACGACAATGACATGGAAAGCCCCGAGAGTATCACGACAGCAGAACCTGCTGTGCCGGCTACGAAGAGAAAGCAGGCTACCAAGGCTAAGGGAAACAAGACTACCAAGGCCAAAGCTACTACGACGAAAGGGAAGAAGAAGACTCCATCGCCCAACAGAGAACGTGTTGTCAAATCCCGGACCATCAAAAAGTCACAGTCGATTAAAGCGTCTGGGGAGGAGGGCCGTGTTGAGAGTGATGATGAAGAGAATAAAGAGGATGATGATATGTCAGGCGCGAATTGGGTGTAGTAGATTGCTTGCTACAAACTAATGATCTATACCTAGGTAGATAGAAAACGATAGATAAGAATTTCCTAGCCACGATGCTGAGTTTCAATATGCAGTCGTATTGAGAGATCTGATAAGTGACCATAGGTAGTCTGATGCAGTAACAAGCTTCAATGAAAGTCAGTGTTTCGGCGAACACGGAGAACCTGCGAGGCTGAGCAATGGGAAAGTGTCAATGCGGCTTTAGTCAAGCCTAGTAGCGACAAAGTCCTCGACAAAGTCCCAGGCAATGTGGTCTTCATCCTCGTCGTTCTCCTCGACCCATGCTTTCATAGTCATGTTGCGAGGAGTGGGGTGGACCCAGGTGCTGTTGAGTACAGTGTCGATTGCTAGAGGAATGTTAGCACTAGTAAACCAAGGGGAATAAGAACAAGACTTACGCAACAACACTTCCATACCACTAGCCATTCGGAATAGCGCGGCCTGTGCGATAGGCTCAAGCTCAGAGCGCTTCTTCGTTGCTGGCCGCACATCTGGACCGCCGTTTTTGTAGATTTGGGCAGTCTGGTTATTGATACATTGGCCGTGAGGGTCGCTGTACGCTTGACAGTATTGCACACCATTTGCGGCCGGATTGCCAAAGCCGACGATAAACTGGCAGGGTTGGCTGTTGCATGTGCCGGTGGTGTATTGTTGGATGATATTACCCTGACGATCGTTGTGCCTGTTGATGACACACTTGGTGACTTGACCACGCGCATCGGCATCAGAGGTACTGGCGAATGGATATTCGTCGCAGTTCTCGCCAGCACGTGGATTACCACCGCGCGTCTATAAGTGGGTCAGCGAATCCTTTGGAAAGTTGATGCACCTCATTCAAGGAAAATACTGAACACCCTGGAGTCTACATCAAGATGAAGAAAATGCAAAGTAGGTGATCCAACATCAACGTAGACGTCAGGGTGTTCAGTCCTTCCTTTGAGCGAAGTGGAGGGAGACTTACGCTGCAACGGTTAGGCCTAGGAAGACAGCCAGCTGATCTTTGACGGGCTCTTCCGATAGCACTGTCACGATTTCCAGTACCACCATAGCGGTCATAGTTCAGTGTTACTCCGAACGATGGGCGAGTGCAGTAAGCGCCCCAGCACATGTTGTTGCAGATATCTGAACTAAGTTGAGTATAAATCGCTTTCAAGAAGCCAGGGACGTTTACCTTGGAGGTTGTCGCCACAGTTGAAGATCATGCCGGGTGCGGCGAGCCCGGAGGCTATCAGACCAAAACTCAGGAGAGTCTTGAACATGATGGCTTGTGTAGTAAGGTATTCAAGTGTTTGAAAACGGCTGTTGTGTGGAATACATGATATCGAGGCTGCCTTCTATATACTCGTCGTGGCCCCCATTTACATGCCCACGTCAACCCTGCCCAAGTATTGGGAGGCCTCTTCTGTACTCACAGCTGAACATAGTCAATGCAATCGTATGATCGAATTCTTGAACTAGTTTCAAAACCTTGCCAATGATCTGCAGAACCGCAGTTGGAGCCGCTTCGGGTAGAGATTACAAGGATGGGGCGGAAATTGATCTGCTTGTAGTTATCGTATATGACGGCCTGAGATGGCGGGCTTAATCTCACCGGTATAGCAACTTGGACGCTGATTACCCGAAGGTTTGCTGCGAATAAGCCGTAACTCGGCATATATCTGCCTTGTCATCGAGATCATGGTCGAAACTGGCCAATGCCCTTGATTCCATGGTATTTAGTACAGCTGATAAACTTAACAGGTCAGCAGTCGTTGACTTAACCATGTCTACAAATGGTACAACCTTCGATTATAGGACTAAGTCGTCAGCATACTGAGACATTTTCATCGGACAGGCCGAGAGAAAGCGAACTTGTCGTACATTACTGTCAAGACGTGCGGGAAGTAAGAGGCTGTAGATGAACGGGAAGGCTCGGCCCGCCAGTGAGATCTCCAATGACAGCCAATCTCTGACATCATACCTAGGTAGTGTGCAGCACCACACATAAGCCTGGTGCGACCCTGCCCCACTTGTGGCTTCTCATCGTACCTCGCATCATCGCCTTACGCCCAGCTGCGACGCTAAAATTTGAGCAACAATAGTGTACGCAGGGCCATCTCTGGTCACAAGGCTCGCCCCATTATAGCGCTCCTCGTCACGCATTCGCAGTTGCCTGAACTGACCCAGCTGGAAACTACGGCTGAGACGTGGTTTCTATCTACCCGTCCACCTCATCCAAACCAACTCTTTGCCCTCAATCAGACCACTCAACACAATATGTCTTCCACAAAGGACCTCGCGAAAACACTCCCTAAGAAAGCGCCGAATACAGAATACCACCGCGCCACACTGAATGGTCTAAATCGTTTCAAGTTTGCCATCTTCTACACAGCTGCTCTAGACACAGCAGACAGCCAACGGCTTGAAGAAAGCATCAACACGGGCGAGCTCAGTACGGGGAGGTCTAAATTCGCTCCGCAGCCAGACTTCAGCGGTCGCTCGTTGCGAGACGTTTACAACTACTTCATCGAGCTACGCGACCAAGACGATACCATTCATCCGCTCTACTTCATAGTAGCCGACCAGAAGGACTTCGACAACAACGGAGTCTTAGTCGTTCTGCTCAACTCGAGCCAAGACGAGGAAGACGTTCCAGGCGTTGGACGTTGCGACAATGTCGAGGCGGACTCATGGGGTTCCAATATCGATATCGGTAACCAAGATTGGTTCGATCTGAAGGAACGGGAGGCTGAGGAGTGGGGTGGGGATGACCCATATGCGGATGATGACGACAAATATGACAAGGCAACGCAGGGGCCTGCCATTTCGGATGCGTCGCCCAAGAAAGTGTACGGGTGGTATAGCTTGGTGAAAAAAGGTACCTAACGCATGTGCTCATGTAAGAGACTTTGCACGTTAGCTAACTCTGCATAGCCCTACCCATCAGCTCCATGATCGAGCCATCATGGGCAAAGATGAAGAGGACAGAAGAGTCTCGCTTCCAGATGCTCGGGAACTGGCATTCTTCAAGCGATCCTTGGGCCGATATTCGTAGAGCGCATCCACGACAATGTGCTTTCAGACCTACCGTCCATCGAAACATCATCTTGGTCGCAGAGAAAGAGGATGCTGATGACCCCGAGGGCATGTCTCTTGTTCGCTTGAAGTGGGATGGAAACACCGATGGCGTCGAAGATGCGAGCCCAGCGCTTATGCCGGAAGTTGAGACATTAGGCAAGATGAGCGCGGGCAAGGCTTTGGAAGAGGCCGATCGAGCGGCGCAATAACTCAACACATTGTCAGTGGCATCAACATGTGTGCTGGAATCACACGTTCCTGATCGAGTGTTGCAATCGACGAATGGTAGCTTATCCTATACTAGTAGCCATGCTTCTACATAATTGCATCCGATGGCTGATAGTGTTTGATACGGTGCCTGGGTCTCCTTGGCCGAGTCGAACTATGATGTGTACCGTGATATTAACAATAACGCTGCCGTCACATAGCAGCTTTCAAACGGTAAAAATCGATTACGTGATAAAACAACGCGTGCGCCTACTATAACCAACGCATAGGTCATGAAATGGGAGAAGTGCCAAAAGCGGTCATCCTCCCTCAAAGATTGGACGGTGTAGCCACCACGGTCTGACCGACAGCTTCAAGATAGCGATGTGGATCAGTGAGCCACGGCTTCTCGTCTGCCGGACGAGATTGGGGCGATGTGAAGAATGCCCATAGTAGGTCGTTCACGAAGTCTCCGTGCATTTCGGATGCCGGGTCCCGTAGCTTGTCCAACACAGTTGGCCGTGCTATGACCCATATGTCAACCAGGAGATTCCTTATCAACGCCCCCTTAGATGTTCCAATATAGACCTCCTTCACCAGGCTGAGACTTGGGTATCTCCCGGCACACGCGCGCTGCGTCATGCTTGCTATGACTGCATTACGAAACGTGGTATCGAGCAACGTGATCCCTATGAGGAAGGCCCTCACTAAGGTTTGCCACACATGCTTTATGTCCGTTACATGTTCCATCTGCTTCGTATACAGCCAAGTGAGGTATGTTCTGAACGTGGCCGCGGTATGACCGTCGATGCGGATGGGTTTCTGTTCGACGTCGATCGCGACGATACCGGCATCGTTTTTGAAGAAATCTGAGCTCGCACACGCCAGCTTCTGGTGAATCTGAAAAATCTCGTCCTCGACTCGGACGGCGATTGTTGTGCCCGTGAAGCTAATGTTTTGTAAGTGAACGCCATTACCAGAGTTTCATAGACTCACTCAGGACCACTATAAGCATTGGCTCTTTTTGGGCGTTTTGCAGGGGAAGCCATCCTACCTGGGAACGAGTACGGTAAGTTCTTGCCTGGGGTGTTTACAACACGGTTTCCAGGTGACAGAATTGTGGACATAATGTTGCGCAAGCGTACCATGGTCGCTGCAAGCCAGTATCCTTCTCATATTACAACACCACTTCAGCAACTCAGCCGTAGACTAGAAGTACTGCACAGCCCTTGTCTGACTTCGCGAGCCAGTATTGGTAGACTTGACGCAGAAGATCAGTAGGACGCCGACGTGTTCGAACGCTTCTACGGTATCCTGCCATTTGAAAGACCGAAGGAGTGGCCGGCGCATGTATCGTGAGTTCGGCAGGGTCCTCGAGTGGGGAATAGCGATGCCGGTCGTTGTGGTTGCGCCATGTGAACACTAAGGTCATAGCGGATTAGAGATTTCACATCGCAACATTTGCGGAAGCATCAAGTGGTGTAAATATGACTCTTCATGCGCGGAACCATATGCGTTGAAGTGGGTGAATGGAAGCCCGTGATGGGTAATCGCGAGATGACGCGTCTTCACGCGTTTGCCAAGCCGCTGCTGTACGTCATAGTGCTATCCAGCCGAAGCAAACTCCTGCCAAGGATAGGATGTAAGCTGCTGCATCTTTATTCTCGCGCTGGTCTGGTAAGAAACTGCCCCAAGTTTCAGCCTGTTCTAACAAAATGCCTTCTCACCATCATTCGTCTTGAGTTGCTCCAACTAGATACCGATCAGCCTGGGAGCTCGCCCATGGCTCCACCAACTCCTCTGGTGATGCATTGCGATGAGCAATTAACGCTGGAATCAGATCCATCGCGAACTGTATGTAATCTGTCTCGAGAAAGTCTAGGCTCTGCCATTCAGGTCGGCATTTCCACGTCCAGATATCTACCATCAAATCTCGACCAAGGATGTCCGGCGTATGCGCAAGACCCTCTGTCACGTCATATAACCTTGCGACGAACGATATATTTGGAAAGCTTTCGATCCTTCGCGCGCACTCGATCATTCGACTGATCAGAAGGTCTTGGTAACGTGGATCATCAACTTTACGCGCGAGACCATATGAAGTCGGCAGCCAGTTCAGGTTCGACTCGGTATCCAGCATTGGGTCCGCAATATGCTCCGGCAGTCGGCGGGTGTACAGCCATGTCATGTAGGTCTTGAAGTCTTCGGGGTTCGCTCTGAGATGTACTGTCCTATCGTTATTGATCCAACACCCGCCGCGGAACTGATCATCGTTGTAAAGGACGGATTTCTGAACAGTAAAGATGTCCTTTCCATCGTTGAAATTCGGCATCCCCACTTTCACAGTAATGGTATCGCTGGTGGGGCTATTGATGGTCAGTAAACGATGCGAGCTAGTTCTGCTCAACTCACTCTGGGTTGTATGGCTGGTTACCCTCCCTGGAAGGTGTAAACATGAGGTTTGGACTATCTCTGGCCATTGGATTAGCAAGCAGAAAATGGTAACGAGCAGGTGGTAGCGTTTCGAAAATCTCGCAAGTGATACAGGTCGTCGTGCATGCACATTGACAAGAACACGCTCATACTAATAGGTTGAGCCTATAGGCGGCTGACATGCTGTCGGTGTTTGCCATGACATCCCACGATATTGAGGAGACTACAAACCATCGGCAGGACATGATCATGCGAGCAGCACAATTTGTACCTAGACGTCTCGCTAGGTTTGCTAAGCCCGTAGAACAGAGCGGGTTGGGGCGAATACCACGTCGACTGGGAAAGCTACCTTCACCCATGCATTCACCTGCCGCATTAGTGCCATTGTTGCGATCGCTAGCTGACTCATCAAGTAAGAGTCACGACCCGAAGGTGAAGGCGGATTGGGACCCACTGTTCACGTGCTTCACATCTTACTAAAACCATTGTCTTCTTTGATACCACAGGAAGTATCCTCCTTGAAACAAATCCGAATCAGTCGTTTACGCATCAACATCTATTCAAGAAGACTATTCGACATGCCGCTGTTAGACCTACCCATGGAGGTCTTCGAGGAAGTCATAGCGGCGCTTGCAAAGAAGGTTGGCCAGCGGAATGTAGTGCGCTATCGATTCATCTGCAGTGAGTGCACTTCACCAGCCTGACTTCCGAAGATACTAATAGAGAGCAGAAACGTTCGCAAGCACAATCAAGGATCACATCATCACAGTCATTGCCTCCGAGAACCTCGCCCAGTCCCTGGATCTTCCCTCCTCCGCTCGTCTTTTCGACACATATGGGAGTGAGATCCTCTGCAAGGCTACCCTGCGACGCCAGACAACAGGGAATCAGGTCACAGACTTCGTACGGAAGATAGTCAAAGTGTCCCAACCAGATCCTTCACTTTACCCTGAGCAGGTTGATATTGTGTGCACTAGCATGATGGCCCTGGAGCCAAAATACCTGCGCGGTTACATTAAGGGTACTGAGACTATCAACAAAGAAGGACGCCCGTGTACACGTGCAGACATGTGGCCCGCCATCGCTGCCGCATCGGGTGATATCGCGCTCTTCAAGATGCCCAAACTCACACCGTTCCTGCTTCTTAAGCAAAGCCACGATCTTTTGCCAAGTGCGCTCAAAGCAGCCATCGCAGCGAACCAGCATGCTATGCTTGCAAAAATTCTCAAGTATCTCGTGGACAACGTCAAGGGGAAGAGCGAATCCGCCTCATGGAAGGACAAGCGTAATGCTACCGAGAAGATCAGCAAAGCGTTATGTACAGCGATACGTCTGCATAAGAACGTCGCAGGGAACATGTTGCTCGACTTCCGTGACGAGAACAACTTCTTCAACACATACGCGCCCATCGAACTGGGCGATTGGCTTGTCACTGATGCCTTCAAGTACGACAACGCCACTTTATTGTACCGCGTCTTGGAGGTAAACAAACCTGGGATTGTGGCGCGCGTCAAGAAAGGAACCCAAAAGCATTACAACCTCGGCTTTCAATCTATCGAAACCCTATACCGGAGAGGTGGGATCAAGACCTGGAGTATGCTACTTGAAGACGGCATCGCGGAACCAAACAAAGTCTTCTTGGACAAGACCCCACTTCAGCATGCCCTCAAGAGACGGCGATACGACCTTGCACACATTCTCATCGAAAAAGGTGCATCTATTGACAGTATCACAAAGGAAGGCAACAACATTCTGTGGCAGGCCGTAAATGATGGTTACGCAAAAGATGTTAAATTCCTGCTCAGTCATGGCGCGGACCTCAGAGTTGTTGGGAGGAACGGACACTCGGCAATTTCGATTGCGACATTGCACGGATATGGCAAATGTCGTTTCTTGCTTGAGAAGGTAAGAGATCACGGAAAAGAGTATCTCGAGCGCACCGATCTATGGGCGGTTTACGAAACTGAGGTGTTTGATGACCGCTGGGGGTTTTAGTCTAGATGACTCTCGGGCTGTTCAAGCAGCGACGTCGGGCATGAGGTCGAGACGATATCGGGCTTGCCAGAACGAGCATGTATTGAGAGAGATGATGCGCCATGGGTAAGCAAGGTATCCAGACTCAAGGAGGTAGAATACCGGCTTCATTAGTGTGTCCGTTTTGAGTGCTACAATGAAGCACTCGAAATTCCCGAGGTGTCTCAATCAGTCGAGCCTCATTATGAAAGCAATGCGCTCTTCAAAGATTCAGGCCCTTGTGTTATTACGGAAGTGAGTGAAGAAATTACACGGACGGGAGCTGTGAGGGCTCACAGGTGTCCAGGTGGTGATGGCTCAGACAGAAAAAAGTTCCAATTGAGTCTAGCAAAGCATACTCAGAATAGACTCGTGTGGAGCCGAAACCACTATCAAGCATCAAAACGCCGTGGTCTCTTTGTAACCTTAGACTGGATATCACAAATACAATGGATCGTACACAGTACCTTAGTACTTCTCCTCCAATCTCGCCGTCATACCGGTGACTGCTGTCATCCTACTTTCCTCGCGCTCCTTGATGTGAATCTCACGCTCCAATTCGCGCTGCACAGCCATCTTCTGCGCGGTGGTGAGCTGATCCAGAACCGCGGAGATGCCTTCTTCAGTCTGGCCGTTGAAAAGACCCTCCAAGTCCGCCTTTGTAGCAATGGCGAGCTGGTCCTCCAATGCCTTTAGTGCTTTCGTACCGAGTTCCGAGACAGCTTTCTTGAACTTTTCCTCCTCGTCAGCCTTGGCTTTTTTCGCTGCCTGATCACGCTCATCAACATTGGCCTCGCCAGCTTTACGCTTTGAAGCCTTCAGAGCTTCCTTCTTTGCCTTGGCAGCAAGATAACTAGCCGAGTGTCCCAATGCGCGCCCGTCCTTAGTCAGCGGCTGTTCCACGTTGAGCGGCGGCGCGGTGAAGAACAAGATACGACCCTTCTCGTCACGCTGGAACTGCTCGCGGATCTCAAGCGGTATACTGGCATTTGCATGGTCGGCCATGACGTAGACCTCCACAGGCTGCGGGGCCTTGTAGTTAAGCGGCAGTTGCTGTGGATACGGTTGTTGGTAGCCTGGCGCGGCCCGCGGTGTCTGGAAGCCTTGCATGGGCGCAGCTGGCTGAGGTGTAAAGGGCACATGTGGTGTGATAGGTTGATAGGCAGGTGCTTGCGGTGCTTGCGGGTGCATATGAGGGGCGGGCGACTGAGAATGCGTATGGTAATGTGTCGCATGGGTCGGTGTGTACGCTGGCGCGACATGGTGCTGTTGCGGTGTAGGGGCAGGCATTGGCGTCAGAGTCGGCGCTTGCGCAATCGGATAGTTCCTCGAGGAGTCGTAGCCATGTGACGAAGCCGTGGGTAGGCTTGGAGTAGGCATAGCGGGTGCTGGTGGAGGTGTCGGAGGCGGCGGTGGGGTGGGCTCGGGAGGTGGTGAATCCTACAAGAACTGTTAGCTTTGGGTCTCATGGTGGCCTAGAGCAGTTTTCACTTACCTTGGGGTCACGCGGACGACGATGAACGGCGCCAATCTTTGGGGGAGCATTCTCAGCTCCCCACTCTGGCTTTGGAAGATCGTCGTCCTCCTTTTGCTCGTCCTTGAGCAGGTACGCGATCGGACTGGGCACCTTCTTCAACTTTCGAGGCGCATCGAAGAGATCCATTACGTAGTCCTTGTCTCGCACTTCGTCGGGTAAGCAACTGGCCCATGTCTTGATCTTGTTGAGCTTGTGGTTCTCTTCGTTGTATCGAGCCTCGCAGACATAGATCTCTTTATCAGAAGGAAAGTCGCGGGGACGGCCCTTGTTGTAACGGGTGATGAACATAACGAAACATCGGTCCACGACCTCGTCGATGCGGTGATCTCGATATTGGCCAGTCTTGACAACCTCGTTCTCGAAAAAGTGTCGGTCAAAACGGTGCACGGTCTGCTCCGGGCGGTAGTACCAGCAGGCATTCACCCATTGTCCACCATTCGCGTCCTGCCAAGTGCGGTAGATCTGGGCAACAATCGGCTTTGTGAGATCGTTCGCGTTCTGAATGTGCACCCAATCCCCGACCTTCCACAGCTCGCCGTTGTGAACGATGCCGCTGGGCATAGGAATACGGCCTTCTTCCATGACGTATTCGGTATCCGGCTTCTCCTTCTCGGCCTTTGCAACCTTGCGCGACTCCTTTTGGAGATGAACGGCGTCCTTGTAGATCTGGCTATCTTCTTCGTTGTACTGCTTTGCGTTTTCGAACATGAGCTCTACATCGACCATGAAGTGATCGACGGAGTTGTACTTCTTTCGCTTGAGCTTGCGCTTGAGAATGTCCATGGCCATTGGATTCTTGATCTCAGAGTGATACTCGGGCATGACCGTCTTGTCCGGGACGCGCTCGAATGCGCTCACCATGAGCTTGTTGAGTTGGTTCCGCGGTTTCCTGATTGCTTTCATAATGGTCTTGATTCGCGCTTCCATAGGAGTGTCGACCCGCGGCGGTCGTCCGCGCTTCTTCCGCGATTCTGGATCGTCGGCCTTGGCGTCTTCCTTTGCGGCTCTTGAACCGCCTTCGCGCTTGGTGATAGCTGCTGTGGATCGCGGTCCGCGGCGCCTCTTGCGCTTGCCTTCATCTTCTTCGTCTTCATCCTCTTCCTCGTCGACTTCGAGCTCTTCTTCGTCGTCATCTTCCTCTTCCTCTTCTTCCTCCTCTGGTAACAGCGGGTCTTGTTCGGGAATCTCTCCCAAGAACGGCAGGGTAGCAACTGTCTCAGGAACGATCTTATCGTCGACTAGCCTCTTCAGCTCGCGTTCGATGACCTTCTTTACTTCAAGCGCATCGACATATGCTTGCGAGTCCTGCCTGTTGTACACCTGCGCATTGTGGGGAATGAGCGCCAGGTCGCGTACGAACTCGGAAAAGTTCTTGTATTCTCGCTGCGCAATCTTGGCCTTTATCGTACTCAGGGCCATGGGCTCCTTGATGATATCGTAGTAGTCGGGCACGGCGCGCTTGTTCACTTTGCGCTGGAAGAGCTTGGTAGGGTCGTATGTTCCACTGCACTTTGATCAGCTGGGAGCAGTACGGCGCATATAAAGTCGAAACTTACTCGTCGATCCTGTAGTCGTATACATTCTTGAGGAGGTTGGCCATGGCCTCCCATTCTGGCGCCGTGACGGTGGACGTTGCGCCGGCGGACTCAGCGGTCTCGGTCGTGGGCACCGGTGTCGAGCTTGGGGCGCGTCCGGTCGCCATGTTTGCGATAGTCGACTCGATGCTGTCGTGTTCCGGTATCCTTCTTGCGCTAGGTGTTGGCGTGTCGCGTCCTGGATGCTGGAAGTCGCGACGCCGGACGGAGGTAAGATTCGCCGATCCCCGGAGACGGCCGGCCTCCTCCATGATTCGGGAACCTTCACGTACGCCAGCCATGTCACCCGATCCGTGCAAACTGTCGTCTTTGTAGCGTTCTCCTGTAGCTGACAAACGATCCTTTCTTCCTAACAAAGCTCTCCTCATATTTGCGCATTCGTGAAGATTTACCTCTCTTCATACCGACTCACTCATCGCAGCTTCCCTAATACCAGCGCAGCTCTCCACCGCTAAGTCGCCCCACCAGTCAACTGTCATCACGCGCCACGCCTTCGAAGCTCCCTCACCTGTATCCCTCCGTACACGTATATCCCTCCATCTCTCCAGCCGACCCATCAAACCATGCCGATTCGCATCCGGTTACGCGCGCCGAATGGCACTCACACACTATCACTCGACGACAACGCCGCCGTCTCGGACCTTCTCTCCTCTATCAGCGAGAAGACAGAACTACCACTCTTCGAGCTGAAATGGAACCACCCGCCTCAACCGCTCGACCCTTCCCTATACGGCATGTCGACGTTGCTGAAGGATATCGATCTCAAGCTGAACGGCGCATCCATCATAGTCATTGCACAAGCCACGGGCGACCCGAGTGAACGGAAGCAGGAGCAAGAACTACAGGCAAACACATCACAGGCGGCGCCGCTGTCGCTTCAACGGAAGCAGAACTCGGCGCTCAAGGAAACGCCCGAAGTTCCCGTGCCTGACCGCGGTGGCACCATGGTCCTTCGAGTTATGCCTGACGACAACTCCTGCATGTTTCGAGCTGTTGGTAGCGCTGTTCTGACCGATTCTCTCGATTCCATGACCGAGCTTCGATCGATGGTTGCGCAAGCTATTCAAAGAGACCCGGAACAGTACAACGAGGCGATCCTACAACGCTCACCAGATGAGTACTGCAAATGGATATCATACGCCGACTCGTGGGGTGGTGGCATCGAACTCAGCATCCTTTCCCAAGAGTTTGACATTGAGATCGCCAGCGTCAATGTTCAGGACAACCGGGTGGACCGATTCAACGAGGGCAGACCGCGGCGCTGTATCGTGGTGTATTCTGGTATCCATTACGATACGATCGCCTTCGTGCCCCAGGGTGCGTCCACGCAAGATCCTTCGCAAGATGTTAAGATATTCGATGCGGCGGACGATGTGATTCTTGAAGCTGCGAGGGAACTCTGCGGGCAGCTGAAGAAAGCCCACTATTACACCGATACACAGAAATTTGATCTCAAGTGCAACACATGCGGTTGGAAAGGGGCAGGAGAACGGGGCGCGATGCAGCACGCAGCCGAAACGGGACATAGCGACTTCGGAGAGGCAGACTGATTGATTTCTTGATACCCGTGGACGCCTTTGGTATGTTGTGTACCATTAGCCATGTCAGCATTGTATTTACCTTCTCTGTAATAGTAAGAATTACACTGATTGCAGTCTCTTTCGGAGCGCTGTTGGTCACTATGAGGTACAGCGAAAACCCGAAATCTCGTTTGTAATTCACACCGAAAAGTGAAGACGATCTGTGGAAGCACATGTAACCAAACAGGGGGAGTTTCGTAGTTTTCAATGGTATTGAGACCAAGACATTCGGGGACTTGATTTTTCATTTCACGCAGTATTCTCTTTGGGCAAGCGCCGCGCTCAGGTTGTCACTTTGTCAGAAAATGCTACCCTGAGATTCACCCTCTGTGTGGAAGCTCCTTATTAACGACCCGGAAGTCCCGCTCCACACTCTCAACCCCACTATCATCACCATAAAACCGACCTTGTCAAGCTATTCAACCATACTTCGCCTGTGTACATTATGTCACTACGCGCGAAAACCCGGAGCCATGTTAACGACGACACAACTGCGCCATCTCCAGAGTAAGCAACTATTACTTGTAATGAATTGGGCCCTACTGACTTCTTCTAGTGTCTCAGGCGCGCCAATCCCTATCAAAGTGGGCAGAAAGAAGTTCCACGTCCACATCGGTACACTGACGGCGACATCTGATTTCTTCAAAAACGCCATGAAGCGAAGATGGCGCGCCAACGCAAAGAAACAAATTGACCTGGCGGACGAAGAACCAGAAGATTTTGAATCTTATGTCAACTGGCTTTACAGCAGAAAGGTCGTTGTCACTCGGCCTCTTGTGGGCAGACACATCCAACTTGCTCGTTTGTACGTTTTAGGTGGAAGACTCGTTGACGAGACCTTCCAGAACGCTGTTCTTTCCGCTATGATCGACCATGCAGTAGAAGGGGACTCCTTTCCTCCAGAAAGCGCTATCAACATCATCTATTCGGGTACCAGTAGTGCAAGCTCTCCAGCACGCCGACTTATGGTTGATATGTTTGTATACGGTTGCGATGAAGACTGGAATATTACGGGAAGTCTTGTAGAGGAAACCAGCGTGGAGTTCGTGGATGACTTGGTGAGAGGCTTCATTCGTTCTTGTACGAAACACTCTATCAATCGGAAACTTAGTCCGTGGGTGGTGGCTCCTGAACAGTACCGTTTGAGGGCAGAACAGAACAATGGGAAAGAGACTGAGAATTGGAAGGATGAGTTAATGGACACTTCCGACTAAGAGCTATTATTACAACAACGCCGGAGAGGTCTATAGATACTTTATAGTCGGGAAGATACCTCGATCTCAGGGCCAGGGCTTCTATGAGCGCTCATGATAGGTCTTGGAGCAGGCCGCTGTCAATAACTCAAAGATTACTATCATACACTGTTGTCAGGATTTGACCCTAGCAATCGCCACTTTATTTTCAGATGCATAGGTCCTCGAAGGCGCCGAGTGAAGTGCAGCCGTCGAGCCCAACTCAGACGGGTGTGACAAGCAGCTGCAAGAAGTTTAATTTCGTGAAGAGTGGCGAGATATCCGATACTATTACGACGCGGAGTGCGATTAGTTTCCCGGACCTTGGGGTCCAAGTAAGCTCACCAGCCGACATACGGCCTGTTCACATGATGATAGTCCTCCGGCATGGTAGTCGTGACGAAAAACTTGTCAGCTCCCCATTTCTCCTCCATCTTTTTCGTCGCCCACCTCCACAACGGGTTGCACAAGCGATGTCTATACTCTTGGTTGCCGCCAAAAGCATCCTCTTCACCCTGATTCGTTGCGAATTGGAACTGCATGCCGTCGAGCTTGGGCATATCGATGATGCGATCGAGACCATACTTTGCGACAAACGCCTCCACGTCTTGCGCAAGACTCGCCTTCTCTTCCTCGAGGCTGCGTCCTACGGGAAGATCGTAGTGCAAGCCTGTTTCCAAATAACACTCTTGCTCGTTGGTGTAATCGAACCTCTCCATGCGCACGCCATCTTCAATGCTGGGGAAACTGAAAATGATGTTGATGGATTCGAGCTGAACGAACTTGGAGATCAGTTCCAGGTGCGTGGCAGTGCCTTGCTCGGTCCAGTTGCAAATTGAGATATGCTTGACGTGCTTGGATGCTGCATCTTCAGGAAGGTGAGAATACAGGTCCAAGAGCTGCTGTGACTCTCGAGTGTTCCATGAAAACAGGTTCCGAGCAAGGAAAATCGGCGTGGCTTCGTTGAATAGTTGGCGGTTGGCTTGACACAAGGCTGGGAGGTCGTGGAAGAGCGCAATTTTGCTTGATGTCGTGATTGCAGCTCGATTTTTTAAAAAGGGCTCCGATTCTTCGAAGGTGTAAGTGTATGTTTGATCGCGCAGTTCGCGAGGAAGGCGCAGAAGTGGAGACGGTGGCGAGACTGAAACGGACATCCTAAAGGGTCGAGATATTGAGAGGGCTGAAAAAGCGTGTCGACCTCGGGATGGAAGAGGGCGGGATACTGAACTTATATGGTGCCGAGGGCGAAAGAATCCATGGGTAATATAAGAGAACGGCGCGCTTTCCTCTTTCAGACGAATTCACACTCACTTTCACTACGCACCGTTGAGGATCGGCTTAGGCTGCAGCGTCCGTGCTCTATGCCTGTTCTGTCGCAATTTGGGTTCACTTTCCAACCGATACCTTGCAAACCACTGTCCTGCTTGACTAACCACTTCATTGCTGTTGCCTACTAACAAGGAGCGGGAAGCCTACAGCAAGATGGCTTCCCCAGACTCATGTGAATCAGCCGCATTTACCATCCAGCTACCGAAGTGAATCGACGCCTGTTTCTTCTCAAAATACAGGCATCTAACGTCTTTAGTGTCTCGGGCGAGACTATCGCAGTCAAAGTCGGCCTCCAAATCGTCGACGTACACAAGGATCTCATCAGCAGCAGCTCCGAATACTTCAGAAAAGCCATTAGTCACGAGTCGATGTTATCTCACAGGTAAGATATCGCTTTACGAAATACATACATATGAGACATTTACTGACTCCGTACGTGTACCTCTGCAGGTTCATCGATCTGTCCGACGAAAAGCCTCATGATTTCGAAATATACTGTCAATGGCTATATACTCGAGTCCTTGACGCGAAACTAGACCATCACGATGGATTCAGTTACCTTGCTCGGATGTACGTCTTGGGAGAAAAGTTGATCGACCGCACATTCCAGAACGATGTCGTCGACGCCATAATCTACCGCCATATCACTGCGCGACTGAGTCAAAAGCCCCTGCGCTACAAAGTACCTGATCTGCAAGCTATCGGAATCATCTACAAGGGCGCTCCGAGGAAAGCCCCGGTGATACGTCTCCTGGTGGATCTGTGGGCTTTCAACATGGACTCCTCTTGGGTAACGAAGACGAGACTTCGAGCGCCAGAGAACAAACCTTTTCTGGATGACCTCTTACCGGTACTGCTAGACAGACGGGGACTACCGGATGCTTCTCAAGCTAGGCCATGGATCTCGCAACGAAGTTCCTATTACAACAAGGGTGTCGTGATCAAGAGCGAGATACCGGAAGACAGGGGCGACGAGGCGATCTCTGAGCCTTCCATCAAGGATGAGCCTTCCTATGAGGAGGAACCTTTCGTTAAGAACGAGCCTTACGTTGAGGATGAAACTCACATCAAGGAAGAGCCTTCTATGATAGATGAGCCCTTCATCAAGGACGAGCCTTCTAGCGAGATGGAGCTCTCCAGCGAGGAAGAATCTTCCAGCGAAGATGAGTTCTCCAGCGAGGATGGATCACCCAGCGAGGATGAGCTTTCCAATAAGACTGACCCTTCAGTCCAGGAGGAGGTGGACGTGCTTGATGCATTCTGGGGTATGTAGGAGACTACATCCTTTGCATCCAGAACACGCTACAAGTGATGATGTAATATAAAGTATACATAGTCCTGTGGCCTACTAAAAGGCAACCAAAAGTAGTGTGAATACCTTCAGGGTAAATGTGGTGCCAAGGTGCAAATTGAACGGCAGTGAAGGCGTAATCTCCTCCTCCCACTCGTGCACTGTCTATTCTTCTTACGTCACAGCCGCGCTTCCTTCTTGATATAACGCAGGACTTCATTTCCGACTGTGCGCCCGCTGCACCTGGGTATTGAATCACCGGCCACTCTCCACTTCTCTACCGCTCGCTCCTACTAAACGAAATGGCCTCCGCTGTGCAACGGCTCATACTGGTAGATGACACCAGAATCTATGAAAAGCCTGAGTAAGTGCATCCGATGAAATGAAAACTGAACAGGTCTACAGCCTACATTGATTTAGAAACCTACAAAGTAGGCGACCCAACGTCAACGTAGGCTCTAGGGTGTTCAGCGTTTTCCTTGAATGTGGTTCAAACAACACTTACTGACACATCACCTTACCTAGTCTGATTGGAGACGTCGTATCCATTCAAGTCAGCGACAAGCTTTTCCATATCCACGTTGCTGTCCTCACCAGAAGCTCCAAGTTTTTCGAGAACGCCATGAAGTCAGAGTGGCGCACTGATTCCACCAAGCCCATTGATATGAGCACTACAGATCCGCAAACTTTCGAGTATTATTGCCAGTGGTTGTATGCAAGGCAAATCAGACGGCTGTACGATGTCTCCCCATCAGACCAATTAGCGCACCTCTATATCCTTGGAGAACACATCATGGATACAGTCTTCCAAGATGTCATCGCTGAGACGTTCATCCGACGATACAAAGAATTTTCTGAATTGCCAGACACGTCGGCCATCAAGATCCTCTATGCTGGAACCGCTACCAACTCACCCGTTCGCCGTCTCATGGTAGACATTTGGGCCCTCGGTGCGTCTCTAGACCAGAAACCAGACGATATTACCGAGCAGACGTGCGTGGAGTTTGTCAACGATCTAATTCCTGCGTTACTTAAGAGGCGGCCGATGGTCAAGAACAAGTTTGGATCGATCGTGCCGGGAAAATACCGTTGCGGAAATGACGCTGCAAAGAAGGCGAAAGAGTCAACGTCGGCGTCTCAGGGTGCAAAGCGGAAGCGAGGTGATACAACGCTGGAGCAGAGCTCCGCGTCCAGTTCTGATTCTTACTTTGAATAACCAATCAAATCCATAGGGGACAACATCTCTGGATGTAGTTTCATCAGGACAAATACGAAGAGACGGAAAATTTACTCGAAACGGTTCAAAGACAAGAAGGATTGCAGGCTAGCAGGAAAGAGTGATCTTCTCACTTACTAGCTACCATAATTCATTTCTCAATACAGCCGAAGCAACGATATCATACAGTGGAAAACGCCAGACTGTTCTACCCATGTGATTGATCCACTGTGCATGCTCCCAAACTCCAAGTCATATAAGTAAGCAATAGCAATAGTCTAGAAGCCAAATCCACCGGGGAAACCACCTGGGAAACCGCCGCCGCCCTGCTGGAACTTGAAGCTACCGCCGCCACCCGGGAAGCCGCCTCCTCCACCTTGTCTGAACATGAACTGCTGACCGCCGAAGGGTGAGCCTTGGAAGGGATTGCCTTGTTGCTGCTCGTTGCTGTTGGGGTCGTCACCGCGGTCGAAACGTTCCTTGAGCTCGGGGTCGGAGAGGACTTCGTAGGCTTCGTTGACTTGGGACATCTTCTTCTGCGCATCCTCGGGTGTCATGTTGTTGGCCGAGGCCTTGTCGGGGTGGTACATCTTGGTCAGCTTGCGGTATGCCTTCTTGATCTCGCGCTCGTCTGCATCGCGCGTTACGCCGAGCACCTTGTAGTAATCCTTTGTCTTCGAGCGCTTGAGCAGTGTCTGCGCTTTGTGGTGTAACTCGTCGAGCTTCTGGTTCTGGTGGTGCTCTTTCGCGTGCTCTAGGGTCCGGACGCAGTCTTCGAATTCGTCGGCATCAAGCTGGAATTGAGCCTTGTGAAGGAGGGCGTGTAACGAGTCGGGGTTGAGTTGTAGGGCTTCGGTACAGTATGGTGTGCCCTTCTTTAGGTTGTTCATCTCGACGTATGCTTCGCAGGTCATCTCCACGAGGGTTTGGTAGAGACCTTGGGGTGAGTTGGCGTAGATGTAGCCTTGTTCGGTGTAGTCCTTGAAGTCTTGCTTGACCTCTTTCAACAGGCCCGGGTCCTCTTCGCCGCGGTCGATGAGGAGTTTCGAGGCGGTGGCGAACTGGCGCTTCTCGAAGAACTTGCGCACCTTTTGAATGTCCTTGTCGAGGTTCTTTTCTCTCCTCCGTAGCTTCATGCAGACCTTCGAGTCTGGGTCTGACTGAAGACATTGTGCGACGTGCTTGAGCCCCTTGTCGGTTTCGCCCAAGGAGTAGAAGGCCATGGCGGAGCTCTGGAGATGGGGTTGGATATCGCCCTTGTTGATCTGGAGGAGATGCTGCAGGTCGCTGATGCCCTCGGCGACCTCGCCTTTCTCGAAGCGACACCTTGCTCTTGTCTTGCGGATGTCGTATGCTCCTCCCGCGACTAAGATGGCAGTTCCAGCATTCGAGATACACGCGTCCCAGTCGCGCTTCTCTGCCGCCTCCTGCGCCATGATGGCAGCGCCTTGCGCTTCTTCCAGCTCCGCGATGGCATCGGTCTTGCCGGCAGCCTCGTAGTCTTTGCGCGCTGCCGCCCAGTCGGCCTTTCTGGCTCTGATCTTGGCCCTCTGCACTAATGCGCCCTCGAAGCCAGGCTTCAGTTCCAGCACCTTGTCGAAGTCATGTTGGGCCTGCGCCGTTCGGCCGATTTGCAGGTAAGCGGCGCCGCGCCTGAAGTAGGTGAGGTAGTTGCGCGGGTCGCGGGTGATGGCGATGTCGAAGTAGAGAAGGGCGTCTTGGGTGTTGCCGGTCGCGAGTTGGACGCTGGCGTCCTTGATAAGCTGCGACACGGGAGTATCCGTGGGTATGTCCGAGGCGGAGAGTGCGCTGGCGAGCGGGAGGAGCCCGAGGGCAAGAGAGGATAGTCGGAGTATCATGGCGGGATGCGGTTGAGCGTGCTATGAATGAGTGACGGTAGGTTGGATGTTGAGCAAGCAGGAGTATAGTCCGCGCAGAGAAGCAACGGCAGGTGCGACGGTCAGTTCATGGAAAGAGCGGGTCGTGTCTTTATCTGGCCTTTCACTGTCGAACAATTGCAACTTGTCCTCAGCGACCAGCCGCATGATAGCCGGGACGCACTGACCCCCGCGACCCCCAGAACGCTAATGCGGGCAGGCATGGATTACGACATGCCCAGATGCATGCCCGTGAACGCCGCCGCTACGCCATCAGGACTAGACAGGCGCATACCTCATAGCTCCTCTTCGCACCCGCCTTGCGCACCTTTTCCTGTTCCTCCCATTCACTCTCCTCGTAACCCTCCACACGCCTGCCACCAGTAATGTCTCCCATTCGGCTGCGTATCGACGGACGCATATTCCGAGACCCCCAGAACCGCGAAGTCACCCTGCACGGTATCAACTGTGCAGCCGACGCCAAGTTTCCTGCGAAGCCAGATCAGCCGTCACACATTCCAGACAACTTCTTCGACGGCGACAATGTCTCCTTTGTCAACCGACCCTTTTCGCTAGAAGACTCCGCGACACACTTCTCGCGATTACGTAGTTGGGGTTACAACACCATCCGCTATGTCTTCACGTGGGAAGCCATAGAGCACGCGGGCCCGGGCAAGTACGACGAGGAGTGGATAGACCACACCATCGCTCTCCTACGAAAGGCGAAAGAATATGGGTTCTACATCTTCATGGATCCTCACCAGGATGTCGTAGGTAGCATTCCAATAGATTCATTTACTCCTTCTCTAATGCATCACATAGTGGTCACGATTCTCTGGAGGTTCTGGCGCGCCCATGTGGACTCTCTATGCTTGCGGGCTGGACCCCGAGAACTTCGCCGTCACCGAAGCCGCCCTCGTGCACAACACATACCCCGACCCTGCCACTTTCCCTAAGATGATCTGGACCACCAACTACACACGATTAGTATGTCAGGTCATGTGGACACTGTTCTTTGGTGGTAGGGACTTCGCGCCCAAGGCCATCATAGACGGAAAGAATATCCAGGACTATCTTCAAGATCACTACATCGGGGCATGCGAGCATCTAGCGAAGCGGATACACCAAGCAGGCGACCTGTGGCACGACCCGATCGTTGGGTGGGAAAGCATGAATGAGCCCAACAGAGGCCTCATCAGCTACCAAGATATTACCCAGATCCCGAGCGAACAAAAACTCCAGAAGGGCACCTCGCCGACGGCTTGGCAGGCGATACTTACCGGATCGGGTAGAGCTTGCGAGATATCGACTTGGGAATTTGGCGGGCTGGGACCATACAAGAGTGGCTCGGCATTAGTGGATCCCGAGGGCACTATGGCATGGCTATCGAAAGATTACGACGACACCAAATACGGCTGGAAACGCGACCCAGGGTGGAAGTTGGGCGAATGCTTGTGGGCGCAACACGGTGTCTGGGACCCAGCGACTGACACGGTCTTGAAGAAGGACTACTTCGGAATTGATCCCAAAAATGGGGCCAAGATTGACTACGAGTACTTCACAAACCACTACTGGCTGCCGCACTACCGGGCGTACAGCAAGATGGTCAAGTCCATATTCCCGGATTCTTTGATGTTCTTCCAGCCGCCAGTGTTGGAGATACCGCCAAAGGTCAAGGGCACAGAAGACGATGATCCCAACATGATCTTCTCGCCCCATTTCTACGATGGCATCACTCTGATCACAAAGAAGTGGTATGTTCCAGAATACTGATTCTTATCTCATCTCGTCTAATGTCACATAGGAACCGCGTATGGAATGTCGACGTATTCGGTGTGTTGCGAGGAAAGTATCTCACGCCAGCGTTCGCCATAAAGATTGGCGAGAATGCCATCAGAAACTGCTTCTCCCACCAGCTCAAGGCGATCCGAGACGAAGGTACAGAGTACACGGGTGTTCACCCCTGTATCTTCACCGAGATCGGTATCCCATACGATATGGACGACAAGTATGCGTACAAGACAGGTAACTACAGCAGCCAGATAGCTGCCTTGGATGCCAATCACTTCGCGCTTGAAGACAGTAAAGCTAACGGCTTCGCCCTGTGGACCTATGTAGCAAATGTATGTTTCCATTCTGTCTAGAATTGGACACGGCTGACAAAGACCAGAACTGCCATTACTGGGGCGACCTTTGGAACGGAGAGGATCTCTCCATCTACTCAGTAGACGACAAGGCGGTTCCTGCAGGCCCCTTCTCGCCAGCCGACTCCCGTGCGTCGCTAGACAAAAATTCGCCCACGTTCTCGAGAGCACAGTCGACCGACACCCTTAGCATTAACCCTTCCAACCTGCAGAAGACCATCACCGCAGAACGAATGAGCTCAAAGAAAGATGACGACGACGTTCGGGGTCTGCGAGCAGCAGAGGCCTTCATCCGCCCCACCCCCGTTGCCGTCCATGGAGACATTTCGTCGTACGGGTTCGACCTCAAGAACTGCACATTCAAGCTTGCCCTTTCTGCGCCAAGCTCGACATCGGAAGACTTCCCTACTGTCTGCTACCTGCCCGAGTTCCACTTTCCGTCAGGACAAACCAATGTCGAGGTTAGCGGTGGCAAGTGGACCATCACATCCGAGGAGACCGATGGCGCGCTGCAGCAGACGCTGCGGTGGTGGCACGCGGAAGGTGACCAGGTCATGACTGTCAAAGGCGTCGTGCGAAAGGCGGGAAGCGCGTTAGGCACGGAAGAAGACGAGGGATATCTCCAGCAGTGCCAAAAGCAGACTTGCGCTGTCATGTAATGTCGCAAAGTTGATGATGTCGGGGTTTGGTGTGGTGGGGTTTGACCAATCGATGCACGGTGATGCAATATCATGCGATGCTCAGGTCACGCAGTCAGCAGTTCTTGTGCATATGATTCATTTGGGCAAACATGAGCGTTGGGCGACTTTTTATACTTGTCAAGGTGTTCGGGGAGCATTTACGATAGACTTATGATTTGTATATAGCGATACATATATTGGATATAGACTAGTTCGGAAGCGACGAGCCTAGTTCTGGCGGCAAAGCAGCTGACATCGCGTCGACGTGACGTGCCTTTGGGACTGCAGCCTGCAAAACGCGTCTGTGGAACGTGCGACGTGAACAGAGGCCTCGACTGCCTTGCTGGACCCTCGAAATAAAGCGTACCACGTCCCGGCCTGTGAGTCAATGAATCTGGGCTTACTCGCTACACCGCCATCTTCTCTGGTCTGTCCCAGACACCGGGCGCCAAAGCTTCCTTACCCACGATCCTTGCCCTCTACGTCTTCCGCTTTCAGCAACTTCCGCCCGAATCTTCGAAATCCAGAACACCACGCACA
Source organism: Alternaria triticimaculans (assembly GCF_023758025.1). Taxonomy (NCBI): domain Eukaryota; kingdom Fungi; phylum Ascomycota; class Dothideomycetes; order Pleosporales; family Pleosporaceae; genus Alternaria; species Alternaria triticimaculans. Next base: position 2,369,937 of record NW_026055959.1, read on the forward strand.
CGACATTGCTACAATATCCCCGTGCAGTTCGCGCTAGACTCACCTGACCTCACGTCTTTATATACCGAGGCTAGAGACGCCCTCTGCACGATGAACGTTGGGGCAGACCAGGCCCCGCAAACGAATGGCGGCGGTGGAGCGCAACACCGACAGTCCAACGGCAGCGGAGACTCAGACCTCTCACAGATATTAGAAGCGCTGCAGGCCATATACGCAACCTCGTCCACGAATGATACCCGCCGACAGGCAACCGAATACCTCGAGCAAGCGAAACGGCACCCGGAAGCGCCCTCACATGGTCACACGCTCGCACTCGACCGCTCGCAACCCGCGCCCCTCCGCTACTATGGCCTCACTATGCTGGAGCACTCGATAAAATACAGCTGGGAAGACTTCACCGAGGACCAAGGCACAGCGTTACGAGGCTATGCGATCGAGCTCGCCCAAAACGTGTCCGAAGACGATGCGGCATTCCTCAGGAACAAGGTCGCGCAGCTATGGACGGAAATTGCGAAGCGCAGTTGGGGCGCCGAGTGGCTGAATATGGACGAACTGTTGGTCTCGCTCTGGACAAGTTCTTTGCACCACCAGGCTGTCGTGCTATACGTCCTGGAAACGCTTTCTGAGGAAGTCTTTAATCGCGAAGACCCTACGGCAGGCCTTCGAGGTAGCGACCTGGGTCGCGCCTGCGTCGAGATTTTCACACCGCTTGCCGTCATACAAGACCAGCTTCCTACACGCGAGAAGAGTCTGGATGTGCGGTGTGGAGACGAAGGATGGCTGAAGAGACTATGCGACAACTTGGGATGGTGCTTGGGGCAGGACTACCAGAACCAGGAAGCTGTTAAGACAAGCGCTATCAAGTCTATGCAGGCCCTCAAGGCGGCCATGCCGTGGATCATGCCCAAGGCTATCGCTGCAACACAGGTCATCGAGGCCGTCTGCAAGGCGCTGGCTACCCCTGCCGTAGAGATGCAGATTGTAGGTCGACTCTTTACATCCACTCACATGGACAGCTGCTAACACGAACAGGCCGCCGTCGAGACCCTCCAAGCGATCTACAACCGAACCCACCTGCACGACGACGAGTTTGTGGAGCTTGTATGCCCCATGTTCACACCTGGCAGTGTTTCACTCCTGCGAGAAGTATACAACTGGACGCTCACGGATATGGATGTGAATGACATAGATGATCAGAAATACATGCTCTGCAAGAGACTCTCAGAAGTAAGGCCCTTTCTTATCCTTCAGGCTTGTCACACCGTGCTAATGATGACAGTTGGCCAACAGCCTCGGACTATTCATCGAGCAAAAGCCCCAATCGATACCAGATGGCAGCGACCTAACCGGCATATTCGGTTTCCTATACGATATCATGCGCAACCCGAGTCTCGTCGTCTCCATACCTGTTCTCCATTGTTGGACCAAGCTGTTACGATCTAGCATCGTGCGAGACTCTGATGTCGTCAACTCCATGGTTGGCGGGCTACTTGAGACGTGCTGCGCCCGACTCATTCGATACGAATCGTTACCCGAAGATACCGAAGACGTTACGTTACAATTTCTCAACGAAGACATTGATACAGTACCAGAACGTCATGCTTTTCTAGGCAACTATCGGCGCTTCTGCGCAGACGTGATCGAAGTCCTGGTTCGCAAGACACCAGTAGAAGCAATGGCGCATATCCTTGCTCAGGCGACGAACATGCTCCAGAACCTGTACCATGATCAGCCTGCTTTCCAGCGCCAAAACTTCACAAAGAACTCTCCACAAGTCCTTCAGGTCGATGCGCAGGTCACTGTCATCGAAGCTGCACTCAAGGGGTACATGAAGTGGCAGCAAGGGCAAGGCGAGAACGCGCAAGATGATGAGCGGACGCGGAATACCCTGGAAGACTCGCTCGAGCAGTGGGGCAGGCAAATCCTGCAAGCGCATTTCGAAGATCCTGAAGTTGCAAGAAAGATAATATCTTTGATGGCAACTCTCTCAACAAAAGCCCTTGGCGACCGCCCAGGATTCGCTCTTACCTTCTTGGAGTATATGCTTACAGTACGGCTAGCCGATGACACGAACTATCCACAGTACTCCGATGCTGTGAAAGACCTCGAGCGCATATGCAGTCTTGAGATGCAGAAACTAGCGATGAAATTCGCTGACGACTTTATGAACGTCTACGAGCAACTAGAGGCCAAGGTCAATGAGATGATTAATGATCCAACGACTGACGAACGCCAACGTATGGCGTACTCCGCTTTCCTTTTCATCATCATACATAGATGTACAACATTAGAGCGCGCCACGCAAGAGGAGCGCATGAGACAGATGCTCAACCGTGTCAAGGATGCTTGGCGCAACGATGAGTTCACCCAAGCCATCTCTTCATTCCAGTCCTTCTGTGGCGTATTGGGAATGGGCCAATTACCCGAGTTTCTGTCTGCGAACAACTTCCGCGGCATTCAGGACTGGTCTGACCAACAGTTGCCTAGTGATGGCCAGGCGTTGCAGGCCTCAATTCTTGACCGTTCTCAACAACTGCCACTACGACTTACTAAGACATTACTGGCAGCATCGACGGAAAAGCTTCGCGATGGCACTGCTGCGTACGAGACTGCTGCGCTACTCTGGGCAGAGGCCATACCAGTGCTGCTCCCAAACCTTCTCCAGCTCGTGAGCCATGCACAAGCATTCAACGATATCGACGCCAACTGGTCACACTTGCCAGTAGAGCTACAGCAGGTTATTCGGAGAGTACTGACTGATCGGTTCTGGCAAGCGGGCATATCGACAGAGAGCCGAGACGACTTCTTTGCAAGAGTTAGTGGCTCCAAGTCGACGTTTGAGGGTTTTGCATCGACGGTACGAGGCACTGTAAGGCAGATTAGGGAGAGCTCGTACTACATCCTATACTCGTTAACGCGATTTCGAGACTTCTTCTATGGGATAGAAGATCTGCCAGGCCCGTTGAGTCAAGCCCTGTTTGGCCACGCAGGCGCTCTGACTGCGCATCATCTATCTGTCTTACTAACCGTATCCACCCATCTCATTGAAGGTTGCCCAGCGCGTCTACGACCACATTTCCTGCCACCCATGATACAGGGGCTATTCAGAGAGCTGGATCGAAAAATCTCCGGAGAATGGAACGAGGTTGCCCGACAGGTGGCGGATTCGGGGCAGAACGACAACTTGACGGACGAGATGAAGACTGAGAGCATACTACGACAGCTCACATATGCTGCGGTTTCGCTTGTCGCTGTCCTGCTCGATTCGAGACAGGGTAAGTCGTCTATTACTTATCGTGCTTGGTGGTCTTCCTTTCGCGACTTCTATCTGCGTTGGGGTATCGGTTCTAGTACCGAGTCTCCTAATCGTGTTTGATGACTAAAAGCTGACCTGGTCACAGAATTTGCCCGTCACGATGAACACAGTCGAAAAGAAGCCAACGCACCGCCCATGTGCGACTTCATTCTCTCAACGCCTGCCGTCCTCGAGCCTATCCTCCTCTTCTGCAACTCAACAATACGTTATCGCGATACGAGGTCCGTTGTCACCATGGTCCGCGTATTGCGCACCCTGCTCCCACGGTTCAAGGAGAAGTCGCCCATTCGGGACTACTTCTGCAATGACATCCTCAAATCGGCCATTACGTCCCTCCATGAGCCATACTTTGTGGACTGCCAGAAAGAGCTCGCCTCACTCATCGCCGGCATCATTCACCTGGACGAGGAGATACCGCGCTCGATCATCTTGTCTCTACCCGGCATGGGTGACCAGTATCGCGTCGACCGCCGTCTTGCAAAGCTCCGTGGAGCGAACAGGTCGGACGAACGTATGCAGCGCAGCATCGTACTAGATCTCATGAGTAGTATCAAGGGTGTCAGTATTCACGAGCAAGGCAAAATACAGAGATCGACGAAGACCAAGACCAGGACTGTCATGATGGAGCAGTACATGAGTGTGGATCAACAGCCGACTATAGTCCGAGGCACCAGCCCCGGATTGGCAGGTGTGGCAGACATGTTCGGAGAGTCGTAAACTTCCATGGGAAGCGGGCGTGTATGATTCTTGATGACGAAAGGACTTGCGGTGGTACCAATGGGCATCGGGTATGGTAGCATGGTTATGAGGCGGGTGGATCACCAAAGCATTCTAGGACGAAGGGTAGGGCATGGGAAAAGTGGTATGCATAGCATTTTAAGGTTGGTGTTGGCCTGTTCTTGATGATGGCTTCGAGGAAGCATCACGTGCTTGGCAACAGTCTTCGCCGCAGTGTCACTCTATGCATCCTATAGCAGAAGCATGTATCGAGAAACGCCTCACAATTAAGACGCATTGCGCTGATGCACGCTGATTCGTTCATTGCATCTCGCGACAACTGAACGTACCCCGCAGTGCCGATGACCTGACCCCGCCGCTGTACTACTGCGTGCTTGCCGTTCCTACCTATCTACCCAAAATAGAAGCAACCCGCGAGTCAGCACCTGCCTCTTTCTCTGTTCATTTCTCCGTCACAACCACTTCTCACTTTCTAATCCTTGCCATCGACGAGATGAGCGGCATACCTATCGTCGACTTCGGCGCGTACCTGCACGGTAAAGCAGAGGATCAGGAGAAGATCGCCAAGGAGATCGACGATGCATTCCATAGTATGGGCTTTGTCTACCTAAAGAACCATGGCGTGAGGAAGGAGCTGGTGGAGGAGTGCTTTGCTTGGTCAAAGAAGTTCTTCGATCTACCGCTTGAGACCAAGATGCTGGCTCCGCATCCGCCGGGTGGCAGTCATCATCGTGGATACTCGGCGCCTGGAGTGGAGAAGGTTAGTCAAGGGGTTTATGATATTAATGAGCTGAACAAGCTGAGGGAGGTTAGTTGCATTCATCTTCGCTCTCCATGGTCTAAGCTAATGAGAGGCAGACGCCTGATTATAAAGAGTCCTTCGAGTCTGGCAACGTGAAAGATGAGGCTCAGCCAAATATCTGGCTTCCAGAAGATAAGCTTCCGGGCTTTCGCGCATTCATGGAGAAGTACTTTGTCGAGTGCGCCAGTCTAATCCACAGCATCCTCGACGCTCTCTCCATTGCTCTCAACGTTCCAGCACCAGGCCTCTCTCCAACCCATTCGCAGTCGCTCTTCCAACTCCGGCTTCTTCACTACCCCTCCATCGACGCCGAACAGCTACGCAACAATGAGCGCAGCAGGATCAACGCGCATTCCGACTTTGGCACGCTCACTTTGCTATTCCAGGACAACGTTGGAGGACTTGAAGTACAGGAACCTGCGAACCCAGGTACTTTCCGTGCTGCAGAGCCCATCGAGGACACTGTGTTGGTCAATATCGGAGATCTCATGGCGAGATGGAGCAACGATCGTTGGACAAGCAGTGTGCATCGTGTTGGCCTACCTCCGGTCCTTCAAAAGGTCACTGAAGACGGCAAACGGAACGACAGGGAGATAGTAGTACCAGATCGCTACTCAATCCCTGTGTTCGCGACACCAAATATGGATACAGTTATCGATGCGTTGCCAGGTTGTTGGGATGAAGAGAAGCCGAAGAAGTACGAGCCTGTAACCGCGTGGGGATACGTACAGATGCGGATGGCTGCGTTGTATGAGTCGTGAATAGCGTGGGATGATCGTTGCCTTTTGTGGGAGAGATGTGTCTTGGTAAACCCTCCTCCAGAGCGACCTGTCGCATGGTGACACGCCGCATGTGGGCCTTTTTACGCGACTGTCGTACAGGACTAGGCAGCAGAGCCGAATTCTCTCACATCCACAATGGTTGCAGTTTTGACTAAGCAGCACAGTACAATTACGTGCCTGTTATCAGCGGTCTGCTGTGGTTCAGATTCAAAGGTGAAAGGTAACCCCGCAACGCGCACGTGAGAACGCGTCTTGCCCAATCCCCTTAGCGCCATCCCCACTTCCCCAGTCAGCGAGCTCGCAGCGACCTGTAGCTTCCTGCCTCACATTGTCTACTCTTTTGCCTCAATTCGCGCGACTTCGGAGTGCCAATAAAGCTTATCACTCACACGTCTGGTGAGCCAGCCTTTCGAGGTAACACCGTCGTTCAAGATGGACATCTATATTCCGAAAGTAAGCTCACAGCAATACCTGAGCTAGTAACCGCTGGGCGCGAATAGGAAAGCAGTCGCTAACCAGATGCCGTAACATTAGGTTCCCAAAGACGCCAATCACGTCCTCTTACGTTACACCCTTCAGGACGCTCTCCACAGCGTCGACGTGTTCGCATTCGACGTTCGAAAGTTTTCCAGTCAACACAATGATTTCGCCATTCTCACTGTACCGAGCGTTAGCAGTGGGAATCGATTTCTGGATATACGCGGTAGTCAGGGCCGACGCCAGGCGCTGCAACCTCTTTATTTTGGAAATCAGCCGCTCGACTTTCGCCAAAGTAACAAGCGTCGGGAAGATCCGCTCCAACTCAAGTCACTCAGAGAGAAGCAAGAGATAGAAGAGGCCAAAAGATTCAAAAGTCCGACGCCTATCGCGAAACTTCAGCGTCCGGGAGGGTCGACGTTGTCTTTCCGTACCCTGATGACAGGCGTCTGGGATTACGATCACCTTGGCAAGCTCGTCTTTGACCAGAAGCTCAAGGACAAAAGGCAAGGTTACATTACGTTCGGCAAGAATGCTCTAGTGGTAGGTATATCCTTCTACATCGAACACGTCAATGTTAGTACGGATGCTTACCCACACAGATTTACCTCCGGGCAGAAACCGCCGAAGCCTTCAACTGGCATTGCAGGATTGATATTGATTATGCTACTATAGAGCACATCGTTCCGTCTCGCGGCAACGGCCAACATGGAACGATAACATTCACCCTCAAGTCTCCACCGAAGTTCTACGACATTCAATCGACTAATGATCTACACTTGTATGCCGGTGAGCAAGCACCGAACGACATCTCTGCCGCATTGTCGAGACTCGGCATCAAGCCGCCAAAACCAGTTCTTCGGCTACAAAGACTATGCAAATTGAGTAAATCTCACGACATGAACTCCGCTTTGTGTATGGTCTACAAGATCGCCTTCTCCGACACCCGAAGCGTTGATCTTGCTTGGACCTTTGTTAAGCCCTTCTTCGCGGGACCTAACACAAAATGGATGAAGACCATGGAGCCCACCGCTTTGACGGGCAGTATTGAACACGAGTATGCAGTCGTCAACAAGATGCTTAGCGACTATGGACCATCTTTTCCGCAGACCTTCACGTTCAATATCCGTTACCAACTGACAGCGCTCATGCTAGAGGGTACAATCGCCCCGTGGAAGATGAAGGAACTGATACCGGTAGTACAAAATGCTGCTGAGAAGCATGGTGCAGAACTCACCGCGAACGCAGTTCGTCTCCTTGGGAAACGGATACCAACGCCTACACCGGGTGTTAAGGCGGCAGATCTTACTTCAAACGCAGTCAGTCGCAGAGGAAAGCGAATACCAACGCCTGCACCAGCTGTTGAAGCGAAAAGCTTCATGATCAAGACCATTAAGCGCATTCTTGATGAAAGCATCGAATGTTGTCAACGTCTTGAAGAGCTTTCCCGGATCTGGGACGTCAAACAGAAGAAGCAAAATCACCTCGCCTTAACATACAAGGCTACGGTCACACCTACCGGTATGTAGACTTCCAATACTGCAAATTGCAACACTAAAGTCATATTTTAGGTATCCTGCTACGCGGCCCTGACTGGGTCGTCTCCAATCGTATATTGAGGAAGTACAAAACCCACGCCCAGTTCTTCATGCGCGTGTTCTTCGCAGATGAAGACGAGCTGCCGGTATTCCATGACCCACGGGCATCGCAAGAGAGAGTCTACGAACGCTTTCGAGGCGTACTTCGAACGGGTATCACGGTCGCCGGACATACATTCCAATTTCTCGGCTTTTCCCATGCGTCACTCCGTACTCATGAAGCTTGGTTTATGGCTCCTTTCAAGGAAGATGATATTGTCGTCCGCGCAAGAGATGTGTAAGTACGTATGATTTGCGTGTGGGACTTGTACTGACTTCATTGAGCATTCGCGATTTGGGTGACTTTTCCCAGATTCGTTGCGCCGCAAAATGCGCGGCGAGGATAGGGCAGGCGTTCTCCGGTAGGGTTCAACTCGGTACGAAACGTATGTGAGATGTGTGCTGACATTGTACCTCGACATCTAGATACAACATTCTCGGTGCCAATCTCGAAAACCGCCTATGTAAACGAAATGAAGGACGACGTCACGAGAAACAACCGCACATTCAGTGACGGCTGCGGAACCTTGTCATTGAGCCTCTTCCAAAAAGTTTGGAACGCCTTCCAGCCGGACCGTAGAGCACTCAGGCCGACGGTGCTACAGATCCGGTTCAGAGGTGCGAAGGGGGTACTATCACTAGATACGACATTGCAAGGTGATCAACTGCACGCCCGAAAGAGTATGACCAAATACGTCGCCAAAGAAGAGTGGAGGGATTTGGAAATCTGTGGAGCTGCCTACAAGCCTCTCAGAGTATATCTGAACCACCAGTTCATCAAGATCCTTGAGGATTTACGTATACCTGCGGAAAACTTCATGGCGGTCCAGGATGAAGCTGTCACAGAACTGAAACTCATGACGGAGCATCCTCTGAATGCAGCCAGCCTTCTCGGTAAGTCCCGGTTTTCTAGCACATGCTGTGCGGCCTGAAAGGATGTTTGGTTCCTCATACTCGGCGGCATCGCCATGAACTGCTTCCCGAACGTATGGTCATATGTGCTAACAAGCCTGCTAGAATACTCCCACTCGGGTGATCTCGCGAGAGTCCCGTCACTGTTTCGGCGAATGAATGAATTGGGTCTATCATTCCACGCGGACAGCTTCCTCACCGACATCGTGGAAGTGGCAGCTATGTCAAGCCTGAGAGATATCAAATATCGCGCGCGTATTCCAATCAAGAACGGCTACCTCCTTTATGGCATCATGGACGAATGGAACATTCTGAAAGAGGGCGAGGTCTACATTCCGCTACAAGATTACGATACGAACGACAAACTGAAGAGAACCATACTCGTTGGCGAGCGAATAGTCATCACGAGAGCCCCTGCGCTACACCCAGGCGATATTCAGGTCGTCAAAGCAGTCGATGTTCCAGAAGGTTCGCCCCTCAGAGCACTGCACAACTGCGTCGTATTCTCACAGCAAGGTCCGCGGGATCTACCATCGAAGCTAAGTGGCGGTGATCTTGATGGAGACTTGTTCCACATCATTCACGACACTCGACTGATTCCGAGAATCGTTTATCAACCCGCCGACTACCCATCCACGCCGGCAAAGGATTTGGGGCGGCCGGTAACTGCCGACGATATCGTTGACTTCTTTATCGAATACATGAACATGGATCGATTGGGACAGATTTCGAACAAACACAAGATTCGCGCTGATAAGGCTCCTTTTGGCACTCTAGGTGCAGAGTGCCTGCTTCTTGCCAAGCTCGCATCCGATGCCGTCGACTTTGGAAAATCTGGGATTCCTGCCAAAATGGCTCAGATACCGCCAGGTTCTGATCACATCCGCCCTGACTTCATGGCGCCAGGATCGAACCTCATCGTCAACGACTTGGGCGCTGCTGAACTCGAGGAGCTTGAGGGTGACGAGCTCGACGAAGTGAGTGTGCTAAATGCTGAGAAACCAAGGAGTTCATACTACACAAGCACAAAGGTCCTAGGAGTTCTGTATCGGCGGATCGACGAAAAAACGTTCTTCGATAAGATGAAGAACGCCTACCGAACATCTCACCATCGCCGGGGTGATGAAACGCTGGTACAGAAGCTCAAGCGATATGTGATCCGAGAGACCCGTGGAGTACAATGGGAACACCATTGGGATTTCGCAGAACAACTCCGTGAAGCGTACGAAGAGAACATGTTCGAAATTATGGACACACATCGTCCGTCTCGAGGCTCACGTCTTACCGAGCTTGAGGTGTTTAGTGGTAACATCCTTGGCAAGAAAGATCGTGCACCCTCCCGCTACGTCCGCGAAGCCAACCTCGAGGTTCAAGAACGCTTCAACCGCGATGTCAGCGACATGATCAAGAATATAGTAATGGGTGATGGAGACTGGGACGGCGATGCGGATTCGGAGGCGTTGCCGCGCTCCATTGCGTGCTTCATGGTCGCGCTGGAGACGGATGGCTGGGAGAACTACCGCACGTTGAGGAGCTGGAAGTACGTTGCTGCTGCGGTGTGCTTGGAGCAGTTGTGGAAGTACAACAACGGGTATTTGCGCCGACTTTGAGTAGTGGTGTAGTGCTACGTCTTGTACCGGGCTCACAGTGGAGAGGTGCTCGGTTATCACGACTTCATGAAGATACCGCGCAAAAGATGCGCTGAATATATGGTGGTACCATTAATTTGATGAGTCCAACGTGTGATGCGATGTAATGCGATGCATGGGTGAAGAGTTATGAGGACACCTTCAGGGAGTACTGCGCAGGCCCCTTGGGCGTAAACTACGCCCAAAGACATAAGCGAATCAGCGTTTTGGCACGCACAGAAGCGGCTAGAGGGGCAAATGTTTGCCTCTCGCGTTACAAAAAAAAAGAGAACACGCTTGAGCGCTCTACGATGCTTTCTACGGTTTCCGAACGTGTGTATGTCGTCGCGTCGCATTCCAGCATGCCGCGCAGTCGCGCACGCGTTTTTGAAGTTTCCCACATCAGCCAACTAAAATTCCCAGCCGCAAAACCCAGCCATGCCAGTCCCATCCACGACCCTGCGTCCCCGGACTGGCTGGCTGACTGATATCCGGTAAGCCCGGCTGCCATCACCACATGGCACCACGAGCCTACCCCGCATCCTGGCCCTTGGTGTTGGCCGCGTGATACTTGCTACCCAAGCCAAAACCCCCTCAAAACCATGATTTCAGAAAATATAGACGCATAATTTGAGCTTTCTCTCATCAAACACACATATCCATCTGCTTACGTCATGTGACGGTAACAGCAACATCTTCGATGGTCTAGTGGTCATGATTTCCGCTTGTCAAATGTTCACGAAGTGTTTACAAGCGCGGGAGACCGGGGTGTATGTACTACCTATTCAGGAGTGTCTTCAGCTTTGACCTAATCATGCAAACAGTCGATTCCCCGTCGGAGAGCTTCTTAGCTACGCGCCTTTTTTTTTTGGGAGAGGGGATGGAATGATAGGGGATAGGGTTGCGTGGCTTGGGTGACTTTTTGGGTAAAGATGCGGGGTTGGGCGATAGGGTGGTTGATCCCGATATCGTTAGGTTATGGTGATGCTACTACGCTTTTTGCATTCAAGGTACGGCTGCAGCCTCGTCTGAGATGTGTAGATATATTTCTGAATGCAAAGGATAAACTGTTGCTTCCTGACCTGAGTGAACAGTATGTCCCCTCAACTTGCCGGGAAACCTGCTCGGGCCATCTTCTTGCCTCGTTGAGCTTTCCGGTTATGGTTCGCACTTGAGCCCTTGTTGGCCTCCTTGCGCTGCCGTGATATTTGCGTACCTTTGTCGTCAGCAGGACCTGCGACGCTGGCACCACCTCGTCCACCACCTGGGCCACCACGTCCGCGCCCTCTGCCCCTTCCTCTGCCGCCGCCGCCTCTTCCGCCGCGACCCCCTTGCCCATCACCACTCGCTTCGTCGCCAGATCCTGCAGGGCTGTCCCGCCATGCTGTCGATTGAAGCTCTCGCTGCTGACCCTGGAAATTGGAAAACTTCGCTTCGAGCCGCCGCAGTGCGCGAGGATTGCGCCCCATCATGATGGCCCAGCCTTCGATTGCTTCGTCGGTCATACCAGTTTCGCTCTTGAGGGCTGTTCGAGCTTTACCCCGCCTTGTCTCCGACTCACGACCGAACAGCTCAGGTGTCATGGTGTAAGCGCGGAATAGGGCTTCTTCATTCTTGTCGCCCAAGTCGGCATCCTCGCCAGGTCCGTGTGCGGCAGTGTCGACAGATGCGCCAACGTCTTCTGCATCGTACGTGTCATCCCGCTCGTCGTCATCTGAATCAAAGGCAGCCAGCGCAGCCATGATTGCGGATTTGGCGGGCGCTTTACTGCGGTCGGACAAGATTTTATCGGCAGTCGAATCCTGACCTCTGCGACCAATGTGGAATCGCGATGTGTCAACTGCAAGCCTGTCGAATTCGTCGTCGTCAAATACGTTGCGCCGTTCTGGGAGGTGTTGGCTTGATCTCGGTGGTGGCATTGGCTGTGAGGCTGTTGTCGGTGTGGGTCTAGTATAGGTTAGTATGTTTGATCAAAGCTATGATAGCAGAAGCTCAAGTGGAAGTGCTTACAGTTTCTCGCTCCGATCAGCCTCGATTAGGTGTGGCGGTAACGAATCTTCCAAAAGATGTGCGGTAACCTGCTCGATGTCGTCGTTGTACTCATCCAAGCACTTGACAATGAAGCCTGCACCCAGGTCTGGAAAGAGATCCTGGATCTGGCTAATCATACTCATCCGGTGGACGTGTATCTCGCCGGTGAATGCTCCGTGGCCATAGCTATCTTGATCTGCTGCTGCTTTGCCTTTGTCTACCTTTCGTCGAATCAACCTCTTCGGCCGAGCTAGACTAGACTGCCGAAATGCGCTCAACGATGCTGCAGTATTCTTCACTCTTGTTGCTTCCGGAGTAGTAGCTTTTTCTCTTATCTTTTCCAGTAGCGGTGTGTTGGTGACAAGATCAGCAACCAATGTCTTCTTGCCAGGCTCCTTCTTCTGATCTTGCTCCTCACTGGATTTTAGGCTGTACAGGTGATCGGAGAGCAATGAGTAATTCGACTTTGGTCCTTCTAATGCGGCTGTCAGGCCAAGATATGCAGTCGTAACCAGCTTCTTCTGCATTGATTTCGGTACTTGTGGGTATGCGGAGAGCAGAGAGTCAAGGAAGTCGGACCCTGTGAGCATGAACACGCTGGCATCTGACGAGGCTCTGAGAAGAGGTGCGATCCGATCAAGTGTCTTTTCGGCCTCTTCCGGTCGCTTTGATTCCAAGTTCCGGATTAGAGACGTTTTCGCTGTCTGTAACGACTTCTCGATTGCCGCACCCTTTCGCTTCCATGACCCTTGCAAGAGCGTACGGAACTGCTCGCTCTTTGGATACGCATGACAGATGTCAGATAGGGCTGACCAGCTGAGCAATGGAGTGGGTATCTCTTCTTTGGAAAGAATTCTGTGTAATAAAAAGAAAGTCTTCTTTCGTAATGACGCAACTTTAGCTGCTAGCTCATCGTCCAGGGCCAGTTCATGAAAGAAAGACAGGAGAAACTGCGTGAGAGAGCTCTCCTCTTTGGTCGCCTCCGAGAACTTTTGGTCCTCTAATCTCAGATAGAGCTCAGATAGCGAAGCCCACGAATCCAGGTACAACTGCCATTCGTCGGGCAGTATGCTCTTTCTGACTTTTGCGTCTGGGAATGGCGCGAAGTGGGGTAGCGACATCTCTGTTGGTGACGTTGAAAGACGAAATCCAAGGCCGGGCTCAGAGGTACAGTGCACAGTATGTGTAACGCTCGAAGTGTTTAAAAGGTTCAATTTCTGTTGTTTGTCTGCAGTCATGCAGTCATGATGGCTCATGGGCCCGCCTGCCGAGCGATCAAAAGGGAGCGATACCAGTTACGGCACTAGCGTCCGCAATCTTGGCGCGCATCGCCCACAGATCGAAAATGCGCATCGCGAAGAACTTAACGACTCCGAACGCCGTCGCAAATTTTAACGCCACCCCAGTCATCACATTACCGCGATCAAGGATCCAGGTCGTGACTGGAATCTAACTCAGAACCTACAACAACACCACACTCCAATCCGACAAGATGTCTTACAACAAGGGCGAGAAGGACTTCGGCGAGGGCCCCAAGATCCACAAGGTACGTCGCCATGTATTCTATGCGCACGAGGCTGTGTACTGACTGCGCGTTCAGATCCGCATCACCCTCACCTCCCGCAACGTCAAGAGCCTCGAGAAGGTCTGCCAGGAGCTCATCGACCGTGCCAAGAACAAGGAGCTCCGCGTCAAGGGCCCCGTCCGCCTGCCCACCAAGCACTTGAAGATCACCACCCGTAAGACTCCTTGCGGTGAGGGTTCCAAGACCTGGGACACCTACGAGATGCGCATCCACAAGCGTAAGTGCATACCACTCCAGACAGTCGACCGGACAGCAGCTAATTGTGGACTTAGGCCTCATCGACCTCCACGCTCCCACCGAGGTTGTCAAGCAGATCATCATCAACATCGAGGCCGGTGTCGAGGTTGAGGTTACCATCGCCGCATAAGGGCTTGGTCCACAAAAAGATTATAAAAGGAGTGTCAACGGTCTGAACAGACGTGTGGCTATGAAACAGCTCTCGAAGCTGGACATACACGAAATGAAATGATTCAGACATGACTGCGCATTGCATTGGGATGTGACTTTGACCGTGAGAGGCTTCTACGGGCTATCAACGACAGCCGTCACAATATGCAGTCCACAGAACAAAGAAGGCATGAGCCAGAGAGCTAAAAGATGCTTGTATGGTCGACCAATACGTGCCACTGACAAAGGCCCACCGACAAGAGTTGCACCCTTCTTGAATGGGAGTCTTATCGTCTGTATGTTCCACAAATCATTCACGTATAAAACGCGTACCCGCCACTCTTTAGCTCAACCACGATATCCCAACCTTCATCTGTGCCTTTCACAAGCCAGCACTCTCAGGAGGGCCGAGTAGAATTAGACCATCAAGAAGAATAACGCCGAGTGGTAAGTCGTCCCATCCCATCCTATCGCCCGCTTCGTAGTCTGCCACTATGGATAACAAAAGATTAGAGCTCTGCTTGGGTCATTCGCGCTCAAATTGCACATATTGAACTCACATCTGCAAAACCAAAACGCGATTTGGTGCCGTGGATGTCTCAAACAACCTACCAAACCATGCTCCCTTGCCAGGTCATCTAAAGCGTCCTTCAGCTTCGGACTTCTCATGTTTACATGTACTCCGTCGCCTTGAGGAAAGGCGTCTGGCTTATACATGGCTAGCAAGGCGACCTGGCGGTCTTCCGAGGATGCGAGATAGGTGGGCCTGGCTTCTACAAAAGCTGGATCGCAACCTTCGTAAAACCAAATGTCCCAGTCGCGCATAAGACTTTGGCACGATTCTTTCAGGTTGTGGTCGGTCACGGACATCTTGAACTTGGGTAGACAGGTAAGAAGTGGGAAACGACGAGTGCGGTATATATCGCTGACTAGTACCTAGTCCGTGACAGCACGGCGTGAGGTGAACGCATGACTTGAAGGGCAAACATTCTTCTTAGTTCCTGTAGTCTGTACAGTTCTCTCCTATTCCAAGGAAGCGCCAGCCGTAATGAGGCTTTTTCCAGGTGTATTCGTGTCGCACCTGCATGCCCAGGTGTGTCACCCGCCTACATGCACCTGCTATCTTCCGGACAGCAGCTTCTTACACTGCTACACGCTCCGATGCTAGTGTTCAGCGATTATGGATCGGTCATCGCGAATGAGTAAACGATGTGAGAAGTTTTTCAGAAGGCGTTCATGTACCGTGGGCCTCACCATTTTAGGTATTACCCAGGATTATTTTCCTGTATATCTTTGAATGCATTTTAAGTGTACTATCTACAAAAGAGTGTGTCTCCAACCGCTGTCTCAAAGTCTCAAGAGCATTTCCAACCGATGATCTCATTTGTGTCAGGCTCGTCTCGCAAAAAGACCCTAACCTGATTGTACCAGGGACGAAGGCTCATACTTCTTATCAGCCTTATCCCAAGCCCAGATGACCGATAGAGGAATCATCGTGTCCTCGTTGGTGACATCAGCTTTACCACTTGTCACTATTGTTGCAAAGTCAGAAACGCGAGTTCAAAATCGCGGGAAGTGCTGAGAGATACTTGCGTATTGCGAACCACATAACCACTCTTGCACCGTTGTCGTGCACACAGTCCTCGACTCCCTGAAAGACACCCTTGTTGCTGGCCAATGTCCTCAGCGCATCGAGGTTGTTATGGGCGCGCAGATCGTACGATATCCCGGTGCGGCCTTCTTTTTCTGGGTCGTCTGGGTGGGGATAGTGAGCCGCCATGAGACACACGTTGCGTTTGTTGTCTGAGTGTGGAGTGGCAAGCTGCAGTATATTATTTGGGTTCTTAGGGGCCCATACTTCCGACGAGTCGCCAATCGGAAAGAAGCCGTTGAAGTTGTTATCTGCCATTATTTCGACGCATTGTGCTTTGAGACGTTCATTCATAGCTTTGATGTTGGTTTGAAGTTGCTTTGGTAGTAGTGGGCTTTGGTAAAGAATTGGAAGAGATTGACTTGTAGCTTTATCTTTCCGAGTGTGGTAAAGAAAGAAGCTGAAGAGAACAGCGAAACGACTTCTTTTATACTCTTTTCTGATGACTCTTATGCCCGTGATGATGCGTTGAAGGACTATGACATGACGGTGGGTGGCACATAAGTCCTCATTATCCACGGACCTGTCGTCATCCCGCTGCGCACGTCTGTCCTCATCTTCTTACGGCAACTTCACTTTGCAGACCACAGCAAACTCTCGATGTTCAGAGAAATCTTCAAATGGTAGCCTGTCAAACTTCAACGCCTTGAGTGTTGGCTTATCGTGATGCCGTGAGACACCCGGAGGCCCACATCACCCTGCGTACCTGCTTATCGAAGGTGTCATAGTAGACCCAGGAGGATGTCGCGTCGTGATACAATAGTAAGTCTCAACGACAAAAACAGGTTTGCAGACTTCAGTATTATCACCATGTACAGACATCAAGACGTTGAGGTGTCCAGGTGACTACCAAGACCTCACAAACATCACATATCATAAGTACCTAGTAATTATCAAACCAGTTTTACTATCGTGTGCTACTCAGCTAGCTATGAACTTTGATGACCACTTGTCATATCTCCGTGAATCCTTCCCATATTATAGTACATGCATCATGAAAAAAGTGAAAAGTGAAGAGAAACCATGAAGAACTACCAAATTCTCTTAACCGGTGCCATTGCCGTTGCCGTTGGTGTTGCCGTTGGTGTTGCCATTGCCGTTGCTGTTGACAGGCGTGTTGGTTGGGGCAGGGGGTGAGGTAGGGGGGTTTGCTGGAGGAACCCTCGGGAACACGCGACGCTCGATATAGCGGATGGTGTTGTTCGGTCCGAGGGCGAAGAGGGGTTGAGGAGGGGTGTCAGACATGATGGCTAGACAGTCGAGAGACTTGTGCTAGTTTAGTGTTTTCGGTTTGAAAGTTGACGGATCAGGTGCGAGCCCTTGTGCCACCAGGTCTTGAGGCGGTCGATGATGCGGTGTTTGCGGTAGTCAACTGCTCTCATGCCCTCCGCGTCACGGAAGGTATGGCGGTTGGCGGTGGTAGATGACGTGAAAGCTTGAGCTTCACCGGCACGATCTTGGAGGAGTGAGGTGGTTGACTGCTTGGTCGACTCGGGCGAGGCGAGGTCTTGTGCGTTGGTCTTGCTTCGACCAGCTCGAGTGTTTGATTGGCTGTCAAGCGTAGCTTTGCGAGTTGACGAAAAGCGCTTGCGGAGCGAGAGCCTAGTCTTGCGTGTGGTGTCGTAGTGCTCGTCGTCAGAAGTGTCAGAGGCTGACAGGTGGTCGCGGAAGATAGCTGTAGGAGGTGACAGGGCAGAGGTGGGGTAGCGTTCACCGACTGCGTGTGGCTGGTCGCTGTTGCGGCCAAAGGTGCTGAAGCGGTGATGACGCGCGTGTGCGGTGCTATCGGCCGGTGATCCGAACGGGGAAGCTGTGGCTGTCTGCGCTGTCGAGAAGGAGCTTGTGGTAGACGCGTCAGAGAGTCTGTTGCGGAGGTGGGAAGGGCCTGGGTGAGGAGAGTGTCTCGCAGCAGCTGGACGAGGAAGGGAGATGTCAATAGCGGGGTTTGTTGACGTCGCCCAGGGATAATTCTTGTCTGAATTCCAGGGACGCGTCTCGGTTACTGTGGGCGTAGAAACAAACGACCTGAGAGACCTTCTTACGGAAAGAGCGGACTCCCCTGAGATGCGAAGCTCTTGAGGGCCGACGGTGTGAGAGCGCGGACGGAGAACAGCTGGTGATGGGACTCGCAGCTCTGAGAGCGGAGTCGTCTTGTTGTGTGTTGGTGTGCTCGGTGCGTCGTCGTCCTTGGGGGAGCTGCCTGTATTTGAGTCTGCCTTGCTAGCGCCGTTTACACCAACTCCATCGTCGGGACGGCCTGGACTGCCACATCCCCTCTCCTTGCTTGTGATCTCATCATACAGATCGTCCTCGATAACAACCATGTGCGAGACGCCACGCATGGGGCGAAGTCGAGCAGATGAGCGTTTCTGCGTCGGATGGATCTCGTGGATCTCCTCCAATGCGTGCTTCTCCATCTCCTCCTCAATCGGAAACTCGGCTGGCTCACCGCACTTGTAGTATTCCCTCAACGACGGGAAGATCTCTGAGAGGCGCTGGGTAAGCCCCCCGACAGAAGGTATAGTCAGCCGCTCAATCTCTGCCATGAGCTCCGGTGAACGAGCACGGTGCATCGCGAACAAGTTCAACACGGCGGTAGGCTGCATTGACAACCCTGAGCGCTCTGCTTCATTCAATTCGGCGAGAGAAAGGCGCAGGTCCGTGACATCACCGGCTGATGCAGGCCGTGGACTACCTCTACTCACCCTCTGCGACGCATTGGGCACCTCTTCCATTGACCTTGAGTAGCGAAGGCCAAGGTCCTCGGTCAGACCATCGAACAGATTCATCCGACTAAACCGCATCGAAGGCAAACCGTGTGCCTGTCCGAGCGCGCTACCCACGTTGCTGCCAACAGCACTCCGACGATGCGACGCTCTAGACGACCTTCCCGAGAAGTTGATCGGTTCCTCTCCCGAAGCCCTGACCCCCGACGGCGCGCCGAACGGAAAGCGGCAACTCGAGCTCTTCAGATTGCTGGCACTCGTGTTGAGGCTCGAGTCCTCATGCGACTCCTCCTTCAGGTCAGGCAGATAACGCGCAGGGCCAGGATACCTATATCCGGATAATCTGAGGTCCGTCGTAGTATTCTCTTGGATGTTGGACAAAGGACCCGATCCCAAAGAATTCAAAAGATTTCCAACACCGCTCAGAGGGCGTAGCGACACCTGCTGGAGGCCACCACCGTGGGAGGAAGGCCTATATCCATTCCAATCGAGGTGTGTCGTAGTCTGGCTGTCACGATGGCCAGGCTCTTGGGCTACCGGAAGTCCATCCGCGGAGTCTACACATGAGCCTGAGGAGGTGTCATGGATCGAGTACACAGAGGAGGGCTCCAAAATCGCAGGAACCGGGCTGTCGATTGGTTGCGCAACAGGAGCCGGGCTACTACCGGGCATCTTGGATGGGTTGCAAGCTTTCGGAGTGTCGAAGCTGATAGCTCGCGTCTTCGCAACAGGTACACCTTTTGGCCTGGTCGACGGCGCTTGCGGCGTCTTCTTTACCTCCATGGCGGGTGGCGGTGAGCTGGTCATCTCATTGAGACTGATAACGCCGTCCGTGTCTTGACTCGAACTGGAAGCAGATGTGACCGTCTCATCTGACTTCGGTAGCTCCTCTTGGTCAGTATACTTCCGAGACCTGGCAAAGCGCAACGGTAGTGGACGCATCAAGAACGAGACTGCGGCGTGCACACGTTGGGCCTCCTTGGAAGTGCTTGACTCTCGGGGCGGTACCGCTGGCCCCTGGTGCGTAGTGCCCAGCGTGGACGACGAACCAGATACCGATATCGAGCCTTGCTTCATGCTCTGCTTGGAGCTAGTCCGCAATTTGCTCGCTACGATAGAAAAGCTGGATTCTCGACGCGGTATAGGAGGCTGTTTGCGAAGCATAGCAGAAGAGGGCTTGGACAAGGGTGCCTCCACAATCGTCCTGCCCTGATTCAAGACCACCGTTCCTAGGTTGGACGTTTGGAGTCGAGGCGGAGCTGCGAAACTAGCACGGATAGGGTGCACACCAGTCGCAAAAGAGTGAGTGTCTGCTTCCTTCGATACCGTATCTCGCTGCGGCGCAAAGTCAATGGCGGATGTGGAAGACGCTTTGATGTCTTCTTTCCCTGGCTCGAATGGTATCAAGCCTGAAGAGACATCTGGCAGATCGGTACAAGACTTGAAGGACAGCTCATCGGACGACCCTTGTGCGTGGCTACTTCTGGATCGAAGGGCAAGAGGCAGCGGCTTCATGTCATTTTCTGTTGAAGCATCTGTGTGCTCCTCATACCTGCTCTCGTTGGCCATCTCGGTTCGTACCAAAGCGTCGGTCTCGTTCTTATAATCAGATCCCTGATATCCTGCAAGAACATCCGACATACCATCGCCGGTACTATTACCAGGACTGAGAGACATGTTCGTGGTAGCATGAATTTTGACACCGGGCTCGTTTTGGAAGCCACCGCTATTGGCCGTTGGTATGGAATGCTGGACTGCGAATTCAAGAGTGGACGAGTCGAGGATGCTAGATCCAGTCTGCGATAAGATACTGTGGCGGTTTTCTCCGCGGTCTGCCGAATGCAATACGGCCCCACGAGGTATATCAGATACAAAGTATTTCTTAACAGGTATATCACACGAATGGGTGACCTCATTGGTCTTCGACAGCGGCAGAGGCCCCGGAGTCAGCGACCTTGGTGTCAGCGACCGTGTTGTCAGCGACTTTGTCGGCGACTGCGGTGTCGGAGACGTCGTCAGTGATTGCGGTGTCGGGGACTTTGGCCTTGATAGTGGTATCGGAGACTTTGGCCTTGATTGTAGTGTTGGAGACTTTGGCCTTGAGGGTTGTGTCGGAGACCTTGGAACGGGGGACTTTCTTGACGGAGATGGAGGCTTGCTCGGGAGCGAGGGAGATGGCCCCGAAGAGGTTACTAACTCCATCGAAGACTGGATATCGCCCGTCGTTGAAGCCTCCAGACCTCTTAGGATCAAATTCCTTGTGATGCGGTGAGCTACGGGGGACGCTGGGAGTTCCGCAATGTCGCTTTCGCGAATGCTTCCGGGCTTTGCGCTCGGCTTCGCGTTCGCGTTCGAGATCGGAATCGAGGTCTTTTCGCAAGTTCTCACGGTAATGGTAGCGATGTTGTCTAGGTGGGGAGACACGACCTCCATCGACATTGGTCGTGCCTCTTGTCCTAAAAAAGAATCACTCTTCAATGTCGCCCCAGCCTGACGAGACTGCTCGACAGTGGTTATCTTTCGGTCTATGAAGCCGTCGGGATCAGCATCCGTCCCTGGGTCCGCAGACGCCACAGGTCCGAGCTGGTCACTCGTGTTGTAGTATGGTACTGAAGGATACTCTTCCTGAATAACAAGGCGGTTCGGGTTGGCGGCTTTGAAGACCTTGTTTCTATCGAGGTTTCGGTGCACTTCCATGGAGCTACCATCTTTCGGAGTTGATGGCATTGTCATGTCGGACGATGGCGGCTCTGATTCGGTACGCAAGTTTGTGTTAAAACTGGACATGGAAGCAGGCGCAGACCTCTTGAGACGAGCTTGTTCAGCAGCGATCCGTTGGCGGTGATCGGCTGGTAAAGGTGGCTGATGTTCATCCTGACGCCTGCGCTCTCTTCGATCTTCTGAACGAGGCTCGCGCGCGGAGTTGCCTGTCATCCTGCGAGACACGAGTTGTCCGAAAGCCGCGTGGTAGGGAGGAAAGTCGTCGTCTTCCACGGGGGGGTCTTCAAGGCTCATCGTCGACCGAGAAGCTGGATTCTTGGTCCTCATCTGCCCGGGGCCCTGTCGGGTGTTGAAGCCTCGTTGGTCTTGTCCTTGTCCAGCATGCTGCTGCCGATACGTATGATTTGTGTATCCTGGGTTGCCGTAGCCTTGTGCGTGGCCAGCATAGGGCAGTCGCTGACCGTCGTAGCTCCGCGGCCCTTGGAAGTGTACTCCGCTGTCGTCGCTCAGGGCGGACTGGACCGATCGCGAGTATGGAACAGGCTGCCTGGAACCACCCCCGGCGGGGTGTGCATAGTATGGGCTTGGGTTCGAAGATCGGGACGCTGGCCGAGGGCGCAAGCTGGGAATAGACCTGTTGCTGGAGAGGCCGTACGCTGGGGGCTGTACGGTATTCGTCATCGAGTGCGAGCGATGCGCGTCCCTGTCGCGGTTGTCTCTTCGGTTGTTGAAAGGCGATGATCCGGTGGCGTTCATCATCGTTGGAGACAGCGTGTCGGCATTATACACGGGCCCATGGTGTTGCATTGGCTGGCGCGGTGCAGAAGACGAGGAGGGGTAGGAACGGAAGTGCTGCTTGCTGCCCCGACTGGAAGTGTTGGACGTGGAAGAAACTTGCGACATCCTGCTGGTCGCGCGCGAACGCAGCGGACGTGGTGCGTTGCTCATGGCAGACAAGTCGTCGAACTTAGGACGGCCGATGCTAACGTCGCCTATCTCGGTCTCGGTGCGGAGCATGGACGTGACGCCGCGGTTCAGAGGTTGAAGGTCTGCACTGGGTGCCCGCGATACGGGTTTACCTGATGCTCGGCTCATGGCAGAGACGTTGGAGGCTCGCGAGTTGCGGCCGCCGCCGTTGGGATCCTGATCGAAAAGCGGCATACTGCTGTCGGCTGCGAAAGTCGCTGCGAGGAGAGCAAGCAAAGGTTGCACGCAGGGCGTGAGCGAAGCTGCTGCGGTGGTGGCTCTCCTGATTGCGGCGCTGCCAAAAGATGTGGTAGTTATTGGTATAACCAAAAAGAAGAAGCGATACTGCACAAGGCGGCGAGTATCCAAGAAAGACAAAAGCGGGTGACCTTTACACAACCCTCGCCAACATCTCCGCCAAAAGGAGAAAGCTGTCGAGTGTGGTGCTGTTGTGGGTGGGGGCAAGGTAGAGGAGACGGAGGGAGCTCGGCGGAGACGTTGTTTTGATAGCGAGACTCGCGCCTCCTTCACGTCCATTACGGCAAAGGCTACCCCTACCCCGCCAGCATCTCGCAGAGGAAGGCAGAGACATCAGACACAGAAGGAATACAGAGACGATACAGAAAGGGTCAGTAGCAGAGATGCATACGAGAATGGTCCCTACCTACTTGTGCGTACAGCTTTCCCATACCTACCCCTACGGCGGGCCTACCACCCGTGGCGCCAAACCGGCAGCCAACAGCCAGCAGCTCTTCGCTTCTCCTTCTCGCACCCCAGCTGCCCACCATGCGCAGGATAGCGCAGCATCCAACAGCGACCCGCTCCGAAACTGCCCCCAGCAAGCACACCAGACCACCGCATCACCGACGTCCTCCGCACGACGCCGCCTTCTGCCGCGATGACGTCCGCACACGAAGTTAAAGACATTACACGTTGCTCGTTACCGCGTTACATCTACCAGGGCGAAAATATATACATGCGAAAGCCCCAGGAAGCCATCGAGAACGCTGGGCAGAACCACGGCAAAGACTATGAGATTTGGATTGCGTAATACACAGAAACGCAAAGTCAAAGGGGTATATAGCCTTGCAACGCCAGACAAGAGGACCAAGGACGGGACAAGGGATAACAAAGATCAAACTAGAGGGTATCACTCGGCGATAGGACCTATATCGCCAGATTTCTTCTTGGTGAATAGCCGTTTGAGAGATGAGAAGCTACTTCGCTTGGAAAGTCGCTTAGTCGAGACATCTGAGAACGTGGACAGAGAGGTTGGTGGCCGGCTTGGCATGTCCGCAGCCTTAGGGGTTTGCTCAGGACGATTGAACGTAGGAGAGCTGGCACCTAGTCGACTCGACATGGAACCTTTCGGCGTGCTCAAGTTTCGACTAGGGAAAAGACCAAATTGGGCAGTTTGTCGCGAGGACATGGAGGACACGGAGCGTGGCGATGCGTAGCCCGGTGACACGGCTGAGGCGCCCGACACAGAACAATATGCCGAATCTTTGCCCGTCAAAGGCGGACTGTATTCTCCGTTTTGTGGTTTCGCCGACATGCGTTTCGGTGCTGATGCGCTTTCCTCTGCAGATAGGTTAGATGGCGAAGACACTTTATGCTGGTGCCCCGGAACATGTGTTGCACGACTAGACTCTGCATGCGGTGTCGCTCCGTCACGTTGCTCGTCGTTGCGCCAGGCATCACGGTAGTACCCGGACTGATTTGCCTGACGTCGTACATCGACGTCTGTGTTGGAAACGGCAGATGCAGAAGACGAGTCTTCGCTCCGTTTGGGCGTCTCTGTGGTGGAATCGGATGCGTTTGTGATCTCGGGCTGCTGCTGCTGCTGTTGATGCTGTTGCTGCTGCGGTCTCGCTCGTAAAGTCGAATGTCGCTGGGGTGTGCCAAAGCTGGCAGGCGTCTCCCTACCAGATGATGATGCGCTCATGAATGGCGGACGTTCGGGCGGGGGGGTTGGAAGAGGTTTGTTGTTGGCAAAGTTTCGAAATGGGCGTGCCTCGCGCGAATTGGACGAATTTCGTGAAGATGTACGTGTCGCAATCTAGGGCTGTTAGCGAAGCTCCAGCTGAGAACATAGCCCACGAAGCGGGTTCGAAGCGGATTTTGGCAGCGAACATACCAAACTTCGGCGACTTGCAGCGCCACACCGCTTCTCGATCTCATTGCAATAGCTGCTGACCTGTACGAGCACAACGCCCAGCCTTTCAGCCTTTGCTACGAGGCTTTGCAAGAATTGCGACCAGCCTCCGGTGTTGCCACACATGGCTGAATATATGCGCCCAATATCCTCATTGCGGTATGTCCATTCGTCTCCCACATCGCCTAGGTAGAGATCGAGCTCCTGGTTGGCTTCGCGAAATACGTTGATGTCGATCAGGTAGTCGTTGAGCAGTTGCGACATGCGCCCAATGGTGCGTTCGATTACGATGTTGCCGTCGAGGAGTTGGGCGCGGTATGAGCGGTCTTCGAGGAGGCGATCGAATTCGTTTACGTGTTCCATGGGCACCTTTAGACATTTATGCCGGAACAGCATGTCCTTCATGCTGCTTTCAAGGTCTTCATTCGCCCGCTGCAGAAAACTGTCGAGCTCATTGACATGCTTGAGCAATATGTCAGCGACATCGGCGACGGACTTTTCCAGATGCTGATGCAGCAGGTGGACACCAAAGATGATCTGCGCGACGGTCTTTGTCAGGGGGTGAAATTTGCCCTTTGCGTTGCTCCTCCAGTGGCAGTTGTATGTGAAGTTCCACGAGGGCTCAGAGGCATTCTCCTCTCTGCACAGCATTTGCTGTCGCGTCTTAACGCTCTTCTTGGGAATGGCGAAGGGAACGTGCCCCGTTTCGCCAGTGGCGTCGAGCATCGACTCCTCAAAGGGCGCCTGCATAGAGGAGAGAGGGTGTATGGGAAAGGTGGCCGTCATGATGCGTTTGTCTCGCTCGTCTTGCCATTCGTAGGAGTCGCGGTTGTCGAAGCTGCGACGGCCCCTCTGCGATAAGCGTCGAAAAGGAACCATGGCGAGTAGCGAGTGGATGCTACTCCAGCTCGGATTATGGTGCTACAGAAGCCAAAGCCAATGCAAGCCCAAACTCGCAGTTCAAGGATATGGGCTGTGCATAAGCACGAAACACTGGGTTGTCGAGGCCGGGGCGCTGGAGGGTGTATCGTCGTCGGGCCTTCTTAAAGACGCATGGTGCAGGATGGCATTGTGTGTGCAGAGTCTACGCCGCAGGGGATGGAAATGTTGAAGGTGCCGGAGATGGCGGAAGGAAGACTGGACACGGTCCCAAGGTTCAAGGACCCCTTCGGTTCGTCAGTCATCAGGTCACAGGTCACAGATCAGCCTGGGATCTGGCACAGAGACGGGGGGTTTCTGGTCGCCAGGAGGTCTGCAGGTAGTGCAGGAGGCTTGCCCGCAAGCAGGCTGGCGGATGCCTTAGTGCCCGAGACGGTTGGTATCCAGAGGCAGGGCGGGGAAGCCATGGCTACTCTCCACCATACAGCCTTCACGACTAGGAGCAGACGGGCAAGCCTCAAACAAGAATAAACTTTGGCAGTGCCTATCCCCAGCGGCGCCCTTTACTACAGATATCCGTTTTCTAGACCGCCCGCGGCCTTTAGCTGGCTGCAACGTGTCGAGCAGGTGATTTGGCGATTTGGCATTTTGGCCATGGCCTCCTCACTGTGTGCGCTAGAAGACGCATTGCAGCCGCCAGCAACACACCCAGGAACGCCCCCAAGCATTCCTATGGCTGCCCTGAGCGACGATCCCGCCATGTCGCCGTTTTCCAACTCGGTCAGGTCAAGTGCCGAGGCTTATCATATCCCGATTGATGTTTTAGCTGCCAAATGGCGCAACCCATAGCAGACGTCATGAATGGGCTCCAACGTGAGTTTACCAAGCGCCACGGTTCCTGGCCGATCTCCGCGGGAAGCTATGGATCCCAAGCTTTGGGATGCACGCGCATAACTACAAACTTGTGCTTGTGCCTGGCAAGCATATTACGGGTCACGAGCATCCAATCACAGTGCACGCGATCGGCAAGCTTCACCCAGCGACCATCACTTCTTCCATCTACCAACCCGTGCAACATGCTTCTGGCGCTGGGCTAGAGAGCGGCTGGTAGCCACCAACAATAGAAAGTTTGATCAAGATGCAGACCAACGTTACAAGAAACAACGGCGCGAACTACACTCTTGCAACGCTACAGTAGCAAACCACGAAACTCGTGTCCTCCCATCCCGCCGCCGCAACCCGAACCCGACGAACGAGATGTAGCTGTGCCGGACATTATACGCCGCGAAATGCGACTCATCCCGGATCGGATCAGATGGGTTTGAAGACTGCAGAACGATCCGCGCACACATACGCGATGGGCAGGACAATACTGGCGGAAGTCGTCAGCGGCTTTTCTTGCCGACAGCGCCAGGACCAGATGCTGCGCGAGTCGTACAAGCCTGCAGGAATGTCAACTCGGAGTGTGAGCAAAGTCAAAGTCATCAAACTACACGCGCAGATTGGGCAATTGGAGACGCCAGACTCGTTACTTTTTGAGTTGTTGCCATCCACGCGCGATACTGGCTGCGCAGAGTCGAGACGACGCCGGTTGAGGTCAGACAATACGAGGGCATACAAGTCCCATCACCCAGCATCGCTTTGGATGTATGAATGGGGTTCTCTTACAACTATATTGACATGGGTTATAGCATCGGAAGCCGAGTAATATCGAGCGATCATAACGCCTCCACCCACGCCTATGTCCGATTACCAGCCCCTCCATCGGGCCCAGACATCCACGACCGTATCTCCACCCGCGTCCGAGTCGACCACAAGATACCACCCGAACCCAGCGCCAGCCACACAAGCATGGTTTGGCCAGACCATAACCTTGTCCCCGATCGTCAACGCGTTGCATTCGCTCCTATCGCCCTCCCATGTCAAGATACCATGCTCTTGGCTGATGCGTCCAACGATCCATCCCGTCTTGCCCTCTCGCTCGTCGTATATGTGCTTAGCGGAAGCATTGCCTAGTGCAGGCGTAACAATACCCCATCCGGGGTAGGACTTGCAAGGTTCGCGACCCATCGCTAGAGAGCCAGCGGATACTAGAGCTTCAGGCTTCGATCGCTCATTGTATACACTTGTTACTTCGAGCAACATCCGGATACCAATGTTAGAATTGGAGAGAGGCTGGAAGGACGACGTGGCTCCACTAGATGAAATCGGTGGCCTAGCGTGTGTCGCGACTTGTTGGCAGTCTAGCAACGGGTATACCCCTGCATGCAGTTCAACGACGTGACCTTTCTGCAGACGTTGGAGTACATCTTGGAACTCCTGGACCTTGGGGCTGGAGCTGGACAGCATGTTCTGTGCTGCTGTCGCTGTAGGTGTTGCGCCTACACTCAGTACCAACTTTCCGTCAAAGCTCTCGGGAACAGCCTTGATTGCTGTTTCTAGACCGACCAGTTCCTCGATAAGACCGTTCGCGGCATCGTCTTCTGAAGATCCACCGTACGAGTGTCCGAAGTGCGAGTAGAAGCCTTGTAAGAAGCATCCAGATGTTGGCTCTTGGCTCTTCTCTACTACCGTCTTGACAAGTGATGGGAAACCCGGAGATGAAGTCTTGATGCCAGCGCGTTCATAGCCCGTGTCGATCTTGATGAAGACTCCCATCTCCAGCTCCGTGTCAGAAGTAGCGAGTTGCTCGTGGAACTTGAGAAAAGCCGCCTCGTTGTCGATGATGACACTGACCGATCTCGGCTGCAACTTCGAGGCCAGAGAGATGAGACGCGGGATACCAGATTGAGGGACTGGTACACCGTAAAGTACCTTGAGAGCAAACGTTAGTGGTGCCTTTTCGATTGTGATATAAGACATACACTAGCTTCCCTTCCCACCCCCTGCGCATAGCACAAGTACGGCAACAAGTTCTCCGCCTCCGCAATCGTGCTAACGATGAAATTCGCCGGTTGGCTCTGCTCTGCTCCCACTTGCATCTGGGAAAGCTCAAGCGTCTTGTGGCTCTTGACGTGGGCGCGGAACCCTACTTTGAGCTCCGCACAGATGTTGAGCATCGCATCGCAGTTTCGCCGTATGATGGCGCGATCGAGCACAATGGCTGGTGTGGGCAGGTCTTCCAGCTGCTTGCCCAGGAACTGTGATAGTAGCGAGGCGCGCGTAGGGAGCGGATAGAAGGGGAGAGGGTCGATGTCTGCCATCTTGTAGTTTGGGTTGATGTTCAGTGTTTAAGTTGAGAGTTCGAGGTGGCTGGTGTTGATGTTGTTACTCTTTTGATGAAGCTTTATGACCGCTTTATATTACTCTCAGTCAACACCGTCGAATAGATTTTCCAGATCAGGCACCCAGTCGTGAGTCAGTCTCTTCCTTCTGGGCGCAAGACCAGACAGAATCTTTACCAGAGTTTGTTGTGGTGATGCTTATCGGCCGCAGGCGTTAGCCGCCGGAGAAAGAATGTGCGGTGCGGATCGGCCGCGCAGCTTCGTCGAACAAGAGCACGGTTTTGCAAGGCCGCGGATGGTCAGAGGGTGAGCTGAATAGTATTCTGGGGGTAATGAAATCTGCTATCGTCGCGATGCTATCTCGAATGAGTTCGATGCGCAATAAGCTGGGGGTAATAGCTCGACGTTGGGTGCGGATCTCGGCGTTAGTACGGAGTGGGGTGCTGCATCGTGACGGGCCCAATAGACAAGCGACTGATAGGCGACAACACACATGTTCATTGAGGATAAACGGGTTGAATTGATGGGGTAATACGAGACACCGAAAGTCGTTATAGTCTGTGGAACAAGATAGTCGCAAACCCCCAAGGCATGACCTAGCGTGTAGACCGCCGAAACCCTTCCTAAGCGCCCGGTCCTGGCCACACACTGCTCAATCTCCTCCTTCTTCCCGTCATTGCACTTCCTGGACTCACACTACGAGTACCCATGGCATTCGCTGCGAAACTGTTTTCGAGGATAGCGTCTTCAAGGTCATCCTCCTCTTCGATTCTATGCACTACGTCCTCTGGTGGCTCCTCTTCAAACACGGCCTGCAAATCAGCGTGCGGACTCAATTGCTTCCAGCTCCTCCAGAAACCGATGTCTTGCAGCCATGTTGTGCGTTTGGAGGGTCCAGGGCCGTTGATGCTGAGGTGGCGACGGGGCTTCCACAAATACCTACGCTCATAGTAGTTGATGGCGAGGAGAATGGGGAAGTTCGAGATACGTATCGCTGAGACGTTGATCTTGTGGAACCAGCGGGGCGAAAGTATGAACTTGAGAGGGAGTAGAATGATGAACGCCAATAGGTTAAGGGGTGGGCGGTAGGCGAATAGCGAATCGGACTTGACGCCTTCGAAAGTGAGCACGGCACGGCGGAATTGGATTTCGGCCGTTGCATCTGCTGCGATCTTGCTGAA
Source organism: Alternaria triticimaculans (assembly GCF_023758025.1). Lineage (NCBI taxonomy): Eukaryota > Fungi > Ascomycota > Dothideomycetes > Pleosporales > Pleosporaceae > Alternaria > Alternaria triticimaculans. The sequence continues at coordinate 2,399,735 of NW_026055959.1, forward strand.
CGTGTTGGACAGAATTGAGACAAGGACTGTCAAGAAGAGCGTGTTACCCAGGAAAGCATAGATCACCATCAGGGTAGGACCGAGAATCTCATGGAACCCAGGAGCTTCATCGATGCCTTGGCCATCCAGACCAAACCAGATCCAGAGCATCCATTTGGAGATAGTGATGGAGTTTGGTGAGTCTTCGTAGCCGACTTCGGGGTTGCTGATGCTCAGCCATTTGAGCGCCAAGAGGAAGCCGCCAAAGCACCATACAGCGATCAGACTCAGTGCTGTGAACTCCTTGACCATCGCCCTCAGAGCGATGAACAGCATGTTCTCGGGCATAAGGTTGAATGCGATACGTGGGAACAATATTGGGGACGCGACAGCAAGAACGTCAAGGGCTTGTCTACCCGTCTCGTCTTGATTCGTTATCCACCCATGGCACCGCATGCCGAGATAGATGAGAAATATGCCGGCGAATGTGACATCCAGGAAAGCCCAAAGTTCTTGTGTATGTACCTCCCAACCGTGCTCAAGGCATGATATGAGTTCGTCTAGTACCCAGCCGCTGCCGTAGAGTAAGAACGTGATCTCGGCAATAGTCAGGTAGTGATCTTGTCGCATAGTCATACACCAACAGTAGAGTGCGAGCAGTATGAAGAACTGCACAACTTCGATGATGTTGCGCGTTCTCGGTACCATGAGCCGATACTGATTGAGTGTCGGTGCCTTGCGTGGATCGTAAAGCGAGATGGGCTTATACTTGTAGTGATCCGGTATGATATCCATATAGACGGTTGGAGTGTATACGATTCGTCCCCGATAGATAGCGTCAATGACCTTTTGGCTCGCGGAGCCAGCTAGCAGTACCTTGCTTTCGGATACGATAGCCACTTCCAGCGCCGTCAATTTCCCCTCATTGTCACCCTGGCCCTGGTACTCTGATATGTGTCGCGGTGGACAACGCTCTTCAGGCGCGCCTTGGAACGGCTGGAACGGAGCGACCATAATCTGTGCTAAGAGTAGTAGGCCAGCTTTACCCGTAGATTCTTCGTCGTGACGTCGCAGCACCTTCATGGCGACCAGCTCGCAAAGGTTGGCACGCGTCAAATCGACAGTTTGATGATGTTGCTGGAATTGCTGTTCTCGAAGAAACTGCATGCGATTGACGAGTAGACAGTACACGATGGATATGTCGTCTTCATCGTAAAGACGGTCAACCAGTGGTTTTACAATGAGAACGTTCATACGAGGCTCTCGTAGCTGATCCACTGTGTACGGATCTTCGATGACAGCCAAGACGAGACGTCGTATCCTAGAACATGGTCAGCTTCCGCGGTGCGACTCACATCAACTGTGTTGACCTACCTGTGGATGTTGAAATATGTCCTTGTGTTGTTGTTCAAACCAGGCGTACTGGCCGTCCTAGGAATCATAGGCTCACCCTGTCCATTGAAGCACCCATCAGATCCAGCGTAGTCCTCCTCGGGGAGTAAAGTCTCCTGCTCCTCCCTGTTCTTTGCCGATCGTAATGCATCGCTCAGCGTCCTCTGCGTCTCCATCATATGAGGGCGCTTCAGGTACTTTCTAAATTCGATGTGTTTTGATGGCTTCCGCTGGGGCGAAGGCCGACGCTTCGGTGAGACTTCCTCACCACCATTGCTGGAGGGTGCAACAGCACTGTCATTGCTGTCGTGGCTTTTGGTGGGATTCGGATTGAACGGTGGCCGAGCGAACGTGCCGTAGGCAGGACTGCCGCTTCTGTTCCAGTCTGGGTTTGATGTTGGGCCTGACATATGAGACTTTAGTAATACTGGTAGTGAGGTTTCCACAGGCTGCACAAAGTAGAGCGGGTCCTTCCGGGGGTTGCGGCAGCGCGACAGAAGTAGATAAGCCTCACGTCTGAAGCGTGACTGGCGGAGGGTGCTGCCGTCTGTCGAACTTCAATGCGCTTCGCGCTTCGCGACAAATGGATTTGAAGTCGCTCAATGTTTTCGGGCAGGTAGTCTCGTCACGATTGAGGGTTTCGCGTGGCTGCCGATAAGGTGAGAAAAGAAAGCATGGCGCTGCGCCGGTTGAAGGGTCCGCAAGTGAAGTTTCACGCTAACGTAATCGGGCGAGATCTCCCTGATCAGCCGCGACGTCACCCAGTGACAACATCGCGAGGCTGTCGGTTATCGCAGCAGCGCGTGTACAGCCATCATCTCCATGTATCAACTTTCATTCCAGGATTCTTGCCTCACTTTCACGAAAGGCGTGAGCTCGCCCAAGTGGGAAATGCAGAGCTGCTACCTCGCCTTCGCGCACGTGAACTGCGCTGTGCACGAGAAGCTTCCATATCGACACGGCGAGCTACATTCCAAGGATTCAGCAATACGACCAATGGGTACGAGGACGACAGAAATGAGGCGATTTTGATGCTTGCTATAGGGGAACTGGAACTCGTAGCTTGCTACCCAGGTATCCTGGGAAAGAGACATGGACGCTAGTCAATTGCACATTGGAGCAGTGTCTTTGTGTATGCATATCTGGCTACATGCTGTACCTCTGTTGACCGCTACATCTACTTCCCGACCCAAGCCGTCAGTCTCAAGACCCCATGATACCCACCTCTGGTCTGCTGAGGTTCCTCAATCGGACCGACATGCTTCTGCGACAATTACATCGACACCCTGCGCCGTCCAAGACCCTTCCTACCGTGCCTAGTCGTCTTGTTAGCTCTCTATCCGTTCTATAAGCCTCACAAGTGCTTACCTTGTAGACTCCCTAGCGGAGTTGGATGCGGTCTGGGTGAGCTGCTGGGGGAAGATGTAGTTCCGCGGGGCAGCAGTTCTGGAGGGGCCATGTGCAAGGCTACGACGCCTCGAATGGCCCAATGAGACGTTGGCCATGAAGTCCTTGTGGAAGTTCCGGTGGGGGATATACCACTTGATGTTGGCGAAGTCAACGTAGCAGTCTGCTAGGAAATAGCGCAAGGGGTCCCAAGCCCGAGTGTAGTAATAGACATGGTTGATCACGTCAGGTCCAGGGTGGTATCGGAAGCCATTCGGCCAGATAAAGTGGAAGTTGTCTACAATAGCGCGAAACACGATCTGAGCGGAGGTAGAGTCTTCCATTTCCAAGGAGAAGAGGTAAAGACTGCTCAAAGTGATGTAGCGAAGCCTGGCGACAGCTTCCATGGTCTGGTCGCCAGCAGTCGGAAACTCTCGTCGGGGAGGCTTGTTGTCGCGAAGGAGGACGATGTAGTCACTGATGAGACCTGGCGGCCGGCTGCTCATGTCCACCTTGTCCTCGCGGATCTTCTTGCACTGCTTGGCTATCTTTGCTGAGCGTTCGAAAACGAGATCTCGACATAGTTTTGCTTGTGCGACATCTCCACTGTTTGGCAGGCGGTGGAGGAAAGTGACCATAGCAGGTGGCCTGTTGGATATGTGTTAGATGAAGACGAAGAATTTGATAGTGGGGCTTTTACTCTCTCAACGCATCCTGCGCCTTGAGGAATTCTAAGAGGAGTCGCTTGTCGGCCATGGCGATGGAGATACTTGTTTGGTCCTGTTTGATCGAAAGGGTTCTGTGTGCGATCAAGGAGGACGGGCGGAATATCTTGGGAATAACTTCAAAATCGTTTGCCCGGTTTAGTAATGTTGTGGCGCACGGAACCTTTTCTTTCCCTTTCTTCCAGTACGTCATTCGCTACAATTACCTCTCTTTCAGTAATCACCGCGCTCCAGGTGCTGTGAGCTACAGGGTCGATGTGCTATAATTCGTCGTCTCTATTAGCGGCGAGCGGCTTGAGTACATGTTCACTTGGCAGTTTCCAAGTCACGACGGTACCTAGGATACATGCGCAAAACGAAACGAGGACAAAAATCATAGACTGCAACGTATGAGTCTGAGTCTAGTACCCGTGTGCGGGAACGTCACCAGATGGTATTTTCGCTTTACTGATAGAGTACTGCTATATCCTTCCTTTCCGTATCCAGCGAAATTCTAGATCGCAATCGTGGTCTCCGGAATGATCTTCGTCTCAGAGGCCTGAGTATAAGATTACCAGTGAGTGTGATATTCCCATAACAGCAACTTCGGTCACAATTCATCGACCGGGCCCTCAACGTAGTATACCGCTATGAAGTTATCAAAGTTCCTTAGCTGAGCGTGATTCCATATCCAGTAATGCGTTCCATCTGGGGAGACGTCATTGACCCAGCCCGCATTTTGACTTGCGATGTAATTTGCCGCCCTTCGATTCGCTTCGTTTATCGCTGTGTCAAGATCGTTGCAGACACATTCCGTAAACGTACTTTGATGTATCAAGGCATGCTGATCGATGCATCGTATGCCGGTGAAACCCAGAGTAAAGTGATACGGGGGTATGCGGCGACACACAACCCATTTTTGTACCGCCGGTTCGGGCAGTGGTTGCACTGCGAGAGGCATGGAGTGACCATTCGTCAATAAAGTAGGTGCAGACATGGAGCGACCATTTGTCAATGAAGTAGGTGAAGACATGGAGAAGACCACTTAGCGGAAATCAGATGGGAAAGTCGAGCGTTGGGTACACGTTGTGCAGGAGGATTAAGAGCGCCACTGATAAAGCCCAATAAGTTTGATGAGTGTCACGAGAGACAATAATGTGACGTAAATCACCTGTTCGTAGACCTACAAACATGCCTACTTACCCGCCGCATCACTCTCACATAAAGACTGATCTACTCAACGTATGTCTAGAATCTTCTACGAGCACCTTCATTGCCGCAAAAGAGGGCTTGTGTCCCTAAGGGATTTTCTCGCTGTACGCCGAGTAATCAAACCCAAAGTTTACATCATCTTGTGTGATTGTCGCTGCTTATCGCGGTATGAAATACGTCGGCCCATAAGAATGTCTCAAGATCTTCTCTCCACTGCCCAAGCCAAAGACGCAATCACCCATAGCCACACTTCTCATGCTCTTCGTGATGCGACGTACCAAGTCGACCACGAGCAAGACATCAAATTGAGCGAAGCAGATGTGGCTCATACAGGACGTGAATGCAAGCCTAGCCACCTGTTGCCGCGCTGATGTTAGGATCTATTGCGACTTTGGCCTAAGAATGGACAGGACTACCCAGTTTTCAAGGACTGTGCCTAAATCTTTGGTCGGTCCGAGGAGATTATGCGGGTTGTGCAGTGTGTGGAGTCCTCTGGTCTGAAGATGAACAAAGACCATACCTTGGTAATATTGTGCAGCCCTGGCCTGATCGCGTCCAGCCTACAACAGCCAAACACGAGTCCGACATCCTTTGTGCTAGCAGTTTGAACAATAAGGAGCGGTGCATGAAGTTGAAGGACGCAATGTTATATGGGCGGAGTAAACGCGAGTACAAATGTTCGACTCGCAGATGGAAGGGTCGCCTGACGTGTGATGCTGAATGTGGAGTCTGAGCAGCGCAGTTCGAGACAACGTGGCTATTCAGATGGCTTGGGAGCTTATAGAGACTTCATATTGAAGTCCTCGGGGATGATGCGGCGACTGCGAGCGATTAGGTAGTCTGATCAGGAGTAGAAAGGGGTAGCCACGGGCATTGAGGCCCACGCTCCAGTCGGTATATCGCTTCCTGACCTCGGGAGAGATGTCTATGTTGGAGTAGATGACGCCCGATATGTTGAGGCATGCCAGTATGACATGAACCCTTCGGATAGTGCCTCGGCATCACCTGATTACGCGATGCCTCGCGCACACGGCCGTTTGTACACCGACAATACCATTATCCCACTTGAGTCAATAGCGCCTACACGGAGCTTCTCTCCGCTTCTAAATCGCGCCATTCTGCTCAAATCTCGTCGTCTGTACAACCATCGTAACCTATATTTCCGGCCGCGCAGCCAATGAGAGCCCCAGATCCTCCTTCATGGTACCCTCAGTCACCTGGAGATGGCGCACCTGCCGGAAATAGAGACGTGACTGTTTGTAATCGTAGGTGCCTGACAGGCACCTATCCGTATTGAGGCAAGCGGACCAAAAGGACCATCGCAGCGGGAGATAGACCAAATATCCGGATCACTCTCGATCGATCCTCAGCCTCGTCTCTCCACTTTGACCAGGCTCTTGATACCTCACTGCTTCGCTGAACCTCATCGTTTTGCTGAACCTCTTCGCTGAACCTCTTTTCTTTGCTAATACCTTTCGCGATGGCCACTAACACCTTCAAAGACTACTACGCGGACCTCGGTCTCCAGCTTGGCGCTTCCACTGATGCCATCAAGAAGGCATTCCGTGAACTTGCCAAGACACATCACCCCGACAAGTCCGGTGTAGCAGATGCCGATGTCTTCCGCCGCGTTCGCGAAGCTTTCGAGCGGCTCACCAACACCGAGTACCGCACCGAATACGACCGCACCTACATGCGTAACAAGTACCAGACTAGCGCTCCCACTGAGCAGACAAACCATGATACCGGTAACGAGAACTTCGGTGGCAAAGACCCCGCCAACTACGAGGCTGGTAGAGCATACCAGACCGGTAGAGCAAGCCCGCCGCCTCAGAAGCCGTTCCGCAAGCCATACGAGGCAAGCTGGCAGTACTACCTGGGCAAGGAGTATACCGCATGGCAGGAGAAAGACGCCGCCTACCGCATGAGGCACCCTGAGGCCTATGAGAGGTATGTAGAAGTCATCATCCCCAAACCTGATCTTTGCTAATCTTCTTTTCAGTCCATTCGAAAGTGGTCCTCCAACTCCCAAGCCTGGCGCGAAGGCACATGGCATGGTCGTGCAGATGTCTCACCCCTGCGGCCAACAGACGTGCGTCTACAAGAGCACAGCATGGCGCGTTCAGGTTGGCGGTGAGGACCATTGTGTGTTTTGCATGGCCGCTCACACCGGCGGCATGAGATGTCCTGGTTGTGAGGCCCTGGCCTGCAAGGCGTGTGTGGAGAAGATTCGCGCGCTGGAGCGGAGCCCTTTCGAGGGTATGAGATCCAAGGCCCAGTACTGTTCCTCCGGTGGTTGAGCAAGGAGTAGAATTGTGAGCGGCATGAGTGATGGTGGAAGATGTTCAAGGATGGTTGAATAGTCTCCAAATTACCAAGGAATAGATATTCATGTATCAATGTGCACTCCCAAGCTTCTCTTCATCGTGAATACCGCCCTCAGTTTACACCCACAGATACCCAGAGCACGTTCGCGAGAACATCTCACACAAAAGAAAACTGAACAGGTTTGCCGCCTACATCAATGTAGACACGTGCAAAGTGCGTGACCCAACGTCAATGTAGGCTTCAGGGTGTTTGATGTTTTCTTTGAATGAGGTGTGAAGATGAATGTATCCATGATGGGGTGCCGTCATATCTGAAACCAGCCCCCTTGGTTTCACGCGGCAGCTGCTCGCGAAGCCGCGGTCGGTTGTTCCTGCCGCCCCTGACGGCGCATTGACCCCGCACAAACCAAGACCTTGCATCATTGACGCGCCCAGCCGTCCCACATTTTAGAAACGCCGTGGTGTGTCACTCCACTTATTGACGCGCAAGCCCCCCAAGCCTATCGTCAGCCCGTACCGGGAGGGGACCTCCATGTATGACGCCCGGCGCTGTGCTGCTCCGCGGTCCATGATTGGGATCAGCTTGGCCGAGTGCACAAAGCGGCTATTCTATTCGGGACACCATCAAGCTAGCATACCGTGTTCGTATCTCCTTGTCCTAAGAACGTGAGCAGTGGCACGGGACAAGGACACTAATTCATTCTATACTAATCCCTTCGATTCACTGGGCCATTTCAGAGCTAGTGCTGTTTACAACATCTTGACGAATCGAGACCTTGACCTTCTACATTCCTTTGTGTTTTGCTGGACATACACTCATCCACAACCGACCGTCGCCCTTCGCTCATTTCAACAACACAAGTCCACATTCAACATGGACCTTTATCGAGCTACATTCGCTGGATCGCTAGTGCTCAATGCACTTGCTTTCTACCAGTCGCACCGCTCACGCAAGGCGGCCGTCGTAGAGACTGCGACTACGGAAAAGAAAGACGAGCATCAACATGTAGAGCCTGATCTAGAGGGCTTGAGCAAGCTGAAGAAGCGCTTCTTCCCTATTTATTTGCTCGTCAATGCCGCGGACTGGCTCCAAGGGCCGTACATATATCCTATTTACAAGGGTATGTTGGACGAACTACTGTTCTGCAGACTGACCGCTAACGGATATGTAGATGAGAAAGGACTCTCGGAAGAAACAGTCGCATTCCTATTCCTTACTGGGTTCATCGCCGCCGGCATCTCCGCATCTTTCGTAGGCGCACTCGCAGACCGATATGGGCGCAAGACAGCATGCTTGGGTTACTGCGCCCTTTACTCTCTGTCCTGCGCCACTCTCCTTACCAACAACATCTACGTTCTCTTCTTCGGTCGCATCCTCGGCGGTGTTTGCGGTACCGTCCTTTGGAGCGTCTTCGAAAGCTGGCTAGTTGCTGAGTTCAACCATCTCATGCTGCCCGATGGTGAACCGCACCTCAGCGCGATATTCAGCACGATGACCACGTCCAACACATGTGTAGCCATTGGTGCGGGTATTTTCGCTGAGTGGGCAGTCAGGATGGCAGGCACCGCAAAGGCGCCGTTCATGGCCTCCATTGCGTGCTTGAGCCTGTCCTTCCTTGCCATCTCGAACTTCTGGGGAGAGAACTACGGTTCAAGCAGTCGGAGAGCATCGGAGACTGAGGGGCTGCTCCAGCAGGAAGAGGCCACCCCAGCTCCTCCAGCTACTTCTGCTCTCCGGACTATTCTACGTGGTACGTTGAAGCCTCGTTACCTGAGATTGCTTTACTAATTGACGTTTAGATCGCAACATCATGATGCTTGCGTTGGTCTCAGGATTCTTCGAAGGGTCTCTTTTCCTATTCATCTTCTTCAAGTTCCCGGCCCTGAAGCTCAGTCACAAGTTGGCGGGCTCAACAGATGGTGAGCAGCCTTCTATTCACTCTATGCAAGCACAACCAGGCTAACACCAACCAGAACTGCCATTTGGTCTCATCTTCGCCATCTTGATGTGTTCGATGATGTTTGGTTCGCTCCTTTACAAACATCTCTCCACATCTGCCTCACCTGTACCAGCACAAAAGATGCTGACAGGCATCCTCGCAGTCTCATCCGCCTGCTTCTTTGTTCCTGGACATTTCAGGGACGAGCGCGTTACGTTGTGGTGCTTCTGCATATTCGAGCTGTGCTGCGGAGTTTACTACCCCGCAATGGGCTCTTTGAAGAGCAAGCTTGTCGAAGACGGCTCAAGAGCCAGCATTTACGGCATTCTTCGCATTCCGCTCAACGTTTTCGTTGTGCTTGCTTTGAGCACTACGAAAGAAGGTAAGCATCGCCGCTTTGTTCGGGACACAAGGCCCAAAACTAACAATGAGTCCAGGCGAAGCGCATCGCGACACCGTATTCACCACGTGCAGCGTGCTCTTGGTGGCGGCTGCCATTGTCGTTCACAAGACCCTCACATGATCTCATTACAGTTTCCACTTTCCTTTTCCGTCCCCCTGCATGGCACTAAGACTAAACATAACCTCGGGAGTACGCATCCATCATCAGAAAGCCTCGCGCGAAGCGGAGCAACATCCAAGATAGTCGCATCGCGAAATAGCGATTTACATGTATTATACCCACAATTCCATTGATAGATACAATCGATCCTATGACATCATGCTTGCGACGCGTCTGGAGTGTGCGTCTTGAAACGCGTGCGCCGTGCCTCAGCTGCAGGAGCAGCAAGACAAAGATACGGACGAAACAACCGCTCATGACGATCAACCGACCCACATCTGCCCCGCCGCCTCATCGTCCGCCGTGCGGCTAGTCATCGTCCCCGTCGTCCACTAGTCGCAGTGGCATCCTGACTGGTGCGAAGATAGCGGCGTGCGGCTTGAGCGGGGTTTCGTAACATCCAGGCCGCACGGGTCTTGGATGTTCTTGTTCGATCAATGCTAAATCTGTAACGGGGGTCTACCTGATGTTTGGTTGTGATAAGCGCTCGGCAGATGTACACGTAACACTGTTGGCCTTTCCGCTGTTCTTGTTTCGCGTATCCTTGGCATATCAAAGGGCCGATGTCCACCATGCCGCCAGACTAGGAGTCAAGTTGTCTGGGGCCTACTTGTCGTGTATCTTCAAACCCTTGGCTTCACCATTGTCTCCTCCTTCTTTCTCTCTTCTTTCTCTCTTTGTGTACGCTTGACGCGATTGTTACCTCCACCGATTCAACTCGGAGGTCACGCATCACGGTCGTTCCTTCGACTCAACTCTGCCCACCAATCCCACGTCACTCTTTTCCACCTGCAAAGATGTTCAGGTCTTTCGGTGGTAGGTTCATCTTCTTCGTTGTCCTTTGAACTCGTGCTAACACAACGTACAGCCCGCATATTCGCTGGAATATTCGTCGTCGTTTTCCTAATCGTCATTTTCCATAATGAAGAATCCGCTGGCACGGCACTACTTCCTTACCTCCCCGTCCTCCCATCAACAGGGTCCTCGCAACCCTCCTCCATCCTGCAAGCATGGATAAAAGACCGATCTGCGCTCTCAGAAAAGTCATGGAAGAAGAGCGTTGAGCTCCGAGACCAGATGGCCAAGTCGCATCCGGACAACCCGAAGATCCCATTCTTCCCAATGGACTTCCTCAAATACCCCTTCACAATCTGGGACTTCTTCCCACCAACATGGACATGCCCCCACGACATCCAGCGCGTCGGTAGGCTCGGCGACGGAGGAAAATGGGTATGCGGAATGAACATCTACGAGAGTCTCCCCGCACCCAAGTCCGCTTCCGCTACCATCGGATCGCAAGAACCCCTCGTGGACGCGCAAGATGGCCTGGTCATGTACAGTTTCGGCATCAACGGCGAATCCTCCTTCGAAGCTGAGATGCTCGAGCGCGTCCCCAGTGCCCGCATCTGGGGCTACGACTTCTCAGTCGACTCCTGGGGCCCCCAAATCGCCGAGAAGCACCGCCACCGCACTTTCTTCAAGAAGGTCGGCCTAGGCAAGGAGGACAAGCATGAGTCTGACCCACCATTTTGGACCCTGCCCGCCTTGATGAAGCAGAACAACCACACCTACATCGATATTCTGAAAATTGATATCGAAGGCAGCGAGTACGACGCTCTCGACACGATGATGAACGCTTTCGACAACATGAAGACTGCATCTGGCAAGTCTGTCCTGCCCATCGGCCAGGTCATGATCGAACTGCATCTCGGCGACGGCATCAACCTCGATAACGCGGGCGGCGGTGGCAGCATAGACTTTGGCCGCTTCAGGTCATGGTGGGAGAGGCTCGAGCGTATGGGTATGCGACCTGTGTGGATGGAGATTAACCTCTTTGCTGTTACTCTGGGTAAGAGCAAAGCCAACCCAAGATGTACGGAGTACGTCTGGGTCAACGCCAAAGATCAGCGAAGTGTTCTTTGGAATGTATAAATAGCATCTGCTTCGGCAGCAGGATGAGTGGCGTTTGGAGCTTGACTCCGGGATTATAGATATCACGTTCAGCCAATTCATCCATTATTTTTCTCCTTGAAGATACGTGTTCTTACTTGCGGCGTAAGTTGCTCGTGATGTGGTTGTTCTTTCCTTAGAAACGCCGAGCTGTCGAATTGCCGCGCCCGCGGGCGACGCTGATGTCAGATGGAGACTTGTCTGAATGCGATCTAGCGTCTGGCTCTCCCAGCCGCGCCGCTCTCACAGTGTCACTTCAACATCGTTCCATCGCGAACAACCCCCAAGACAAACAAAGACACATGTCATTATGCGAACTCGAGTCCGCTCCGCCCCATGCAATACTTCCAAGCTCTAGCAAGCCTTGTCGCAAGCCTCCCACCAGCGCCTCACATCCTGCGCCCACCATGCCCGGGCAGCTAACGTTTCGGCGCCGAACTCCGTGCGCGTTACAAGATCCAGCCTCGCAATCAACCCGAGATTCTAAGCATTTGACCCGAGTAATGCTATGCAACCGGTGTTGTTAATACTGTGGTTCTGCGGATCCGCTGACAATGTGGTTGAAAGCTACCCCTCTGCGGAAATTGGAAGATCGCAATCAAGAGAGGGGTGTTGATACCGTCGTGGGAACTAAGCCGCGATTAGACTTCCCCATGGGGCCGCATCTTGAGCCGTCGCCGCCTTGTCGAGATCAAGATCTAATAACCGAGGAGAGGCCGGAGGTAAGCCCTAGACATGGAGGTTGGGAAGTGTAGAACTCCTTGCGCATTTCACCACATAAGCTCCGCTGAGTTGATGGTCCATGGATCACATAGTGCTAACTGCGAGGTCTGGGCTCTCACGACTCGTCTGAAACCACGCCTATCCGCGCTTCGTGTGTCTGAAGCGGCGCCAAGCGCCGAGACATTGACAACCTACCGCTTCTAGAAGTCTGACTGCCCGGGGAGAAGAAGGAGGTTCGCATCGCTGAAGTGCAAAGATTGTGCTAAGACGGCGTTCCAAACGATCTTCAAACATGAGGATATACTTCAGTTCGAAGAGACAGTTATCGAGGCTTTCGCGAAGGCAACACCAGAGTACACCGCTTTTGTCGAAGCGGGCCGGGCCGAACGCCGTTGGGAAGGGAACAAGCGTGCTACAGAGACAATGCACAAAGAGGCCTATAACCTGAGGTGAACCAGGTGTGCCATCTTCCTCAAGTTTGAGTCACGAATGCAAAGGCCGCCCACAAGTACGCCGCGTCCCCATGAAGCGCAAGAGGAAGTGCAAGCACATATTGAGTGTATAGGTATATTGAGACCTCATCTCCATTCTCGGGATCATGACCCATACCTACTCACCACTACCTAGTCCACTCCCGAAAATCTTGTCTATCCTCGTAGCTCTTTCCCATACCACCTCTCCCTTTCCGTCTTCTCCGCCCTTCTTCTTGAAATACAATATGCGATGCTGGGGAATGAACTCCTCATCCGTCTGCTCAGTCTTCCATTTCTCAAGACCAGTCTCCTTCGCGCCCAAAAAGCGGTCTTCATATCCGATGATGTAATCGCTCGGATCAAGACTTGGGTCCCAGCGTAGACGGTTGAGCACATCGGATGCAGGACGTAGTTTTGTTCTCGACAAAGGTGTTGAAGTGGGCTTAGGGCGCTGAGGTATGGTACGCTGAGGCTTGGTCTCATCGGCGTCTTCAAGGTCTTCGTCGACATCTTCTTCTTCGTCCGAGTCGGAATCTATGTCCATCGCGTAGACACCCCATTCTCGATCGTCCAGTCGCAAGCCTTTGACATCGCTAGATCTTACTAGCGAAGCATCGATCCATGAAGTGCTTGCATCGAAGTTCTTCTCATCGGTTCGCAGCTGCGTCAAGAAACGATCCAGTACCTTTTCCAGAGCTTGCTTGGCGACTTGCTTGTCGTCCGCGCTATGTGTTGAGACGGCTTTCTCGGATTTCGAGATGCCGATCAGGTAACAGCCTTGGTACTCTTTGCCCTCTCCAACGTCGAACGAATTGCTGTCGACGAAGCGAGCTGGCCAGATGTGTACTTCCGACTTGGGTATGGCTTTGTAGATGTCTATCAGGGTCAGTAAACGATTGCGCAACAGGTGTTTGGAATATGCGGCTTACCTATGACGAGCGAGATGCAGCGAGACTCGACCCAACCGACTAGGCTCTTACCCTTCGCCAATGTACGGCCCCAAAACTGGATGTCAACCTTGACGAAGTTGTTGTGGTTGCGGAGGAACTCTGCAGCTCCATGAGGAAGTTGCGACCCTGATTCTGGAGCAGATGGCGCACCGAAGAACGTCTCCCACGTCATTCCTGGCTCGCAAAGCTGCTTTTCGGCGGTCTTGAATGCCTTAACGAGCAGCTGTAAGCCGGGAACCGTAGCCGTATGAGCGATATTCGAGTTGGGTGCGTGGTAACCCAACACCACCATCGGCTCTCTTGCGCTGCGATAATAACGTGGCATCTTCTTGTGGAAGATGGCATCGTAGACCATGTCGTTCGTCCAATCGAACTGAGCATAGTGATGGAAGAAACTCGCAATGATGTCTGCAGCCGTGACTGGGCCAGCATCATGCCCAAGACTTTTGCAAACCCATGAGAGCATGAGCGTGATGTGTACGCCTCCAAGGAATCCGAATTTCGCACTATACATGCCGCGCTGGACAGCCCATAGCTTGATGGAACGATAAGCTAGGCGGAATGCAGAAAGTGACGGCAGTGTACGTTGAATGTATAGCAAATCGCGGTAAGGCTTGAGCTTGCGGAGTGAGAGAATAGAAAGGTTGAAAATGGGATCGGATGTCGGGATGTTCCAGAATTCATGCCACCTAGTTGCTTAATGTCAGCGTTGCTATATCGCAATCGTTCCATGAGACTCACCTCTCGACGACCTGGGGCGCAGGACAATATTGCAGATCCATGAATATGCCGTTGACGGACAGTTCGAGCATGGTGCCGGTGCTGGCCTCAACCTTCCGCAAGATCCTGACACCTTTGACTTCTGCTTTGGCAAGTCGTTGTCGAGCGAGCCGGAAGAAGGTCTTAGAGCTAATGGTGCCGATACAAAGGCAGTCGACGTCCGAGTCTGCAGTCCATACACCCAAGGCGTACGAGCCAACTGGCACTATAACCAATGGTATATCAGGTTGCGCTGGATCTCCATCGTCTGATGTACCCAGTAGTATGTGCTGGAGGCTTGCAAGTGCGTCGCGCCGATTGCTCGCTTGATCTTCGTTCGGGAACATGCCGTGGGTCTCGAGCACTGAAACGAGGCTCGTGGTCTCTGCCAAAGTTCCATCCACTCGCTTGTGTTCCACGGCAGGCCGATTTGAGAAGGCTGCTTCATTTCCGGTGCTCGCGACCGCTTCGTTCACTTTAATCTTCGCTCTCACTCCATAATGGTCACTGGCTGCGACCTGTGCACCGTCGATCATCTCCGGAACGCCGAAATGGTTGAAGCGGTCTATGCGAAGTGAATCCTGCGACCGAAATAGTATCCTATCGTAACGCTGTGGCCGATCGTGAGAAGTCGTAGTCGTTCCTGCGGCCAGTCGGTTGTTCTGGGGATCGAATGTCGCGCCCTCTTCGCCCTCGAACACATCTCCAGATGCAGTTGTACTCGCTTCGTCCACTCCTTCAACACGGGCAACAGACCAAGCATCAGATAACCCCGCTTCCCGAATCTCGGCCTCAACTGTTGCTAACAGGGAAACAGTCTCGCTGGATATGGACTGGTCTTTGACGGAGGTCTCAATGGTGTAAGTCGACGTGACCAGGTTGAAATCCCCTGCGATGACCCATGGCTCGCTTCCATAGTGCTGTTCTAGATGGCGTATCAAAGTCCCCATCTGAGCTTTCTTAGTAGCGACTGAGCCATCAGTAAGACCGGCAGTCAAATGAACTCCAGCGACAACTAAGCTCCCCAAGCCCTTAGTGCCAGATGCCGTGACGCCTCTCAATCGCGCAACGACAGCGCTCTTGTGCTTGCGATGGAAGGGTACTGAATGCCAGCTAAAAGGATAGCGGCTCAGAATGACGACGTTCCGTAGACTGGGGAGAGGACCTAGATCGTTTTGGCATGGCGGACCATGCGAAACAAATGGGTATATGTGTGCAATGTCCTGACGAGTGAAAAGTAGATAGTCAAGAAAGTCGTCGGAGACCTCTTGCAGTACTAATATGTCGGCCGTCGCTTGTTCTGATAGGACGGTGTCCACAATCAACGGGTCGCGGTCATGGTCCGGCGGATACTCAGTGTCTACCAGGACATTGTAACTCGCAACAGTGATTTCTTCTGATTCAACCTCGATCCTATTCTCGCATGTGTGCGGTGACCATCTGGATTCGTTGGGATCGAAGCAGAGGGCTGGCACGTCGCGCACCTCGAAATCCTCAAGTAAGGAATCATGCTGAGTTTCATCGACATCCGGTCGGGGTGCAGCCGGATTCGATTTGGGCGTCTTTACCCAGTAGTCTGGAATGTGAGGTCTCCAAACATCGCCTGGACCGCCAATATCGATAGTTCCATACAACCGCATGTAATCAGTTGACAGCGCGCCAGTCGTTTTTTCACGAATAAGGATAGCAAGCGTGCCGACGCGGAAGTGTATGTTTGGTAATCTTTGAGCCTTGCGTAGGAGGTATGACTGTGAGAGCAGAGGATTACCCTGTGTCTGACCGATAGTGAGGTGGGGAGTAAATCGAGAAGGACCTTGGCCTAGTGCTTGCAGTACAGTCGTACGCAGCGAAACGAAAGGCGAGTCTTCCTCACCACGGTCATCGGTACCAAGAAATACGGTGAAGTTGTTCTTTTGCACGAAACCACCGGCTTGAACCAGTTCTACATCGATGGGTGTCGCTTGGGTGGAATGCTGTGCCAGGTACCCTTGAATCTGCTCTTGTGCTTTGGGAAGCTGCTCTGGTGCAACGAAAGGGTATACGAGGTTGATGTGAGGTGGCCACTAAAAAGATTAGACCCCTAGTCAATGTGTGCTTTCTCTGAATCCAGAGCGGGTCTCGCTCACCTTCCCATAGGCCTTGTCGTAAAGTTCCCGCAGCTGATCTACGTGACCGCATTGAGAAGCGGGTGGGATGATGCACAACGCTGTATCGTAAGAAGTCGTTGACATCCGCGCTGGAGGAGAAGTATGGTCGGTAGCCGCCATGTCTAAAAGCAGAACGAGATGCAGAGAAGACGATTGAAAGGGGTATGTCGAGTGCGTCAGAAAGGACTCTGGCGTCTAATGATTCTGATCTCTTGTAAGTGTGCAGCGATCTTTATGTCTTGTACAAGAGACACGCTCAAACACTTTACTCCACTCCGTTACTCACTCCGTGAATCAGCATGCTTCCCAATGAGGCGATACATATGACTCCGGGGGCTGTTGAGCCTCATGCAGGAGGCGCAGGCAGAGTGAGCAAAAGTGAGTCATTCGCGCTAACCAAAACGAAGCGGTCTCTGGCTTCAGGGCTGGGTGCGATGCTGCGAGAACGCGTGCAGTCGAACCTGTAATGCGATGGTATGTGTAACAGCATTGAGCGCACCGCAATGTGACTCAAACAAAGTCGGGCCTGTTCTCATGCAATGGCGAGTTGATGGCTGTGTGGCAGAGCTGCCATCGGCCCGAGGCTCAAGTGGGGTCAACCGCGCCTGCGCCTCAGAGCTGCGGTACCTACCTGCGCAGGCATCGCGAACAACCCATGCAACCTTCCCTCACACAACCTTGTCGCGGCCTCTGCCAGCAAGCAGCTATGGTCGGCTTTTTAGATCTCCCGAGCGAACTGGTCTTCAACATCATCGACCTTGTGCTCTCTTCACCTACTGTCTTACCGAAGAATGGCACGCGTCATCGGCCCAGCTATCCAACCGACGTACGCAGTCTTTACTGTGTACCGAGCCTGGGTTATTTGAAGGATTCAGGAGTTTCAAGCCTTCTACTAACTAGTCAACGAATGTATCGCGAGACCAAAGAATATCTTTTAAAAGCTCCGCGGAACTTCGAGGTCGAGATCGCAGTTATTGACGACCACTGGTTGTGGCCGACACGGCGCGTTGTTCCCGCGCGCGAGCTTGAAGGAACCATCGAGAGATTAGACATCAACATAATCCCGTGCTGTACCACGGATAGACGGCATCTGCAGACGGACTGGGATCACGAAGGCCGGCATCCAGCTGACTTGTCCACCTATTGGCTGCTTCTTGCCGGAGGACTGTCGTTCCCGTTGGCTCGCTTCTTACTCGATGATAGTTCGAAAAGACATCGATCACAAGTTTTCCGGGGTTTGGAAACATGGGTCGACCCATTGTTGGACGAGCACTTAGACGATGGCCGGAACATACCTGTTACTCGGATTGATACTGTGACTATCAATATTGATACGTGGAGGTATGGAAACGGCAACAAAGAGATCAGTCTTGCAGAAATACCTTTCCGTAAGATTAAAGGTCTGGCACATCTGGACTTTAAGGAGCTGTACCCAGTGGACTTCGCAAAGTCAGAAACCTACCTTCTCGAATTGATCAAATACATCGATGAGCGACTGTATGGTACGGGGAAAGTAGCGAAAAAGATCGGAAAGATACAATTTTACCTTGATGGAAAGTTGTCAAGAGAATTGAACACAGTGGTATGACACAACGGCCAAGCTGTACCGCAGGGCGACGCTATGTGGAACTCACAATCCCTCCTGAACGCAGACACCAGCAATGCCTAGCCTATCAGATCAACCCAACTTGCTTATCGTCGACATCGCGGTCACGGCCTGTTCACCCGACACATCACTATTTATCGGCATACAAAGCCGCACCCAGACGGTGATGAATATCATGGGGAACAGCCATTCTTACTTCGGTTCAAACATCATCCAGGACCGGAGCAATTGAGGAGTGATTGTTGAAGAACTGGCAGCGACTGGTCTGAAGTCGCCAACGACGAACATGACAGGAAGATGGAGCTAGGATGCATGCCGAATGTTTGACGGTATCAGGCGCAAGGCTTGACTCCCCATCAGGGCAGCACCAAGCGATGCTGTGTTGGCATTTGGATCCGAATGCGAGTAGCGCTCAACAAGTCTGGCAGGGCGAGCATGCAGCAGTTCGTCGCACAACCGCTTCTGGACGCATTGCGTATGGATTAAGGAGCGTATTCTGTTCACCCTATGCTCTCGCAATCTGGTTTTCGTGAGACAATCGGTTGACGGAACCTTAGCTTGCCTATAGCTTGAAGCCACAGAAACAAGCTTCACCACGATCGCCTCTAAAAAGCAAGCGCCCGCGAATGTGGCTCGTCATTCTCCGATGATCAGCTCAGGAATCGAGCGATTCGGCAGCCACGACGAATATGCCATTGGAGATCTACGAGGCTGTGACGCGCATGGAACTGGTTTCCCATGCATGGGATTTCCAAATCACGTTCAAGAAAAAGCATGGGGATTTTCAGTGACGTACTTGCCTGCAACAGGTTAGCACTGCTTTAGCGGTGTCACGTGCGCTGGTTCTCAGCCACCAATCACGCCTGTATCGTGGCTTGTTGTTCAAAGCTATCCAATCTCATGACGCGCCGTAGAAGCGCAAAGGCAACATGCCACTGCCGTGCATCAAGCCTAAGCGAAATCTCCGCGGTTCCAGGTTTAATTTGGATGCGGGGGGCTGGTACCGAAGCTGACGGTGACGGTGAGTGACGACCGTGTCAAACGGGCAAGAGGGGCCTGGTCTTTGTGTCACATCGCTGTCACCCCATCCTCAAAGCTATAAGATAGTAGATCTTCGCGCTGGCCTCATCTTCAGCATTCAGCAGAATTCACCAATCCATCAATACCATCCACGTCGACAAACATGGTGCACGCCCAGGAGCCCATTGACGGTCCGGTCGACTACCCAGTCACCGACAAGCGCGAGCAAACAGGTCTTCTTACGCGTCAGTAACTACCCATGAACTGGATGTGAGACATATACTGACTGCGTACACCCATCTTTAGGCTTTGTGCCGGACAAGCTCAAGAACACTTCCTTCTACCGTTGGTTCTTACGTTTCACACGCCTCCTACAATTCATCAGCTCTGTGGTCTCACTCGGCATCTTTTCTCAACGCTTATATAAGGTGTATCGCCTTGTCAACAGCGTCAAGACCTATCGCGGCATCAACGGCAGCTATGGTGCAGTCGAGGGCATTCTTGCCGCCGCCGTGCTGTATACTTTGATCACGATCCTACTTTCTTGCATCAAGAAGTCAGCGAACCCTGGCGGTCGAGTACTCCGATGGATCTGGGTACTTCTCGACCTTGCATTTGTTGGAGCATTCATCGCAGTGGCTGTGCTTACGCGACCGAACGGAGGTCTCGCTGGTGCTCGTCACTGCTACAGCCCGGAGCGTATTGCTAACGGCAATACTGGTGTTGTTACTGGCGCGACTGCGAGCCGTGATGACAGCTGTAACCTGCCGTGGGGCACCTTCATCCTGGCAATTATCAGCACGTATGTTCTCCGCTGCCCAAATCCCTGAATCATCTGCTAACTGGCTGCCAGACTCCTCCATGCCATCACCGCCTCCTTCCACGAGATTAGGGACCACCGCCGAAAGGCTAGGCTCGAACACGAGAAGGCCGTTCAGCCACAACACACCGAGGCCGCCGCTGATGGCGTCCGCTACTAGATTCTCAAACCGCTCGATGTTCCGTTAGAAAAAAGGCATGGAGGTTGTGAAGCACGAAGGTGTGCCCACACATTTCTACCAAGCCTCACGAACAACACACATGTATACCCATAGTGCATCAGCCCAGCCCTTGATGCATTATATTCTCACGATTTTTCACTTTAGCGAATGGCGCAACTGGGCCGGAGTTTCTGTAGTCATCGAGCGAAATAATTCTGCGTTCAACTAATGCAACACCTACCGTATATTCTACTCGAAGATTTCTATCAGATGGTGATGCCAATTCCGAAGTAACAAAGCTGGTGACGCTATCCATCTCGGTGACCCGCCCACCGGCCTAGAAATCGCTCAACACAGTCTTCTCAAACTCCTCTGCATACTCTTTTGCTGGGGTGATTGCTCCAAGCCAATACCCACCCCTAGCATCCTTACCAACACACATACCAATGCCCCCTGAGCTTTTACCCCAACCGTCCACCCGTCTATCGTGACCGTTAACACTGATATACATAGGCTTTCCTCTGGTCGGCCTACTAGTCAACCCACCCTCATCACCATCATCAAAAACGACAGCAGCGCTGAAATCTGTATCAAACAACGTTGCCTTTGCCCAGTTTGAGAACACGTAGGCTGCCGGCCCCATCTGCGGATCCGACGGAGGCGTAAGGTTTTGCTGTCCGTTGCGGCTGGCACGCTGCGAAGCTTCCACGGCCTCTCTATTCGCCTGCTCAACAAGATCTTTGCGAATACGAGCCGCAACGTGACCCAACGGCATACCGACAAACTGCTGTACACTGAACGCCGAAATGATTCCACCTGTGCAGTTTGCAACATATGCTTTTCCTTTTGGAATCAAGACCTCGTATTTGGATGATGAGGTAGATAATACGTCTCGCATGCCCAAGACATTGAGGATTATGATGGGCCGAGCAGGTGGTGAGTTGAGCAGAGAGGTGTCGGAAGAAACGAGATGGCGGATTAACCATGCTGAGAAGATGTCGCCGTCTGAGAGGAAGGGCTTTGGTGCGGAAGACGTTGAGGTGTTGTAGGTTATTTGTGAGGCGTCGAGAGATTCAAGATCGTGCATTGCTTCAATTCGCAAGCGAGCCATGTAGGCCGCGGGCATGTAGAGCATACGGCCGTTCTGCGTTGTTGTCGGTCTAAAGAACCGAGAGTAGAGGTATGCGAGCGTCGTTCTGGGGTCTAGCAAGCTTGGAAGCCAGGTCTTGAAGTTTGACATCACCATCCAGATCTGAGATTGCGCTTTCTCTTGCACCTGCGCGTTGCCGGCACTCATACCCTCTGCATCCTGGTTGTCCTCATCGGGAGAAGCTCCAAGCCGCATCAATGGGTCGAAATCGTAACCCCAGAACTCCGGTACATCTTCGTCTCTTCCTTCCAACACTGCCGTCCAGGCTTTTAGTAGAGTTTGTCGTCCCATCGCATCAAGAAGCGTATGTAGCCAAGTCAGAGTGACGAGTGTCGCATCCTTGAAGCTCACTACATGTAAGCCTAACTGCGCTTCGTCTGAGAAGAGCCAGTCATCAAGGACTGAAGTATTGCCCTTCGCGCTTATAACCCCACGTTGCGACTCTAGAACGCCGAAGACCTGGACACTGTCGTTACGCTCGTTTGCAGTAGGAATCTGGCAACCAAGAGAATGGTCCTTCAATTTGCTGTCATAAATCCCATGGGTGAAGTTGACTGGCGGGCGCTCTTTGGTGTACTGTGCTGGTATGTGGTACTCAAGTTTATCGTTGCTGGTGTTGAGGCGCAGTCTCGCTCCCAACTTCCTCCAACCCGGTTTCTCCAGCAACCTCCATAATGCTTCGACAAGCTTCCGCTCATCAAGAACATCGTCAAAACACATGGTGAATTCGACTGAAACGTTTCTGTTTTGATGCGTGTCGTCGCGGCTGTGGAGGGGTATGATGGTATCCGTGGGTATGCGAGGAGGAGCGACTCGCTGCCCAGGGAAGTAGTTCGATAGGAAGGACATGTTTAAGAAAGCGAAAGCTATCACTGGGTGCCTCACAGAAGAAGGAGAAGGTGATTTACCAATGTCGTATCAATTTTGGTGCGGGCAGATACTTCAAATATATGTCTTGCGTCTAAGCGACGCGAAACCAAATGCATATGCCACAAGCGATACTTGGGTACGCCCGGGCGGTATCTCACGTGAGAGGTATCGGATAGTCGATTGCCCAGGGCTTGTGGACCTTACATCCGCACTAAATGGCGTTCAGATGTGTGCCTACTAGCAGTAGGTGGCCAATCATATGTGCCTTGGTGTAGTAAAGGGCTTGGATTAAGTAGCCTACTGGGTAGCTTCGCATTAAGGCTGACTATACGCCAAGCCTCGCATACCGGTCAGCGGGATCTCGGGAGAGTCCAATCCCCGAACTGCCGGCAAGTGGAAATATACGAAGATACGAAGGTCGTGGCGGATTAAAAAAGTCCGAGAGTTTCCACGAACCGCCTCACTGGGCGACAGTCGCCGTCGCCTGCAGCCTTATGGTAGCTTGGGACTGAGATGGATATGCAACATAGAGTAAATGAAGATGTTGTGGATCATCGTAATTTCATAAGTACCGTCGATGAGGAAATGTCAATTGCCAGGCCCAGTGAAATTCCCAATGAACACAACCAAGATCGCACAGTAGGCTGCAGACGCCGCGAACAGTTCATGCCTTGCCGCCTTGGTCAGCAGACTCATCGCAGCACTGAACAGCAATGTGAATACTATGAGCACACCAACTGCGTTGAATGTATCTCGCTTGTTAATGTCCACTTGACTCTGGGCGGAAGTTTTGCCTGATGGGTCGGTCTCAATATGGGCGGCAGTGTTCGTCAACTGGTACATGGTGATGACTGGTACCACGAGGAGACAGAATATGATGAAGGTGATGAGGATGTTGACCAGTTTGTCGACGCGAGAGCTGCTGTAGTAGGAGATGTCGGAATCGCTGGTCTTCTTTTGCGCTTCTGGGGTTCGGAAGTATTTCTGCCGAATGTGTAAGTGATTTGACTCTTCAAGTTGGAAGATCGAGTTCATGTACCTGTAGCGGGGGGTTCTCTGTGTTGAAGACTTTCTGAAGGAAGCGGTCTGTTTGCCCTATCATCGTCTCTACGCCACCATCGAAACTCGCCCACTCACGACCATTATGGATGGTGACTATGTCTTCTTTTGTGCGGATAGAGTCAAGTACATCATCCATGAGCGGCTTCTTCTTGAAGCAGTAGCGTCGCACACTGCGGTAGTTGCGATCTGAGGGCCTTTGGAAAGACTGGAGCTCTCTTGCCTTTATGAGCACCTCATCTGTGCGTCAATTAGCTAATGACTCACGAGTAGGACTCCCCTGATTACTGCTGACGTATACATACCGTATTCGATCAGTTTAGCTTTGATCTCGCCAAGTATGACTCGACGGCTGCGATCAGCTCCTTCGCCGGTAGGCTGCTGTATGTCGTAGTCCCTGGACTTCAGACGACGAGAATCCACTTCATCATCCACTTCGTCAATGTCATCAAGTTCTCTTTCCAAACAGGTGATCTCATCCTGCAAATCGAGCAGCACACGTGAATGCAGGTAGCTGAAACTGCGATATAATGCAAAATTTGTGTCGCTAGCTTGGAATGCTGCAAGCCTTGGAAATCCGTTAGGCGTATCTTCCACTACGTTATATCAGTGACAAGCCATATGAAGACTCTTGAATATACTCACGTGTCCGAGTGTTGGTCTCAGTCACGAAGAGAGGTTCTGGCTCGGAGCGAAATGAACCTGTCATGCGATGTAAAACCCCAGGCCGCTTCTTGTCATTCGCTGAAGAAATGTCAGTTTTGCTCATATGGATGCCAATCATAGCCCTAGATTGTAATCACGTCATGCATACGAGCTGGCTGACCGGTGTGAGCCATTGCGCTTCAGCTGATGCCGAGCATCGACCATGTTTGGCCCTGGGGGCCAAAATAGTGGCATGGAGTGACCTACAAGGCTGTGCACTTTCAATGTCAACGTCGACATCACCTGAGGTCGTTGGCATTGGGGCCGAGGTAGTAGGGTGGCAGTCACTATTCTCGTCCGCTACTTCGATGTAGGCGTCACCTCTTAGGGTTGTGTCGGTACCCGTTGGAGATACTGGCGATTGAGGTGTCTTCTCATCGGTAAACGTATCCCCGGTCATGGTACGAAGAGGGGTCATGGCGAGGCAAGAGACAAGCGAGACAAGCGTGACAGCGACGAACGAAGAGAAGGCAAGCAAGATATTTCGCACAATCGAATATCACTCAAGCGAGCATTAAAAGTGAGTTGTGGCTAATAGATTGTGGCAACAGAAGGGTGTAAGTAGTATTGAGCAGCGGGAACAAGAAAGATGATGGTTGCATGTGTAAGACTCAGCCCCAACGCCTCACTCACAATTGGCTGCGCGCGTCACAATTTCAGCTGCCTGGTGGCATTCCGGTGAGCTCAGCCTCAGGCAATGTGGCACTGTTCAGGCGCCGGCCCTGAGGTCCCTTTCGCGTGTCCAGCTGCCATCCACTTTTTGTGTGTAAAAGTCCTCAAGCTGATACTCGATCCAGCCATGAGGGCTGCTCCTGCGCGCGTAGATTGTATAGGCAGATCTGGTTTGAGCACCACCGGGTGCTGATGCCCTCTTGCGCACTCTGTCGCCCTTGTTGAAGCGCGCATCCGCCTGGCTCTTTGTTAGAAAAGTGTGTTGCGCTGAGAAAAGAACGGACATACTAGATCCGCGGTCGTGATTTGTGCAACCCCGGACTTGGTCAGAGGAGTTGGGTTTTCGGGTGTAGAGTCCAAATTTTGATCCTGTGCCTGCGTATCAGCCCTGGGTCGCTGTAATAACGGGGCGCGACTCACCTCCACAGCCTGAACAGACTGATGTTCGAGCATGTCGGTTGCCATTGTCACTGGAAATCTGTAAAGCGAGGCAAGATAGCCTTGTAGGTGATGCCCTTGGAAAGGAGCAGGCTGTCTTCTGTTATAGGGAGGGCTATTGCTGGCCTCCGTGACCATGTACTTGCAGCAGCCCCAGGCAACACAGGTTCGTGACCGGTATTGATGATAGTCGGGACCCTTTGGGTTTGCACAGCCGCAGCTTGGAATGTTTGCTTAGGTGCATGCAGCGATGCGGCACCATGCGCCATGGCCCCCTCTACCGGTGTCCTACCGCTGAGCAAGCCGTCATCGTGAACGGCCATTTACCGAAAGAGGCTATGGCACGGGACGGAACGCTCAGTTCTTAGTAAGACGAGCGTTGGGGGTGCATGGTGGAGGCACTGCCTTTGGCCCCCAATGGTGGTGGTGTGATTGCGCGGTGCGCTAATTGGCCAAGGCCAGCTGCATCTGCCATCTCCGCACTCTTCAAGCCGTGGTGCATGCACCCAATATGGGGGCTGAAGGTTACTCCAAGGCTACGAACTCCATCCTTCAAAATGGCGTACACCTGCGAACCCTCTCAGCCTCGTACCTTGGAGGCTCTCCCACCCAATGGCTCCTATTCCAGACTCCACGATGCGCGTCGCGAACGCAGCAACGACGACCGAGATAGCCCCTCCTCGCAACGCAAACCCCCTCCCCGACAAAGTCATCAATGCCGACATACGCATACGCTCGATTGAAGACGAGCTTCAGCGCAGCGGACAGACTCCCCCAACCCAGGAGACTCTCGTAGAGAGCACGCCCACCAAGGAACATGGCGACGCGAGTACAGAGTCGCAGAAGAACTGGTGGGCCGAGGCCATTGCCGAGAACATGGATCTGGCAGATGGCTACACCAAAGTCGCAGTGCTGCTGATCAAGTGGGAGGACGGTCTCGACGAGCTCATGACTGGTGACGAGGTATGCTAAGGGGAGACGCGTTGAATCCGAACTGACTGACAATTCCAAAGGCCAGAGAACTCGCAACCCTCTTCAGCGAACGCTTTCACTACCAAACCAAGACGGTCGAATTGAATGTACGAGAGAAGCCACAGCACCAGCTCAATATGCACGTCAGTCAATTCATCTGCGAGCATGACGGAACACAAAGTCTGCTCATTGTATACTATACTGGGCACGGCGTCTATCAAAAGTCGACCAAAACTTTGCAGCTCACGGTAACTCAAAACCCAGATGAGGAAAAAGGCCTTAGCAAGATAGGCCATGCGAGTTGGAACATGGCAGAGGAGCAGCTCCGTCAGCCAAGCGTCGAGGCCGACGTACTAACTATATTGGACACTTGCTACTCGAGCAATCTTGTCAAGTCTAGCCGGCAGGAAGAGAAGAAATTTGAGCTACTTAGCGCCTGTTACATCGACGAGACGACTGCCGCCCCCGGCCCCAATTCGTATACCCGTGCTTTCATCGACGCTGCCACATACTTCATCGACAAAGATCCCAAGCGTCCAATATCTACCTTCAGCCTAACACAGCGCATCAATGAAGACAAGAGGCGTATCGATACTCCTTCACACCTCTGGGGCCGTAACCGCATCCCTCAGCCAAACCAAGAGCACATCTTCTTAACACCCCTCAGTCCTGCCAAAGCCGATACTCTACACCAATACCGCCCCAGAGCCAATGGGTACTTGACCTTACGATTCGGTCTCCGCGACGCCTCGCTAAACCAAGCACAAATCGATTACATGGCCAAGCTCCTTACAAAGGCATGGAACAACAAGGATTCGATTGGCTTGAGGAGGATCGACTGCATAGAAATGAAGCCTGCTCCGCCACTGTCGCACTTCGAGCGCGTGACATCCGTGCTGCGTGTTAAAGCGCAGTGGAAGAGGGTCATTGCTAGGAACAAGGAGAGAAAGCAGTCTCAGAACGGCAGTGATGTGGACGGGTCGGTGAAGCGCACACGCGAGGACACAGACGAACTGCCAGAGGCCAAGAGGCAGCACTTGGGACCAATACCCCCACCATCCCCAGCAGTATCGGATGCCTAGGGCGGCGTTTCACCCATTCATCTTCGCTTCCATCATCGCTACTCTCTTCTTTTCAGTCATGTTTAGATCTCGGATACCCCCACTGGTGCTTGTTGCAAAAACTACTTTCTATTATCATATATCAGTCATTACGTATCTAACGTATTCGCAACTATGATTGCACTTGAGCCGTTGCGGCCAAGCATTTCCATCGGCTTCTACTCGGAGGTTGCCCAGACAGGTGGCGCCACTTCTTGGTCTCACCACTATCATCACGTTAAGCTTCGACAATACAGCGTGGTAGCGCTAGACACGTAGCACAATATAGAGAACTACATCGAAGTTTCTCATCTACCCTGGTTGCTGCGTGATACCCTGATCAACACGTCCCGCTGATCGTTTGCAGTGTGGTATAAAGTCGAAGCTTCCCTACGAGGATACGCTCACATCAACATCAACATCCAAGCCACCACTTCAATCTACAAGTCGCCATCGCAGCTTAAGCTTCATCTGCCTTAGCCAGAAACCGATCTAGTCATCAATATCATACCACCCAATGGCTGCACCCAGCACAACCGCCGCTACCATGCTGACACCGGACCGACACAACCTCACCATCGGTCATTGTCGCGCGCAACGACAGGCACTCTATTCCCACACCGATCTTGGCACGCCCACGCTGCTAAAGAAGCACCCGAAACCCATCATCTTTACCCCACGGGCAAGTGAGGATGAGTGGACGGAAAGTCAAGAAGAACTCGAGCGCTGGGGTATGGGAGCCACCAATACGACGAAGTCAGGGTCTAGTCAAGTCACAGCGCCAAGCCGCTCGCAAGGACGGGGTTTGGAGTACGCGGAAGTAATGGGATTCTGTTAGTCAAGAGGAGGAAGAAGAAGAAGAAATAAATGAGAAATGTTGTTAAGATTTCATCATGGCAATCGATTGTTTCTACTATCTCTCTATATCGGCCTCTCTCCTACTACTCTTGCTAACTAGTACTTCGCGCACTGCATCTGTTACACTTCCCTCCAGCGCGCATACCCCTAGCGCGCTCACCTTTTGACATCGCAATCTATTATCTTAACCATCTCGCGATGGTGGCCTCTCTTCTACTACTCTTACCAACTAGTATGTCGCTCCTGCTTCGCGCACTACAATGGCTACAACCAACTCCCGCGCGCTTGCCTCCAGCGCGCTCGCTCTTCCCCAGAAAGACGTCTTACACCCGCCGCCTAGCTACGTCAAGCTCGCTCCTGCTATGCTTGCTAGGCGGCGAAGCCACCTCTCGTCAACAATATTCGTCCCTCCTTGCCTCTGTCGAACGCCCTCGCGCCGCTACATTACCCTGTAGTACCCCCTCACTTGCAGCATCGCCTCGGTGTGGGTACATACTATCAACCCTCAGGCTGCCAAAGGTCCACGCGCCGTTATACGCTCCTGCCTTACTCCCTCACTTGCAGCATCACCTCGGTGTAGGTACATACTATCAACCTTCAGGCTGCCAAAGGTCTACGCGCCGCCACACCCCCCTTAGGAGTGTCTGCTATGGCCAAAAGAAAGATCCAACATGACCCATACAAGCAAAATAGTATGGACGGCTACATCTCGCGCACCGCCCCGTCCCGTCTTACTAAGACTACACCAAAGAGCAAGGAAGTCGCCCCGCCCAACCACCCAAGCCCATCAAGACTCAGCGGAAACGGCGACGAGAAGACGACGACGACACGGATGCGGCGCGGCCCCCCGCACAGGACATCAGGCTTACGAGAAGTGCCAAAAAGCGACTAGATGCAGGGTCAACCAGTCGACACGCAGATGAAGATGATGCACGCAGCCTGCACGAGTCCTACACAGCAGGAGAAACAGACGATGACACAGGCAGTGTTTTTGAGTCAGACAACTACAGCGATCCCGAGGGCGACGAAGAGGACATGTTTCTGAGTTCAGACGACAACGAGGACGAGGCCGACCAGCCCGACGAAGACAACAAAGACGAGGCCGACCAGTCCGGGGACAAGGCCGACCAGTTTGACGAGGCCAACCAGTTCGAAGACGAGGCCAACCAGTCTGACGAGGCCAGCCCGTCTGACGATGCCGACCAGACCGACGACGATGCCGACCAGACCGACGACGATGCCGATATCCACCATGCGGACGATGATGACATGAAGGAGACACAGTACTCCCTCGAGATACCGCTACGCGACCAAGATCTCTTTAATGTTGATGTTACCGCCGCTGAGGTTACATCCATGGTGGAAAAAGTCTTACCTGCGCTGTCATCAAGAAAGATGAAGAACTTCTACAGAACTATCGCAGGCCATCTTGAGAAGTCCCCTCCATTTAGGATCCCGGCGCGCTCTCGACACTCCACTACCTGGTCGTTAGTCAACCCTGACTTCGATTTACTATGGAAGCACTCAGCCGACGGCGAGCGGGCTCTAGACCTCGGCGACCCAGGTCTGTTACCAAGATGGCTTAACATGTCAGAAGACGGCCTTGTAAAGCCAATTGGCTCGTTCACCGACACACTACTACTGATATCCAGCTACCCGACAGCATCAGAGGAAGGGAGTGTGCATAACCGCTATGGCACTGTGGATGATATGAGCAATGTTTGTATGTGGATGCTCTATGCAAAATTCGGATTCCACGTGGCCGACATACGATCGCATGGGGTAATGCATGTCGACATCATGGCTCGACGCCTCGACCAGAATCTGATACCAGGATCTGATGGAGACAAGCTCTTTCAAATCACACTCATTAAACCACTCTGGCACAGTGTCGTATGCTGGTATTAATAAAGTACAATAAATTATTCAAAATTATCTAGGTAGAGCGGGATGTGTGTAGCTACTATGCTAACTAGATGAGATTCAGGCATGTTCACAACAAGTAGGGCTAGCGTGTGATCATCTAGACAATCGGACAACTTTCAGATTTATAATTCTGTAGTCCCCGCCTCATGCCACTGAATGAGAGGATCCTGGGGAAGATAGCTAACCCCTAATGAGCCGGACAAAGGTTCTATTATAACTACTCTATGCCACTTATTAAAAGTATCCTAGAGAAGATAGCTAACCTCGGATGCGCTGGATAAGAGTTCTGTCGCAACTACCTCATGCCACTCACCGAGAAGGCGTGGGGAAGATGGTTGGCCATCGATGATGCGCTGGATGTGGGTCCTTTCTCGACTGCCTCATGCCTCTCGCGACTGCCTCATTCCACTCGCTTCTGGCACACAGCACTCGGGGTATCTAATATGCAAATCTCTCGTGCTTTACGCGTTTTCAATCTGTCCTTTACGTTTTCTATCTGTCCTTTACGTGTGCCAGTAAACGCATTTCATCCTCACGACCTCGATTACCTTGCCGCCAACGCGCTCATCCAACAAGGAAAACTCCCCACCTACGAAGAGACCCAGGAAGACACTACTGTCGGCAGCAGCCTCAAGAGCTCGCAACGCGCCTTTGACTGGAGCACTGTCGGAATTACCGTCCCAACTACCTGAACCGCCACCAGGACATCAGATAGCGCGGACTCGATCATCAACAACGAAAGCAAAACGACCCCCTGCGTTTACGGTATTCGCCAACAACACCGGAGCGACAGAGCAGATACTTGACGACGCGGATCCCACAACTAGCATCATTGACGAATGCACGATACCTGACATCGTTGACCGATGCTCCCTAACAGATGACGACCTGTTTAGTGAGCTAACCGCCGACGAAATCCGCAAATTGGTAGAACGATTGTTGCCAGACCTCCAAGAAGATGGTAAGCTCTACTCTACAGCACGTAAGGCGCATGTGTACTAACTTTACCAGGAGTTCAAGAGTTCCTTGCGACCGTTTATGACCACGCATGCACATCGCCGCCTTTCGTTATACCCCGCCGAGAGCGAGATCCGTCCACCTGGCCGCTTACGTATCCGGACATGGACTTCGCATGGGGACAGGCAGTGGAGGGTGAACATGCTATTGAGCTCCCGGAGACAATGGACAACTGGATTGACATGAGCGAGAGCAATTTGGGTAAGTTGTCAACGTGAAGTACGTTGGATAGCCTCTAAGCTAATTACGCTCACGCAGTTAAACCTACTGGAAGCCTCCGCGATACCCTTCTCATTGTCAGCTCATACCCCACTGCCAAGGAGGATAGCACAGTTCATCGATCGTATGGTACCACCCTAGACATTTCAAACGAGTCCATGTTTATGCTGTACGCCAAGCTTGGCCACCATGTATCCTCGATCAGGCACCACGGCGCCCTCCACTTAGACGTGTTCCCCAGGCGAGTTAACCTCAACATTGCACTCGGTCTAGGAAATATCGTCGACCAGGTTCCGACCAATCTCGGCATGTATTGGAGACTCGTGGTTCGTCAGCTCATTGAGTCATCGCATTCCAAAGTGGCTCTCCTCGTCGGGTCCGCAGGCATCGCCACATACGTCGCCTATCTCAAACAAAACAACATCCGCCATCAAATATTTGGCCATCGAACAAAAGCGTGCAACGCTACCGGAAAGAGATTCATCACGGAGTAGAACAGGTTGCAGATGGAGAGAGAAGCGCAAAAGAAGAGTGAAGGTGAAACGAAGAGATAAGGGTAAGTTCTCTATGTGCGAGGCATGCGTGAGGCATACACTGACTTCTTAGTGTTAGGATTGTAGACCGAGAAGGTTAAGTCCCTTGGAAAAAGCCATGGTGGTCAAGATTCGGGAACACACGGAGAGTGGTGTGGAATGAGGTGGAAAGATTTGCCAAAAAGGAGAAGCTTGAAATTATCATCGAAGAATACATGAATTAAACACAAGACGTGTGCGCTGTGGGAATTACATCAAAGTTGCAGTGTGAAGATGGTGATGTCTTCGTATCGGGCTCGGCACGATGCGTGGGCGGGAGATCCGCTAGCGGCGCACTGCTGATTGGTTTCATGCAGGTCCGCTTCAACCCCAGAAATAACTCCCCAAGCCGCGCATCGTGAGCGCCGCTGCCACCAGAGTGTTGCGCCCGTGCTGCTGGCGAGCGCTTCCGATAATCTTCTAATCCTGCACTATGTAGAGCGCGAGCACGTCTATTATACCAAGGCTCGAAACCTCCGGCACCATGGACACGATAGCAGTGGCCCCCAAGGCGTCGGCGCTGGCGTCGCCCAAGATTGTTAAGAATGCAAAGGGCAACATTGTGCCAAGCAGCCAGATGGCGCATATCGCGTATGGATGCGGTAAGCGCTCTGCCATCCAGACTGTCAGAGGAGGCTACTAACGCATGGCAGAGCACATGGGCGAGATGTTTGAGAAGGCGCGCAAGCAGACGCTCCAGCACTATCGGGCCATCCTCCAGAATATCCACGAGAAACCGAGTATAATAGCGCAGACATACACTGCGCCGGCGGATGCGCGCAATGTAGTGTCGCTGAGGCCGCTGTACCTGTGCTTGCAGTGCCCGAGCATCATGACCGAGGTGGATCGCGATTTGCACTTCGAGACCAAGTCGCACTGTTTCTGTGGGTTCAAGACAATGCCGTATACTTGCGAAGGCTAACAGGAAGCAGCTGTCGAGTCACGAGACGGCAACATATACTGTGGCAATTGCCAGGACTTCATCTACGACGAGACGTTGGATGTGCTGAGAGTACAGAAGGGTGTGTGGCGGCATACTCATGCTCCAAGACATCAGATTGGCTGACTACAACACAGGCAAGAAGCGAAAGTACGAAGATAATACCACGACCGAAGACCACAAGCTCGTAATCAGCAACTCGACCTTCCTCCCCTGCCGCGCGATAGGCCTACGTGGGCTCTATAATATGGGCCAGACATGCTTCATGAGCGTCATCCTACAAACCCTCGTCCACAACCCGTTCATACGAAACTTCTATCTTTCCGAAGGTCATAAGCAGACAGAGTGCGAGAGGGACTCATGTGTGAGCTGTGCGCTGGACGAGATGTTTGTCGAATTCCACTCAGCTGAGAAGACGGAGGGCTTTGGCGCTGTCAGCATGCTCATGGGCAGCTGGCTGGCAGGAGAGGCTCTCGCGGGATACCAGCAGCAGGATGCGCACGAGTACATGCAGTTCATACTCAACACGCTGCACCAGGCGAACGGCGGATCGACAGACGACTCAGAGGATTGCAAGTGCGTGGTACATCAGGCCTTCTGCGGGAAGCTCTCAAGTACGGTGACATGCGACAATTGTCGCAATGTGACCACGGCGCAAGACCCGTATATGGACCTTAGTTTGGACGTACGGATACAAGGCAAGAAACGGAAGATCAAGGAGGAAAAGGGTGAAGAGACACCTTTGGATTTGAGGGACTGTCTCGAACGCTTCACGGTGAAGGAGAAGCTGGGCTCAGCAGAGTACACATGTCGAAATTGCGACAGTCCGCAGAATGCGACCAAGCAGCTGAGCATCAAGAGGTTACCACCGGTTCTCTCCATTCACCTCAAGGTAAGTACCAAGACCCGTCCGCAGCGTCCCTGTACTGACAATTACTCAGCGCTTCGAGCACACAAAATCCACGTCCTCCAAGATCGAAACCCCCGTTCGCTTCCCTGTCAAACTAGACATATATCCTTACACGACCTCCCACAAAGCCGCCATGCGCGCCGTGAAGACCTCCGGCGCACCGCTCTCGAACCACAACGTCAACAGCCCGGCGAACGCCCTCGTATACGAACTGAGCAGTGTCATCGTGCACAAAGGCAAAATCGACTCTGGACACTATGTCAGTTACAGCAGGGAGGGTAATGACTGGTTCATGTTTGACGACAGCAAGGTAGTGCTGGTCAGCGAGGCAGAGGTCCTTGCTGCAGAGGCCTATCTGCTATTCTACATGGTTGGCGGACTAGAGGTATAAGAGCCTCCTTGGAAGAAGGTGGAGTTCCGGCAGTTTGGTGTACAGTATCTCTGCTCGGGCATGTTACAGGCCCATGAGCTGCATGATTGGCGTTTAGAGGGCACTCTGGCGTTTGTGAGGGCAGTTGAGACGCCCTCTTTCTCTTGGTATTATCTGGCATACGGGCTTCAACGTTATCACTTTCTCAATACATTACAAGTTTTCTTCCACACACACATCTGACCAGCCTCACTCAATGACGCTGACTTCTTTCGAACGCATTGGTGTTCATCATCCCCATTCCCAATCAGGCCGTCCGCCCGATTCATGCTATCACAACCTCTCCACTCGGGAAACTTTGCCGCGTCCAATACCGCCGCACACACACAAACGCGCCGTTTCAACGCACACTTCGTAGGGCAAAAAGCGATCTGAGCAGTAGCTATTTTCACCGCAAGCAGGCACAGCCGGTGGCTTTACACCGCTCATCACATCCTCTTGCAGCAGCCACCCCACTCATGCAATATATCTGCTATCGTTCATGATTCAGCGTTTCGTGAGATAAATATATTAAGGTATCGCTGCCTCGCAGAATGACCATTCGACTTTATTCTTTTTTTACTTCATGTACTAATTGAACGGCGATTTCGCCTTTGTCGAACTCGAGGAAGTATTGCTCCTTGAGCTGGAATCCTCAAACATGGTTTCGATCTGGGTATTAACCGTTATCCCCTTCCCACTCACAAACTGCTCGACGCCGCCTATTTGATCTGACGGCGGATCTGTGAAGAGCGAATCTTCTGATCCGTTTGCTCGGTTCCGGGTGTCGTGTGTGGAGTGTAGACCGCCGGAGATTTGGTTCGAAGCCGTCAGGCGGTTTCCGCTTGCTTTTCGCCGTGCGGACGAGAGTTCGTAGTGGCGGCCGTAGCTGTTGGCGGAGTCTTTGGTGGTGTTGTTTGTGCCGAGGATCATGGAGCGGAGCGCGGGGAGACAGGTGGCGATTATGGCGATGGCGGTTTCGATCATGGAGACGGTGCAGGTTAGCATCGTTTCATTCCTGTGCGAGTAGTAGGCTCGGACGACTGGCGAGATGTTAGTCTGATTCCAGTTCATCTCGAATCTGATGGGGACGTACTGCTGGCAATAACGACGAAGAAACCCAAGGCGAAGATTCCGGCTACACCGAGCTTTTGCTTCAGCTTCATCTGCAGCCGAGAGACCATAGTGATGGGCAGGCAGATGATGAACACGTCGGTTGCGATGTTGAAGCAAATCGTGATCCAGTAGTTGATCTCGGCGGCTTTGGGACTGCATTGATCTGCGCATGGTCAGTCTCCACCGTTCGCATACATGTGGGTCAGGGTTTGCTTTTGCTCACAGGCTGGGTTATTCGACCATCGCTTGTCGTGGGGGAAACACTGAAAGATGATGTCGAAAAAGATGACGAGGTAGGTGACAGCTAATCCGGCAAGCGTGAAGTTGTACACAAGGACCAGACGCGAGCCGGGAGCAGCCAGGCTCTTGTAAAAGAAGACCAGGGCGAATTTGATCGCCCATAGTGAGGAAACGTAGAGCGTCGATCCGGGGATGATCATCTGCATTATGCCCTTGAAGTTTTCCGGGGTTATAGACGCCATGTCGCCCAGCCCTAGGTTCCACATGTGTTGCTGGATGATGAGGTCCCCGATCAGACATGTCAGAGAGAGTAGGATCAGATAGTCGTCAATTCCGAGGTTGCCCAATCTCGACCATCGCGCATACATGCGTAGCGCGACAAAAGGCACCGTGGCTACGGTACAGATATACCATGACACCTGTCAACTGAATCAGTACTGCACATAGCATACGAAGCATGCAGGAAGAGGAGGACTTACCACCTGCCCAAGCTCACTGTCCACCATGTTGCTTTGCTTGTGTGGCCGTCACCGAGAAAAAGGCCGTGAGGAGTTCGAGCCTGCTCGCTCCACTCTAGTTGGAGATCCAAGAACAGTGTGTGGAGAGTGTGACGAGGGTGAGTAGAACGTCGATTGACAGCGGGGCTGCCGCAACAAGTACCATTTTTCTTTACTCCACGGGCAAACGACCCCCTAAAGTAACTTTACAGGATGTTGCGGGTTGTGCAACTAGTATGCCGTCCCGTAGCGTTGTGGCATGATAGCATCAGGGGACCTCCCAAAGCCCAACCAACCGTAAGCTGGCAAGCATCTGAGAGGTCTCGGCCGCTAGAGTCGGTAGCCAAAATTGAGCTGCGAAACCCTTCTACGGCCGCTACTGAGTGGCAACGTTTTCATGCGTTAGAGCAGGTTCAGCTACGCTGGTTGGAAGAATCTGACTCGAGACGACAAAACTACATGTATAGCATCGTGTCCGCCGAACGGGGCAGTGGGAAACCATACGCCACTGCTCGCATGTGAAGAGACTACCGAGTAATGGATGGCAAAAAATCGTCGTTGGCCTCGGGGTCATGGGTGCGAGGATGAGAAGGGTTGTGCTCAGATCCGTATCGAGGTTCCATGGTTCGGTCCGATGAGGATGCAAGCATCCTAGCTCGCATGGCGATGAACGACAGGGAGCACCGGTCTGGAAGGCGAGAACTAGACACATGGCGCACGAGGCCGACAGGTTCTACCTTGGTACCGTCACCTTCTAGCGCTTTTGGTGTCTCAGCCGGGCTTCTAGCATGGATGCCGCACGGTAGCTGCGATTGGTTCGACTCGCTTAGCTTTCCAATTTTGCGGTCCCTGAATCTGATCGGACCTCGGATCCTGCGGAATCTGCAGAGACGGAGATGAAAATGCCCTATTTTCCCTCGCGGCTCCTTCAGGCTCCACGCCGGGCAATCTTCGGCAGTTGGACGTTACATGGTGTTGCTGTGCTGTTGGCGGCGAGAACTCGTTCCAGCTGGTGGCAGCCCGCCAAAGTGGTGCCCTATATAGCCATGTGTAAGCCCAAACACGATCTACAGCCTCCCGCCAAACTCTATCTCTTACCCAACATCGTGTTTCCCTGTCCTGCGTCATGAAGGTTCCCTCGGCTCTGATTGGCTTGCAAAGCCTCTCGCTAGGCGTTTTCCTCGGACAGGTGGCTGCCACGCCGCTACCTCCGAAACCTTCAAGAGCAACCGTCGCGGATGGAACGGCGGCCCTCGATCAGGGAACTGTGAAGGGTTTCACTGATGATTATGGAAACTCTGTTTTCCTCGGCATTCCATTTGCGCAGACAACTGGGGGACAGAACCGGTATGTAATGGCGGTCCTGCATCGCCTCCGGTTTACTGATCATTGCGTAGATGGAAGGCTCCCAAGGACGTCAAGAAGCTGAAGAAGGGCGAAGTGCTCGATGCCACAAAGTATGGTGCGACATGTCCACAGGCCATTACCGGTACAACATACTCCCAGCAAGATGAAGATTGCTTGAACCTCAACATCTGGGCGCCATCTTCGAACAGTAAGCTGCCACGGGCGCCGCCGATGCCTCATAAACCGAATGGACCTCACCATCCACCAGGCCCTCCGTCAGGCCCACCAGGTCCACCGGGTTCTCCACCAGGCTTAGACGCACCCGGTGGTCTTCCGGTATTCGTCTACATGTACGTGATTTCCCTGTACGAACTGTGTGTGGAGCATATACTGACCCGGGAAATCCAGGTACGGCGGCGCGATGGTGACGGGCTCAAGCAGCAATCCAGCCTATGTCGGAGAGAATTTCGCTCGCAAGGGAGTTGTCTTCGTTAGCTTCAATACTCGTGAAAGTCTTTGGGCATACCCCAACTCTGCCGAGCTTGTCGATGGAGAGGAGTCGCAGAACTTTGGCATCCTCGATGTCGACAAGGCTTTGCAATGGGTCTTCGACAACATTGCCCAGTTTGGCGGTGATCCCAACCGTGTCGTGTTCGGAGGTCATTCATCTGGCTCTGTTCAGGTTGACCACTACCTCTGGAACCACCCCAACACACCACTCGTCGGGGCCGTTCAGATGGCTGCCAACGCAAAGTCTGGTCCTGCCGTCGGCCCTACCAACCAAGCGCTCGACCTCGTTGCCAAAGAGGTTGGCTGCGCAACTGGTGCAGGACAGCTCGAGTGCCTGCGCAAGGTGGACATGTACGCCTTCCAAACCGAGGCCTTCAATGCCACCTTGAACACGTACTTCACGCCTGTTGTAGACGAGAAGACACGCTACCAAGACTATGCTGCGCGGTTCGCTGCCGGCAACTACGCTTCCCATGTACCCCTCCTGACGGGTAACTCCGACAAAGAGGGCGCCCTTTTTGGTCTGGTGTATGGCAGCGAGAACACAGACTTTTCGGCGTGGCTCAAGACCTTCGATGCTGACGTCGCCGAGATCCCAAACAACATCATCGAGGCCGCGTACGACATCGCCGACTACTCCAGTGTCTCGGAAATGAGCGGCGCCCAGTACGGTGATGCACGCTTCTTCTGCCCTGTCGACCACTTCATCGACTTGCGCAGCGAGACCCAAGACACTTGGTCATACCGCTTCCTCGGCAACTACTCCAACCTCCTGCCTCTGCCTGTCGACTACCCAACACACGGCGCTGAGATTCCCTTCTTCTTCGGAGGCAACGGTGCCTTTGCTGGTGTTGAGGGAGTGACTGCCGAGGAACAGGCGCTTGCTGACTTCCAGAACGACTGGTTCGTCGAGTTCATCAAGAACCCCGCCGCTGGTCCTGGATGGGAAAAGGCCACTCCTCGCAGCGGCCCGATTGCAAAGCTTGGTGTGCCTGGGGACGAGCTTACTGTTGAAATTGGCAACACAGCCGATTACAATGGCAGATGTCAAAAGGTATACAACCCATATCTACCAAAGTACCCTGTTATCCAGAGCGTACTCTCCGGTGTCATGGACATGGTAGAGGGCATCATCGGAAACTAGAATAACGAATACATAAGCAACCGGAAGGCTATCATGAGACCTTAGCAGCTTCCATAGTTAATCCTAATGTAAACACATCAACAGTGATCGTCCCACTTCAGGAAGTTCTCTCCACTATGGTGATGAACCAATCGCATTTCCAGAGGTCTCGCCTTGGGTCGACAAGAAAACACGTGATCCCGAGGTCTGATTCTGAAACTGGGCTCAGAATCTGTAGGGTTCTCTGACGATGAAACTGGTGTTGTCGCTGATGCGGAAAGAGTCATGCGAAGAGTTGGTAACCTTGGAGTCGGGTCGTGCTGATGAGATCGTGGAGTGCATCAGCAAAGTAGTGGACGTGGTCGACTTGTGGTCGGCGACGTTGCTCTCGGCGACACTGCGGTGCGGTGATTGCGCAGGACACGCTTCTGGGGAAATCCGCATCCTTGCAGGGCATGCTCTCTCGATAAAATCGCATCTCGAATTTTGAGATGTCGAATTGCGGCTGCTGGGGAGGGCTTTCTAGACCCCAATACATCGGAAAGCACCCGTCTTGGCGAGACCTAGCAGGCCCCTCTCCCTGCTCCGCTAAAGGAAGGAGGATACGACAGAAGGATTGCAGGCGAGGCTCGTAACACGGCTTTGCAGCTCGAAGTGTTTAGCAAAGTAAAATGCGCATGTGGGACTGCTCAACACAAAGCGCGAGGCTGAGTCTGGGTTGCTGGTGGTTACCCAGGTACCAATTCGTCGCATGGCAGGTGCGACGACACGCCTCGTGGAACTTGAGCAACGTCTTGTCTTTCCCCACGATAGACCCTGGAAACCTCTCGTCTTCCTCTCACAATGCCACGCCGTCGCACGCGTTTCCACCAAGCTCAAGCCCCAATGTTCCATACTAGGCGGACCCGAGTTTCGCAATTAGCCATGCTGAGGCTGATTGGACCAAGGCTGACGTTTTCTCGCTCGCCCCATCCCGGCTTGGCCCCAAGCGGGTCTCATCCACAGCGCCCCTTTTCTCAGGGCTCTTGAGATGCAATTGACACGACATGAACGGAAGCAATATATCAAGATCAAGAGTCAAATAGAGCGGAATCTGAGAACTGTATGGCGTACGTCAAAGTCAACTGCTGTCAAATCCCTCTAAGAAATTTACCATGGAGTTTACAGGGGATGAGACGATCTACATAAGGCCTCCCCTTGGCACACGGGGGCCTAAAGCTGTCACGCACCCGTCGACAAGGGCGGTATGCCTCATGGCGCGCGATGCGTGTACTGTACAGGCTGCGCCTCTCCATCCCCCCACTGTGACTAGATGCGCATTCTGAAATTGATGCGTCGGTGAGCCCATGTGGCTGAAATACATACAAGCGTTCCAACCGCTGCTCGGGTCTGGACCTGGGCCTGTTGTCGATGCCAATTCTGACATGAAAAGGATCCTTTTGTCTCTGAAAGACTTTTAACGTTGATCTTGTCAGGCCATGACCGCAGACTAACCTTACTGTCCCTGCCTGTCGGTACTCCACAGCCTTCTACCTTTTACTCAGGTCCACCAGGCCCGTTTAAGCTGGCCCACACCCCCGTTATCACACGTCTTGCCCGCAGCATACAACTCTTTATAGACTCGCTTCCACCCATGGCCTGCACGTCGATCAGGCGTCCGAGCAAGGTTTTGGTGCAAATCACGATCGAACTCGGTCTCCCTCTGCACTTCCTTCACACCACACCCGGTTTCGAATCAACGCCACTATGACCGCGCGTGGCCGTCTCGAACGCATCGATGAAGACCAGGAGTCTCCCTTCCAACGCCGGACCGTATGCGACCGACTCCAGGACTATCGCCAGCTTGGCTGGCTAGCATGCGCTACGACCTCGCTGCTCACCACACGGCATTTGTTGATTGAAAGAAATCTGCATTATCCCTTGCAACTGTACATTACCCAGATTGCGGCTACGGCCCTAGTCGCTTTCCTTTTCCACCCATGGAGAACGAGCGCTCAACATGCCAGCGAGCAAGACCAACGTAGGAAGCGACCAGTTCAAGGTGGACTATTATTGGCCGCTTCGAATCTCCTACAAGCGGTATCTGCATTCTGCATAGTGCAAGCAGTCCTGCATACTTCGAATCTACCGCTACTATGTATGATCACGGTATGTTCTCTAGAGCAAGCTTGACATGCGTTCCGCTGATCATATCAGACCATAGCCTTCTTCGCTGAAGGTGTAGTTCTCTATGTGTTCAACTACACACCTCGCTCAAACGCAGAAACCCTGTCTTTGAGCCTGCTTGCCACAGCTTGTGCTGGTGTCCTGTTCATGGAATACCGACTAATGGTACCAAGTTTGATCGCATCGATATTGGCAATGCTTCTCGTTGGTGCAGCAAGTGCATTGAAGAAGCTTGTTGCTAGACACTATCCGGGAGAATATGCTACCCGAAGCATGAACGCAATGTTGCTCGTCGTTATGGGCGGTCTGCTTGCATTGTTCTGTCTTGTCAGCAACTTCCCAGGCGAGCACTGGGACTCATTCGACACAAGCAGCCTGCCTCTCCGCGGTCTGAATGCCTTTTCAACAGCAGCGGCATTGTTGAGTGGAGGCTCGATACTCTTCCCAATGGATATCCAGTCAGGAGGCCAACTACCCGGAAGCAGCTTTGCCGCAACACAACGCGTCCGCAGCGCCACGACAATTCTAGCCATGGCAGCTATCACCGGCTCTTTCACCGTTCTGTCAACGCGCCGATCCTACACTAGCTTTTACCAACTATCATGCTTTTTCCTCGCCATCATGTGCGCCTGCGGCAAAGACATCTACGACACGGTTTGGAAACCGTCCAACCGTCAGGACAGCTCGCGCGGAAGCTACGATCTCGTCTCACGCTCTCCCAATGCACCGATCGACGATGAAGAGGATTTTGGTACCAAAGCACAACGAGCATCACGGCCAAGATCGCAGGGCAGTAGTGCTCGCTCTTCTTTGGTCAGCTTGGTCTTGATCGTGCTGTGGACAGCATTCGTGAGCTTGAACTTTGGACAACGACAATACCCTCGGGAGGAGCCGCGCCTGGATCTACAATACGAACCCATTGGGCCTTTGGAAGTTGTGATCAGCATGTACAAAGAGCGCACTGAGGATGTTGCTGCACTTATCAAGAAGTTGGAGAGCATGCCACAAATGACAGAGGCTCTTGTCACGATTTACTTGAAGGATGGCGAAGCAGACGAGAGAAAGATCAAAGCGGAAACGAACGCGCACGAAGTCATCAAGCTACCAAACATAGGACGCGAAGCCGAAACTTACCTGAACCACATCGTCAACCGCTGGGACAGCCTTGCGGAACGAACGATTTTCCTCCAAGCCGACGTTCACAACCCACGAGAATTCTACCCATTCTTCGAGCGATATTTCCGGGCGAACCAGACAGGCTTCCTCAACCTTGGGTGGGCGGGGATATTATGCAATGGCGACGACTGTGGGGACAAGCGCGGCTGGCGTGATGAGACATCGCTGTTCGCGGACGTACAATCCCGAATCGACGGATCCACTCGTGAGAACGTGCTGCTCAGCTACAAAGGCCAGTTCGTTGTCACTGCTGCGCGCATTCGCGGTATCGACAAGTCCATCTACGACGACTTGTGGCAGCTCTTTGTCGACGAGCACAGCTGGGCACACCAAGAGCCCTACCTTCAAGAACGACCCGATTCGATGAGCCAACCCTGGTTCGGATACACAATGGAGAGGATATGGAATGTACTGTTTCAGTGCTCAGACATGGATGTTGCATGGCGATGCCCGACTCTGTTGAGCGGGTGGAGACCTGGTGGTAGCATTGCCGACTGCCAGTGCTTTGATTCAGAATCGGCTGAGTAGGTGGAGAAGCATGTGTAGCGTCTGAGCATTTTTTGTTTGTTTGTTGTGATACCCCTAGACGTCGAAAGGCGCAACGCGATGACGCGAATTTCGGTCGCTTGTTGTTAAATATAGATGACGCGCAATAAGGCGGAATAATAATAGTTTCCTCAGATTCAGTGCGCACAACCTGGGAACGATCATGATTCCCGTCAGAATGCCATACACGCGAGCATGCTTTTTCCTGCCGAGCGGAACAGCATGGCCGTGGAGCCCGCGGACGACCATGGCACGCAGAAAATGTCATCCCAAAGCGTTTGAGGTCTTCATGCATCACAGGGCTGCGAATGCAGGAGGTTCGAAGCGCCAAGCTGAAACACTCTGTGCCGGCCAGATCTCGCGTTCCCGTTTGACACGTGATACAGACACCCCACTTTCAATGCTCGCACGGGTGCCGCAATCGATCCTTGCGCACAGGCGAGCCACCACTCACACATGACTTGGCCGCATTGCACAGCCATGGCGTCGCAGATACTCTCCTTTCTCTCGAAACGTTCCATAAGATCACTCGCGGCGACGTTTTGTACCTAGCCGACCAACTTCCCATGCTCACACAGGGACATTGCCCGTCTTCGAGCTCTGGAAAGCCTGCGGCGAACCCCGTATATTGAACCTTCTAATACTCCGGGATACCAACCTGCAACCACTATCACATCTTCGGGAACTAAACGACAGCGTTCCTTCCACTTGGAACTAACGGACCCTGCATACGCCATGGCGACCATACAGCAGCGATCGAGCAATAAGCTCTCAGTCTCTTCGAACAGAAGCTCTGATGGTCTCTACAAGCATCGTCAAAGCATGCTCTTCCGAGAACTGGAAATTCTGCTCGAACTCACACCGAGCACTTTCAGCTCACCACTTCTGGCCCTTCCAAGAGAGATCCGCGACCAAATATTCAACTATGTGTTACCCGATCCCACAAGGATTCGTCCGGAACTTCACACTTGCCTCTGGGGTGCTGAGATGTCCAACGGAGAGCCCTGGAGACACGACATCTTTGGATATGGATCCTCCGTAGCCAAAGCATCACGACTACGGCCTGAGCTTCTCTTGATCAACAAACAAATCCGGGACGAGCTGCTGCACAACTACTTTCGCCGCAGCAAGATCACTCTACATGCTGAACTACGGAATACGCGGACGAACAACGACTATTTCGAGTTCTCGCAGCACATCCTGCAACTGCCCATGTTGAAGCATGTAACACATATACGCTTCTACGTTGAATGGAACTACACGACGCTGAAAAACGGAGGGAGGGATCGGATGATGAAAGACCAGACACGTATGACGAAGAATCTCCTTGCCTCCATGGACAAGATCGCCCTGTCACTCCAATGCATCGAGACGATCGAGCTATCGGTACTCTTCTTCTGGAAATTCCGGAGCGGAAAAATGTACAGTCTTTCCATGCAGGACCTCTTTGACCTCGAGGACGTGTTCAAGCGCTGCGCAGAGCTGCCCTGGCTTGGTTTACTCGGCGAAAATGACGTACCTGGGAAGAAGAAGACGACTACTTCTACCTACCTCAGCCCGACTTCGGCAACGACGAACTCTTCGGCGGGTGTGGGCTACAAGATGTCGACGGAGAAGAAGGGTACAGAACAGAGTGGAGGCATGGAAATTTGCATCAGCCGTGATCTGGAAGATGCAATGGAGGAGAGAAGAAAGAGCAGTGTTGACTTTTTCGGCAACTACGAAGTCACAGAGCCTTTGCCTCAGCCTTGTTATCGGCATGGTGCCATGATATGAGGTGAAAGCTTCATAGGAGTATTTTGTTTCATGAAAGGAACATTATTGGCCTTTGGTCGAAGAATACCAGACTCTGCCAAACGACGGCACTTCTGGCACACGAGTCCCGGTCTTACAGCACCTGCTTCGCACGCAGTACCACAATCTGATTATCAACGCTACCACAACGCGAAAAACACCACCACCTACAATACCAGACTTAGTGCAATAACCGCTGTATGCGCAGCGCTTGTACGACGTTCTCAGCACACAAGCTGGTCAGAATGGTTTAATTTTCACGAATGCGAGTGCATGATGAACTTCGTTGCACAAGCTCTCCATCGTATAGTGAGCAGGGACTGAGGTCACGAATCCGCCAGTAAGGGCAGTAGCATGACCTTGGCGATGTTAGACCCA
The DNA here is from genome assembly GCF_023758025.1 of Alternaria triticimaculans. Lineage (NCBI taxonomy): Eukaryota > Fungi > Ascomycota > Dothideomycetes > Pleosporales > Pleosporaceae > Alternaria > Alternaria triticimaculans. The sequence goes on from NW_026055959.1 coordinate 2,444,555, forward strand.
CCAGAGGGGTATCACATCCCGAGTTGTGGCGTACAATCTACACTAGGCCATGGGGCTCGGCCGAGGCCATTCAATTTGTTGCTAAGCAAACGCGGGGAAGATGGAGAGGGACGGAATCTGGCAAAGATATCGATTTGAGACTGCTGAATTCAAGCTGGAGTAATAATCGCATGATTGCTGTGACAACATCGTGTTCTGATGTCTCTGTTGTTCTTCTCAGTGATACCCTCCAAGAAGCAAGGTGCAAAGTTGTGAGTGGGGATGACGCACTATCTCGGTTAGGCCTCACGGTAGTCTTCCGCGTCTTGGTGCCCCGTTACTGTGCTCACGAACGAGACTGTTCACAGTCATACTGCAGTGGAGTAAGCGGACAATATTCAATCGAATCATGTTTCCTTGGTATGACATAGAGTTAATTCGAAGCGCTGCGCCTGTGTTGGACCCTTGCTGCGTTGCACCCAACGGAATTAACGCTCAAAGATCTTCACCGAGCAAGCCACAGAACATGCGGCAAGCAGGTAGCCGCAACCGATGACACCTCTCACTAGGGCTAGCTGCATCTTACTTGTTCTTACTTAACGTTGGCCTCCGTAGCTGCCATCCATGGCGCTGTTATATTCTACCCTCCCCCGGATTCAAGCCATTCGAGGCAGCCCGTTATCCCCGGACACTCATGCGGACGAGATCTCCACATGCCAACATCATTAGCTTGACAGCATTCGCTTCGCTGTTTCCAGCAAATACGTTATAATTGCTTTGTACAACCGAGTGACGCACGACTCAGCGGTGACGCATAACATATAGCGAATTCGTTACCCTCTGAGCTCATACAATCTCTACGAGCCACCAACATGCCGCAACCAGAACCACCAGGATTGTATCGCCATCCCACAAGAAGCGAGATCATCGACCTCGCCGCAGCAGAAGGCCACGATGCAAATATCCCAAGCAACCTCGGCTCGATACACCAAGTGCCGAGTCATACATCGGAAAGACGGCACTCGCTAGATGAGAAGAAGGGCGAATACACAACTGGCGAAAGAGATGTCGAAAAGGGAAACGGCTCAGGCTCAATCTCCAGTGCAGACCAACCCGATGCAGAAGAAGAACCCGAACGCGATCCGAATGTTGTCGACTTTGACGGTCCTAACGACCCAGAGAACCCAATGAACTGGAAAGCTTCGAAGAAATGGGGCATGGTCGCGCTCATATCGGCGATTACGTTCCTAACGCCTCTTGCGAGTTCGCAATTCGCACCCGGTGTGCCGGAGGTTATGCGCGACTTCAACTCGACGAGCGATCTGCTTGAAGGCTTCATGGTGTCCGTTTACGTTTTGGGCTTCGCTTTTGGGCCATTGATCATCGCACCGCTTTCGGAGATGTACGGTCGACTTCCATTGTATCATAGCTGCAATTTGCTGTTCATTGTCTTCACAATTGCAGCGGCTGTGGCGAACAACATGGCGCAGTTTGTTGTGTTCCGATTTCTCATGGGCTGCTTTGGAGGAGCGCCCATGGTACTTGGTGGAGGGACTATCGCCGATCTAATCCCACGAGAACAGCGTGGAACTGCCATGGCTGTCTGGATGATGGGGCCAACCGTAGGACCATGTGTCGGCCCAATAATCGGTGGCTTTTTGACAGTAGCAAAAGGCTGGCGATGGAACTTTTGGTTCGTCGCGATAGTGGGTGGTGCATTCTTCATCATGTCACTCATTCTGATGAGCGAGACATCTGGCATTATCATCCTACAACGGAAAGTCAATCGTCTCAAAGCCGAGACCGGGAACACGAAACTACGATCTAAGTTGGATAGCGGCCTCACCCCACGCCAGCTCTTCAAATTTTCGATCATCCGACCTGCCAAGATGTTGTTCCGCTCAACTATCTGCTTCGCCATCTCGCTCTACATCGCGATCACGTACGCCTATCTGTACATTCTATTCACCACGTTCACTGCTGTGTTCAAGGGACAGTATGGTTGGCATGGCGGCATTACTGGTCTCTCGTTTCTCGGTCTCGGTATTGGCTCCCTCATCGGACAATTCACTTACATCCACTACGGTAACAAAGTGGTACACAAGCACATGGCGCGCGGCGACTTCCGCCCGGAACACCGGCTGAACATGATGTGCATCGGCGGCTTCTTCATTCCTTGCGGTCTCTTTATCTACGGCTGGAGCGTGCAATACCAGACGCACTTCATGGTGCCTATCGTAGCAACAGGCATCATCGGGTTTGGTCTGCTGATGACGTTCATGCCTGCCACTACGTACTTGGTCGACGTATTTACTGTCCATGCGGCGAGTGCTATGGCAGCGAGTACAGTGTTGCGTAGTGTTGCAGCAGCATTCATCCCGCTGAGCAGCCAGACGATGTACGCTCAAATGGGTTACGGTTGGGGTAACACTATGCTGGGGTTCATCGCTACGCTACTGATCCCGATACCATTCTTGTTCATCAGGTACGGAGAGAAGATCCGCGCTAGAAGTACAGTCAAACTATGAACACATGCTATGAACTGTAGACTTAGATAGACTCATATACAATAGCAGCCCAATTCTCATACCTTGACCTTCACAAAGAGCTGCGATTCGGTCATGATCCACGATTCCCGCTACATGACTCGTATAGGCTATATGCAGCCTCGGTGTGTACTCCGAAGCCCCACCCAAGGTCTTGCTGAGCAACATTGGAAATACGACGTCAACAGAACCCTGGCCGCGTCTTGCCATAAGTAGAAACCCGGAAGTAAACATTGGTTCCGCAAGTGTTCTATCAATCGCTCTGATTGAATTTTAGTCTCCTACATCAACACGCGACTCGCTCCGCCGCTCACGGAAAGTAAGAGCTACTCCACCATGGCATCCTCACTACCAGAGTCCAACACATCTCTCACATATACGCAACCTTCATCTCAACCACATCTTACACATACACCCATACCAAAACCAGGGCCCCAAGAAGTTCTGGTGAAGATCAAAGCCGCAGCAATCAACCCCGTCGACATCCAACTATGGGGAAACCCCGTAATCGGCTGGCTAGCAGGCAAGAAAGAGAAAGGAATAGGACGCGACTACTCTGGCGAAATTGTGTCGATGGGCGAAGAAGCAAGTAAAAGCGGAAAATGGGAGGTTGGTGACAACGTCTTTGGATTGTGTAATCGACCTGTAAGTCAAGCTTTCGCCTGGCACGGCTTTCGCTTCAAGAAGAAATACGTTGGAACTAACGTTAATTAGATGGCAGAAGGAACATTCACACAATACCTCTCCATCAACCCAACCTCCGAGCCCATCGCAAAGAAACCCACTACTCTCTCACACCACGAAGCCGCCGCCATCCCTCTCGTAGTCCTAACAGCATTCGCCTGCCTCGACTGGCTCCCCTCCGCATCCAGCTCCCCCTCACCCTCGCAACGCCGCGTCATCGTCTCCGGCGCAAGCGGCGGCGTAGGAATGTGGTGCGTTCAACTCGCCAAAAAGCTCTATTCCTGCCACGTGATCGGCATCTGCTCCGGCTCCAACGTCGATTTCGTGCAATCCCTAGGAGCAGACGAAGTCATCGATTACCGCACACAAGACGTGCCTAACTCGCTTCTTTCCAAACGGCCCGGCGGCACGAAATACGATTTATACATTGATTGTGTGGGCGGCACGGAGATGTTTGCGCATTGGAATGAGTTACTTCATCCGGCGGGCGCGTATATTACTATTGTGGGGGATAAGACTTCGAGGACGGCGATGGGTGGGCCGTTGACGTATTTTACGTATCCGTCGCAGGTGATGAGGCATGTTTGGGGGTACTTCTTTGGGCCGCGGTATGCGAACGTCATTTTGTATCAGAAGAGTGAGTTGCTGGAGCAGGTTAGGGAGTTGGCGGAGAAGGGCGAGGTAAAGGTTGTAGTGCAGGATGTCGTGAAGGGCATTTTGACGGAGGAAGGATGTAAAGAGGGGTGGGAGAAGGTCAAGGGGTACATGGTTGAAGGGAGGGTTAGGGGAAAGATTGTTGTTGATGTTGCGTAGGTTCGATGCTATAATCGAGTATGATCAGTGAACCGGACTATCGAACGAAGTGTAACAATCAATTAAAGCAAACTACCATCTATGTACTATTGGGTGTATCACGCCGGGTATCAAGGGGGGTAATGAGACGCTTGAGCACGTATGCTCAGACGTTACAATGAGGGAAAGAACTGTAAAGGAAAAAATGTTGACAGATCCATCAAGGAGATCCTCACAGAAAGGCGACGCAGATGTAAACCTTGCTCCTTGCCAGAAAACTCCAGCCCGTAGCTAGCCCCTGCTCAGCTGTTTCTCGTGAATCCATAATCCAGTCGTTCGAGTCGTCACCGTAGAGCTCCCATTACCCAAGTCGTTCAGTCGTTCAGTCGTTGCCGTGAGACAATCAGTTGTACTTCAGGAAAGTCGTGGGCTCCTGCGATGTGGCGGCGGCAGCAGGAATCCTGGCGTCACCGACGGTTGTCTTAGGATATTCACCCGGGACATGCAGGTCGCTAACGCTGATGTCGGTGTTCATCCGCTTACCCATGCCAGGGTGCGCCATCTCCTCTGCAGTATCCACGAGGCCCACTGGGACGGGCCCGCCGTTGACAGTCTCGCCGAAGGCAGGTGCCCCTACCTCAGACTCGCCTAAAAAAGACGAAGTAGCTCCTGGTGTATCCAACCCGCTTGCATGCTGGGATTGAGTGTGGCTACCAAAGACAGGCGCAACGATCGGAGCAGGGGTTGGCTGCACAGCCGGGGCTACGTAGCCGGTGTCGTCGATTTGGTCGGGGAGGATATGGTCAGGATGCCGCTCGGGGACTTGCGTAGGGGTGGCATCTGGGAAGTCTACCGCGCGAGATTGTTCGACTGGATATTGCTGCTCTTGGTTGAGCTGCTGGGCCTCGTAGTGTTGCTGCGCCAATTGTTTTTTCCGCAATGCTTCGTTTGCAAGGGCTCCGGTGGCTGCACCCCCAACAGCAGGCGCCAACCAGTTGCCGTAATGAGTACTATCTTTGCGTTGGATAGGCTCAGCATGTTCCAGGGATGGCTGGTTGTACTGTTCGACCGAAGTTGGCTGGACAGGGTAAGCCTGAGAAACAGGCGCGTATGAAGGGGCGTCGGCAGTGTGAGGCGCGTATGCCTGCTGGGCGGGTGGGTATGGGTTTACGAAACTGGTCTGCGGTTGATGTTGAGCGGGCTGGGTATACTGGACTGGCTGGACGGGCTGAGCAAGTTCGGGCTGGTAGGCTGAGGTTTGGGCAAGATACATCGGGTGCACATCCTGTGTCGGACCTCCAGACATGGTGTTTAGATCATTGCCGACCTCTGAACTTCCGCTAGATGGCGATAAAGGCGCTTGTAAGTTACGGTTGACCATCAAATCAGACGGGAATCGCCCACCTGGAGAAGGTCGGGAAGGTCGCTCAGACTGATCCCGGTAGGCCTGTTCCTTCATGGACTGGTTGGCTGAGAAAGGAACCGCGTCTGCCTCGTCTTCCTCTAGTCCGCCATCCGAGCTGGCTGAACGGGCGCTGCCGGCGCTGGTACTCCTGACGCTTGCATGGCGACGGACAAAGGCGTTGCGCTCCTCTCCACTCTTCTCAGTCAAGGCCTTGATATCTTCAAACCATGCGACCATGGTGTCGTACGTCTCCGCCCGGAACACCCAAGTATGGCCACGATGCATGGATCCAGCCTGACGGCCTTTGATAACGAACTTGTGAGAGGAACTTCCGGGCTGGGAGCGAGAACCAAGCTTCTGATCTGGCAGATATAGGGACATGACTGGAGGCTGAGTGTAGATGCGGTCGGCCGATTTGAACTCGTGGAGATGCGTTGGCGATAAGACGTACCTAGAAACTGTTAGACTGGGAAGGTTGTCAAGACTAAGTTGCTTACCATCCTGGTGTGTAGGACTTGAGATACTTGCTCTTCCGCTCGAGCATGCCTGCTCTGACTTCGGTAGTAGCAGGGTGGTGCTTGCCAGGGTACTGGATATCTTCCAGTCTGCGCAATGGCATGTCTGGGTTGACGAAGTGAGGGTCGCTTCGCACAAACCTGCTCCATTCGAGATCGCGCGGCATGGCGATCGGGCCATTGCGCAACCGCTCTACCGTGTTGTACTGCTCATCGGCATCGCGCTTTAAGATGGTAGCAAGAGCGTTGTAGGCTTTCTGGACTTCGCCAACGACGATCGACTCGAGTTCGCGGCCGGAGTTTTCAAGGTTGAGGTAGGCCTGTAAACGTTAGTTGAGTCGCCCCTACACGTGCGATAACTGACCCTGTGGAGGTAGTTCTCCTCATCGATCTGCCTCTCCACCTGGCGCTCGACACCCAGACGCACGACATAGGGATCCCCCTTGCCTGCAACTGCCGTGGGGTCTGAATCGGCCAAAGCCAGCGCCTCCTCAAGTGCTGTTACACACTTCCTTGTGGTCTCCTTTTCCTTCTCGACGTTGTTCTTGAAGTCGCCAGACAGCGACTTGATCTCCTTGATCTTCTGCGCAAGATCAGCGCGGAGGCCGCTGAGCTGGTTGATGACGTCGGCCTCGACGTCCCGCGCCTTGTTGGCCTCGAGGATGGCTTGCTTGTGGAAATCGCGGAGGATGCGGTTGGCGTCGTTCAGACCTCCTTCTATGAGGAGAGCGGCGGGGGCATTCGTGTTGTTGATCACGTTCGATACCTTCAACAGCGATTTGGCGCGGTGCTCGTATGAGGATGCGACCTCGCGGAAGTAGGTGATGAGGTCCTTGAGAAACTTTCGCCAAGCTGTCAGACGTCAGTAGGTTTCACGGACGTGTCACGTGCCCAACATACTCTGGAAGCGTTCTGCTAGTATCTCGGTGGGGGTTCCCTTGGTCGGCACAGGAGTGTAGAAGACACTGTCCTCGCGGTCATAGCCATGCTCCTGGTCGTCAATGGTCACGCCGCGTATCGAGCCCGCGTGCATGGATCTCCTGCTTCCACTACGCTTCATGCTGCTTGCCCTCTTGACAGAGTTCTTCTTCTTGAGCGTGCCACTTCGCGAAGGGGTTGCGCCCTGGTTCAAGGTGGACGAGCGCGAGGACGAGCGCTGGTGCATATCACCCTCGATGACGGATGAGCCTCGTGTGCGCGCATCGAAGTCCTCCTCGAACCGCCCCAGGCGCGAGCGCTCATTTGGCGCGCTTAGTGGTGAGTTTCCAAAGTCATTCACAGCGGAGGTGCCATAGCCGCGGCTGAGATGGGCTGGGTCGTCGATGTGCGGTACGGGGTCGTAGGAGGCCGACGGGGTGACTGGGCGCTGGGTCGCCATGGTGGGAGCTGCCTGGTCGTGGATATTGGCTGCGGCGACGGTAAGGTAGACCCTGACGAATATATGTAAGAAGACGTTCGCAAACAACTGCAACCCTGAGCCGCGTTCGCTGTGGCTGGCGATGACGTGTGGAGTCGCGCTAAGGGGTGAGATGCCTCGGAGGGGTCGAGGCGCAGATTGCGAGAGCCCGAACCGACATGGCGCCGCAGATCAATCAATACTTACTGCTTGGAGTGCAATTGTGTCGCAAACTGCTCAATTTGATGGATTTAATGTGAGCCTGAGGGTGCTTGTGATGTCGAGAGGCAGATGCCGGATGTGAAGAATAAAACCATGGCCATCCGCGGCGGCTTCGCGGCACTGAAGAGGCTCACAAAGATGCTTAGGTGATGTCATGTTCCCTTCAATGCTACGCCCTCAACACCATCCGGACATGATCGTCATCGTGCAGCAGTGCCCGACCCTTGAATCGTGTTAGTCTGTGGCGCGGCTGTTACACTTCGGCCTATCATGACTTGCTTGCATTTCCATCCATTGCGCCGTTACTTGCGCCCGTCACATCGAATGTCCTAGCAGCTGTCACATGCAGGCTCGCGGAACACGTAGGCGACACAAGAGGGGCTTCGTGGCCTGCCAACTTCTTCACTTTGACAATCTTGGTCTCGATAAAGCTTCTCGGTGACTTTGCAGCCGCATCGTCCGTCGCCACTTCCATCGCCGCTGGCCAAACACGTGGAGATTCATTGTGGGGAGAGCACAGCCGAACGTGCCGAACCAAGTCTGCCCAGCGATTTGCATTCATCCTTCCGCAGATCAATGCAGCACGGCGGCAATGCCGAAATCCTTTCTCCCTCCGTTTTGCTGCGAGCTGCGCGTCTCTCGTGGGACCTATCCCATTTTTTCCAGGGGTCCTCTCGTATCCAACCCTCTAACACTAGCTGGACCCCGTCGCATCACTAGCCTACCACGAAGTAACCCAGCGGAAGCATTGTGGGCTGCACTGCCCCTTTGCCGTCATTGGCTATCTCCGGTATTGCCCTGAAGGGCGAGTAAGATGGAGTATGTCGGTGGTGATGTATCACAGTTGTCCCGCGTACCCACATACTACTTCAACGGCCAGCCCAATCAGGACCAGGACATTGCGATAACGAGAGAGAGAGACATCCAGCCTGGAGCCGCCCTATTTCATTGACGATCTGTTCAGTACTCGGAGCTATTCATCTCACTCCGGTCGATCGACGGCTACAAGAAGAGTTGGATGCTAGGCATTGAAGCATGCTTTCGAAGGGAAATGGTACACCCATCTTAGCACATAGCCCAGAAGTCTACATTGCTTTAGGATGTTGTCAACTTTCGTTTTTCACAGTTATGTATTCTGCAGTGCAACTGTTTAGTTCCTTCTTTGTAAAAGGCGGAAGCACCTAGTCTTGTAAAGAGAAGGGTTGAAGAGGTAAGATACGGGTGTGGTCAATACGCTGCATTGAGTAGGCATCAAATAATTAGAGTGAAAGCAGTCGCGAGGTGTCACAAGATCATTTGCATGCCGCGACGGGGCGTCAGGCACAACAACAGTGCGGTGCGCCATGGAAAGCAATGATGGCCAGAGCCTTAAGGTAAGGTATTTGAGGAGGGTTGTGGATGTTCTCCGTGCCTTCGTTTACCTTGCTTGGATGTGAGTAGCAGAGTGAATGTTTCAGGTTATGATATGATTCTACATTCACCACACGTAAGCTCTACACGAAACTATGCTCTACTACAACTCCAACGCAAGGCTCGATACGATCATCGCTAGCGCATATCTCGCTTCCAGGAACCGGTCATGTGTCTCTTTACTCACGGGCCTCAATCGCGAAGAGTATATTAACCGGCTACACACAAACACCTACTGCCAAGGACTGATTTCGGGTACGTGGTTGCACAAAACCATCTATTGCGAAACAGCATATATGACCGGTAGAGTAAATGGAAAACTCTCTGGTCTCATTGGTCTCATTGCATGACTACCGACAGCAGCCACCTCTGCCGTGGAGGAAAACAAGTCTGGGGCGCACGGAGAAATCTTGGAGGCTCTTTAGCGAAGGCTTGCGTGTGGCGTTGTTATATTGCAGCCCAGCGACTGAGATGGACGATTGACAGGTAGAAGCGTCATGCTGCTGATACTCCAGGGTCGCGCGGGAATGGGCGTAGGAGTAGGATGGGATATATAAGGAGAGGCACGACACCCAGTGACAGCATCTCATCCGCATCTACACCTTGATACTCGACCAGTACATCTACATTATCAGTCTTTCGTTCAAGATGAAGTTCTTCGCCACTGCTGTTGCCCTGCTGCCCGCCCTTGGGTCAGCGCATACTATCGCTCAGCGCGTCCGTATCAACGGCCAGGATTTAGGCCAAGGCAACGGTATCCGCGTCGCCCCTTCCAACAACCCCATCACCAATGTGAATGACGGCAACATCGCTTGCAACTCTGGTGCTTCTTCCTCCAGCAAAGTCATTGACGTCAAACCCGGAGACAAAGTCGGCGTCAACTGGGGCCACATTGTCGGCGGAGCACAGTACGTTGTCCCATCCTTAGTCCTTTTACCAGCAAATCACTAACTTTTCCAAGAGGCTCAAACGATCCCGACCACCCGATTGCGAAGTCCCACAAGGGACCTGCCATCTTTTATATGGCAAAGGTTTCCGATGCCGTCAAGGCGTCTCCTTCTGGTCTCCAGTGGTTCAAAGTCGCAGAGGACGGTCTTGACAGCTCTGGAAACTGGGGTGTCGACCGCATGATCAACAGCGGCGGATGGACTGAGATGACGATGCCATCTTGTGTCGCTCCGGGCCAATATCTTCTCAGGGCTGAACTCATCGCCCTGCACAGCGCGAGCTCGGCCGGCGGCGCGCAATTCTACATGGGATGCGCACAGATCAATGTCTCGGGATCTGGATCGAAGATTGGCAATACCGTCAGCTTCCCTGGTGCCTACAGGGCCGACGATGCGGGTATCAAACTCAGCATCTACAACGCCCAGGGTCAGCCCAAGGGCAACGGAACGCCTTACAAGATTCCTGGTCCGGCGAAGCTCCAATGCTAGAGTAATAGCACGTCGACCCGGAAAAAACTGAATACCGTGGAGCCTACATTGCCACAAAGTTTTCTAGTTTGCTTATTTTACTCGGATGTAGTCTGCAGGCCTGTTCGATTTTTTTTCTTGTACGAGGTGATAGAAGACGCTGAGTGATTTGGATGGGCGTGCGCAGTCGGAGGTAATTCTGGGGCTTTGGGATTTTTTGCGAACATCTTTACGACCTTCTATGTACATACTGTAAAGGTAAAATTGGGGGACAAAACGCTGGTGGCCGAGTAGCAATATCCAATCAATTTGTCGCCGAGAACAAAAGTGGTATGCGATCGTGATGTGATGTGTCGTTACAGTCATGCGCTCGTGCCTGGGCTGTGCAAATGTACGGGCTGGTCGCACAACGGTAAACGGTGAGTGAGGCTTGCATATACCCCGCTTTAGGCGCGTCCACGGAGGAAAATGCAAAAGCACAAAGAGATAGAGTTAATACTTTAGTAGAAGTTTAGAACAGTTATTATTGTGTCTGAGCCACGTGCATCTAAGAGTCTTGCGCTTTTCGCAGCACTCCTAACAGCGTTGCGTCCGCGGTAGTCCACAAATGTAAGACAATGTATGATTGTGACGATGGTTTCTTGTGCCGCATTCCACCGGTAGATGGGCGGTTAGCGGACATGGTCGTGGTGGGCGCCAGCCCCACCACCCAACAAAATTCTGCGTTTGAAGAACCACTTAGCCAATGAATGAAGTCGTTCATTCGGACGTGTCTGGTGGTCTAGACAAGTCCAGGTAAGGTTGTATTTGCCCCGCTGTGGTCCCATTTGCCCAAGTAAGTCCCCAGTGACCAACTTCTGAACAAGGATATAAATCTTACTGCTGAGCTATCTTCCATCAATCATCACAACCACAGGAGTCGTGCCAGAGTGGTTAATGGGTATGACTCGAATAAGCTGTTCGTTTAGAGCAGCTTGAATAGATATCATATGCCTTCGGGCGCGCAGGGTAAGAAATCACTTCTCCACAACTACACATCGACAAGACAAGCAACTAACAGCGTTTTCAGTTCGAATCCTGCCGGCTTCGCATTCTTTTTGCCCTTTTTAAGGTCCTGTAAAGTCTACTGAAGCGTAGTAATAGTTGTGGTGGAGAAAAAGGAGTGAATTGGTATTTTTTGCGCACAAAACCACCATTTCTTGACCGATTTTGAATCTGAGACATGCAAACACTTCTACAATACAAAAACATTCATTCCAGCACAAACAAATGCTCATACCTAGGTGTGGGGGTAAAACACAATTTTTGGTCATGTGAGACTTGGAGGGCTCACAGACCCCACTTCGGCCGACGCACGCAGTGCGCAACTTCAATCCTTCCACAGCGTTCAAACACAACCATCCATCTCTTCACACCGCTAATGCTCTAGGATTTTGATGCGCATCGTCTTCTCTTTGCCTCGGGTCATCGCATGCTGATTTCCAGACTCCGGGGGTGTAAGCCTGGTCCCTTGCGAGGGCGATCGGCATTCACATGCTACTCACGAGCTCCTCGCCGGGTGCGTCAACACAACAACGCATGCTTTGATCTTTATCGAAAGGGAGGACGACGCGACGCACGAGTGGTACAGTAGGCCTGCTTGGATCGCTCGCTGACGAAGTCATTGCAACACGCTTGAGGAGACATACGCGCGTGTTGAGCGAGGCAGGTGATCTTAGCACAGGCTTGCGACCTACGGGGAGAGTGCAACTGTCGCAAACTTTGCCAACGGCGAAGCCTCTTACCTACAGTAAGCTGCTCATAGCGGGGGCCTAAGACATAGAACACCCTGTACCCGACAGACTTACCACGACCCTCGTTTTGGGTGATGTACCGCCATTGCTAGTTACAGCCGGTGCATCATCAAACATCTCGGTAATTTTGTATGAAGGGAATATGATTGCATTATGCTAACAAGGCCAAGGGAATGAACAAGCAGACGACACCTACAGGAACCATCCCGAAGTCAGCTTCGTACAACTTTCTTGTGTGGGCAGATGCTACTTTGCTAGCGTACATAATTTCCGTACCTTGGCCGCGGCAACAGTTGAGTGAGGTATTCAGCCCTACATCTTCTCGCAACAGTAATCAATATATAGGTACTGAAGTGGCCCGGCAGAACAATCGACATGTTGTTTTTTGCAATTCCCCCAAGTCGCTAGATCGTATGCAACAGACGTGACGGTTATGTCATCGTCTTCGCAGAAAACCTTGGCGCCATGAAGGAAAGTTCTGGGCTGACAGTATCCGTCCTCCTGGAACATGTTCTCGATATCGGCTTGGTCGCAATTGCCTGCTCCAAATACGACACCCTGCGTCGCCCCGCACTCAGTCAGCATGTTGCTAGAGATAAAAGTCAGCTCGCAGTCTCGTCCAGGCACCCTGGCGATTGGGATGGATAAGGACGAACTTGACGATCAGGCAGCTCTGTACGGTACCAACACCAACTTGGCCGTCTGGACAGCCTGCGCCCATGATCGAACGAACAAAGAGCACAAGGGCCCCGGTAGCGGCGAGCTTCATGCTGTTTGCCTCGCGTCTGGTTATCGACTATTTCCCAAAGAACGATGTGCTCGTACAGGATTGAAAGTCTCGAAAGCGAATTCAGATGTATGGATAGTATGAAGGTTAAAGTTCTTGAGAAGTGAGAAGGTAGTTTGCAAGACCCACCGCGTCAACTGTCGCCTGATATATGATCCTCTGGAATTTCATACGGCCGTATGGCTTCGGAGTAGTGATCATGTTGGGCCAGTCGGTGAACGAGGTCGTGCAGGAGAGACATTCATGGATGCCACAGTGGCCACATGGGCATCATCCAGCCGGATAATCCAGGTTTCCGGGCAATCTTCGCCCACCGCTCGAAGCGTATATTGCTCCACGAGCGGCGCCCGAGCATCATGCAATTGCGAGCTGACGAGAGAGGGTATAGACAAGCTGGTTCGCCAACATGCTTAGCCGCCTAGCGAGATGCTTGAACAATACGCCCTGTCAGATCGGCTGACTCTAAGATGTGGATATAACCCAATAAATAAGCCCTCACTCGGATGACTAGCCAACCACCTCTGTCGCATCATGGCACCTCTGCCTAGCGCCTTGACTTGTCAGAATCTTCATCAAAACTGCCCGGCCGTGATTTCATTGCTTATTAGGAACAGATCCAAAAAGGAACAATGGAGCACATCTGATACCGGCAGGCCTGTATACTCACCAAAAACTTCGGAATGCATGTAAGAGGTCCGATCAGACATCCTGATGCTGTCAGATCTGGATGCCGTTACCCTCGCCTAATACCTCTCACCGATAGCTCTGGAGTAGACAAAGGAGGCCCGATCAGAGGGCCTGACATCGCTGGATCTAATTACCATCCCTTCTGTCCCATGTCTCTCGTCGGTTGCTCCGGAGTGAATATAAGAGAAGTCTAAGCAGACATCCCGATGCCACCGGAGTTGAGCACTGGGAGTAGCTACAATTCGTGTCGCATTACGACAAAAAGCCCAAAGTACTATTGAGAATATTTTTAGGTGGACGTATACATCAACTTTACAACTACTTAGTTGTTAACTTTCACGAGTCTGTATGCAGCAAACGCGAGACAAATCCTAGCTACCCATGGTGAGTGCCATCGCTTCTACCTCCTGCCTCTTACCGAAACCACAGATTGGATACCATCAACAAGCGCACTCCAATCACACCTCACCAACGTCACATCCTCCTTCTACCGTCTTCGGTGTCTCACCTCCGCACTTCTCGCTTTTAGTGCACAGCCTCCGCAGCCTTCGTCTGTCTGGCAGGCCTGCAGCCACTCACTACCACAGTCTCTTATTGCTGCAGCGTTCGTCTCTTTTTCCTTACATTACTACGTTTGTGGCAACCGTGCTGCGCGCATTTGCAATTTGTGATATCTTATGGAGACAAGCTCTTTCGAGTCACACCTATTAAACCACTCTGGCACAGTGTCTTGTCTTTTGTTAATGAATGTAAGTCTATTGTTTTAACTTATAACATTATTTATTTGTGGCGCGGCTACTGCCAGCCTCAAACTTGCTAACACAAGTGGCGAGGCTAGCGCGGGAACATTTACAAAGTCTCGAATTGTACCGCGTGTACGTTCTATCGCGACTGCATTATACTACTCACTGACTAAATGCTGAGGTAAATGGTTAGGCCACGACAACAACGCTCCTTCCTCGTGCCTCACGGTTCTGACCAACTGGACCTCGGGATGCTGAGGTAAATGGTTGGGCTCGATGACGGCGCTCCTTCCTCATGCCTCATGGGTCTGACCAACCAAGCCTCACCAAGCTCCCACTTATCAAAGAGAGCGTCTCACTTCCTGTCAACGCCCCCGCTCCCTCGCTCCCTCGAGCACACGTCCGACAGTGAAGCATCACCAAGCTCTCATTTCCCATTGACGCCCCCGCTCCATCGCTCTCTCGATCACACGTCCAACAATGGCACCAAAGAAGAAGCTTGCTCAAACACCCGCTCAAACACCTGCCCAAACACCCGCTCGGACACCTGCTCGGACATCTGCTCGGACACCTGCTCGAACACCGCGTCAGCAGAGCAACACATTGACGCCTACCGAAGTTTACGACGAGGAAGAGAACGACTTTAGCATCAACGTCTATGCCAGTCTTATAGAAGACGACATCACCGCAGGCATAGAAGAGAAGCATGTGCCTAGTATACTCAAGGGGTGTGCCGTTAGCGACAACGATCTACTTGATGACCTGAGCCCTACCGACATCGAGGCGCTCGTCCAGCGGCTTCTCCCTGGCATTTGCCAGCAAGGTAAGCTACACGTACTCGTACAAGATGTGATGTACTCCGGCATACTGACTTTATGCTTGCAGATGTCCAAGACTTCTTAGCCCAGATTACTACACACAATTCGCCGCCCTTTACCATACCACACCACCAGCGCGAGCCTAAGAGTTGGCCCTCGACGTACGAAGAGTCGGACCTGTTGTGGGAAGAGGGAGCCAAGGCTGAGCGAGCAATCAAGCTGCCTGTCGGAACCAATATGCCGAAGTGGTTGGACATGTCAGAGGATCAGCTAGGTAAGTTTTCTTTGGTACTTGGGATCTAAAAGGCGGCTGAACTAACTGTGCCCTTGCAGTCAAGTACACAGGGAGCATCCAAGACAGCCTGGTCGTAGTGTCATCCTATCCGACAGCGAAAGATGGCAGTACGGTACACGCCTCCTACGGCACAACGATGGACCTATCCAATCAGTGTATGAATATGCTTTATTCAAAGTTGGGGCTGCACCTCAAGTCCGTCCGACCGACCGGGGCCCTCCATGTCGACGTATTCCCGCGTCGCATCAACCGAGACAACATCGACGGGCTAGGCAACGTTGTCGACGAGATCCCCACCAACCTGAGATTGTTCTGGCAGTGTGTCGCCCAGGAATGGCTGGCAAGATCGCAGGCAAAGATCGCCCTACTTGTCGGAGCAGCTGCGGTCAACACCTATCTGTCATATCTAGACGCGGACCATGTTCAACACCAACAAATATGGTTTGCTGGTGGCAACAATGTAAGCTATAACTGTATGAACTGCACATGAGACACATACTGACTTCGTACTTCTACAGGAGTACCAATCAAGCAAGAAGCCACCGTGTTGGATCGAATTCAACAAGGACAACAATATCAAACGCATCGCGTTCTCAGTTCCGCACCCTGAGTATTTCAACCGTATCCGCGGCAGGGTAGTCACCCACAAGGCGAGAGCCAATGCGCTTAAAGAGCGTTTGATTGACTACGCGATGGTGAAGGTCTGGGGGACGGCACACCTGCAAGGCTTTCTCAGCTCAGCGAAATACCCTTTCCAGATCGCCAATGGGCTGATAGTGCGAGTTCAAGATATCGAGGAGTACGGCGCAGACAACAACACACTTCGCAAGATTCTGAGTATCCCGACGTTAAACAACTCTACCATTGATAACTTCATGTCCCGCAGCAAAAGCATGAACGAAGAACAGATCAAGGGGATCAAAAAAAATGAGGAATGAGGTTAATGTGACATATCCCTCGTATCTATCCTTTGAGTACTGACTCTCCCATAGTATGGGGCCACCCGCTGGGTCGACGTTGCACGCGATCCTGATGCTTCGGATTGCGTTGACTTGCGCTTCGGTGATGTCTTCGTCGTGCTTTTTGATCAAGATTTTCATCAGTGCGCTCCTCATCTTGCTGGATTGCTCGAGTCGTATGTCTTGCGCATGGTCTTCGCTAGACAAGACTGCCTGCAACAAATGCATGGGTAGTATAATTCCAGAGTTGACTTTGAAATAGTATTGCGCGCTCGATAGGAACGCTGAGAGATGCGGCGCATCGTTCAACTTGTCAGTGATATAGTCGAGTATTCGCTCCCTAAATGCCATGGCACGCTGCGTAGGGGTGGGATACACGCTGCGGCCCCGACGGTCAACCGAGTGACGCTGCCAGTAGGATCCTCTTCCAGCCACGCACACGGTAACTCGTCGCGGTATCGCTTATGGCCATGGGTCCATATCATGGTATGCGAGATGTTGGCTTGGTCGAGATAGCGGGCGTAAGACGCTGCGGCGATGTTGCCTGCGACTACGGCTATCTTGGCGCTTGACCTGGATACTAGACCGAGCGGACGTCATTTCGAAGTACGCATATTGGGGAAACGGCAGCCATGCTGAAGAAGATCCCAGTTTGGCTCACCATGAGAGAAGAGAATCCGGAGAAGCCTACAGGCTCTCTACGCAGTCTCATGATCATTTCGTCATAACCCACTACCGATGGAAACAGTACTATTCATCATCGACAAGGAATCAGCCTGGACTTGCCTACTACTACTCTTCGCTGAAATTAGTCTGTATCTACCATCTCTCTGACAACACAGAGCCTTGCACGTGCATATAATGCCTCGTCGCATCGACCGGAAGCGGGTAACCAGCGGTACGACTCCGAGTCCCCAGTGGGATGGCTTGAACACGATGAGCAAACACAGACTGTGAGGCGGCTCAGTCTAGCTGTATACCAAGCCGAGTCCTTTGACAGAGATCGAAGTGTTCCTGTCACCAATAAGAAGCATCAGTTCGCCATTCAGGAGAGGCTTATCGACTACACCATCGTACTGCTATGGAATCAAAAGCATCATCAGACGTCTATGTTCTCAGATGCGTACCATGTCGATGTGACCAGCCTGTTGCTGCCTCATTTATCCGATTGCATATGCTATCTTCACACAGACTGCCGTTGGCTTCATCGATACATATGTAGACTGTTGCAACCCAAGCCTCAACGCAGCATAAAGCTATCGCCTCATGCAAGGAAGAAGCCGAACTCACACCCTGGCGCCTACATCAGCGTCAGGCTACCCACTTTGTACATTTTTATCTTAATGTAGGCTGCAGGCCTCTTTGGGTTCTCATTGTATAAGGTGCGATGGTCAAGATAGCAGGCACGATCAGAGCGAGAGCCGAAGCAAAGGAAAGGTCAAACGATCGATGGAGCGATATATCGAGGTAGTGAACCAGGCGCTTCTTGATAGCGGTGCCACGCATCTCGTTACCCAGCCAGCGATAACTGATCCTCTGATTCGGTCGAAGTACTGGGGATGCGCGACAGAGAAAGAGACGCGCGTCATATGGTCTATATGCTCTATTGTTGTACATTCAATCCACCCCGTGGGCACCTCCGCTTGACAGCGCTCGGAGGTGTGCGGTCATATAGCCCGGTAGAGTAGGTCGTGCTTCTCTTCCTAGGTAGGTGCTTTATATAGACATCAACCCCTGCGTGTCCGATAGTAAGACCGACCTTAAGCCCTCGTCACCTATTACCAGGTTACGACCAAGTCGTCTTAGTATGACGTCAAGATGTAGTGACCTGCGTTGCTGAGAGTGAGCGAGATCTACGGGTGTATTCTGACTTTCGCATATAGAGCGAGCATAGACAAGTCGAGCGTCTTGCTATACTCGTGACGAACGGTGTTGTTCGGGGGAGCAGTGAGGTGTGGTGAAACGATTAGTATGTTATCCTTGACGCTTCCTGCGAACTCGACGTGTGTTTTCACCGGCATGTCGAGTCTGGACGGCGTGTCGATACCGGCGAGGAGCTGAACAACCTGTTCTCCTTGCACAGCCATATCACAAAGTCTGTCTATTCCATCATCGAAAGAACGTTAGGTAGTTAGCTGTCTGTCCTAAAATAATATGAGGAAGAGCGAACAAAGCTCTGCGTATGAGCGAATCTCTACATGAAAGCTTTCCTGACTGGACAACACTAGATGTATACGCTCGACGATTGTACTCACCTCATCGAACGATAGCTCACCAAACAACCCTTTATCTGCAATAGACCATCAATACATGGTGCCGTTGTTGCGGACCTTCATCACTGGTTTAGCTGTCGGCACTGCCGCCGGTGACTACAACAACGCTTTCCTTCTCCAACTCTTAGCCACACCAAGCCTTGGAGCATACAGTATAGTCTGCCGTACTAATCCGTCACCGTAAACCCCAGCGAACACCTCCAGGGTATAACTTCAAGCCTAGCTTCGACCCAGCGAACTCTCTGGTAGCGAACAATGCCAAACATCTAGAAAGCTCGGATTCGCGTTTCCAATTCCCAAAATGCCTACCACATACCGCCGCGCCTTGAGTTTTGTTTCAGACCCCAGGACACATCAAAGCAGCGAAGGAAAAAGAAAAACCACCGAATCCTCACCTCGGCTTTACAAGAGAGCCACAATATGCACGAGAGAGTCAGTATCAACCGCAACGGCATCAACGGCATAACGAACCCTCCCTCTCAGCCCACAAACGCCCAGATGCCATGACCTTCGCACATGCTCTCCAAATGCCGAAGCCCTTCATTTCCCAGAACATGTAACAAACGCACCGACGCACATAATCCCCGTTGCAAGGCCAAAGCAAGTGCGAGAACAAAAAAGCACGCATGTCAAAACATCAAGACAAACCGACCCTTCTTTCCCTCTCTGGTCGGGAAATTTGTCGATACCCTCGGGGAGATCACGGGTCCGCACTCTCAGCCTCACGGCGACAGCGAAAGGGAAACGAGCAAGGACGGAGGAGGGGTGGTGAAACAAGAAGGGAGGCCGAAATCGCCGAAGTCTTTCCCCACCTTTTGCCGTACCCAGCCACTTGGACTACGGGCACCTCGGAGTCGGCTCTTTCACGAGGCAATTTCACGCATCAAAGTGCGGAGAAAAAAGGCGGTCAAGTTCGTCTGGGTCACTTTGGTTTCAATCTTGCCTTGGGTAACATTGCGCTGCGTTGTAGGTGCGTTTCAATCCCAATTCGCGTGACCTCGAGCCTTTCTCGAAAAGGGTGGTGATTAACTGGGTGATCGACGCAAAAGTATGGGGAGGGGAAGGGAGATGGTTCTTCATTGGTGGCAGTTGTACAGCGCTTTAATGGTGATGTGCAAGGCTGAGGCTGAAAATGTTGGGCTAGTGTGGCTAGGGGAGGCTGGGGCATCGCGAGGGCTCGCGTGACACACAACCATGTGCAATAACTGGTGCACAGAGCTTGAATAGCATGGTATGTTGATGACGTTGGTTGTGTGGCTGTGGGGATAATGCTCGTAATGGCGGTTAGTCACCAAGTTTGTAGGAGTATTTGCAAGTCTGCTTTGAGTGTCACAGTAGACATATCATGTAATGTGACTGATTTTGATTGGCGGAGGTGGTAGATAGAGTAGCTAGAAAATGGGGGGTGCTTGTTGGCAGGGTGGCTACATGGCGACAGGCAAGAGGAGCACACATGGGGATAGGGAGCGGCAGGACAGGAACTAATGCCCTCAGGTAAAGGAATGGCTTGGACGAAATTACCGTCCGTAAACAAAGAACAAAGACAAGAGAGCGACCGTGGTGCTCTTGTGCGCCGGATGGAGTTATAAGTGACCCATTCAATTGCCCGGTATCTAACACCCCACAAACGCCCAGTTGAGGAAACAAGAAAAGGTTGGATATAACACAAGAGAGGTGAAAAGATTCTTCGGTGCAGCCGCCACAAATCTTTCTTTATCCTCGTCAAATGCTGGTCTGCACAACGGTATGGTGGTTCCGTCGTGTACTGAATAGTAACGGGCTAAATCGCAAGATGATTCTTACTCTCGTCGTCAAAGCGTGATTGCGCGCACCGTGGTGCGAGACATGGTAGTGAAGGAGATTAGGTAGTTGCGTAGTCAGGGTATGGAGGTGTTCGTCAGCGACGCCAGTCGTGAGAGAGGGTCGACGTGAAGAGCGCACGTGTTGCGCCAATTGCCCTGTTTGAGGCACTTATACGTTGGTAACCTAATGGAGTGTCAGTGAGTGGCGTTTCGTCAGGCGGCATCGTGGATCGCATACCTTCAATATCCGCCTCGAGTAGTCCTCGTTGTCTGCAATACTGCCGTTGCTCTGCCTTCGGTCGACGAAGCTCGGGTCCAGACGCGAGTCGTTCATGGACGAGTTGCTGGTGTGTAGCTTGCCGCCGTTGACGAAAGCATTTACGTTGGCGGCATTGCGACGGTAGTCTTCTTCTGCTTGATGCTGACGTCTCCGGCGGAGCAAGAACCATACACCGAACATGATCGAGGCAAGGGCTAGTATGCCGACGACTACGCCCACTGCGATGGCGATTGTGTTTGGTTTGCTGTCTTCTTCGGGCGCCGCAGATGGAGTGGCCGAAGCCTGGGCGGCACCGGTTGATGTCGGAGCAGCGGACGACGGCTTTGGTGCTACTGAGCTGCTGCTCTCTACTTCGGGCTCGTAAAAGTCGACTGGGTTCCTAGTTGTTCCGGTGAGAACGACCCATAATTTGTCCTTTCCACCACCTAAGCGCTGTCAGTCGGGAGCGAAATAAGGGAAGGTTGTCAGCTTACAGGTCCATGTCTTGTCGCCGCTACACGTGGTGCCACATGTCTCGTTCTTGATCTGCCACTCTTTGGCGGGAATCTCGTCACCACACCAGCATTCCTCGCCGTTGGACAGACCCATAACGGGCTTGTTTTGCTCAATGCAAACGAGTTGACAGTTACCAGGCGACTGGAAGTTGAAAGAGCCGTGGTTCTCGAGTGGGATTCCGGTCTCGAAGCAACCGATGCTCACCATGGCACTTGCTCCTAGGGTCTTTGTTGGTGTGGTGATAGGGTCCGTGACGGTCGCCCATGTTGGCGTCGGCTTCTCTTCCGCGGCGGCCATCATGACCATCGAGGCCGCGGCCAGGGCGGAGGCGAGTCTGATGTAGACCATTGTGGTGATGTGCTTGGTTAGTTAGTGGTGCGCGTCGGTCGGCGGTGACAGCGTGTCGCACGGAGGGCTATATGCAGAGGCGTCGACACATGCAAGGCCCTGTGGGCGTGGATAGGTCGGGCGGTCCGAGTCGGCGGCGGTGGTGATGGTGGTGAGAGAGCGAGCTGTTGGGGTTCGGCGTGGAGGTAAGGCTGAGTGGATATGGGGATGGCGGCGGAGATGGAGTCGTCGACAGGCGCGATGGACTGGGACTGGAGGCTCGATCAACGATGCCCAGGGCCGTCTGGTGGTGTTGAAACGGGGGGCGTCGTGGCAGAAGTCGAGGCGATGAAACTTGTCGGCTGCCCCTTGGAGAGAACCCCCGTAGAGTGACGCAAAAGGAATGAATCGACGGGAGATGGGTTCTGGGTAAAGAGAGTGTAGTGATGCGATAAAACGATTGTGGGTGTCGACGATTGACAACGTGAAGCAGACAAACGAGAGGAGGCTCGGGCCCTGAGAGTGGATCGCAGTGAAGAGAGGACAGGAGAGTGCGCCCCAGTTAGGACAGGCAGGCATGCAGCCAGGAGCAGGAGCCAGCCTTGGCAATTAGCCTGTGCCTGCGTCTGACTGCCGCCATCTTTAGCCCACCCGCCCTGTAACTTTGGACAGCGCATGCCTCTAAATTGCAGCGCGCCCTCGAGCTCCCCTCGCATCTCCTGCGCCAAAGTCTATCCTCGCGGTCTTCACACCTGCCCTCACGGCATGCACCCAGGGCCTCGTGTGCGCGACAGCCTGTCACGACGTCGGCCCAGCTGGGCAAGGCGCCGGCCCACTAGTGCCAGGAACAGCGCCGCCATTGGCCGCACGGCGTTTCATGCTTGCCGGGGGGCGGCAGGGGTAGTCGCAGGCTAACCCAGGACCGCGCGGTCAGGCACTAAAGCGACTCAAGCGCTCGGCCAGAGGGTGTCGCTGACGTTGCGATACTCAGGACGCGCACGATGCTTTTTGCGATGGATGCCAGGTCGAGAACGTTCTCGCGCTCCACTACTGCGCTGTTGGGACTGCCTACCATCGTGGAAGGCGGGAGTGGGACGCGGCCACGGTCGAGTCGCGTCTCCCATGTGGAATCTCATTTAACTAACATCCGGAATCTGGAGCATGGAAGCCGTTGTCCGCTCTATCCGAAATGCGAACACCACAGTCTAGACATGCGCGGCCCGACACAATCGCGATGAAAGTTTAAAAATGTGAGGTGAGCATAGCGGAGGTTGCACGCTCTCTGGCCCGAGAAAAAACAACATGCACGACATCTGCATCGTGATTAAGCAGCCCAGTATCTCAACAGTGACCGTTGTGCCTCTCCATACAGCGCCACATACACAGAACCTCCAACGGCTGAGTTAGACACATGTCAAAATGCTTGGGTGACCTGAGACACGAGCGGGACGCAGCCGCATCGTGCAAGCTCGTCCTAAGATTCATGCTCGTGTCAAGATTCCCCAGGTTTGTAGCAAGTCGCGCCAAGTCGCCGCCGGACTGCAGTGCTACCGGATTCCAAGGCCCCTCCGATTTCGTGATGATGCGCTTAGTCACCCACGTCACGTGCATCTTCCACTTCCCGATCGGGACGCGTGCTCAGCATCGAACCAAGCTTCACCAGGGCCTCCGATGACCAGCCACGCTTAATGCGCCGTCCGCCCGTTGCCTGTCGCCGAGCAGTGCAATCGCTCCAGTCTTCCTCCTCCCAGCACATATGGATCTCTGACGACCTCCTCACCGGCGCCCTCAATCGATTTTTCCCCAGTTCGTGCCCGCAACAGAAGCGCCATGGCAGCCACGTTCCGGGGCCATTGGAGGCCAGGAGGAGGGCAGCAAAGCGCCGAATGACTGTCTCGGCGGGCTTCTACCCTCAGGGAAACTTTGCGCCACTGTTCAATCTCGGTGCGCTTTTTGGCTTCCGCAAAGATGATCCGCCCACTTGGAGATACGAAGCACCGTCTTTACAAACCCATGCAGAGCCATTGACTTCGCGTACGTTGCGCAGCGCATTCTCCACATACACTCAGCTAATATCGACAGCAGCTCAGCATGTTCCAAGTTTACCAATAACGCAACCCGACCGTACATCCACGGAGCACGCAGCTTCGACGACTACCGCTTCTGCATTCGGTGCCCCATACCCTTTCTCGCAGAACACTTCGCAAGATGAACCGCAGAAACATCTGAGCAGACCAGGGGAATGCACAGTCGATGCGCTGGATCCTGAGGCGCATTTTGACGACTTCAAGACAAAGATCGCAAACGCTGGAACTATGTCCAGTACCGAACGCGGCCGATTACTACATCAGAGCTGGATATCATGTCGCCCAGCCACCAATATCGATTGGGTCTACAACGTCATGGTAGTCAAGCATCTGACCGAAAACCGCTGGGATCACACGCGCATCCTTTCCGGCCTTAAGTTTTTCAATCTACCTCCCACGTACACACCCGAGAGTCTCGACCTCCTCAAGTGTCTGGAAACGTCCGGCGCGTATCTACCGCATGCCTTCCGTGTCCACCGCCGCGTATATTCCAAGATGATAGAAGCCGCTACATCAGCTGCAGATTCAACAAGCTCATTACAGGATACCCAACTACTCACACTGATCCGGTCAGCCCTTCGCAGCTGTTCCTACGTTACTGAAGCCGGCCAAAGTGCTGTAGGCGATCTTTGCTTACTTGCGGACAAGATCGAGGCTTCGAACTTGCGAAAGGCGATACGTTCTCTGCTGGCCGATTTCGACAACGCAGAACAAGTCATCGTGTCGATGATTGCACGCGCTTCTCACAATTATCTCCACGCTGTCGAGGAAATACTTTTCTTCCTGCCTGAAGAACGACTCCAGTCGCTAGTTTCATCGGTGACTCTGTCCCTCATACAAGGCGTCAGGAAGACAAGATTGTCGGCTGAGACGTACTGGCACCGTGCGCGTGCGTGGATGACAGTCCTTGGAAACCTTGACGCCCGATTCGATGCAACCCGTTCCAATAGCACCTACACACAAATCGCCTTCACCGAGGTGGCTGCGGATGTATTCAAGAGCGAACGTACGGGTACTAAGCGGCCACTTCTATTACTCTATGCTCTCGCGTTCCGTACGGCACAGCAGCCAGGCTATGGTGTGTACAAGGACAGTTGGTTACAGTGCGTACACGCCTACGCGGCCTCTGCACTGGAGCAGCAAGGCATACTGAGAATGGAAGACGAAGTGATAAAGGTCTTTAAGCGCATGCGGAAGGCTTCCATTCAATATGGGCCGATGATGAGTATGGCTGTCCATACGTTCACATCCCACGCCAGCCTTCGGTCTCTGCGCCGATTTCAATACCTTGTACAAAAGTATCGATTTCCACTACATAACCCAGAGGCCATACAAACCCGTCTCGCCGCTGAGTTGCCCACTCTCCGACAGCAACCAAACCTGCAGACAGTCCAGGAGCGCGAACAGCACGCCTCCACATTACGTGCATGCCAATACATCTCCGATTCTCTTAACAAATTCGCCGGACCAGCGATCTCGACTACGCTTGTCAGCGATCAAGAAGAGATGGAAACTCTACAGGCCCGTCGGGAATTTGTCGCAATTCTGGACCGCGCCTCGGACTACCATGCGCTGCCGCCAGCCTACGCCAACCTCACTGCTGACATACCGTTCTCTCAGCGCACGGCGCTTGTCCATCAATTAGCTCATCATTACTCTATCGCTACTACCCGTTCACATAACGCAACCTGGCGCTCCATCAACCAACTATACAACTATCTTGAGTCGCATTCTCTGCCAATCGGTCCTCTGTTTACCAAAGCTGTAGTCCGAGCTGCTATTATCCGGCCCATGATGGAGCACAGGTTCGTCAGTGCAAGGAGAATGATTTGGGTGTGCCAACTCGTTGCCAGGGTTGAAGGTGAAACAGTAGCAAGGCAGATTGAAGGTGCATTCCATCGCTGGAGAGGGGACCTGATCAAGCATGCCAAGGAGGTTCATGATGCTGCTGGTGGTGATCGGGGTGCGAAGGCCATGGTGGGAAGGTTGAAACAGTTGAATCTATTGGGATCCAAGGAGGATTAGAACCTGTTGTGGAATAAAAGCCTAGTTGATTACTTATACCCCATAGAAAGCACGTTACAGACGACGGAGATACGCTTGGTGCTGGTACAAATTCTGTACCAGCAAGCGGCATCAACGCGAAATTATACAGTTACATCCCATGCATTTAGATTTTACTAAACTCTGACTTGGGCTCAGGTGATAGTCGCGGCCGTTTAGTCAGTGCAGGAAGCACATCGTTGGAGGTCGGCTGCTGATGCTCACGAGATCAAACCTTGGAAATATGCCCCACTTCGTCATAACTTTCATTGGATCACTCTTCTCTCCTCCTCCCAGCCCTCCATTGTCGCGCTCATCAACGCTGAGTACAGCAATATCCTATGTAAACATTTTGCGATGCGCTGAGTACTAATCTTGGAGTCCGAGATTTCGCGTTTCCGCTTGCACCGACGTCATCGGACGGGCCTTGGAACACATCTTCACGAACAACGCATTCGACTTGGATCATGCCTGTAATGCGCAAAAGCACGAAGACATCAACTTTCCAGACTTCTTTCTGGTGATATTATATTGGTCGTCATCGGATTGTCGTCATCGCTCGATACAAAGCAGTCTCCCCTCCACGCAAACGCGAGATTAACTGCATCTGAGTACCTATTTACAGCACCTAAACAGCGACTCACAGTTGAAGCGATCCGCTAGCGCCTTGTGTCGATATGGACCGAACTATCTCCCCACCTAGGCCTACTATTGAACAACTACGACATGTCGTCAACAACTATCCCATCATCGACAATCATGCCCACAACCTCATTTTACCTCACCAGGCCGATACGATTCCCTTTGAAACCATAACCACGGAAGCTCAAGGAAGAGCTTTGCGAGACACCTTCAAATCACTGCCCCATTTACGAGCAGCTAAGCAGCTGCGCCGACTTTACGAATGTGGTGAGGACGCGGACTGGGAGGACATTCTGGAACAGAGAGTTGAGTGGATCCGGAGCAACTCCGAACGATTGCATCAACGATGCTTCGAAAACGTTCACGCACTCCTCATCGATGATGGACTCGCTGGACCGGAGAAGGTCTTTCCTTACGACGACCATGATCGTTGGACCCAGGCACCCAGTAAGCGCATTGTGCGCATCGAGACGGTCGCTGAGCGCTTGATGGAGAATCTTGTGCGAGATGCATCAGAAGACGATCTGGGCAAGACCAAGTTTCTGCCGCAGGTCTGGACGAATTTTACCGAAGACTTCGAGCGTGAGATCCAAGATGCGGTTGAGGACGAAAACGTTGCCGGATTCAAATCTGTCATCTGTTACCGAACAGGTCTTGATATCGAACCAGAGTACGAAGAAGCTGCAAAGACAGTTGGACACCCTTTCGAACGATACGTCAAGAGTTGCATTCGCAAACGCAACTACCGTATCGAAAAGAAGCATCTGAACGATTATCTCGTGTTGCGCACACTGGAAATCCTGTCTGAGCAATTGCCACATGGTGACTCTCTTGCGAAGCCATTTCAGCTCCATACTGGTCTTGGAGACAATGATATCAGCCTCCTAGAGTCAAACCCAGCCTTCCTGCAGCCATTGATCGAGAACTACCCCCAGGTGCCGTTCGTACTCCTTCATTCAGCGTATCCATATACGCGCGAAGCCGGCTACCTCGCAACCGTATACCGACATGTGTACCTGGACATCGGCGAGGTCTTTCCAATGGTCAGTAGAGATGGTCAGACCGCGATCTTGCGTCAAGCCATGGAGCTTGTCCCTGGCAGCAAGCTGTTATATTCATCTGATGGCCATTGGTTCCCTGAGACATTTTGGCTTGCCAATCTACAGTTTCGCGAAGTTTGGTTCCAGGTGAGTTCGCTGGGATGACGAAACGCCTATTCCTATACGCTAACAATTGCAGCTACTCAGCGAGTATATCCAAAAAGGCGACATAACCCCACACCAAGCTATTGGCATGACGAAAGATATCATGTTCAACAACTCCAACGTACTGTATGATCTGCGCTACGAGGCTATATTCGATGAGACAGTACAAGCGGATCCAAAACAACTTACCTACAACCCAAAGCCTGCCACAGCTTCACCTTATCAGTCTCCAGCGGTGACGCCAGCACCCGCTATGGGCATTCCCAACCGATTCTCAGCTTCCAACACACCAGCCAGTCGGTCAGTCTCTCCGTACACGCAACCGGCGTTCCCTCCACCGCCAAAGGTGCCGCACGTATACGACGTTCAGCTGTTCGAAGACTTTAGAGAAAGGAACCCTGCAGTGAAGTTCATTTACGTGCAATGGCTTGATTACATGGCCACGATCCGTAGTCGCATTGTTCCCATCAAGGGATTTACACGCATGATAATCGAAGGAGAACGCATTGGCATATCACAGGGAAACACGGGCACTCTTCAGAACGATCGCCTTACCCCAGTTGTAAACACCACGGGCCAAGTCTACGTCGAACCCGATCTACGTTCCCTCCGTGTAACCCACAACAAAGACCCCCTTCCCGCTGCAACAGTACTCAGCTACTGGCGCACAGAAGACGGATCTGCCCTTCCAGAAGACCCACGAAACAACCTGGAAACGCTAATCAACGATCTCCAATACAACTACGCGACATCCCTTCTCATCGGCTTCGAAATAGAAGTCACATTCCTCTCGCGAAACCCCCCTTCCACTTCCACCAACCCTTTCCAAACTGAGCCCTACTCACCCTTGACCAAGACCCATGCGTGGGGAACCCTTACACCGGAACAATGGCTGCAACTCCCCTTCCTCAGCGAAATCGTCCTTGCACTCGAGGAAATGGGCATCGAAGTGCAACAATTCCATGCTGAATCCGGACCGGGACAGTACGAATTCGTACTTCCGCCTCATCCTCCTCTACTCGCTATCGACACGCTTATCCAGGCCAGACAGGTCATTGCTCAGATAGCTAGTCTGCATGGACTGCGCGCCACGTTGCACCCTAAGCCTTTCGAGGGTATGGGCACGGCTGCCCACGCGCATGTTAGTTTGCACCCGCCAGAGAGGGACATGCAGTTCTTCGTCGGGGGCGTGTTGAAGCATCTCCCTGCTATTTGCGCATTCACCATGCCAGAGGAGGTCAGCTATGAACGTGTAGCAGATAACTCTTGGACAGGCGGATCATGGGTAAATCACCTTTTCTCGCTCTCAAAACTAAATACATGCATACTGACACGCGTACACAGGTAGCATGGGGCACTCAAAACCGCGAAACACCACTTCGACGCATCTCCCCCGGCCGCTGGGAACTCCGCTGTGTCGACGGTCTCGCAAACATGTACTTCGCCCTCTCTGCCGTTCTCGCCGCCGGCCTCCTCGGTCTCGCTGCAAACGACCTCATCTTCCCGGAACAGGACATTCAGGCCAATCCTGCGACCATGGACGAGCAGATGCGCGCTGCGGTTGGTATGACGAAGAAAATGCCTAGAAGCATGAAGGAGGCTGTGGAGGCGCTGAGAGAGGATGGACCGCTTAACGAGGCGTTGGATCAAAAGTTTGTGAGGGCGTATCTGGAGATGAAGCGGGAGGAGGCGAAGATGTTGGGGGAGATGGGGGAGATTGAGCGAAGGGCGTTTCTGGTGGAGAGATATTGATGGCTAGTTCGTAGTTGACCACGTGTATTTGATATGCAATTGATGTTCTTTGCTTTGTATGTTGTGGCGTCCTAGACCAGTTCAAAACGTTAGCCTCGGGCTTGAACGGTGCGAGTGAATGGTTAATGTTAGAAGATGTCCTACCGCGATATGAACTTTTGTCAAACACATTGTTGCTTCACTTTATCTTACTTGGGCAATTTATCAATTTAGTCGCCATGGCAGGCTATAAGCTACACAAGTGAGTTTCGAAGAAGATTGAGTAAGGGTGTCTTGGAATAGTTTAAGTTTTATGGTTGAGACAGAGTAAGATGACTCTATGCTGCACTGCGTGTCGACGCTCAAGTATTCACGTTGGCATTTCGGAGATGCAGATTCATCGAACCTTGTGGAGGACTACTTCTCTGCTACCATCTAGTTTACACAAAGTCGTCCTTATTGCACAACATTACATGCATCCACAACTGAAGAACGAGCATACTTAGACAATTCAAGGTCTCATTTCATTGCGCACCATACATACAACAGTATAGCAAAACTATTAGAATTTCACCTAAGCCAAAGAAAACCACACTACTCTTCCAGGCCACGCGTCCAAGACGGTGCCGATGAGCCCAAGGGGAATAAGCGCAAACCCACGCAAACCATGCAGGATAAATACAAAGTTGACCGATATCTTACAACAGGATCATAGCCATGCCAGAGGCAACGGCAGCAACAACGTACAGACCCATGCCGAAGGCACCGTTGGTGAACTGGGGAGCGGACAGACCGGCGGCAGCACTGCCGGAGCCGGATGCGTCACCAGAGCTGGAAGCACCGGTAGCCTTGGCAGCAGCACCCTTAACGGAGCCAGTGCCATCGACACCAGCGTCCTTGAGAAGGGAAGAGCAGCCGGAAGCGGTGGGGCTGGCAACAGCCTTCTTGGAAGTGGCCTGACCCTTGAAGTCGCAGCCATCGCTGACCTTCTTAGCGTAGGCGTTGAGAGCGAAAGAGAGCTGCTCGCGGCTGGAGCACATGCCGTAGACACCGTAGGGGCCGGCAGTGGCGTTCTTGTTGATACCCTGGCAGTACTCGCCGTCCTTCTCACCGCAGATGAAGCCGAACATCTTGCCGAAGTCCTCCTCCTCGGTGTCATCGGCGACTTGGCAGCTGAGAGTCTCCATCATGCACGAGCAGAGGTTGGCGTTGGCGACCGGTGGGAGGGGGTCAGACTCGGCCTCCCACTTGCCAGAAGTGACCTTGGGGCACGAGGCAGCGGCGGTGTTGCTGGGCTTGTACTCGGACATCTTGACACCGACGGGGGTGGCCTTGGCGATCTGCTTGGACAGGTTGTCAAAGTCGTCGTTAGTCTCGACCTTGCCGCCCTTGATGGAAGCGAGACCTGGGAAATGTTAGAGGCGATTCCAAGGATCGACATATGGGAAACTTACCGAACTTGTTCTCCTCCTCGAAGTACATGTAGACGATACCTCCAGACCAGACACCAGTCATTTGCTTGCCGTAGAGAGCACCGACCTCAGTGAACTTGCGGGGGCGAGGAGTGTTGCAACCGTACTCAGCGAAGAAGACGGGGACGTTGTACTTCTCAAAGTTCTTGGTCTGGACATCGAAACCGGACTCGGTGAAGGAGGAGTCACCGCACCACGAGTAGATGTTGTAACCCCAGAAGTCAATAGCGCTGTCGGCGTCGCCGCAGTCGAAGTAGTTGGCCATGTTCTCACGGATGTCGGCATCGTCGTTGGTGGCGTATCCGACACCAATCTCACGGTAGTTCTTGCTCTTGATGTAGGCCTTGGTGTCACGGACAGCTGCCTTGACGAAAGCGCTTGCAACGGTGTTATTGGGCTGGTTGCTGACCTCGTTTCCGGCGAAGAAACCGAGAGTGTTGTCGTACTTCATCATCTCGTCAACGACGCTGGTGTAGCGCTCGTATAGCTCGACAGTCCAGCCGGGGTCGTCACGGTTGATCGACAGTCCTGGCTCAGACAGATCGGCTACAACGTAGATGCCCGCATCGGCAAGCTGGGTCATGCAGTCCTCATGGTCCTTCTTGGGATCAATGGCGTACACACGGATAGTGTTGGTCTGGAGCTTCTTGAGCTGCTCAATGTCACGCTTGCATGCTGACGAGTCGGCAAGAGGGTCGGTGATGTCAAGGTCGTCGGTCGAGGCAGCTGTGGAGTTGGAGTTGATTTCTTGCTGGTATGCGACACCCTTCATGAAACTGAGCGATTGTTAGCTTGGCTTTGCTTGACTTTTCTTGAGTTCTTGGGTCTCTTACAATTGTTCACCACTGTTCTTTTGGAAAAACTTCTGGCCCTAGGCATTGTTAGACACGCCAGTCGCACCTGTCGCACGACATCATACCTTGATGACAATGGGGTCAACGGCGGCTTGAACGCCCGCGAGTAGGGCCGCAGTAGCGAAGACTCCGCGCATCTTGGTAGTAATAGTATAAGACGAGTTCCAAGAGTAGTGGTGGTGTTGGCGAGAGCTTGGGTTGAATCGCCGAGAGTTGTGTTTAAAGGGTGTAGAGAATGTGTTTAGGAAGGAACAATGAGATGAAGGAGTGTGGCGCAACAGCGAATGAGGCTGTATGCGAAAAATGAATTATTCAAGGACGTAAAGACGGACTGGTAAAACAGAAAAGTGAGTGTAGAAACGACTCTGAGGCACAACGAGTGAAGAAATGTAGGGTCAATCAAGCATTCCAAGAGGGATCAGCGAGGGTTCACCTGTGCCCCTGATACTAGTCTTGTTTCGCATTCATGGCCCGAGCGCCTTCGAGACCATCATCTATTCTTCTATTGCACCAACACCGCAGGTAATATGAATGTTGGATATTGGAGACTACACGTCCAGCTTCGCGGTATGGTAGTCAGCTTCTTTCACCAAAACATTACCAATGTTATTGTCGCATTTTGGGACTGTCAGCGCGGCTCGTAGTCAAGAGTCGCGATCTCGACGCGTACGTACACCCAATTTCGCACCCCACTGAGAGCCGCCTGAGCCCCACTGCGGATCATGTTGCTAAATTGAATGGCGTCTCTGCAGATGTCACGGTATGTGTCCCGAGCAGTCCCGGTGCGCCGTGTTGGATTACAAGAGAGAAGGCGGGAAGTCGAGACTGTGGATCTTGGGGATGGATGTCGGCGATTGCGATGGTCGTCGACGCTGGAGTGCACAGCCTCGTGCAGCCTCGTGAAGCCCCGGCGTGACCGCGGCACTTTAGGTTCGGAGGCACACGACACGCAGTTTGTGCAGCTGAAACCTAGTCGTTGGTGTGGCGAAGTCGCTCGCGCCGTGAGGCGGCCAATGGATCATGATGCGTTCACAGGCAGATGCCGCTGACGCTGGTGTTCGCACGTCTGCGACTCGGCTCCAGACAACCATTGGTCATCACAAGGGAGGGGCATGGCGAGGCTTCAGGCCGGGAGCTGGCATGCCCGAGAGCGTTTGAGAGTAATGCTTGCATACAAAGATAGCTGGTCAAGGAGTGTGCGCAATTATGTATTGATGAAGCGGTTACGGGCTAAGAGAAGTGCATGTAGAGAGTTTGCATACAGACGTAATCATGATCAGACTTGCTACACTGGTGTCAGGACGACTTAGACGCTCTGTAGCCGGCTCATTTGCCATAGTGTCGACGTTGGGAACCGGGCGGCCTAATATAGCTCACCAGCTGGGGCCCTGGTCGGTTGAATTGGGGTGCGGTGAGGGATTCCGTCATCATGCGATCGCTTTTGATTCATGCACGACTCAGGAGATTCACGCGCAACGAGACAGCGGCTTTTGGGAGGGAAGTAAACATGCAGGCGGCAAAAGGACTGGGGCATGTTGAGGTGCGGTGTGTTCGGGTGTGATCAGGCTCAACAGAAGCACTAGCAGCGACTGGCGGCCGTCAGCCCCCTTTGGATTGCGACACCAAGCACCGTTGGCCTTTGATGAGCTAGGGCTAGGGCGTTGCGGAAGCGCGCCACGTCGCGATTGGCCGTCAGATAAGAAACTTATCGTCGCTATCGCGGCCGGTCGAGCAGCGGGCGAAGCAGGCGGGACTGCCTTGGTCTGCCGGGTCGCTAGTCGTGGTTTGATCAGCGCGGGCCTCGCAACCGTGCAGCGCAGTCTTTGTTGGCCCATGGCTGCGAGCAGTCGTGACGTGAGGGAGACAACCAGCAGCAGCGGGGGAGCAGAGGCAAAAAGCGGTACTGCAGTCTCGAGCTGTCAGCCGAGTCACCCAGAGCGCGCTGCGTCGGCGCCGGGTGACGGCAAGCAGGGCGGTGGTGTCGTCTTTGTTGTTGGTGTATTCGGGAACCGGTAGTATCGATATGCAAGCAGATCGGAGATTCCATGGTAGCTGGTTTCCTGGCCAGCGCCGTGCGGCCTCGGCCAGAGCAGCGCGCAGAGGGCGCGCAGCAGATCGCAGCTCCTCTTGCTCGAGTGAGCGCAGCGGAGCAGCTTTGTAGTGTGCATACGTCCATGATCTCCGGTGCCTTTTTTAGAGGGGCGACTCAATATCGGGACGTGAATGCTAGCGAAGGGGACCCATGCGCAGCGTCTCTGACGGCGTTAGGCTAGCTTGGCGGTCGTGCCTTTCATTTTCAGGGGAAGCTGCTAAAAAGCTCTTTGCCTGCCCTTCCGCATTCACCACTGTCGCTCACTCACCACCTTCTTCTTCACGTGTCCGTTTTCTTCTACATTGCCTCTCGTTTCATTGCGTTGAGGTTGTGTAGCTTGGACGACCCGCCCCGACTGCTCCCTCACCCGCCTTGAGGAGGAGAGCCGCTACCCGCCACTTCCACCCAGCCTAATTCCCACTTTCGCCCCAGCAGCAGACAAGCGCCGATTCGCCGCGCGTCTCTCCTGGCAACCACGACCGGCTGCATACTCAGCTTTCCACTCGCTACGCCCGACCACAACACCAGACTCTCTTGCACTGCAGCAGGCACGAGCAGCCCGCTGTGCTACTGAGACATTGCCGCCCCCGCGATAAACAGCGAGCCACTTCCATAACAACACACTCGTTCAACCACCCCATCTGCACCTAGTGCATCGACGTCAACCGTATTTCGCGGCAGCACGACTACGAGCAATCCGACTCTGCCGCTCCTAATGCCCATTGTTTGAGGTACGACGACCCCTCCGACGCCCGCCGTTTCAGCATTGGCGGCCCCTTGCGCGACAGTTATTGACAGCTCGCCTCGCAGATTTACATCCCACTCTAATAGCTTCCCACGATGTCCGGACATCCACAGGGAGGCCACTACGATGACGGCTACGGCCAGACTCAAGGCCACGCCCAGGGCCAGCCTCAGGGCCAGGACGCCTACTACCACGACGACCAGTACGGCCAGTATCACGACGACGCCCACGGCGCCCAGTACCCGCAGCAGGGCCAGCACACCGATTCCTACTATGACGAGCAGTGCGTATAGACCCTTAGCGATGTGCTCGATCGATTGCTAACAGCCATGCAGAGGTTACTATGACGGCCAGCAGGGCGGTCAGTACCAACAAAACGGCTACTACGACGAGCGCGGCCAGCAGGGCTACCAAGACGAGTACTACAACGACCAGTACTACGACCAGGGTGGTGCCCAGGACGGCTACGCAGCCAACGGCCAGCAGCCCCGTCGCCGTCAGCACGACTCTGAGGAAGACTCTGAAACTTTCAGTGACTTCACCATGCGTTCCGACATGGCTCGTGCCACCGACATGGACTACTACGGTCGCGGGGACGAGAGGTACAACAGCTACGCCGAGGGCAACCGCGGCTACCGTCCCCCTTCGTCTCAAGTTTCGTATGGTGGCAACCGCTCGTCAGGTGCTTCAACGCCAATCTACGGCATGGACTACTCCAACGCCCTTCCCGCCGGACAGCGCTCTCGCGAGCCTTACCCGGCGTGGACTGCTGAAGCCCAGATTCCCTGCACCAAGGAGGAGATTGAGGACATCTTTCTCGACTTGACCGCTAAGTTCGGTTTCCAGCGTGACAGCATGCGCAACATGTACGACCACTTCATGACCCTGCTCGATTCGCGTGCGTCCCGCATGTCGCCGAACCAAGCGCTTCTGTCGCTGCACGCCGATTACATCGGTGGAGAGAACGCCAACTACCGTCGATGGTACTTCGCGGCTCATCTCGATCTGGATGATGCCGTCGGCTTCGCCAACATGAACCTTGGAAAGGCCAACCGCCGCACCCGCAAGGCTCGCAAGGCCGCCAAGAAGAAGGCCAGCGAGAACCCAGGCAACGAGCAAGAGACTCTCGACGCTTACGAGGGCGACAACAGTCTGGAGGCGGCTGAATACCGCTGGAAGACCCGCATGAACCGCATGTCGCAACACGACCGTGTTCGTCAAGTCGCCCTATATCTTCTCTGTTGGGGAGAGGCCAACCAGGTCCGTTTCATGCCTGAGTTGATGTGCTTCATTTTCAAGTGCGCCGACGACTGGCTAAACTCGCCTGCTGGACAAGCTCAGACAGAGCCAATCGAGGAGTTCACCTACCTCAACAATGTCATCACGCCGTTATACCAGTACTGCCGTGATCAAGGTTACGAGATCCAAGATGGCAAATACGTCCGTCGCGAACGCGACCACGCAGCCATCATTGGATACGATGACATGAACCAACTGTTCTGGTACCCAGAGGGTCTCGAGCGCATCGTATTTGAGGACAAGTCTCGTCTTGTCGACATTCCACCGGCTGAGCGCTACGCAAAGTTGAAGGATGTCCTCTGGAAGAAGGTCTTCTTCAAGACATACTACGAGCGCCGTTCGTGGTTCCACATGGTTATCAACTTCAACCGTATCTGGGTCATTCATCTGACTTCCTTCTGGTTCTACACGGCTTTCAACTCGCAACCTCTCTACACCAAGGGTTACGAACAACAACGAGACCAGAAGCCCGAGAAGGCCGCTACCTTGTCCGTAGTTGCTCTCGGTGGTACCATTGCCTGCTTCATCCAGATCTTCGCTACTATCTGCGAGTGGTGCTACGTTCCTCGACGATGGGCTGGTGCTCAGCATCTTACGAAGCGTCTCTTGTTCCTTATCCTGTGCTTCGTCGTCAACATTGCCCCTAGTGTCTACATTCTTGGTATGGACAAGCGCACCGGTACTATCGCCAACGTTCTCGGTGGTGTTCAGTTCGCTATCGCTTTGGCCACCTTCGTGTTCTTCTCGCTCATGCCTATCGGAGGTTTGTTCGGCAGCTACCTGACACGCAACTCTCGCAAGTATGTTGCAAGTCAAACGTTCACTGCCAGCTACCCTCGCCTCGCCGGCAACGACATGTGGATGTCTTATGGCCTCTGGGTCTTGGTCTTCGCTGCCAAGCTTGCTGAGTCGTACTTCTTCCTGACTCTGTCGATCAAGGACCCTATTCGCATCCTGTCACACATGAAGAAGCCCTCTTGCCTTGGAGACGCCATCATTGGTAACATCCTCTGCAAGTACCAGCCTCGAATCTTGCTCGGTCTCATGTACTTCATGGACTTGATCTTGTTCTTCTTGGACTCTTACCTGTGGTACATCATTGCGAACATGTTGTTTTCCGTCTCTCGGTCTTTCTACTTGGGTGTCTCGATCTGGACACCATGGAGGAACATCTTCTCTCGTCTGCCCAAGCGTATCTACTCAAAGGTTCTCGCCACCACCGACATGGAGATCAAGTACAAGCCCAAGGTCCTCATTTCTCAGATTTGGAACGCTGTGGTCATCTCCATGTACCGCGAGCATCTCCTTGCGATCGACCACGTCCAGAAGTTGCTTTACCACCAGGTTCCTTCCGAGCAAGAGGGCAAGCGCACTCTGCGTGCTCCTACCTTCTTCGTGTCCCAGGAAGATCACTCCTTCAAGACTGAGTTTTTCCCCGCTCAGAGCGAAGCCGAACGCCGTATCTCTTTCTTCGCTCAGTCGCTGTCGACTCCCATTCCCGAGCCTCTACCAGTCGACAACATGCCCACATTCACAGTCTTGATTCCCCACTACGGTGAAAAGATTCTATTGTCTCTCCGTGAGATCATTCGCGAGGACGAGCCTTACTCTCGTGTCACTCTTCTTGAGTACCTCAAGCAGCTTCACCCTCACGAGTGGGACTGCTTTGTCAAGGATACCAAGATTCTTGCCGATGAGACCTCTCAATTCAATGGTGACGACGAAAAGGGCGAGAAGGACACCGCTAAGAGCAAGATTGACGATCTTCCTTTCTACTGCATTGGTTTCAAGTCCGCCGCGCCTGAATACACCCTCCGCACTCGTATCTGGGCTTCTCTTCGTTCGCAGACTCTTTACCGTACCATCTCTGGTTTCATGAACTACAGCCGCGCTATCAAGCTTCTCTACCGCGTAGAGAACCCTGAAGTCGTCCAAATGTTCGGTGGCAACTCTGACAAGCTTGAGCGTGAACTCGAGCGTATGGCTAGGCGCAAGTACAAGATCTGTGTATCTATGCAACGTTACGCCAAGTTCAGCAAGGAAGAACGCGAGAACACCGAGTTCCTCCTCCGTGCATACCCCGACCTTCAAATTGCCTATCTGGATGAGGAGCCTCCCATGAACGAGGGCGAGGAACCGCGTATCTACTCTGCTCTTATCGATGGTCACTCTGAGCTCATGGACAACGGCATGCGTCGTCCCAAGTTCCGCATTCAACTCTCCGGCAACCCAATTCTTGGTGATGGCAAGTCCGACAACCAGAACCACTCCATCATCTTCTACCGAGGAGAGTACATCCAGCTCATCGACGCCAACCAAGACAACTACCTTGAAGAGTGCCTGAAGATTCGCAGCGTCCTCGCTGAGTTCGAAGAGATGACAACTGACAATGTCTCACCTTACACTCCTGGCCTTCCCAGCTCTAACTTCAACCCTGTCGCCATTCTCGGAGCCCGTGAATACATTTTCTCCGAGAACATTGGTATCCTTGGTGACATCGCTGCCGGAAAGGAGCAGACGTTCGGTACTATGTTTGCTCGTACTTTGGCCCAGATCGGTGGTAAGCTCCATTACGGTCATCCTGATTTCCTCAACGGTATCTTCATGACAACACGTGGTGGTGTCTCCAAGGCGCAGAAGGGTCTCCATCTCAACGAGGATATTTACGCTGGTATGAACGCTCTTCTCCGCGGTGGTCGCATAAAGCACTGCGAGTACTACCAGTGTGGTAAGGGTCGTGATCTTGGTTTTGGTTCCGTCCTCAACTTCACCACCAAGATTGGTACAGGTATGGGAGAGCAGATGTTGTCTCGCGAGTACTACTACATGGGTACTCAACTTCCTCTCGACCGATTCCTGTCCTTCTACTACGCCCATCCCGGTTTCCACATCAACAACATGTTCATTATGTTGTCGGTTCAGTGCTTCATGTTCGTACTCATCCACCTCGGCGCGCTCAACCACGAGACGATTCTCTGCCACTTCAACAAGGACCTTCCCATCACCGATCCTCAGTGGCCCAACGGTTGCGCCAACTTGGTACCCGTATTCGACTGGGTCTCGCGTTGTATCGTTTCCATCTTCATCGTGTTCTTCATCTCTTTCGTTCCCCTTGTGGTCCAAGAGTTGACTGAGCGTGGTTTCTGGCGTGCCGCGACTCGTCTCGCAAAGCACTTCTCCTCCGGATCGCCCTTCTTCGAGGTTTTCGTCACTCAGATCTATGCCAACGCTCTCCACACCAACTTGTCCTATGGTGGTGCTCGTTACATTGGTACCGGACGTGGTTTCGCGACAGCTCGTATCCCCTTCGGTATCTTGTTCTCACGATTCGCCGGTCCTTCCATCTACATTGGAGCCCGTTCGTTGATGATGCTGCTGTTTGCCACCATCACAGTTTGGGGTCCATGGCTCATCTACTTCTGGGCATCCCTGTTGTCCCTGTGCTTGGCACCGTTCCTCTTCAACCCCCATCAATTCTCATGGGACGACTTCTTCATCGACTACAGGGAGTACCTTCGCTGGCTGTCTCGCGGAAACACCCGCTCGCACAGTGCCTCCTGGATCGGATACTGCCGTCTCTCGCGTACGCGTATCACTGGTTTCAAGCGCAAGGCTCTCGGTGACCCGTCCGCCAAACTTTCCGGTGATGTCCCTCGTGCTCACTTCACGAACATCTTCATGAGCGAGGTATTCGGACCCCTTGTCTTGGTCGCCATTACCATCATCCCCTACTTGTTCATCAA
Source organism: Alternaria triticimaculans (assembly GCF_023758025.1). NCBI lineage: Eukaryota > Fungi > Ascomycota > Dothideomycetes > Pleosporales > Pleosporaceae > Alternaria > Alternaria triticimaculans. Next base: position 2,484,091 of record NW_026055959.1, read on the forward strand.
CGCTCAGACTGGTGTCAATGACAACCGCCACAAGGAAGATGAAAAGACAGACCTGAAAGATCCCGAGGCGTCCGGTGCTCTGGTCCGTATCGGACTCATTGCATTCGGTCCCATCGCCATCAACGCTGGTGCTCTTCTGGGCTTCTTCGCTTTGGCTTGTTGCGCGGGTCCTCTGCTCAGCATGTGCTGCAAGAAATTCGGTGCCGTTCTGGCTGCTATTGCGCACGCCATTGCTGTTCTCGTCCTCCTCATCTTCTTTGTTGTTCTCATGTTCCTTGAGGGCTTCAGCTTCCCCAGAGCTTTGTCTGGTATGATCGCCGTCGTCGCTATCCAGCGCTTCTTCTTCAAGCTGATCATCACGCTTGCTCTCACTCGTGAGTTCAAGGCCGACACCGCCAACATTGCCTGGTGGACCGGAAAGTGGTACACTATGGGATGGCACACAATTTCTCAGCCTGGTCGTGAATTCCTCTGCAAGATCACAGAGTTGGGCATGTTCGCCGCCGACTTCATTCTCGGCCACGTGCTCCTCTTCTTCATGCTTCCGATCTTGTTGATCCCATACGCCGACAAGGGTCACTCTGTCATGCTGTTCTGGCTGCGACCTAGGTATGTTCCCTCATAACTCGTTCAATTGACATCCGCTAACACGTAACAGTCGTCAAATTCGTCCTCCGATCTACTCGCTCAAGCAGACCAAGCTTCGCAAGCGTCGTGTCATCCGCTACGCTATCCTGTACTTTGTCCTCCTAGTCGTCTTCTTGTGCTTGATCGTTGGCCCAATCGTCGCCGGCAAGTACATCAAGCTGGACGTCGGCCTGCCTCTGTCAATCTTGCAGCCTACTGGATACAGCAACAACGACACCACAAACACCCCTACCGGATCATGTGTCAACGGCATGAAGTGTCCATTATGGAACGATGGTGCTGCCACAGGTGGAGGTGATGCCGGTGGTGCCGCTGCGACCGACGATGCCGCTCGCCGATTCCGTCGGTACATGGCATACTAAAAGCACATAGCGCGAATCGTTGTTTACTGCTTTCGCAGCCTGCATTGTACAATATTGGCAAATCATGAGCGTGGCGACATGGCTTGGTCCCATAATGATTGTAATATCCACTACAGCATTTCCTTCGTTTTAGGCGTTCTACGGCGGGCTACATCCACCTGCTTTCTCTCTTTCTGAACACATTGGTGTCCGCCTATGGCGCGGACTTGACTGCACATACACACGAAGGGGCTGTTTTGGTTCATCATGGAAGGCGAATATGTTAGAAAGTGAATTCATTACATAGATATATTGATGTCTTAACAACTACGACCTTCTTTCCTGTGACTTTATGCTCTCGTGCATCCTCTAATGTCGTTTTTGTGGGTTTGCAGGCCCAATTCATTGCTCCAGGTGGCTGCCTTGGTTACTGTTTTTTACTCACGCTACTCCGTAGGCCAAGTGAAGTAAAGGGCCTCTTTCACTTTGTACAGCTTCAACTCCGGCCCTTGGATGAACCTTACAGCTCATCGTGATATCTACGTGAGAAGTCGCTTTTCTCTGGTAGCGTGTATTCACTTTCGCTACTTGAAATTCGCTGATGTCATACCTTGAGCTATTCCCCCATATATCCTCGCATACTGAGACCTTTGGGTGGGCCGCTGGAGCACGAGCAGAGAACCAAGCTTTTGACGTTTTGCAGCCCATTCATCCAGATTGCCATCAGTGTGGTGTATTCATAAGTATCAACCTAGGCAGGTAATTTGCATGGTAAAGACAGGAACGCAAAGAGACAAGCGAAGCGATCCTAGTGGCGTTTGACGACATGCCCTGAGATATTTTGCCTTGTTCTCTCTAGGCACAACGATGTCTCGAGGTTATTGATTTGCTACACAGTCATCTTTGGTTGTACAAAAGATTGATCCGAGGTATCACTGGGTTCAGTCATTAGTGGGGATCGTCGAAACAGCCCATGAGACATGGCTCTGGGGACACCTTGTTTGCTGGCGATTATTCATGCAGGGCATGGTAGACTGTGATGCACTCATACAAGATAGGCTCAGTTTGGGCTCATTGACTAGCTCGAATCCATTAACCTGTGGATGACTCTGTTTGCTATCCAGCTCAGTGAAGAAAGATGATTGGCTAAGTTGCCTATAATCCTTGGTTCAATTGTATATCTACTATTTTGTACATAAGACGCTGCCCAAGCGTCATGCAAGGTGAAGGGTCGGTCCTTGTTGCCTGCTGAAGCTATAGAGGCGAATAGGGTAATGACAACAATAGTTGACTGCATGATACAAGCAGAACAGGCTCACAAGTGAGAGCCTTGGAGGTAGTGGAAGATATTTGGACTGAGAAGTAATGATGAGAGGAGATACTTCATTTGGCGAGGCAACGGACAAGTCCTTCTGCACCATTCCTTCTGCACCGTCGAAGTGGCTCTAAATCACATTAAAAGCATCACACGAGAGACTACTAACCGAGACGAAGTCTCCTGCCCGTTATGTAACCATTTCTCTTCTCGACTAATAGATCCCGCCTAGTTAGGATCCGGACCCTTGGGAAGGTAGTATGAGTATGCATGGTGGCCTCGGCCGGTGCAAGAAAAAGGCTCAACTGGTTGCCTGACGCCCTGCAAGGGTTTAGAGTACTAGAGGGACGAAGGATCAATGAAGTCTAGAGTACCTAGGTAGTGTCGATGGACGGGAAAGTATGCGAGACTGGTGATTGGTTGGTGGAGCATCTTTCCAACTGCTTCCGAACTCGACATGCCGCAATTGCGTACAAAAAGTCACTATTGGGAGGCTATAGAGAGGTCTCGAGGGCTACCTGGAAGTTTGGTCAACAGACACACGCGCTGCACACACGGAGCTAACCGCTTTAGGACGGCATTCCCGGCGTCGCCGCAACATTGCCCAGGTGAACCCCCAAACATCAAGGAGGTACCATTGATAACACAACCAGCAATATGGACCTGCATGAGATACAGAATGTTACTGCGCGCTTCATCGCCGACGCCAATACGCAGTTCAATCGCATACCCGGCTCCGCCATCGCTGTTCGCTACATCAAGTCGAGTTACCAGAACGACCCCGTTCGCAGCGCGGTAGAGCTGTTCCTGTTCCTCTTCGCCGTGCGCTACCTACTTGCACCCAAGTATAGCACGAAGAAGAAGGTTCAACTTACGGATGAGGTGTGTTTTGCGCCTTGCAGACAGGCTGACCGACATGGTGGGCTGACAAGGAAATAGGAGATCGACGAATTGGTCGAAGACTGGACGCCAGAACCGCTTGTCGCGCCCACTACTGCCCTCGAGGAATTGGACAACGAGAAGCGACCCATCATTGTTGGGTATGGAAAACGCCCTTCCCAGTGTTCCGAGCCAATGCTAATGAGCGCCGCGCAGACCGACCGGCCCCAAGTCGAAGCTCTCCAATGGCCGCACCGTCACGAACCTTGCCTCGTACAACTTCTACAACTTCCTCTCCAACGATGTTCTCAAAGACAAAGCCATTCAGACCCTGCGCACATACGGTGTCGGCCCCTGCGGACCCCCTGGTTTCTACGGCACACAGGATGTTCACATGAAGACCGAAGCCGACGTCGCTGCACACCTCGGTGTCCCCGCCTGCATCATCTACGCGCAATCCTTCTCGACCATAAGCAGTGTGATTCCCAGTTTCAGCAAGAGAGGAGATATCATCGTCGCGGACAAGGCGCTCAACTTCGCTGCGCGCAAGGGCATTCAAATCAGTCGCAGTACTGTCAGGTGGTTCGAACACAATGATATGGAGGATCTGGAGAACGTACTCAAGAAGGTTGTCAAGGAGCAGGCCAAGAAGCCGCTCACCAGACGTTTCATCATCACCGAGGGCCTGTTTGAGAACATTGGGGATGTGGTTAACCTGCCAAAGATCGTACGTCCATCGCGTGTCCATGCTGATTATCAAGGTGACAGATTGGCTAACCGTTTTTCTAGGTCGAACTCAAACTGAAGTATAAGTTCCGTCTCATCCTCGACGAAACCTGGTCCTACGGCGTCCTCGGTCGCACCGGCGGCGGCGTCACCGAAGCGCAAAACGTCGATGCCGCAGAAGTAGACATGATCATCGGCTCGCTTTCTGGCCCTCTCTGCGCGGCAGGAGGATTCTGCGCCGGTAACGAAGAAGTGGTTGAGCATCAGCGCATCTCGTCCGCGTCATACACTTATTCCGCTGCCCTTCCTGCTTTATTGAGTACAACAGCGAGTGAAACAATCAGCCTGTTGCAACAACAACCGGATATCCTCGCGGGACTCAGGGACAATGTCAAGGCGATGCGGGGACAGCTGGACCCCAGGAGTGATTGGGTTAAGTGCAGTAGCTCAGGAGATAACCCCATCATGCTCCTTGTTCTCAAAGACGAGGTCATTGAGAACAAGAAACTGAGCATCGACGATCAGAACCAGATCTTCAGGGAAGTTGTTGACGAGGTACGTTCTCTCCGTTGTATTCCCGATTTCATCTCTAGGCAAGTCGCTAACAATCACAGTGCCTCGCAAACGGCGTCCTCATCACACGACTCAAGTCTTTCCCACTCGGCCTTGGACTGAACCCCCGCGACGCGGGCTGGCAACCTACACCCGCACTGAAAGTGTGCGTGACAAGCGGTCTGACAAAGAAGGAGACAGAGAAGGCTGGTACAATCATAAGGCATGCCGTCACCAAGATTGTAAGCCGACGGAAGTAGATCATGAAGCTGATGGGCATTGGGTTTTGGGCATTGCCAGCATGAAGGCGGCGTTTGGGCTTCGAGCATTTGCTGATGGCCTGTGTATATGTATGATATACTTCTTGTATAATTTCCTTGCCATGTATATCTCGTAATAGATAATATCTTGTTTAGAGCGACTGCAATAGTAGAAGGGCTTTTGTGCTAACTGTGCAACGCGCTGAGGCAAGACATTTCTCAATTTCCGCGCACAGTGCTGAGTAGGCAGATCCTAACCCCTCTGTTCAGGACACAGCCACATACTTGGATATGCTGAACAAAGAACTGCCGATGTAGAGAAACAATTGCCGCAGGCACGTGCGAATCACATGGCTGAGCCGGGCAGTGCAGCAGCACGGAAGTTTGCGTAGGACGAAAATGACGTTGGTCCCCAGCCGCCTTGATCTAGGCCCAAATTGCCCGGGGCACGTCACTGCCTACCTGCGCACACCAACAACAAGCTTTCTCCACGCAACAACCCTACCCAGACCCTTAACTTTCCCGCTCCCCCCTCTAGTTTCTGCCTTTGCGCAACACAAGACACCTCGATATCTCTGTCTTGATTCTTGCTTTGAAGCAAGCGGAAGCGGCCTATTGCACAGTACACACACACCCGCAACAACATCAAAACCATGTCGCAACGACGGAACGGCGGAGAGCCGCAGCCCAAGGACGAGATGCCCCCAGCGAAGGGTGAGGGTACGTTGGCAAAAGAACCCAACGCAATATATGGATTAGAAGGGGCTGACAGGAAGAACAGTGCAGGACAAGCAAAAAAGGCTCCTCTCGCAGGATGCTGGACATTTCTCTCTCGTGAGAGCTCTGCACGCCGCTGACTACATTACCGAGCTCAATGGTACGTTTCTCGATATCCATTCCGACACACATTTCCGCCAATTACGACGCGAAAGAACGAGAACCTGTACTAACAAGATATCCAGGCTTCTGCGGCGTAATGTCCATCATGTCCTCCCTCCGCTACTGCACGCAGTCAGACCCCTTCAACTACACGAACCTGTACTGGGCCCTCGGCTTCATCCCCCTCGGCCTCTTCTTCGACTTCATGGACGGCAAAGTCGCCCGCTGGCGCAAGAAGGCGTCGCTCATGGGCCAGGAACTCGATTCCTTGGCCGACCTCGTCTCCTTTGGTGTTAGCCCCGCCGCCGCTGCCTTTTGTCTCGGTCTGCGCACCCCCGTCGACCACCTGCTCCTGAGCTTCTTCGTGCTCTGCGGTCTTACGCGTCTCGCGAGGTTTAATGTTACGGTTGCTATGGTGCCGAAGGATGCGACGGGCAAGAGCAAGTACTTCGAGGGCACGCCGATTCCCATGTCGCTGGGTATCGTGCAGATCATGGCATACTGGGTGTACAAGGGCTGGACGTTGGAGCAGATTCCCATGGGTCTTTGGCTTGAGGGCACGGCGTTTGAGTTCCATCCTGTTGTTGCCATGTTCATTCTTCACGGATGTTTGATGGTTAGCAAGAGCGTCCATATTCCCAAGCCCTAGATTGCTGGAGCAGAGGAGAGAAGCTCAGCATTTTGTATGTGAGCCGCTGCGATTGGGACGATGGAAGTAATGGATCTTTGGCCTATAGAGAGGATAATCGGCTACTTTTGTCCTGTTAGTGAGACGCATGACGATGCTATGATAGATTAGCGGGCGTACAAAATACAATGATACCCTATTATCAAGAATTGCCTGAAACTGCACCATGTCTAGAGGAAATAGCGTTGGAAGGCAACTACCATGTCACTGCCAGTCCCTGTGAATTAAGAAGTCTATTCGAATTGTTACTATTACAGAGAAAGTCAAGTTCAATGACTGTGGTATCATGGTTCTAAATCTGCGATTCAAGCCTTCCTGAACCAACAACAGGAAGAGGAAAGTTCCATCAAACAGGACCGAAACAGCTTCTGACCCGGTACACCTCATGCCGACCTAAATGCTGCAAGGAGCCAAGCTCTCCAGAGATGGAGTATGCAAACATGCCGGAAAGGTACAAGATAGCTTGTCTGGAACCTCCACCAGGGCGATGGTAACGCAGGATGATCGTGTCTTGTGGCAACTGCTCGACGATCATGACGTCTATTTTGGTGTGGGCGACGATTGTCGCGAACGGAAGCAAGGAAAGTATGTCAAGTTGTGCAGTGATACAATCACCGCGTGATGATCAAAGAGAAACCGTCGAGCCATTGCGCGCAGGAGCCTGATATGCCGCCGATGGTGTAGCCACGAGGAGGGATGAGCGTGTGTCTGCATATTAGGGTTAGCTAGTATTTGTCAAGCCATGGATCTCATACATACCCGCTGCCACCATTCGGGTTTCCATACCACTCGCTCTTCCTCCCCAGGCTTGTTAGTATTTGTAGACCATCGATCCAAAGGCCAGCGCGCAGAGAAAAGCCCAGCAGCAGCTCTCCTTTCCGGGTATCCAAGGCAAACTCAGTCATGCTACCTCCTCGCTTGCCGAAAAGTTGGGTGTGTGTGTCTTCATACACAAATTCCAGTCCATCCACCGCGGAACCATGGTACACTTTGATGCTAAGCAAAAGCTTGGTTTGAATGTGGACGTAATCGAAGATGACTTCATGAGGCTGTGAACCCTGCATCTGGGAGTAGCCAAGCTTGCCACCGCGGTAGCCCCATCGCCCGTCCGGTATCTTGACACGGGAGTTCTTCTGGTTGGAAAGCTGACTGAAATCCTCCACCACGTGCTTGCCTCCACCCGCAGAGTAGACTTCGAGTTTCAGGCGCAACTTTTGCTTCTCTTTGGGTAACAAAGATCGAAGCGAGTTTTCTTCCAGTGCAACCTGTCGTGGATACTGGTTGTCCTGTTCAGGAAACTCTTTCCAGTAGTGACAAACCTCCTCTCCTTCGGTGTACAGCTCCACCCATGCGATGCCTGATTTCGAGGTTGCGATGACACCGCCTTGGCTAACATCGACTGTCCACACTTGGACACTGCCATCACCGTTGATGTTTGGGCCATCGATAGGTATGCGGAAACAGGGGTGAAATCGGAAACGGAGGACATCGAGCTTGTGCCATCTGCACTCGTCGTTTGGCAGGACTAGTCGCTGACCGGTTGACTTGGTGCGGGTTGAGTAGGGTTCTCGGCAAGTGAAGGTTCGGTTCAATGTAACGTAGTCGCGTAACATTACACCCGACTCTTGATGAGGACAACCAAAAAGATGACCCGTCTCATGCAGATGGGCACCGATGCCTATGTTGGCAGCTTCCCAGTTGCTTCCAGATTCGTTGCAATCATTGGCGACGAAGGCAGTGTTAGTTTGCGTACAGTCTTGGAAAGCCTGGAAAACCTCTTCGATGCTCGACGGATAGCTGTGGAGCGCATGCGAGCCAAAGATGGCTAGCTGTAGATCTCCAGTACCCCCGCCTAAAGCCGCATGTCCTCGAACTGTGTTCTCTTGCGTGTCCCAATGTGTGTCGAGAAACAGACAAGAGACGTAGTGTTTCTGGCCTGGTACCATGGGGAAGTAGTCTCTACATGCTTCTATGGCAATGTCGAAAAGTTCGTTCTTCTTGGTTCCTGGTCCGTACTGCTGTGCGCGTTCTAGGTCGCGTATTTCAGCGACAGACCTTCTTGAGCGTATAACGTGGATTTTGGCTTGCGTCCGGTATTGGTTGTGCTCCCAATCCTGGTAGCTTAGCGTTCCAGGTTCCCAGGCATCTTCAAATCGGAAGCAGCGTCGACCGAATCCGTAACGCTTCATTTGCTCGCCAGTAAAGGCTTGCCAAAGATACGCAGCCATACGAAATTTCTTGGTCGCAAGTTCGAGGCCGTTACCTTCTCGCTCGATGCGCTCTGGTGGGGCGTCGTACGTGCCAGGGGAATCATGCCCTAGTATGATCGCAAGCTGGAGAGGTGGCGAGTGCGACAATGGGAGGTAATTAATATTGATGAAGGAGGCATGTGAAGGGACGGAGGTGTTCGGTGAGGAAACCTTGGGCGAGGCAAAGTCAAGTCGGATCCTGTTCCAGCCAGGCTCCAGGTGCACCAAGGCCTTGAAGTAGGAGTCATGTACTGGCCAGCAAGTAGATGGGAAACGGCCCTGATGGTGATTAACCGTAAGTGTGCCGTCCAGCGGTTTGCTTTGTGCTTCACCGATCTGCCCGAATATGAGCAGCACTTGCTGGTGTACCCAGGAATTATCCGAGACCGATAGGATGCGCGGCGCGAGTAGCGAAGATCTATTAAACGAGCTGTTGGAGCCGGTCGAGGTAGGCGATGCTAAACCCTGGAGGTGCTGTTAGAGCAACGTCTTGTGAAGATGGCTACGATTTCTTACATTCATGCTATAACGCTTCACGGGGTCGACAGTCGGTCGCTGAGGTCGCGCAGGCGCAGGTGTAGGGCCATTGGTGAGGTCTTTGGTTTGAGTGTTGACTTCGTCGGTGGTAGAGGTGGCTGGCGTAGTAGAGGGCGTCGACGAGCCAACTTGAGAGGAGTTCAAGGTAGAGGCGGACACGCGATGGGCTAAGCCTTTGCCGTTCTGGGCGTCGGCACCATTTGCTTGCTTGTCGCCATTCTTGGACATGCGGCTGCTCTTCCTACCAAGGCTTCTGAGGAAAGACGGCATGGTGACAACTACGGCGCTGGTATACGGGTCGAATTATGAAATCATAGGCGTAGGTATCGTCCAAGGTCCAAAGTGGATATGTTCAGTGTCGTCTCAGTGAGGTACAGCGCAGGTAGGTAACGAGCGACAAGGAGGGCGCGGTTGTGGAGCTGTGAGGACGCGTAATACGGCGAGCGTGATAATCACTGATAGGGTGGGAACAAGCGAGCGGGAGAGTGTACTGGCAATAGCTATGTACTATGCGGGAAGCGAGTGAAAGCAGGATATGCAGTATGACGGGAGAGGGCAAAGAAAGCTGGTGGTGAAGAAAGTGGCAGCGCTGTCGAGGTGGAGAGGCAGCCGACGTGAAGTGCTGCAGCTCCGTCGATCCAAGCTAGCAGGACCGAACAGGTAGTTGTTCAATTGGGAAGGCTCTAGCGCCAAAGCAGGCCAGTTGGCAGGAATTGGCCTTGTTGCGCAACTGCGGGAGGACAACTAGTAAGAGTTGCGACTGTGGAGTCGAGCGCGAGCGCATGCGCATGGTGAGCAGGCGTTCGCGACTTCCTAGCGACTCAACGAATGACGTTGGTGCGCAACGTCCTCTAGCCGCTTTGGGACGGCAGGTCGTGATCTGACATGTGTATGCCATCCAGTGTCATGTCCATCAGCGCCGTGAGCGACAATGGCATGGCAGGCTGTCCGCCATTGACACACGCATGTGATGCGCATGCGGCGTCGAGGCATATGTGGTGGCCGGCCCCGTCACCGATTCTGCGCGTCGTCATCCGCGCATCCAGGTGGTGTAGCTCGAGAAGCAACGGACCTCGCCCGTTCCCCGAGGATGGCCTGCAGCGATAAGGCAAGGCGTGTCTGAAACATTCCCACGGTCCAGCGTTACCGATACCATACGGTACCTCTCCTGTCTTACTCAGCACGTTACCGCAGCCACCAGATGCGCGACCCCTGCCGCTCGCCAAACCCTCAGCAGCATAGGTTTTCTTTGTTGCAGGCGCACTCGGACAAGGCTCCAGCGCCGGATAGGAGCCCGCTATGGGGTCACTAAGGCTTTCGTGCCGCTTGCGACTCCTAGCACCTTGACTTCATCATCACTCCTACAACGCCCTGGCAAGTACGAGGCCTGTGCTGCCGCAGACTTTGAGGCTAGTCCGCTTGCATCGCCAGCTCCTCACATTCCTTGCCGGACCGTCACCTCAGCTCCGCCCACGTTTCGTCTGTAGCAGCTCTATCGAGACGTTCAGCGGGCCATATCACTGCTGGATCTCCCTGCCCCGTCGTCCAACCCAATTGCTCCGCCATGGCTGAACAGGATGAAGTCGCGAGCAAGGTCCTGCGAAGGGCCCAAGTCTCAAAGGTCCATCTCTCCGTCTGCAGCCCCTCGCCCTTTGTTTGCTAACCCGGTGCACTACAGATGACCCGAACGCTGCAGAACCGCCTCGCCCTGGCCAACGTCAAGATGAAGAACGGCTGGGAGAGCCTCAGCCTGGATGCCATTGAACCCGTCCTCGACGGCGCTGAGCGCAAACGTAAGCGCCCCGGCTCCAGCAACGAAGCCATGTCGGATGTTTCGAGCGTCTCCGAGCGCTTCTATCAACCCAGCGTCCTCGACTCCTCCCCACTCCAAGCCCCCATATTCTCCGACGATGTCCGACGATCCGTCAGCCGGTCCGTCAGCACAGGCAGTTACCTTCAAAACAAGCGGCCCCGTCAAGACCGGACAATGTACCCAGCATCGAGCAACCACGCCCGTGTCAAGGTGAGGACAGCCACCAGCGCTGCTACCTCATGGAAGAACAGCTTCCAACTGCCCGAGTCTTCGCCCGTATACCATCGCCGGCACGCACGTTTCGGTCGTCAACATGTCCCTAGCCTTTCTTTCGTCTCCGAAACCTCGACCGTTCCCGATCCACACTCGCCCCTACTCTCCGAAGACGACGACGAAGACCTACCTATCACATCCTTCTCTATCAACAGATCGCACTTTTCCCTCGACCGATCGCACTTCCAGTCATCGCCGCCGCCACAGAGGGCCCCACGCACGCCGCCCCCTGATGTAGCTCGCTCAGCACGTCTTCGACAACGTGGATTCAATGCTGCCGGCGCAGCTCGGGAAGGAAAACAAGGAGATGACGATGCAAACCTCTTGATGTACCTGGCTACATCACCGACGCCAGTCCGTCCAGGTCACCAGAAGCCGCAGATGCTTGCGCCATCGACTCCACCACCCAAGGCGACACCTCTTCCCTCGTCGATGATGTCCACGCCCGGCGGTGGCGGCTCTCACTACATGGGTTTCGGACTTGCGACACCGTCAACAAACCTCAATTTTGCCGAGTTCCTCAACATGTCGCCGAGTCCTGCCCAGGCCAATGCATCGTCATGGAACCGCACCCCTGTGGCCACACGAACACCTGCTGCCGTCCGAGAAGCACGACGTCACCTCAACTTCGATAACATTGGTCCTCCTGGTGACGCTTCCCATATGAACGCTCATGTTGGAAGAATGGACGGTCCAATGGACCTTGGCGGAGAGCTCATCTCGTGATCCTCCCATCTTCTTCCACACACAGCCCAGCACTCATGTGGGCACGACGCAACGACACCAGGGCGACATTAAGCATGCGCAGTGCATCGCCCCGCCACCAACACACCCAATACCGCTATCGAATGGCGCCTTCTTTCTTCACTTACTTTTGATTCCTTGATAAGCATGGCGTTTACAGAGGCAAGACCTCTTTGGTTATGGAAGGCATCATCGACACAACCCATGCATAACTGCATACGTTTCCTACGTTATCTTTCGCAAGTACCGCCCAACCGCCCCTTGGCGGCAAAATCAAGCTAGCAACAACGCAAGCGCTTTGTATCACCCTTCACGCATATCCCCGTTTGAACACTTTTTTCCAGCGACTGTATTCTAAGCAATTTTCTGTTCATTTGTTTGCTATCAGCTCAGCACAGCATAGTATAGCAGTATCACATTACGCGAGCGGTAGATTGGGACCGACGGCCTAGCCAGGCACCTCCGAAATGCAACTGCATTTTGGGGTTTGGTCATGTAGGCGAATAATAAGATGCATTGAATGATAAAGTGCCGTACATACTTGTTTCCTGGTCTCGCTAATGCACTGTGGGAAGGCTGTGTACGATAGCGAATCATCGCTACGCCACACGTCTGCATTTCCAACCACTACAACCACTTGTCTGAAAGCTATGCGGCAAATGCGAACATGATCAACGGTTTGCAGCAGTGTGAAGTACACTAAAGGTCCTATGCACCCTTCACGAGCGGCAACACCTGGGTGTTACAACGACGACGCCGCCCTTCCCATCACACCATCACGTATTACCTGCATGTACCCTACATACACAGAACAACACATCAATTCAAAAGATCTCGAACCACTGCACCCCAGGTAAGAGTCATAAAGCTCTACAAGGAGCAGCCAGCCACAGACCCCTCCTCCTAACCTCCGCATATTCCCACAGCCAATGAAGTCTGCCCAAACCGACGCGCTCCAGAAGTCGCCGACGCGTTTCGTGCCAACTTCGTGTCCGAGTCGCAGCGTCTTGATTGGTCACGGCGCTGGTGAAAGGCGAGGCCAGCCCTTGTCGCCAAGGGTAACCATTAAGCCCCAATTTGGAAGCGTGGCTGGTATTGAAACGTGATGATGTAAGAATGCGCGGCTGGGAAATCTATCTGTACGGTGTGGATTCGTGACGGGATGATCGCCGATTTAGTGGGTGTTAGGCCCGTGGCTGGTAGTGCATGGGCGCGGGCGGCTTGGGTAACGAACGGGATTAATACACCTCACTTCTGATAAATGCGTCGGCTGGGTGATGGCGGAGGACGGGACGGGTCACGCATGCATTGTCAAGATGACCATTTAATGTTGATCTTAAAGAAGCAAAGGCATAGGTCACTGCTATCGCGCCTCCCAGGGCTAAAGATTGAAGTTCCTTTTCTCGCCCTTCGTACTTCTTTTGCCCAGTGCCCAGGTCCACGTATTAGCCTCGAATCCAGAGGACCCGCGGCTCCATCTCCGGGCAAGACCAAGACCCGGGACTCTTTTTGTCGGTGCGAAATGGGGGTTCTACCAAACCTGCTTTCGGTGGTGCATTGTCTGTGTTCGTATTTTATCCTGGCTATGAGGGAATTAGGATTGGTGCTTATGATGGCGTTCCTAGCTTCCGCGGAGAGAGAGGATCAGATTGGGAATCAGATGCAGGGCGAAATGTGAAATGCAGGTCGAGTCGCGGTACCAGTCGTAATCACACCGCGAGTTCCATGGTGGATGAGGCTCTTCGTGCCTGAAAGATTACGATTCCCATGGGAAGAAATGGGTGTATGCCCTGCAGATGGCTAGCAGTCTGCAACCGTCCCATGGTAGCCTGACAGCATGTTGGCAGTTGTTAGGGCAAGAGTAACTTCTTCTGCTTCAATCGATTATTATGGAAAATGCATTTTGCTATTATTCATCATACAGATCTGATAGCCTGAAGATCCATCATTCCTGCTACGTTTCCTTACATTCACCCATCTTTCCATACTATGCGTCCCATCGGTATCTCGTAATGAAGAAAAAGAACATTGCCCTAACGCCGCCGCTATTGCTGGAAATCACGCAATATGCGCTTCTTTCATGTACACAGGGCCATTGTCAGAAAGCAGAAAATAAGACACAAAGAAGATGGACAAGAGTCCTAAGAAGAGCAGGAAGTTGGTGGGTCTGAGCCGTTAGATCACCTAGCATACGTGTTCGAGTTGACTTGGCTCGCCATAACCATCATCCACACGAGGAATATGCTTCCGATGATCCAGAAAGCGAACTCGGCTTGCCAGCATTGGCCTGTCTACTGTTAGCCATATGTCTCTTCACTTGTCCGAGTGGTTTCAAACACCAAGAATACTTACAGATATTCCTCTGCTGCAGGAATGCCAATGTATCCATGTTCGGCCCATCCACGTCGTTGTTGAAGACGTATGTATTGCACTGGTTGTTGATGTTGGGTCCGGCGAAAAGTTGTATCGCGGTTCCGATGATTCCGGCGATGAAAAGGACGAGGAGGATGAAGGAGAGGAGCATCATAGTGCCTGGGAGGAGTTTCCGTTGCGCGATGAAGACGATCTCGATAATGATGAAGATTATGGCCAGAGTGCCAACTGTGACGCCGTAGGGCATTATCCTGTTAAAGGAATTAGCAAAGCATTCATATGTATACCTCGCTCACTATGCTGGCCGCATAGGAGGTTGTAGAGTGTACATACCATGGCGTCCCCAGTCCCATCCGATCTTGTATCGCCATAAACTGCGCATTCACTCCCAATATTGTTCCGGCTGTTGCAAGCATGACAATCGTCCAGATGTTCAGCTGTAGGTCGGGCCAGTAGTACTTCTCCCGTACTACTACCGCTGAGCCCACAACTGTGCCTGAATGTCCTGCGCGAGCCATTGTATCTTTCTGTCGCGCCTCGGCGGCTAAGTCGGGAGGGTTCTGGTGAATGCGATTGCGGGCAGGCTTGCGCTAGAGTGTTCTTGCTGTGGCGTTCGATATGCGCAACGGTGGTAGTTCGCCGGTGCAACGGTTCTTCGAGTCCAGAGTTCTTGCGCTTTGAGCTACAGAGCCTCGTGTCGTTGATTTGCTATGCCGCCTATCCGCAGATTAGGCTTGGGACTTGGCGCTGTCGCAACGTTTCCCTTCTCCTATACCGCGAAAATCGGGGTGCTTTTTCGCTCCCGTTCTCAATTGCTTTTGTCGCGAAAGTATCACGAGTCTTTGCGCTCGCGGTCGTGTAGTGCGTGCGATGATGGATGACGTTACAGGTAACCTCAGCAACGTGCGAGGGTGTTGCGGGGCGGATGCGGAGGTCTCGGAGGTGCCTCAACAGTGAACACTTCCTTCAGCGTGATGTTATCGTGGACGGGAGAATCAGGAAAGATGTTTGCGGAGACGCGGGGAATAGAATGATGGAAATTGCGAATGCACGATGCTGAAATTGCCAAAGCCCCTGTTGTTGTGGTCCGAGGAACCTTCATGGCAGCCCAGCCTCCCAAGCTGGGATGGGGCTGGGAACGAGACTATTGGACCGGCGCAAACATCCCTTTGCTACAAACCTGGCATGTTGACATGGCTCCAGTGTTTGACAGTTGTGACGTCTGATTTATTGTCTACTGTTGGTTTCTTCGAAATTAGCATTGACTGGTCTGCGGATGTTTTTCATGTTGATAATAAGCCATGCGGCTCACTGCAGCAGCGCGTAAACTATACTACAGAGCCACCCAATGCAAACAGGCATCTAGGTACGGATCACTCATGGTATACATCCATACAGCTGTATATAGCAAGTTCGCGTTTGGCAGACCTTCCAGATGTGCAACACTTTTGGAAGCGCTCTTTCATGGCTGCAGTGAACAACTACCAGTCTGACGAACAGACCGTAGTCTAGCGATTTCCAAAACAACAGCTCATACTAGCGTAGCGCACCGAGTGCATTCCTGTGATCTTTGCCGTGTAATCGATAAGCCTGGCTTGCGGCGTCTTGCGAGCGTTTCCCGCACGGTCGCTGGCGTCGAACTCTGCTCTAGGAAATGTTTCAGTCGCCCAAATGCATCGGGCAGGTTGGACTTCAGAGTAATTTGACTAGAAAATATAACGCGCACATCCTTTACAAGATGTCCATAGCATGGCGCCATGTCTAGACATGATACATTGGCCCCATCAACTCCAAAACGCCTCAAATGATCATGGTATCGGTAGGTAATCGTAGGATCGAGCCGAAACGGCAGCGCAAACGGTTGCGCATTGCCAGCGTGTTCCGAATGAAGTGGTGACCGTCCCGGATCGAGGCACTTAGTATCCTCCTCGGCCACGTCCACCAAAACCACCACCGCCGCGTCCACCTCTTGAGAAACCACCACCACCGCCGCCGCGACCGCCGAATCCACTTCCTCCACGGCCACCGAAACCGCCGCCACGTCCAGGAGGTCCACCACGTCCCCGGGGTGCTCCACGACCACGACCTCCGAAGCCACGAGCTGCGCCACGAGGAGCTCCACGACCGGCACCGGCGGCCCTCTTGGGTTTCGTAACACCACCGACGGGCTTAGGCTTGGGAAGGAATCTAAGGGAATTAGCGCAAAAATCCCAAATGCATCTGAACCGGCTCACCTGTCAAGAGGGAGCAGCTTGTCGCCTCCAATGTAGAATTTGTCGCCAGCCTTGAAAGACTTGGCTTGTATGCCCTCTTGAGGCTTGATGGTGAAGTAGACCTGGTTCAACGGGCCGAGGATTTCGTCGACTTTGCCGATGGGTGTCTGTAGCTGGGTCAGCCGGTCATCCTTGTCTTTTCCCGTCGCGGTATATGTACCTTGTTCTCCAGGTAGATGGGCGCGTTGAAGTAGGGGATCTTTGTGTTTATGGATTCGCAGAACATCTCGTTTTCGCAGTCGTGAACGAATTTGCCCATTTCTAGCATGGTCATTAGCGCTTTGCTTGACCGTGTGATCGCGCCACGTACCGATGACAGTGTCTGGGGGTCCGAAAGAGCCTCCTCCAAAACCACCGCCGCGTCCTGTCGCGCATTAGCTAAAAGTCGTGTAGAGCTCCAGACATGCTACACACCTCCACGAGGAGTAAATCCACCACGTCCGCCGAAGCCGCCGCCGCGACCGCCACGAGGAGTTCCGCGAAATGCCATGTTGTTGGTGATGTTGAATGTGGATCGGTGCGCGAAAGGTGAGCTTGGTCTAGAGCTTCGCGAAAAGTTCGACTGAAAATGAAGTTGCAGATAGCGCGGCCAATCGGTACCACGTTTCGCCGGTGGCTCCTTCCGCCGCATGCAACCCCACCAAATGCGCCTCCTAAAGGGCTAAGTGGGCTGTCGTGCGCGCGCATCTTTTTGGCATTGTGACTGAGTCTGACGTTGCTTTGCTTTCGGACCGGACTCTGCACACCGAGCAGGAGTCACCATAGCGCCCGTATCTATTATAGATCTACTGCACTCCTATCACACCCCCGAGTTGCAGCACCTCGCATACGACTGAGTCACAGCTCATACAACCCCGCCCAACGCGCCTGAGACTCGACAACACCAACAACATGGCGGACGCAGTCAAGGATGCAGTCAACTCGGCTGTCGAGGGCGTCAAGAACTTGGCCGTAGATGCCGAGAAGAAGGTCGAGCAGAAGGAAAACAAGGCCCCCAAGCCCAAGAAAGAGAAGAAGGCCAAGGGCGATGCTGGTGATGGTCGTCCATTGATGCTCGACCCTGCGCCGGCCTTCATCGACCACCGCATCCAGATCTTCGAGAAGCTCAAGGCGAAATACGACGAAGAGATAGCCCAAAAGCCCCGCGGTACGCTCCTCCCATAATGCCGCCGATTCCCAGTACTGACACATCACGCCTTGCAGAGAAGATCACCATTACCCTCGAAGACGGCAAGAACATCGAAGGAGAGTCATGGGTTACCAGTCCCGCCGACATTGCGCGAAACATCGCGAAGAGCTTATTCGAGCGCACCGTCGTTGCGCGTCTGGACAAGGGCACACCGGATGAGACCTTGTGGGATCTCGAGCGACCTTTGGAGAAGAGCTGCAAGCTTGAACTCCTACCATTCGACGACCCCGAGGGCAAGAAGGTCTTCTGGCACTCGAGCGCACATATCCTAGGAGAAGCATCGGAACGTAGATTTGGCTGCGACCTCTGCATCGGTCCTCCAATTGAGGACGGCTTCTACTACGAGATGGCTCTTCCAGACAACGCTGCAGTGGATCCTGCCGACCACAAGCCTCTCGAGACCATCGTCAACACTATTGTCAAGGAGAAGCAGCCATTCCAGCGCTTGACCCTCTCCAAGGACGACCTGTAAGATTGTCATCCCACGCATAAGAAGAATGCTAAAAGTTTCCAGACTCGAGATGTTCAAGTCGAACAAGTACAAGCAGCACATCATCAAGGACAAGATCGCCGACGGCACCTTCACCACCGTGTACCGAAACGGACCGCTGATCGATCTGTGCCGAGGACCACACGTACCACACACAGGGCGGATAAAGCAGTTCAAGGTCATGAAGAACTCCGCGTCATACTTCTTGGGTGACGCCAAGAACGACAGCTTACAACGTATCTATGGTGTCTCATTCCCCGATAAAGACGCAATGCAGGCCCATCTCAAGTTCCTCGAAGAGGCCGCAAAGCGAGATCATCGCAAGATTGGAAAGGAACAGGAACTCTTCTTCTTCCACGAATACAGCCCGGGTTCATGCTTCTTCCTCCCGCACGGTCAAATTATCTACAACACACTACAGGCCTTCCTGCGTGAGGAGTACTGGAACCGTGGGTACCAAGAGGTGGCATCACCAAACATGTACAACTCAGCGCTGTGGAAGATCTCTGGTCACTGGCAGCATTATGCGGAAGACATGTTCACCTTTGATGTTGAGAAAGAGAAATGGGCGCTGAAGCCCATGAACTGCCCTGGACATTGCCTGATATTCAAGCACCGCGAGCGAAGTTACAGGGAACTGCCCATTCGCATGGCCGACTTTGGTATCTTACATCGAAACGAGGCTAGCGGTGCGCTCACAGGTCTCACGCGAGTCCGTCGTTTCCAGCAGGACGACACTCACGTATTCTGTACCCAAGACCAAATCACAGAGGAAATCTTTGCACTTTTCGACTTCCTCAAGGCGGTATACGGAAAGTTCGGCTTCACATTCAAGCTGAAGCTAAGTACACGCCCGGAGGGTTTCCTTGGTGACATCGATACCTGGAACAAGGCAGAGGCCAAGCTGACGGACGCCTTGAACGAGTTCACAGCTGCCGGTGGTGGCGCTTGGGAGCTGAACCCTGGAGATGGTGCCTTCTACGGTCCCAAGATCGACATCACCATCTCTGATGCTTTGAAGCGAGAGTTCCAGTGTGCTACCATTCAGCTCGACTTCCAACTGCCCAACCAGTTTGAGCTCGAATACATGACGTCCGAAGTCATTCCCACAAAGTCCAAGGACCAGCCTCAGGCTCAGGAAGGCGGACACATTGAGCAGAAGAAGGAGAAGCTGGAAGGCGCCGACGTCACAATCCCCAAGAAGATCAAGGAGCCGCAACCAGGTTACGCTCGCCCTGTTATGATTCACCGTGCTATCTACGGATCCTTCGAGCGATTCATCGCGTAAGCTTCAGTCCCTACGAATTGCTCGAACATGTTCACTGACAAGAGTAGTATCCTCACAGAGCACTTTGCCGGACGATGGCCTTTCTGGCTCTCACCTCGTCAGGTCATGGTCATTCCCGTCATGCCTGGCGCGAACGACTACGTCAAGGAAGTACAGACAGCGCTCCGCAAACACCACCTCCACGCCGACATTGACATCAGCGGCAACACCATGCAAAAGAAGATCCGCACAGCACAACTCGCACTCTACAACTTCATCATGGTCGTTGGTGCCGAGGAACAGCAAGCAAGGGCTGTGAACTGGAGAAACCGTGACGACCAGGAGACACAACAGCGTGGTGTCATCGTGCCTCTCGATGAGGCGATAGAGAAGTTGGTCAAGTTGAGGGATGAGCGCAGCATCGAGAACAAAGTCTAAATTTTGAGTGGGAAGATATATCAGTAAGATGCATGGGAAGGCGTACGAGGTATGAAGATACGATTTGATGAAGGTGGAAAAAAGGTAGTGGAGTGTTTATGGACCTTCAGTGTCGGTTACAACATGGACCAGAAGTTGACCACAGCTATATCATCGCATGAATGATCTCGAATGAAGTACGTTTGAGCGATACCTGTTGCCCGCTATGCTCAGTATCTCGAGAGAGTCAGATGCCGTGGTTTGCCCAAACGAACATCTGTGGACAGCTGAGAAGATTACATCTTATTTAGCAACGACTCAGAACCCGGCACATATATATATCTACATTCACTGTGACAAGTGCAAATGAACATCAAAAGTGGAGTGCTCAGACGATACAAGTATCAAGATTCAAATGGAACAGACAATCTGTAAGTGGTATCTAGCGAGCGCGATGAATGATGGAAAGCATGCTTGCAACGCCGTGCATAGGTATAATAAAAACGCCTCGCGCAAAACAATAGAGCAATTCGCCAACTCCGTCGTAATCAGGTTCGTGTCCAACTTTGCCATCTCCTCTTCTCACCCCTTTGAGAGCGTGTGAAACATCAGTATACAGCATCCTGCAGATCACCATCCACCCCTAACCCTCCTAACCTTCTCCTTCCCACCAACGCGACCGGCGGTGATGCGGCGGACCCATCGCCTGATAGCCCAGCCTCTGGCCAAGGCCTGGAAAGCCAGGACATCGCTTTCCAGTTGTTGACGTCGGGCATCTTGGATTGCCTTCCAACGTCGCTGAATGATTGTGGCGGCATCGACCATCTTCTGTCGAGCCTGTGCTACTACAGCGCATTCATGCGCTATCTTCATGGCTTGGATGCGAGTACTGATCTGGCGGCGGAGGAGGAAACGACGAACAGCTGACTGGATAGTCGATGCGGCGCGGTGTGTACGAGCAAGTGGCAACAAGCGACTAGCCAGGAAGGACAGTGTGAGGAGGGTGAAGTCTCGACTTGGGATGGAGCGAGCGGTGTTGTGCTGCGGCGTGAAGAGCGCAATGAATGAGGTTGAGCAGCCGACGGCCTTGAGCTTTGCTGCCAGACCCAGACGTCCGTTTCCTTCAGTGGAGATGGTCAGGTTTGAAGGCAAGTAAGTATCTACAATGACCTCTAGGACCTTTGAATCCGCGAAGCTCGTTGTCAAGTTTGCGACGCGCAAGCCATGGAGACGAGCAATGGAGCGGGACCAAGAAAGAAGAAGACGCTTGTGGTATGCCATGCCGTCCAGCTCAGATGCCTCTTCTTCTTCGTTCTCAGAATCGAGGACTCGTCCCTCGTAGCTGTCTCGAGCTCTGTACCACTGGTTGCGGAAGCGCTCCGTCTCCTTGACCAGCTGCGGCCAGTCGACAAGACTTCCAAGGCCGCACTTGCCGACAAGGGACCAAAGAAGCGAAAGGGTCTTCTCGCGATGTCCGTCAACGATATCTTCGGCTCGGATGCCGCTGACCGCTGCGCTAGGCATGCCTGGCACATTGCTCAATGCAGCCAGGGCGACCTGGACGTTGTAGACCTTCTGGGGACGGCCAATGGCCGGGTATTTGAGGTGTTGGGAAAGGACCCAGGTGTCCTTCTGCGAAGGGTCGAGGGAGCTGTTGAGAAGCTCACCGCTGGGTAGTCTAAGAGTGACGGTGTCGTCCTGCTGTGTTCCAAGAGTGGTAGACGGGTAGAGTAGTAGCTCTACAAGACGAGTGAGCACGATGCCATCACGGAGGTCGATGGCGATGTTGTCGATCTGATAGGTGTACTCCTGTAGTGGATACTGAACATGTTCGACCTTGTAGTTGAGGTGGTTTAGGGGCCGAGTAATGTCGCCGTGCGAAGGTAGCAGCATCTTCGATAGCTGATGGAGGACCTCCACAGACGTCTTGTATGATGACGTTGTCTGGAAAAGGCAGCCTGGCAGAGCGTCCGTTGTCTTCGCTTGGTCGAGGATGAGAACCAGCATCAGACTTCGCAGTGCAGTTCGCCGCCACGACCAGCCTTGGGAGCCAAAGTCATCATCGCCGCGTGTGAGGCTTGCAATGCTACCACCTCCGGATTTGACCCGGACAGCGTCCTCGTTCTTGATGAGAAAAGCGGACAGGAAGCTTTCGATCGCCCGGCGCTCCGCGCGATACTGGCGAGAGCCATCATCTGAGCACGTGGAGCCTGTGGACAGTCGGCAGGGCGTTGTAATTTGGCGACCGACAATAGTCTCAGCCGCGGCACGTAGTGCGTTTAGATCGTATGACTTCGTCCACAGGTTGAGGAACTTCTTGCGCAGTCCGACGTCGTCCTTGAGTCTAAGTGTCTGAGCGAGGAGGTCCTTCGGTATGCTGAGTGCGCCGAACTGAAGCGAAGCCTGTAGTCGCTTGTGGAGTGATGGCATTGCGGGATCGTGGTAAATGGCAAGCATCTTCTTGCGCATCTCCTCCGGACTCTGTTCTGCGTTCGGGTCCCTGGCCGCCGAGTCAAACACGGAGTTGAGAAGCTGGGTGATGGCGACTTCCTGGTAGGTGAGCCAGTTGTCCTCGTACAATTCCGGCTGAGCCAGATCCTCTTGCAGTACTGGGTACTTCTCTCTTGACTGCGGTCGCTGGCCCACTTCGTGCAGCATGGTGATACTGCTCGCGACACTTCCAGTCTTCTGACGACGCAGAGCTGTGGGTGGCGACTTGTCGGTGTGGAAGGGCGAGGAAGATAGTGGTGCGCGCTTCGCTTTGGCCAGTTTCGCTCGTTCCGTCTTTATAGTCGTCCTCAAAGATGCCCTGCTTGTTGCGGCAGAGGCAGTGCCGTCTGCTCTTGCCTTGAGCGCCTTTGCTGGTGCATCGTCTTGAGCCACGTGCGACCGTGGTCGTTTCTGGGATCCCTCGGGCCTCTTCTTGGTGTGTAATATCCGTTCGGGCTCTTTCGGGGCGTTGAAATGTACTTTGGGTGCTTTTGCGTCGGGCTTCTTTGCATCGGCCTTGGTGAAGTTGATCTCGATGTGTACTCCGTTCTTCTTCTTCTCGACAGCTTCCATGCCCGGTGGAAGGTTCTCTTTTCCTCCTCCTGAGCCCACGACGTCACTCGAGAAGGACGAACCCTGTGACGAGCGCGATGCGGTACTCAGAGGACCTCGCTTCGGTGGTGCAGCCAGAGACTTGCGCGGTAGCTTCTTCTCCCTCTTCAACGCTGGCATGAGGTTGTTTCCTTCCTCCTCAGAAAGTGTTACCAGATCCAATCCGATATCTGGTGACGGTTCCCGAACGTTGCGCGACGCGTGTGTAGGCTGTCCCGGATGGATGGTGAAGACTGACGTGTCATCAGACGGTATGTAGATGGTCCTCCGTCGCAGGTCTTTCTTAGGGGCCTGCTTCTTGAGCTCCTTCCTCTCCAAAACGTCTTCTTGTAGCCGTACAGTCGCATTGACATCCGTCGCATGCCTGTCGCTAGGTGCGTGCGAGACACGTCTCCGATGCGGCTTCTCCGGTTGTGGTTCCTGGGCAGGCGCGACTGCCTTGGGTATTCTCTGCGCGGGGTGCGCAAGTATGGTGCTCTTCTTTGTCCTCGCAGCGGCGGGAACAACGCTGGCGCGGCTCCTCCTCTTGACCGCAAACTCGGCTTGCTGCTGCTCTTCCTCCTGCGCGACATCCTCGAAGATGTCCAGCGAGGGGTTGAAGGCAGGCTTGTGTGTGGCACGCATCGGTCGTCGCGGTTTGGCCTGGCGGGGCTTCAGTTCGGTTGTGTATTCGAGGTTGGCCGTCGTGTTGTTGTCGTCGAAGTAGGAAGGCGCGTAGTGGCTGCCATAGCCGCTGTAATAGCTGCCCGTGGAGGAATAGGGCGCCGGGCAGGGAGTGCCTGCCGTGTATCCGTACATGGTGGCGGGTAGTTGAGTCGGTCTGCTGGCAATGTGTTGTCGCGCCGGCGCATATAGGTTATGAGGGATCCTCGTCCAAGTGCGTTCAGGATCAGTTGCGTGGGTGCACGCTTAGCCCGTTGTGGCGCGGCAAGCGGGTCCCGTTTATCAACACTATCAACAGCGTCGACCGGGCAACAGCAGCCCTGCCAAACATCCGAACGACCATCACCAACTTGACGTCACTAGGCATGACGCGCTACCATAGCATACCATTCAATGCTGTACGTCTAAGGAATGCCCCGACCCGCTCTGATGGCCTTGGCCGCTTCCGACTGTGCTCTGTCCTCTGCATACCGCTGATAGATCGGCAAGTAGTGCTCCCTCTCGCTCAGCGTTTCTTTGACACTCTTCCTGCTCTCGACAGCAGATAGCCATTTCCTGAAGCGCTTCCAGACCTCTTCATCCTCCCCGCCTTTTCCTTCATCGGGAATGCCCGACCCACCCTTGAAGTGGTCGAACACCCACAGCCTATTTCCCCATGGGGCCAGGACAATGTCAATAAGTCCAAAGTCCTTGCCTGAGAAGTATGGCCCCTCAGCATCCATCTCACGTGTGAATTCCTTGAGATGGTTCAAGAATTCCTTCTGCTTCTCCTCCAAGCCATCGCCCTGATGTTGCAGAAAACGGTGGTAGGCAGGGATGATGCGACTGCCTACATAGTCTGTCCAGATCCTCGTTCTAGCTCTCTGATAGGGATCCGTCGGCATCAGGTGCGGTGTGTGCTGAGGGAATGCCTCTTCCAGGAACTCGCAGAGAACAGTACTCTCATAAAGTGGCTTGTTCTGGTATTGCAGCGTTGGGACTAGACCACGGGGGTTGAGATCCAACAGAGACTGTGGCTTGTGGTACGGGTTGACCTCAATATACTGGTACTGTATACCCTTCTCCTCCAGCGCTATCCATACGCGCTGCACAAAGGGACAGAACCATCCCGAGTACAGTTTCAGGGGGCAATCGGCTGAGTGAGCCTTCGAATATTAGCAACGAAGAAGATACTGTAGGGGTGCGTTTACTTACTTTGACTGTCGCTGCTGCAAGTCCTGTCGCTTCAGGATGAAGGTCTGCGTCAGGATGATCTTTGCCCATGGTAGTAGCGATGGTAGTTATCAGAGTTGTACAAGTATAATGTAGCTGTTGACAGAATGTGTGCTCTTACGCATATGGCGACCCCTCAAAAGCTATATAGCAGCGATCGCCATCTTTGCGGACTTCGACGCCATATACATGGATTGATCACATCATCATCAAACGTCGTGGCCATGACGAAAGTGGGGTAGCCTCCAATCGCAGCTATCCACCTTCGGAAGCTCGTTGGCACATTCCGTCAAGCGCACATGCATGTATGGACGGTGATTGCTTCCAGGCTTTTCAATGTCTGTTCTGCTTTGCACATCACGCTTTTTACACATACATTTTCGAAGTACATTGCATCGCGCATGTGTCATTGAATATGGTTATTATTGTAAATCTGCAAGCCTTCATAGCTTCGATGGAGATCTACCAAGATCTCAACATATCCCCATTACATTAACAGTGCTTATGTGCACTTACATCGACCTGGCCTTCTCCAAATCCGCCTCCTTGAGTTCCCTCAGCTTGCCGGTGTTGGCAACGCCACCTGTGACGTTCGCGCTGATGATCTCCTTTGCGTAACCCAAGAGGCCGACATCTGTGACGTAGTACGAGACGTACTTGCTCTTGATCTCAATCAGAGTCATGCGGGGGTCTTCGGGGCCACCAGTATGCTTGCCATCACCGAGATCACCGAACCATGCTGCAGCGCCACGGCTCCATACCTCCTTGATGCGGGGGTCGCTGTTGTCTGTTGTTGTGGCAGTTCCTGTGATGGAGGCCCACTCTTGTGTCTTCAGGTCCTGGAACGAGATCTGGACTTCTTTGTTTTGGTTCAAGTCGTTGAACTTTTGCGAGTGGTTGTTGGCGAGGAAGAGGAAGTCGGGACCGTCGCGGCGGGCGAGGGCCATGGAGCGACCGACGGGGCCTGACAATGGTTAGTCTAGAGCTACGTGGGATGGAACTGAGGGGATGGAGCTTGAAAGTGGAGGAATGTAGGGGTAAACATACCAACACCATTGCGGTATGTGTTGAGCATGCAAATCTTCTTGCCGTCTACCATCTCAAAGAACTGCTTGATCTGCTGATCCTTGGGGGTCTCATCGTCGTACTGCTTCGCGACAGAGGGGTCGGTCTTGGAGTTGACCTCGCTAGCCTTGAGTTGGTCCGGCATTCTGGAGATGTGTGTAGTGGAGAAGTATCGAGGAGTAGTTGTTTTAATGGGTGTTGTAATGCGAGTTGCAAGTTGAATCCTGGGTAGAGCTGTTCGTGCAGAGCGTACAAGTAGTCGAGGGCCAGCAGACATCTTGGTATAGGCTGCTCGTGATATGTACGTGGACGTAACGGTGAGATCAGAGGGTCAAGTAACAGCGGATGTTCCACGCCGACGCGAGCCCATGTGGCTGGTCGAAGGACGCCTCATAAGCAACATGACGTCGTGATGGAGCGCGTTGGGTGGGCTGGTGGCACTTTAGGTGGAGGTGGAGGCATTCTAGACATATGCATGACGATGTTGTTAATTCGCGTTAGGTGCGCGGCACGCTAAGACGCGCCCGATCGATCTCTCCCGGTAGCTGCCTTCGGGGCCGGTGTGCACAGAGTCCGAGAGGCACTCGCATACACGCATTCCATGTGAGAAGATGCCGTCTTGCCGATGGTGTTTGTTCCGTGCCAGGTACGAAAGGGTGGGTGGGTCTCAGCATCGGTAGCGGTCCTGTTCCGTACTGCAGCCACTACGCATGTCCGGAACAAAGGCACTCTATACAAGAAAAAGAATGAACAGATCTAGAGCCTACATCGACGTTAGGCTACTTACTTTGCACGTTTTCATGTTGATGTAGGCTGCAGGCCTGTTTAGTTTTTTTCATAGGTTGACGTGAAGGCTCACACATCGAAGATGTCGCTTCATCTTGATGAGTAGGATATGTAAAGTACATTCATTCATCTAAACATCTAGTCGTAGAAAGAGGATGTGGCTAACACATCAGACCGCCCTCCCGAAGTGGTCGCTCGCGACATCACTGCGGTCCCAACGCTCATCGTCGAGTCTTCTCTCTGTATTCAGTTCAACGGTCTTCGGTGCGGTCATTTCGATCCTTCCCTCGTCAATCCCACCAGTACTACTGCTCGCATTATCGTCGCTCAATCGGTGAAACTTGCCAAACTCGGAGACGTTCCCGAGCTCGAAGACTTCAGGCTGCGTGTGGGTCGATGTGAATGTTCTTTTGACATGACTTCTGGTCACACCGACAGTAGACTTTGTATGTGTAACAAAGCCCTGAAGATGGAGGGCCTTGGCAAACATCCGAAGAAGAGGTTTGAACGAGAGGGCACAAGCGCTGAGGAGATACATGCCGGGCTCTATCATTGTCCAGTTTATGAGCGCAACATGATTCCATGTTACATCTGTAAGAGGTCCGGCTTCCGCGAGGGTTTGGGCGAACACGACGGTGCGAATTATGGATGCGACGATACCACTATATATCGGTCAGCTACGAATAAGGCCTGAGAAGTACAACTGGCAACTTACACGCTTCCGGTCAGGAAAATGAGTAACAGCCCAATTCTTCTTCCAACACTGATCTTCAGACACCACACTGTTCTTAGAGGTAGTATCAAGACGGCCAAATCGGTTGCGATGTTAGGTACGCTAGAGCTGTTCGCGAAGACTTGAACGTTGAAGCATCTTCCATTCGGAATGTTCTTGTCCCAATTGAACCTGAAAGGCATGCACTGGAACCCGACAGCTACTGTGAAAGAGATCCACGTAGAAAGAATGAGAACGACTAGCGTCTTAGCAGCCAGGCGCTCGTACTTGTTGGTAAGGATATGCAAATAGAGCAGTACAACGGTGAGTTTTGGGAATGCGACAGCTGCTGGATGCAGGACCTCTTGTATCATGATGCCTTTGAAGTGCTCGGATATCTTTGCCGGATCTGTAGAAGCAATGTAGGCCATATGTCGTCCAGTGCTGGCTTTTTCGACCATGACTGATTGATATGTTAGCTGGCGCAAGCAGTCTTCAAGGCGTTGCATGCTTACCGATACCAACAATGCAAAGGCCCACCTCAGCTAGCCATGCGAAAGGAACGAGAACATCTTCGATGTTCAACGCGGTACTCGTGAGATAGCGTGAGTAGTAACGTAAGGCAACAAAAGATGTGCAGAAAAAGATCAGCAGGCAGGCTGTCGCTTTGATAGTTGGGCCTCGATCTTCGGCCAGAAACTCTGGCGAGGTATATTGCGATAGACTCATAACAAAACTAGAGAGCCGTCAGCTGCCAAAATGACTACCAGAGTCACGTATTCGGCAATCTGAAAGTAGAAAGAACGGCCACGAGCCGACTGAGCGGATATCCTGTGGGTGGGGCAAGCATCAAATACTATCGCCGCAAGTCATCTTTGCGGCGCGGTATGTGTTCATGGAATCTGGCTGGCCAGTGTATCAGAGATGCAGAAGCACCTAGCGTGTCTGTGCTAACCTCGAGGCATGTACCTTGGTCGAGGAGATCTGAACCATTGAGGTAGCTCTGGGGAACGCGCCAAAATGGATAATGGGGATATCAGACGTGTCTGGGAAGACCACATAGGCTGATGCATTGTGACAGGTCGCATGTTGGTACCTGCAATCCCAAGTTGGCAGATGGGTTTTCTTCCGAGTTTCTGGGGTATATGTAAATAAGCTTATGTGCCTGTCGTTGGTATGACGTTAGACGAACGCATAGCTTTGCGCTCACTAAATCAATAGAACCAATTACAACAAGGCAGAACTGTTCTTGATTCGTCGTCAGCAGTCCTGATTACCTTTTGTTGTTGGTGTTGGATGGGCCATCACTTCGTAGCAGCCGGTTGACCTTCCGAAGCATTGAGGGGATATCCGAGGCATGTGTGTGAGTGGAGGATACATTGGCCGTTGCCATGGATGAAACGCGCATATTCGCCCTGAATGCAGGCTGCAAGCGAGATCTAGTTTTCAACTCTGCCGCAGGGGATGTTCGTGTCGGGTCAACACAATACAGACCTGAAGGGGCTTGGGAGATCTGAAACGCAGCTTCCTGCGGTTTTCCACGCGCATGAACGGGTACATGAGGGTACCTTGCAGACATCGGATCGCGAATATGGGCGACAAAGATCGCATGCGCTCTGAACTGAAGTGCTTCATCAATCATCCGGCCTTGATGTTCTTCGCGAGAAAGTTCGCAATCTCGTACAGAACCCACCAGCCGGAACTAAGGGCGTAAGGCGCTAGTATCAGTTGACGCGACACCAACACATTGTTGCACAGTACCTGCTTGTGGAAAGTCCCAAGAGGTTGCAAGAGGTTGGTGGTATGTTCAGAGCCAGTGACGCGAGTGCTCGGTTGGATAAAGTGATGAGTTGCAGTGAGGTTGTTGCCGCGAGACTGTGAGACACCCCGAGTCAGAGCCCCGCACGAGCCACAACGCACGCACTCAGATGACGGAACCTTCACCATGGAAAGAACCGCGGCACAACTCCATCTGCAGATGTGCGAATTCTTCTGATGGAAGGACATGCAGCGACCGCGCTCAGGCCATAGGTTCCGCTACGTAATCTACCGAATTCCTTCACTAACCATTCGCGCAATGGAACGCCCTGAAGGATGCAGAATTCGAGATGTTCGCGCCCTTTTGCGATGAAGGGCGACAAACTGTTTGTTTATGTATCCTTGATATATGACTTCCTCTCATGGGTTCATCTTCGGATACGACATCTCACTTTGCTTCCTTCCATCACGTACCTCTTCGTCATCAGTCATCATGCCGAACGAAGATGCCGAAGTATATGCCCTTATACTTGAGGAGAACCGGAAGTGGATGGAGCAATATCCACTTCACGATAGCGATTGCGAAATCCACACGGCGGCTTACAAAGGCGATGTTGCTCTGGTCACATCTATACTAGAGAACAACACAACCGCCACCACGAACATCGACGCTCGTAACGGAAACGATTGTACCCCTTTACACCTCGCTATACGCGCTGATCACGGATCGGTTGTGCAACTTCTCTTGGAAGCTGGTTCAGATCCTACACTCGAAGAGGACATCGAGCCAGCCTACCAAGTTTCGCTGTCTGCACTTGACCTTGCAGCTTGGCTGGGAAAACCAAATGCATTAGCCGCGCTCCTCGACCACGATATCAGTATATCGCCATCCGCGCTGTTTATCGCCGCATCCAAGAATCACGTGGACTGCCTTGCCTTGATTCTAGAGAAGCAGGGAACTCGCGACTTCTCTGATATGTCCAGGCTAGAGGTTGTACGGCTAGCCATGGAAAGAGCGGCCTTGTGTTGGCATGTAGAAGCTTTTGAGCTGCTCCTCGACTACTACCATACAAGGTTTTCAGATCCCGTACGCCTCAACGGAAATGGGACAGCCCTAGGAAAAGCTCTTATTTGCGCCCTATACGACTACGACTGTGACGACCGATGCCGACCACCAGCCGTATACTGCCCTCTGGACAAACCCCTTGCTAGCATTATGGGAAGTCTTGTCAAAGCTGGTGCTGATGTCAATACGCGCGACCATCAAGGTCGACACTCTACAGCTTTTTGGGCTTGCTTGCACATGCCGCAAGTGCCGCGAGATGCTATACGATTTCTTCTGAATAACGGGCTGCGCGTTGATCACGTTGCACCTAATGAAACTTCGCCGCTTTGCGGCATCATTCGCGACGCGGACGATGACCCGAGTCTTGTCGAAGATCTCATCAAGGCCGGAGCAAGCGTGTCCGGTACGGACGAGGACGGCTACACCCCATTGCATTTGGTAGCAAATGCCTCATTCGCAAAAGTTCTCATCGCGAACGGCGCGGACGTTTCTGCTAGGGCCCTTCAAGGAGAGACCCCACTTCACACAGCATGTGAGCATGGCAACATATCAATAGTAAAGTTGCTACTTGACAACGGCGCGAATGTTCATGATGTCACTTCGGGAAAGACTGATCGTACCGAGATTGGGTGGACACCACTTCGCTTCGCAGTCGAATTCTTCTCTTACTATTCCAACAGTAATGAAGAACGCCTACAGCTAGTACAACTACTCCATAACCACGGTGAATATCTGCACACCACTGCTGCAGATGGCTCCACAGCGCTGCATGGGGCCGCTCAGTTTGGCAACGAGAAGCTTGTCCGCTATCTGATCGACTCTGGCGCCGATGCATGCGCCAAAACTACGTCTGGCATGACCACCTTACACTACGCAAGCAAATCCACTGAACCAGGAGATGAAGTCAGGATTACATCAATCATCGATGTACTCCTTGAACACGGTGTTGAACTGAACGCACTGAATCAGGAGGGGGAAACCCCATTGCTCATGTCAGTTTCGGAAATTGAACGCCTAGTGGGGTTCAGTCCTGCAGTATGCAATCTGCTATTAGGGAAAGGTGCGG
Organism: Alternaria triticimaculans; assembly: GCF_023758025.1. NCBI lineage: Eukaryota > Fungi > Ascomycota > Dothideomycetes > Pleosporales > Pleosporaceae > Alternaria > Alternaria triticimaculans. The sequence continues at coordinate 2,515,434 of NW_026055959.1, forward strand.
AGAGAACCGCAAGCAACGCTGAGGGCAAGACGATGGTAGACATCGTAAACGACTCACATAGCTGGATACTCGGAGAGGACGGACTCGTGCGGAAGAAACCTCCGCCAGTACACGTAGCGTCTACCAGGGGCAGGGGCAGGGGTAGAGGAGGGTGGCGATGTGGTGAATGAAACCACATACGCCCTCTTGAAGATCGAACTTTACTTGAACATCACCATCAAAAGTCGCACATCATAATCAATCCAAACAAAATTCAATTGTAGAAGCCGAAAACCATATCCAAATTAATCATACTAACAAGTAATCCAAAGAGCATCTGCTATATGCAGACATCGCTAACAAAAAACAAGATATGGGTATATAGATGCCGCCGTTAACAACCAAATAAAGAAAAGGGTATAACCAATAAAGAAAGGGGTATATCCTCGTCAAAGTCGTTAAAGCGTAAAGAATCGTAATCGTAGCCGTGATTACCGGGCCCCCAGGGCCGGATACCAAGAGTGGAGAGAGAAAGAGGAAAAGAGATGCCGACCAACGCCATGAAAACAATAGAGTAGAGAGAAAAGTCAACCAGCGTGAACGCCAACATCCGTAAGCAAGAGCGAATAGCAGACCCGCAAGAAACAAAACGTGGAAAGAGAGGAACAACAGTTGTACAAACATAAAACAAACACCGACGAGATGATTCTCTAATCACCTCGTCGCATGAAGCCAAAACGCTTCTTTTTCTTCGCGTCCTTGGCATCTGCCGTGGGCGCATTGGGGTATCCATTCAAAGCAGCCTCAGTGTTGAGGCGTTCGGCTTCCTGGTAATCAAAGGGCATGTTCCAGCGTCTCTCGGGTATCTCTCCCAGTCTCGTGCTGCCGGAAGCAAACGTATAGCTCGATGGTGTGGCTTTGTCCAGGCGGCGGCGGAAGTGGAGGGTTGCTGGAGCCTGGTCGAGGAGTGGTGGAGGGGATAGGTAGGAGGGTTTCTCCGGGACTGGGGGAGGCTTGGAAGAGACTGCAGGTTTGGAGTGAGCAGGAGATGGTGAGCGGCGGGATGTAGGGGTAAAGGTGGGGAGCTTGGGGGTGGGCTCGTTATGGTGCTTTGGGGAGGGCGATTTGGTAGTTGTGTGGGCGTTCTCTTGAGGCCATGGTTCGCGCGGGTCGTCGAAGGAATCAACGCGCTTTTTGACACCACCACTACTGGCCTTTGGTGCTGCGCCACCTAGAGTGCCTCTGATGACACCAGATGTCTCGAGCTCGAATGGGTCGACAGGTACGTACAAGGGCAACTGCGGAGCCATCTGGATCTTCTTTGGCTGAGGGGATGCCAGCGGTGAAGAGCTGCGAGATGAACTTGACGGCGATTTCACTGAAGAAGATTCCTTACTCGACGAGCTGCCCTTGCGGGTGGTCTTAGGTCGCATGACGACGAGCCGGGGTTCATTCGAGCTTCGGTTCTTCATGGGCATGCGTGTGACTACATGACCCGAGGAACGTTGACGAGTGGAGCTCGACTTCTTCTTCTCCTTCTCAGGGCTAGTGCTGCGAGAGGAGCAGTCGTGGTGTTTGCTTGTGCCACATCGCGGGCACGGTGGAGCGCCAATGTTATGCAGCTGGAGTTGAGATTGGCTTAGTCGCTGATATAACTGGGTAAGGCTTTGTATTGCTTCACGCCGCGATGCGTCGGACAGGTGGGTCAACGACTTGTAGTCTATGTCTAGGTGACCCTTTCCGCTTTTTTGCGCGTCATGGTTCAGGAACGCTGCGATGATGGCAACGAGGCCTGTGTTTAATTTGATCAATGTCTCTGCGAGTGACTGGTGCGCGATAGCTGCATTACGTTAGTACGGCTTATGTGTTAAGTGGACTTTGTACTTACCATCGCCCTTTGCGAATCGCGGCCCGATGCCGCTGTAGTAGCATTCAGTATACTTTCCGGCCACCTCCTCTGGCCCTCTGCGCAAGCTTTTTGAGAGTTGGTGCTCGGCAGTACTTGTTGAATCAGGCGTGTCGGTATCTCTCTTTGATCTGCGCTTTCTTCTTCTTTCGCGCAAGCTTTTGAAAATATCCAGTCCATTTTGAAAAGCTTCTATGATGCCTGAGACGCATGTAGATACCTCGGCCTCTTCAGGCCTACGCGCAACATGCGCATGGTCTAACTTGACCGCCATCGCTAAAACGCAAGACAACGAACAAGGAAAAGATGCAAAGCAAAATGGAACTGAAGAGAAGGGAAGAGAAAAGGACGATAGGTATACAAAATTGCAATAAACAAAGTGCGGTCTAAGCATCCATTAGCGAGAGTGAATGAAGAGTCATCCAAAAAGCCAAATCACAACGTTAACCTCAGTCGTGTTAAGTCGAGTCAAGTCGCCGTTAACACGCTCGCCCAAGACGGGGGCCCTTACACTTATTCCGTTGGCAGCCCGACCCTGGTCTGCACACGCCCTCGAGGGCTTGCAAGTGTGTCGCAGGGCTTGCGTTCCTGCAGCTGTTACTGGGTGCTACCCACCGTCCTCGCACCGCCTAGGCCGCCGTTTCAACCTGGTGCTGTTCACGACCTGCACGTAGCCGCCTCGATATGGTGTCTTGGGAGGCAGTCGAGGTTTGACTGGACACGTGTTTCGCGCTAGCGGCAAGCGAAGACGGGATGGGGCAGGCTAGGCCGGCATCGATAAGCTTTGTGGGTCTGGTAGTGGAGGGCCGAGTGCGTGCATGTACATGTGCATTCGAATGTGCATCAAACCATCGTCCAGTGTCGTCTCGGGGGCTGGATTCCTGCGAGTTGAAGAGCATGTGCGTGCGGGGTGCATACAAGATGAATGGTTAACACGGCATGCTTCATTATTTTGTTCAATGATGGTGATACAATCAAATACACACTCGAGAAACGCGGTGGAGCACCGACCGGTGTGATGAATTGGCATTCGCAGGGATTCCCTGTCGTGCTCCATTGACACATGCGACTCCCTGTCGCTCAAGAATAATCAACAAACCCGAACGCCTCGCTATGCAATACAGAACCGTAACAGTGTCATCGCCCATCGTCCAGCTACTGCTCACCGTCTTCGACATCTTCAACAGTAACAGTCCGTCTTGTTGCAGTCTGGCCCTCAGAGCTGCTTCCAGCGACCGCAGAGCTTGAGCCTTCGGCCTCAGTCCTCTCTCCTACGTTACCAAAGCTCCAGCTTGACTCGAGAGAGCTAGGCTCTGCAGGCTTCGGCGAACGATTGGAGGGCTCATCGGAAGTAGTCGGGTTAGGAGTCGACGAAGCTGGCTGGTTTTGTGAGGCCGCGGGAGCGGACGTCGAAGGCCCTGCGTCAGGTTCCGCTACTGGCGGTGTTGTCTGAAGTTGAGGCGGTATCGAGCCACTCTCTGGCGCCGGATGTCCAGGTTGCGAGGATGGACGTGTCGCGCTTTCTTGGCTGTTCCGTGGCGCTAGGGCCATCGGCCTCAATGTCCACCCTTCCGGTAGCGTCAAGCCTTCAGGCACACCGGGATCGCCCTGTCGCAGAACGGACCCTCTGGCGAAGTAGGCTTGCGGTACGAACGAGTTCATGTTAGGTGGGTTCAATGGGGCAATAGGTGGTAGCTCTTGCCCTGTCGCGGCAGCCACGCCTGAAGCCTGCTGAAGCCTGTTGAGCTCAGCAAGAAGTCTATGGACAACCTCAAGTTGCTCGTGTTGTGCGTTGAGATGCCGCATCGACTCAATAATGTTCTGTTGTATGCGCAATATGTCGGACTGAATATCTGACGGATGCAGCGCGACGGCTCCGGGGATGGGGCCGGTGGGAAGGTTGGGAGTAGCCCATGGCGTGAAGCCCGTGTGGCCCTGTGCTTGGTTTTGATGATCTTGATTCTGCGCCGCGTTGTTTCCGTTGGCTTGCTCGCGCAATCGCTGAATCGCGTTCTGCACAGCGACATTGTCCTGTTGTCCTGGTGGTACGCGAATGTTCCCGAGAGCGATCCGAAATGGCCCGAAGTTGAACACGCGCATGTTGCCTGCTGGAGGATTTGCTTGTCCACCCTGTGGTGCAGGCTGCTGACCCTGGCCCTGGCCTTGTCCTTGTTGCCCTCCGACAGCACCTTGCTGCGCATTTCCTCCAAACATTGCTCGCAGTGCCTCTCGGTTCTGAAGGTTTTGCTCCCCCGGGTTGGCTTGATTGTTGCGTTGCGTAGTTTGTGTCGTCGCTGATGAGAGTACTGGCCTTCGGCACGTGGGACACACCTGTTGTCTCTCAAGCCAACTACGAAGACATCCGAAATGTAGGATGTGTCCGCAGGGGAGCTTCTTCGGCCGTTGTCGCTCGTCCATTCTTCGACCTGGCTGTGCACCGTCTGCGCCTGGTTGTGTCCACGGCCGCATCTCTTCGCGACAGACGATACATGTGTTCTCCCGCTCGAGTTCTTCTGCCGTCGCATCTGGATAGCGTGTGTTCATGTCGCGGGTCGCGTTTCGGTACTGGATGAAGTCGTGGATACGCTTGAGGAGGGATCGGATCGTCATGAACAAGTCTCTCATGATGTGGATTGGTATGCCGTAGAAAGTCATCAAAATGACGAAGAAGCCCAGGTAGACGAAGGACTTGACAAAGTCGGTCGCGAGATCCAAGTAGAATACCCAGCGACCCTTCTCTTCCCATCCGGGCACGTCGCCCTCGTCTTCATCGTCGTCTGCCTCAGCAGGCGCTTCAATTCCTTCTGCTGTAGCCTGCTGGCGTGCTTGTTCCCTTGCGATACGACGAGCCTCCTCTCGTGCTTTCTCTTGGCGGTGTGTAATGTATAGTTCGACGAGCGACAGTGCGTATCGTAGTAGGGTCGATATCGATGCGGTGGCCAGGAGGACGTATTCGAAGCCAAACATGACCATGACACCCGGCCGTGCCTCTGACAGGATTGAATCAATGCAGTACTGCATCATGAAGATGTCGAAGGCAACGGACAATAGCAAGGAGCTCATGAGGCGCGTGTGGAAGAGCTTTGGGTTTGCCGGAGGCTGTTGCTCGAGGAATTCGACTCTCCCCTCTCCGATCCACTGCCAGACCTTGCCTGCAAGCAAGCAGAGGAACATTGCGAAGAACCACATGCCGAGATCATCCCTGAATATGGTCATAGCCAGCAGTGTCTCGCTCACAGCGAACCAGGCCTTGTCGTACAGCTGCTCGGTCTCGATGGGGCGGAGGGGGCCGTAGAAGAGGCGTTGGAGTCCATAGCCGAAGCTCGCGGCGACGATGAGCATCAGATTGACGAGGAACATGAGCGAGCCGGTGCTCTGGGAGATGTAGACGGCGGCCGAGTAGAAGTTGGGGCGCTCGTAGTATGCGCGCATCAGCACAATGTTGGCCATGGCGGCCGAGCCCGCGACGTAGAGCTTGAGTCGACTCATGGTGCGGTGGTGAAGGTGCAAGGCGACTAGAAAGGAATGCGTGTCCCCATCTGAGGGTGATGAGACCGAACACAACCGGGGAAGAGTCGCGTTCGCGTGATGCGGCGGTGCTGGGAGAAAGGAAACGTGGAGGCTCCAAGGGAAGCTTCCTGATTCGCCCGCCAGCAATGACGTCTCGCGGGCCCGCCACGGTCTCCCGAGAGCGCGACTTCCACCTCATTCACCCATACACTCGCGTATGTTCCCGTGACATGCATTGCTCATCAGTATGTCTCAGATGATACTACTCTGCACTACTACCTCCAGAAGATACAAAATGCTGGGGAGTGCATATACCATGCCCACGTATCGTGGCACGCAATAGCGCGTATGCGTTCTACATCTATGGTACCCCATTCCATGCCGCCTTTCCATGGGACTGCTTGTTCCTCCGCACGAGCGTTCCTGCGCAAGGGCTGCACCTTGTACAAGGGAAAAACTGAACACCTAGGAGCCTACGTCGCCGTTAGGCCACCAACTTCGCAAGCTTTTATCTTGATGTAGGCTCTTGGGTGTTCGGTTTTTCCCTTGAATGGGGTGGGCTGCACGCTCCGAAGCTACCCCAAAGAGTCCGATGTCGTCCGGATTCTCCATAGTCAAGCCCTTGAGTATCCCCGCAGTAATACTTGGATCTCGGGAGAATACTCGGTAGCACAACAACCCATTGACTTACTAAGGACCGTTGTCGGTAATTTCCAGCCAAGCCACGTCGTGTATACAAGAAAAGTCTTCTTCGACTTGGACCAGGCGCAGGTATCACGAGCTTCATCGGAGAGTCTCCCGGACTTCGAGACTCGCTGCTATGTCACATCACGTTAGCAAACGTGCAAGAGATGACCGAGTGGCGCATACCAGCCTCTCCATGCATGTTCGAGAACGACACTTTCTTCTTTCCAGTACCGATTGTGGGGAACATGGAGAGCTGGTGCCGAATTTGCGGGGATCGTCATCAAGCTACTGCACCCAGCTTCGGGATTGCGCCAGCCCAGACCATAGGCTCGGGGCGCAAGCTCTTGGACTCAAATATCTTGATCACAAATGATCTTGGTGGACCCTGCTTGTTTACTGCGGAAAAGTACATAAACCTCCCATGGCTGCTGTTAGATTTGAGTATCGATCTGCAAGCTCATCATGTTTCGATCTCTTCCTCTCCTGAGCATTGCGCTTGGCAGCCTCTCCGCCGTCGGCGCACAGGAGGTGCCAGCTGTACTGACTGCCGATATCATCGAGGGCTTGGGCAACAACACTCTCTTCACAAGATGGCGCCCTACGTACCACTTCTCCGCACCGGCAGGATGGCTCAACGATCGTAGGTTTTGGCTGTACGAAGTGCATGTGAGACAAATACTGACTTCGTACCTCTATCTCTGTAGCATGTGGAATGATGTACGATCCTGCCACGGAGAGATATCACCTCCATTACCAGTGGCATCCCAACCATGTCAACTGGGGTAACATCTCTTGGGGTCATGCAACCTCCAAAGACATGATTACTTGGACAGATGTTGGAGGCTGGGAAGATGATCAGGCTCAGTCTGTTGGCACCGGTCCTTTTCCTGATTCCGACAACAGCAGTTACTATGGTCTTGGCATCTTCTCAGGCTCGGCACAGCCCTACAATCTCCAAGGACAGCAGGACGGTACTCTCATCGCCTTCTACACCTCCGTCCAGTATCTCCCCACAAACTGGGCCTTACCTTATATCAAGGGAACTGAGAGCCAGAGCATCGTCATCTCTAACGATGGCGGCGAAACCTGGGAGCAGTATGCTGGCAACCCTATTATGACCGAGCCACCCAGCGGATGGAATATTACCGGATGGCGCGATCCTTTCGTCGAGCCTTGGCCGGAGATGGATGCTCTTCTAGGACAAGAGGAGCCCCACTGGTATATGGTTCTTGGTTCTGGCATCAAGGGCGAGGGTGGCGGTGGCCGTATTCCCTTCTACAGCGCTCCCGCCAGCAACTTGACAGACTGGACTTTCCTTGGCGCTCTGTGGGAGCCCGAGAGGAACGAGACTCTTGGCTCTTTGCTTGAGACCGGAACCTATGGCTTCAATTTCGAAGTGTAAGCCAGTATCCGTTCGCTGCAATCGCTCGTGTACTGATTTTACAGATCGAACTTTTTCTCTTTGACCGATGAAGATGACGACGTTCATTACTACGTTCTAATGGTAAGTTCCGGCCGTGGCGGCTACATGTGACACATGTACTGACTTCGTGCTTCCTACAGGGTACTGAAGGCGGCAACCTTACCTGGCATCCACGTGCACAATGGGGCCTGTGGAATGAAGGCCAGGTCAACAGAAGGGACAACGGCTCTGTTGAGTTCACCCCTCTGTCGGGCGGCGCCATCGACTCCGGTCTTCTCTACGCGGTTACCAGCTTCTGGGATTCAAAGAACGACCGTCGCGTCCAGTGGGGTTGGGCCAACGAGGAGAGCAACAACTTTGCGATCAACCAGATGGGTTACCAAGGTGCCATGGCTATCCCTCGAGAGATGTACGTCATCAAGACCAAGGACCTGGTCAACACCAATGGCGGTCTGACTACAAAGGGCAACACTCGTGTTGAAGAACACAGTGATGGTACCTTCACTGGATACACCCTAGGAGCTCGTCCCCTACCTGAGGTTGTGGAAGGCTTCCACGCTGGAGCTGAGCCCCATGTCATCGAGACTGGCGACAATGCCTGTGTCTCCGGCGCGATCTCCGGCAATGGGAGCAGCCACATGCACCTCCAGGTTTCGCTTTCTGACTTCACTGGACCTGCCGGTGTTGTCATTGCCCAATCACCCGGACACGAGGAACAGACTATAGTTTGGTATTCTCCAGAGAACTACACCATCAACGTTGACCGCTCGCACTCATCTTCCATCGTTGAGTTTGCCAACTACACCATGCTGGGATTTTTCTACCCATACACATTCTCCAACGGTACCACCGAGTCTCTTCACATGGACATCTTCGTTGACGGATCTCTCGTAGAAGTCCTTGTCAACGACCGCTTCTGGCTTACGACTCGTATCTACCCTGCTCGTACCGACAGCACTGGATTCGGCATCTGGGCTGGCAACAACTCTACTGTCAAGGCTTCCGACATGAAGGTCTGGAACATTGAGACAAACGCCTTCCCAGCTAGGCCAGTAAACTCGAGCAGTGAGCTTGTATTCGATACGCCAGAGGAGACCAACAACTACATTTGGTGGCCTGGAAACTAGGGGGACTGCGACCTGAATGCGCGCGACGCAGTAATGACATGAATAACGGCGCTCTATTCCGCGACGGACGATGCGGGTATAAGGGTAAATATTGTATGTAGAATGTAATAATATGCATACCAATCATCGCAATCATCTTCCAAGTCCCATGAATTAGTCATCTCCCATCGAAGGAGAATATCCGTCGTGCCGTAGTGCAGCGCGTTACCCGTTGCCAAAATCCTGCCGCGATCTTTGTAGCCAATAAACCAAAAACTGCGCGTCCGCGGAGGACAACCACGGGGCCGTTGCTGGTGGCTCTCGGACAGTTGAAATACCCGGAAATAACCTAGTCTTCGCAGCGCCCTGGCTTTTTCTCCTACTCGGTCTAGGTCGTGGTAACAGCGGGCCTTAGGATTTCCGATGTTCTCGTTAGTACGAGAGGATTCCCCGCCGGCTTCCCCAAACAGCTTGCCCCGCAGGATATCTCCAGGGCTTGCACTTCTGGGGACGGCACGTGTAGCACCCTGAACGGGCACATGGCTAATCGTCCACCGGATAAATTGGCATTACTGCCGTTAGCAGCATTACGCCTACCGTCGGTGGCGTTAGGAATCGCATGAGGGCGGTATTAGGATATCCATTCCCAGGCGCATAAATACGTTTTTGAATGTTCACTCACGACATATAAGCTTGACTTTGTCTCCCGTATCAGACACAAGTCTTGCGATTAGATTACATCGACCAAACGAAGACAACATCGCAATACATACAATACTCACGTAAACTATTATACGACACAATGGCCAACGCAGAGGAGCAATACAAGCTCTCGCAAGAGCAAATCGACTTCTTTCTGGAGAACGGATGGTTGAAGTTGAGCAACTGCTTCACAAGAGAGCAAGCAGAAGGACTACAGGAGACGCTCTGGACGCGATTGGGTATGGATCCCAAAGACAAGTCGACATGGTACGCTTTTCTTCTTCAATTATAAGTCTCTTACGTGCAGCCTTTAACAGACATTGACATGCCGAATACAGGCACACCGAGCGAACAAACATGCCCTTCTTCAACGAATTCTCTGTCGAAGAGTTTGCACCAAAAGCCTGGGCTGGAATTTGCAACCTTGTGGGTGGCAGCGACCGCGTTGATTCTAACGCATCGACTTGGAAAGATGGCTTCATCGTAAACCTCGGAACGCCAGAGGGTCACAACAAAGTGGTACGCCCTCAAGAGCTACCTGGCTGGCACGTCGACGGAGACTTCTTTGTCCACTACCTCGATTCACCTGAGCAAGCGCTCCTGGTCATCCCGCTATGGTCAGACATCGCTCCAGGCGGTGGTGGAACCTACATTTGTCCTGCCGCCATCCCCACTGTGGCGAAACATCTATACGAGAATCCTGACGGAGTCAGCCCAAGGATGACACCAAGAGCGCAAAACCCAGAGTTTGTTCAAGAGCAAGGACTGAAGTGGTTCAACGACCTAGCTGCCAGTATGCCCGATGAGGCTTTCGTGGAAGCCACCGGTGTAGTTGGCGACGTCTACCTTTTGCATCCGCTGATGCTGCACTCAGCGTCCAACAACCAACTTCGTCAAGTCCGCGTCATTACCAACCCACCGGTGTCCGTCAAGGAGCCTTTTGTGTTTGATCGTGTCGATGGAAACTACAGCGCGGTGGAGCGCAAGACCATGAAGGCGTTGGGCAAGGACCGGATTGAGGGGTTCAAGATTACTGGAAAGAGGCAACCAGTTATCCCCGAGCGATTGCGAATTCAAGAAGAGATGAAGAGGAAGGAGGAGGAGAGGATGCGCAAGTTGAAAGAAGGAGCGGGGATAGATGAAGCGAAGGATGCAAGTCAAACGGTCGCTACTGCTGCGTAGGTTTGTAATCATCAATTGACTTTGATATCGTTGTTGATTACAGTTCAAAGAACACATCTCGCGTGCAGTGATGGCCATGTGCTTTTTTAGATAAGATAAGAACGGAAGCGTTCCGCGGTAAGATCTCACACGACCACGTTTCCTCTCGGCACACATTGCGAGTACCCCATGTAACAGAATTGATAAAAAGCGAGCCATTCAGACCTTGAACATTTGGTGAGTACCCAGCGAACCCATTTTAGAACTTTTGCCAAGTAGGGAAGCGATTGCCCCACGGGTCGGTCGGCATTTACCAGGACTACCTGGGTACACCACTAGTTGAGGGCCGATTGAAATGATACGAGCCACACCGAGTGAATCAGGTTGGAATGACCCGAGTGAAGGAACACCTGTCCTCAGAAGCTGACACTCGCCGCAGTTGGGAATGGCAAGTAGAAAGTGAACACAGATTAATAATATGCACTGGGATCGGCAGGAACTGCAAGCTAACTGCAAGCGGTCGCGAGACCAAGCGATGTGAGTGAGATGTAGAGGGGCGGCGGCGAAAGTACTAGGGAAATGCTGGACAAAGGTGGGTACAGGCATGCGGCGGGTAAGTGCAGTGGGTGGTAAGTTCAACGTGGTCTCTCAATGCGGTGAAAATAGGTGGAGGCGCAGGGACCATGCCGCTCTAGCGCTAAGCTGGTGTGAACACAGTTGCTCGAAAGTCACAGCCATCCACTTGGAATATAAAGCGCTCCTCTACCGCTGTCCTCTCTTACTTCTACCCCAATTCGTCGTGCCTACCCAACTTCAACCACATACAAGCACAGCAAAATGAAGTACACGACTGTCTGCGCTGCCTTCTTTGCGGCCGTCGCCGCCGCATCTGATGTCAAGCAACTGAAGACCGACAACTTCAAGAGCTTCATCGAGGAGAACGACCTCGTCCTTGCAGAGTGTAAGCTTTCCTGAGTTACTCAAGACTCAAAGAAATAATTGCAGAACTAACAATTCCTACAGTCTTCGCGCCATGGTGCGGCCACTGCAAAGCACTTGCTCCCGAGTACGAGACGGCGGCTACCACACTTAAGGAGAAGGACATCGCCCTCGTCAAGGTCGACTGCACAGAGGAGCAGGATCTGTGCCAGGAGTACGGCGTTGAGGGCTACCCCACCCTCAAGGTCTTCCGCGGCCCCGAGAATGTCTCGCCCTACGGTGGACAGCGCAAGGCCGACAGCTTGATCTCGTACATGACCAAGCAGGCTCTCCCCGCCGTCTCCGACGTCACAAAGGACACTCTCGAGGAGTTCAAGACCGCCGACAAGGTCGTCCTCGTCGCCTACTTCGCCGCCGACGACAAGGCCTCCAACGAGACCTTCACCTCGGTCGCCAACGGTCTCCGCGACAACTTCCTCTTCGGAGCCACCAACGACGCCGCCCTTGCCAAGGCTGAGGGTGTCAAGCAGCCCGGCCTCGTCCTCTACAAGTCCTTCGACGACGGCAAGGACGTCTTCACCGAGACCTTCGACGCGGACGCTATCCGCGACTTCGCCAAGGTCGCCTCTACCCCTCTCATTGGTGAGGTCGGCCCCGAGACCTACGCCGGATACATGGCCGCTGGCCTTCCTCTCGCATACATCTTCGCTGAGACCCCCGAGGAGCGCGAGGAGTTCGCCAAGGAGCTGAAGCCCCTCGCTCTCAAGCACAAGGGCGAGATCAACTTCGCCACCATCGACGCCAAGTCCTTCGGCCAGCACGCTGGTAACCTCAACCTGAAGGTTGGCACCTGGCCCGCTTTCGCTATCCAGCGCACCGAGAAGAACGAGAAGTTCCCCTACGACCAGGAGGCCAAGATCACCGAGAAGGAGATTGGCAAGTTCGTTGACGACTTCCTCGCTGGCAAGGTCGAGCCCAGCATCAAGTCTGAGCCCATTCCCGAGTCCAACGACGGCCCCGTCACCACCATCGTCGCCCACAACTACAAGGATGTCGTCCTCAACAACGACAAGGACGTCCTCGTTGAGTTCTACGCTCCTTGGTGCGGTCACTGCAAGGCTCTTGCTCCCAAGTACGAGGAGCTCGGCCAGCTCTACGCTTCCGATGAGCTCTCCAAGCTTGTGACCATCGCCAAGGTTGACGCCACCGCCAACGACGTTCCCGATGAGATCCAGGGTTTCCCCACCATCAAGCTCTTCCCCGCTGGCAAGAAGGACTCCCCAGTTGACTACTCTGGTTCCCGCACCGTCGAGGACCTCGTCCAGTTCATCCAGGAGAACGGATCACACAAGGCTGAGGCCAGCATTGGCGAGGCCGTCGAAGGTACGACTGAAAAGCTCGCTGAACAGGCCATGGCCGCCTCCGAAGTTGCCGCTAAGTCCGCCGCAGATGCTACCGAATCCGCCAAGGCCAGTGCCTCTTCCGCCACCGACTCCGCTGCTTCCGCCGCTTCAGAGGGTACCGAGACCGTCAAGTCTGGCGCCTCTGTCGCTTCCGACTCAGCCTCCTCAGCCGCCTCTGAGGCTACCAAGTCTGTCAAGTCTGCTGCCTCTGAGGTCACCGACTCCGTCTCATCGGCGGCATCTGAGGCTTCGGCTTCCGCCTCAAGCGTCAAGGACGAGTTGTAAATGACTCGCTTCCTGAGTTTCTTTGGTTATGTCGGCGCTTTCACGTGTACCAGTACCCCTTTCAGCATTTGATCACTTTTCATACATGCTGAGGTATATGCGTACAAAATGGTTATGATTACATGGGGGAATGACACGGTTCTCGTTTTCTTACTTGGGACCATGGGTAGCGTTAGCTAATGGAGTTCCGGTTTTATCTTCATCATCATTGTTGAGCCTACTTTCGATCGTACGTGACGTGAAACTGATTACAACAATATGTGATGTTGATGATACGAACATGTCCTGTGAGTCACATGCGTCAATGCCTCCAGATACTACGCATAGGGGGTTTCTCATAGTATCCATGTGTCTATTCATTTAATCGGCCCCGTCACACTCCTAACCATGACAGCAGCCTCCCTCTCCCAAGTCACAGCAACACCCTTGTTCGATAACGCCCCGGGTAACTGACTACCACGACTCACGCATTCCTTCACCGAGTCCCCAACAGCAGTCTTGTTACTCCTCAGCGTCCTCGCAGACACACCGCCCTTGTTCATGAGCTCCTGCACTCTCGGCGCCATGTTGGAGGCGAGCGTCCTCCAGAAGTAGCTGGGTAATGACGAAGTATCGAGGGCTTGGAGGAGAGGTTGGAGAAAGTTGGAGAAATTTGGGGTACGCGAGGCGTCGAGAAGGGGGTATGCGGGTGGCTTGATGCTTTCGAGGAGGGATTGGAGTGCGACGATGTTTTGGCACCGCGCGGATATCTCGAGGAGGGTGCGGTCTAACGTGGGGAGCTGGCCCAAGGCGCGCGCGAGGGATGCGAGGGATGACTTCAGTTGGGTCTGGAGGTAGTCTTGTAGCGCATTGAGCATAAGGGTCGGTTCGAAGGTGTCGGTCGTGGTTTTGGTCGATGGCGGCGAGAGAAGGTAGAGGGTGAGCAGCGCGGACGTGGTTCTCGACTTGGTGTCTTCGGTTTGCGAAAAGGTGGATGCCGATGTTTGACCTGACGAGGATAGTAGCGAGGACATGGAAAACTCCTTGACTACCTGCTGAGCGCGCGATGATATGCTGCGCTCGCCTGGGTTGACGAGCTCGTTCTTGAGCGTGTTCACCACGTTGACCCTGTCCAGGCCCTCGCCCTCCTCGCCTGGTTTAGAGGCTGCCAGAAGCTGGCGCAGCGACAGTATCGTGTCTGCCGAGCGTACCATAGCTCTGTGGTCCTCCCTCTTTGCGCTGCCGACACCGCCCAGCTCCGACATACGCACCTCGAGCTGTCTGCCTAGCATGAGGCATCGCGCGACAGCGCGACCCAGCTTGACAGTCTCGCAGAGCCTCTCTGCTGTCAATCGCACCTGCTCAGCGACCTCGTAGCGCTCAATGACCTCCTTCTCGAGCGTCTTGTACGACTCGGTCAAGCTGGCAACCTGTCCTTCCACCTCGTGCAGTATGTGTCCGCTCGATTCGGCATGGTCTCGTGTGTGTTCCAGCAGCGGCAGTGCCGACTTGGTGGTCAGGGTATCGATATGTGTGTCGACTTCCTGCACATCGAAGAGCACGCGCGACAGCGGTGTTGACAGATCTAGCGGGGTGTCGGAGGGGTTGTTAGTCGAGAGGACGAGCGTGTTGGCGAATGACGTCGCCGAGAAGTCTGGATCGAGGAAGGCCTCATAGTCGATGTATGAAGGCTCATCTTCCTTGGACATGGTGGGAGGTGGCTCGAATCATGGCCTGGCGCACTCGCGCAATGCTCGCTGTCTTAGCGCGGCCTTGCACCTCCGCATCTTCTCCGCGCCAAGCATCCATGGATCCCATCCGCTGCAGGTATGACTTGAGGACTGCACTTGCCTGAGTCACCTCTGACTCCATCTGAGACAAGCCTCGCGACTTCACCGGATATCAGCACTTTGCCACATCTAGGCACCGCTGCTCGGGTCCAGCCATTGTACGCCTTGCGCCACCTCCCCCATGGTTACCTAGTATCGCTATCATGGCCACTCAGAATTGTCCATCGTTCATCGTGTTGCACAGTCGAGGCTGTAACCGCTGCTGTATTCACGTTGAATTGGAACGCCTGAAAAGGGCGAATAGCATGATTCTTGCAGGTAAAGCTGGTGCCTGCAAGTCGGTTTGGTGTATAAAGTAAAGGTACCTCTCACCATGTCTATTGGTATGTCGAGTACAGAAGTAATATTTTCCGTCTCATAACTCATACTTCTTGTCAATTCATCTACGCGCTTTGTCTTTCTTCATTAAGACCATCATCATGCCCGGCGAAACTCCCACCAACGGTGTCAAGGACACGAATGGCACTACGGAATTCGCGCCAGAAGGTTCTCTTGCATCCTTCAAGAACTTCTATCAAGGTCCGCGGGACAAGAACAAGCAGTGGAGCTGGACTGAGCAGGAACCTGAGGATGTCGCAGACCCTGCTGAAAATGAAGAGACGGCCCAACACGCTCTCATCACTCGTCTGCTCAAGTCAGACGACTCCCGCAGGAAATACAAGATCCACTCAATCATCATCCAGTCGCCTTGGCTCAAGACTGCTCTTACTGAAGTTCTGAAGGATTACCCAGCGATCCATTGTGAATTGAAACGCCTGGAGTTCGAGGCGCCATTCACTCCTTTCGTTCATCGATGGGCTCAGCTACTTGAGTACAAAAGCAGAAAAGATCTCGATGCCACAACTGCTGAACACGTTGAGCTACTCTACGAAGTTCTTTCCTCTGAGCTCAAGGACGTCATCAAGACATTCGAGGACTATATCAGCCATGGTATCGTAACATTCGATCACATCTGGATCATGTATCAGCCCGGCGCCCTCATCTACTCCAACTCTCACAATGGAGCGTATGGGGTCTACAAATTGAAGTCAGGCTCCTACGCCAATACGCAGTGCGGTAGGATTTACCAGATCAACCTTGAGGCCATCGACTGGAACGGCAGCACTTTCGGTCGTACTGCCCAGACTATTCGAGTTCGAGAGTTTCATGGCACTGCTCCCATACTGGGCTTGACAGCCTTCCCATTGTCATTCCATCCTCATGAAGTCAAAGTCAGAGAAGCGCTGATCAGCCGTGGTAAGAAGTTTGAAGCACTTGCTGGCAGTCACTACAAGGCATACGATGGCTTCGCGATTGGATGGGACAGGGAGGGCAATGAGGCACCGTACATGTGCACCGGCCGTATCATTATTGACTCGGACAGCTTCCAACGCTTCTCTCCCCGCTCCATCAACCGAGTCGATCCTCTCAGCGCAAAAGAATGCGCCTCTGGTCCTGAAGCCGTCGCTGAGAAGCTCGAAATCCAAGACCCGACGGAGATGACGTACGTGTTTGGCAAGCAAGACAAGGAAGAACGTCTACGCCTCACCGAGGACCACCACCTTCTATGCTTGCCTAGAGTCCGGGGCTACTCGCTCAAGAAGAAGCAGTGGCTGTTTTTCTACCTTGATCTCATCGAAGACATCAAGTTCAATGACAATGCCTTTGCTTCGCTCGTTCTCCCTCAAGACCAGAAGGAGCTCATTCTTGCGTTTGCCGAATCGCAAGCCATGAGCCAGTGCAAATTCGACGACATTATCAGCGGAAAAGGCCGTGGCCATATTACTCTGCTCAGCGGCCCTCCCGGAGTTGGCAAGGTAAGTCGCCCTACAAATCTCCCCGCTTTTTGAACGAAACACAATGGTTCCAAGGTACTGACACCTTCCAGACCCTTACAGCAGAGTCTGTAGCCGAGCACATGCGCGCTCCCTTGTTTATGATGTCCGCCGGCGACTTGGGTATCGACCCCGACCAAGTCGAGAGCAAGCTCACCAACATCCTCGAGATGATATCCAAATGGAACGCCGTCCTTCTTCTCGATGAATGCGA
Source organism: Alternaria triticimaculans (assembly GCF_023758025.1). Classification (NCBI taxonomy): domain Eukaryota; kingdom Fungi; phylum Ascomycota; class Dothideomycetes; order Pleosporales; family Pleosporaceae; genus Alternaria; species Alternaria triticimaculans. Next base: position 2,532,392 of record NW_026055959.1, read on the forward strand.
CGTCTTCCTCGAAGCACGCAGTACGCACGACCTAGAGCGAAACAAGCTCGTGTCCATCTTCCTGCGTGTGTTGGAGTACTACGAAGGCATGCTGTTCTTGACCACCAATCGTGTTGACAACATCGATGCTGCCTTCCAGTCCCGTATTCACATCAGCATGGCCTATCCTGATCTCACTTCTTCCTCTCGCAAGAGCATCTGGCAAAACTTCTTGAAGAGCTTGGGCGGCTTGGAGGGATGGAAGGATCAGGATTTGGAGGAATTGGCAAGCGTGGAGCTCAACGGTCGTCAAATCAAGAACGTACTCAAGAGCGCGTCGCTGCTTGCTGCGCGGAAGAAGGAAGCTCTGAACAGGAAGTATGTGGATATGGTTTTGGGGATCGAGAAGAGAAGGCCTGGTGTGGCTGTGGGTTTCTAGAGTACAGAAATTATCTTGAGTAACAAGCTAGCTAAGCTACTTGCTTGGTATCAAACTCTAAATGCGAGACAATATCTATAAGCTATTTCCTTTGATAATGTCCAAATATTGCTCCGTCCCCAAACTATGTTTGGTGTCCGGTTACTGTTCTACAGCACTTGGAGGCTTCTTCAGCTGAGGCTCGTAGAGCTCAACCTTGAACGTCGTCCCCTCGGGATAGCGTGCTAGAAAGAAGATGTTAGCCTTGTGTTCTGACGACTCAACATTTGATTGACTTACCAGTTATCACAGAGACTTGTGTCATCAACTGCACGTGAAGATTCACCAATGCTTGTTCCATATCTCTATTCGCAGCATTCCCGACACGTAGCACTTGTCCACCAATTCCGTTAACGTTATATCCAAACAGCTTTGCCTGAGCAGTGTTAGTGCTGTCGCGGGAGGTAGTAATGTAGTAAGTATATCCAGGGCCGTAGAGTAGGCGTGCATTGTCTTTGATGAGGGAAAGTAGGTGGTAGCGTTCAAAGTGGCTGACCATCGTGGAGTCTATCGAGAACAGTTCTAGGTTGGTCTAAGAACCAGCCATATATGCGTTCTGACGACAAGCAGAAGACGGCGTTTGATGTTCAGCAAACTATTCGTGTATCGTAAAATACATGATATGGACACGTGTGGGGTTGGCAAGTGCGTATAAACAAGTCAATGGATGTTCGCCGTCTACATTGGTGTAAAAACTGAAGCTTCACAACATTACAAAGCAAAGTAGACTGCCAGGAGATCTGATCTATGCTTTTGTACGCTCAAGTACATACAGTGTCACCTTGGCGATGCTGATGTTTCTCTTGATGATAGGTCGAGATGCAAAGAGACAGCTGTGATGGGAAGATAACACATACTTTGGAAGTCGCGTTGGACAAAACATGAACCAGAAGGGTAGTCAACTGTACATCGTATAGTGGTATGGGATCGGATCACGCAAAGCATACGGACACCACGGAGTCAGGAACGAGAGCAGAACAACTTGAGCACCAGAATCGATGTATCAATTAGCCAGTTTCCGTCAGCAAATCTTCAAGTGACTGAATCAGGCCGTCTATAGACAAGCGATGGTCTTTTAGCTAGGAGAATTAATTATCGACCCAGTGAATGTCGCTCCATTCTTCAGATGTTGATCGTAGGGCGCAAATTCGTGCCTCAATGTTCTTGCCAACGCATTGACGGCTTTGGGAACGGTGATGGGAAAGCAATATGTGTCACATAGCTCGGATTCACTTTACGACAAACAAGCTTGCTATCTTGAAGGAGACAAGCTACAACACACCAGGGAAATATGGCTTGAGGAGAGTGTATTCGCATTGAGAGGATCTGGGGCTATCTTAACGCAGCTTCAACACGATGCCAGAACAGTATCGCGTGATCAGTATGGTAGTCGCGGCGACGAGGGAGCAAAGAATGCCGTGCTCATCGCAAATTGTGACCGTCATCCAGAAGTCCTTCAATCATGTCCTCAAAGGCTTTTTCTTCTTTTCTTGTTGCGATAACGTGTCTTGTTATCTCTTCTTGTTGGGAATACTTCCACCACACGAGACCCGCAGAGTCGACAGCATATCGTCGCAAACATGGACGAGATGTTGCATATCCCAAGGTATTCGTGTGACTGCATCGGAAGTATAGATCCAGTCTGATCTGGTCTTGGGCTTGCTGTACAAAGCACAAGATGACTAGGCTTGAAGGGAGCTAAATCGTAGCGCCGAGTAGGTGCGGTACCCTAGGGGAGGGAGGAGGGCCGCTAGAGCCCATAGCGTAATGACATGCGACAAGGTGTAGCATCGCATCGAGTAGGGTGAGAATGTAGTTGTATGGCCATAGACAGTAATTGCTGTCAAGAACCAGACATGGAAGTGATAAAGTGCCGTCAATGGAGACGTAGAATAGCTCGATGGAGCTACACATATCCAGTAGCGTCGTGAACAGGGTATAGTCGTACCGAAGAAGATCGTCCCCAATCGCAATCCTCTATACAAGGAGGACTGGGCTTTTGAAAAGACTATACCTAACCGCCAAATGCTGTTGAAAAGAGGATGGAAGTGAGAACTGAAGACTGAGAGCGCGCAGAACTGGAGACAGTGCACTCTGCTGCAGAGGCAAAAGGCTCCAGCAACGCAAGTCGGCGAAACCAGCCAACCGACGCAAAGCAAAAACTAGACGCGACCCTGGTAGACCTTGGTATATAGTACATGTAGAAAGGTCGAGATCGTTAGAACCGTATTGCGCCGATGATTCGATTCGTTAAACCTGATAGCAGAAGTCCAGATATTCCGTACCGCGTCGTCGGCGCGACTGATCGCATAGTCATGAAAAAAGAAAGAAATGTAATGAACACATATGGATGCAAGGCAACCAAATGATATCGCAGCCTCTTGACAGAGAATTGTCGTGACATGAAGACGTAATCTAGACGTCAGGTTCAAGACACTGCAGAGATCGGGACCACCAGACTTTTCTACGAGGCAGGAGGTGGACCTGTAGGCTGTGGCCTAGGATTTCGCTGAGGGTTCTGACCGTTTGGCTGACGGTTCTGTTGGTTTTGTGGAGGACCTCGGCGCTGTCCCTGGAACTGGCCGCCGCCACCACGACCGCCACGGAAGCCGCCTCGCGCGTTGGGGTTACCGCGCGCAGCACCATCTTGTTCTTGTTGCTGACCTTGACCTTGACCAGGAACACGTTGGGCGCTGGACATAGGGCGAGGGATTGATTCGGGGGATTCGTAAACGTATAGGTTCTTCTCGATGACTTGCGGGATGGGCTGGATTTCGGTACCAAGCTCCTGTTCGATCCTGTAAAGATTGAAGCGATCTTCCCAGTTGATCAGGTTAATAGCTAGACCCAGATGTCCGAAACGACCAGATCGACCGATCCTATGCAGATATGTCTCGGCGTTCTTCGGGAAATCAAAGTTGATGACGACGTTGACAGCCTGAATATCGATACCGCGGGTGAGCAAATCTGAACAGACAAGGTTTCGGCATACACCATTGCGGAAGTCGTGGAAGACGCGGTTACGGTTGTGCTGGAGCATGCGCGCATGCGAGTAGAAGCAGGAGTATCCGAGTTCGGTGATCTTCTTCGCAAGAAGCTCTACACGGTTTGTGGAGTTGCAGAAGATGATGGACTGATTAATCTGCAGCTTGTTGAAGAGGGTGTTCAAACAGTGGACCTTCTGCTTCTCCTCAACGAAGGCGTAGTATTGTGTGATACCGCGAAGGGTCAGCTCGTCCATCAGGTTGATTTCGTACGGAGAGTTCATGTGTTTGTCCTGTACCGCATTAGCAAGCTTGTCGTCGTAGAGACGCTGGTCAAACGTACCTTGAAGCTCTTGACTACGATAGGAAAGGTAGCGCTGAACAGCATGACTTGCCTGTCCTTGGGATGGAAGCCAAGAAGCTGCTCTACAACGGGGGTAAACTCAGGTGACAAGAGCTTGTCAGCCTCGTCCATGACAAATGTTTGACAGGCGGACAGATCTGCTACGCCCTTTCCAGCCAGATCCAGGATCCTACCAGGTGTTCCAACGATGATGTGAACGGGGTCGCTCAACCGTATAATATCGTCCTTCAATCCTGTACCACCAGTCGAGACCATGACGTTTACACCGAGGTGCTGTCCCAATTGCTTGCACACCTGGGATGTTTGTAGTGCGAGTTCTCGGGTGGGAACGAGGATCAGAGCTTGCGTCTTGGGGCTCTTCGGGTTTATGCGCTCGAGGGTAGGGATAACAAAGGCGGCAGTCTTTCCGGTACCGTTCTTCGCTCGCGCGAGGATGTCTCGGCCGGTGAGGGCTACTGGGATCGTCTCTTCTTGAATTGGTGACGGCTTCTCGAATCCAGCCTCGAAAATGCCCATCATGAGCTCGCGCTTGATGAAGAAGTCTTCAAACTCGAGGCCCTTGGTCGCTGTAACATCCTACCCTAGCATTAGCTCACGTCCAATATATATGATGCCCAAGTCCATAGCCTACCTCTGTCTGCGGTCGCGCATCCTTCGCTGGCGCATTCAAACCGGCTTTCCAGTTTGCCTCTCCTGATGGTGTAGCATCGCTGGGAATATGTCAGCGCGTAGTTCTTGCTTCGTTGGACATGGACTCACCTTAGCTGCGTTGCCGCTAGTTGGTTGGTGATTTCTGAAGTCATTGTGTATGTGGGTCCACCGAAGGTGGGGTTGTTGGTCGGAACGTCAAGGTCTAGTGGTGTGGATAGAGGCGCGATTGGTGTGTGTGCAACGCTTGCGGCAGAGCAGAGCAGATGCAAGTGAGGGGTTTGGGTGTGGAGGCTCGTGTAGTGTATGCCGAAGAAAGTGGGGTCAGGTAAGCGCGGGATGGGAGTGCTGACTGTTTAGCAGCAACTCGGGTGTCGGCTTCTCGTGGTGGTGTGCGTTGTGAAGAGGCTGATTGAGGCTCGAAAGAGTCGCAATGTCGTGGTTTCGCCTTGTGGAGTCGTCTGCGAGTGGGGGTTCGCGCGGGGGTTACTGAGGACAGTAGGAGTTAGTAGATGCCTCGAGAGGGTAAGCGCAGAGAAGATGGTGTAATTTTGTGCAGTGAGGTCGGTCTGTGTGGTGTTGTGGTAGCTGGGCGGGCCGCTTTATGCAGAAGGAACTTGAAGCTGGTGGAGGGCAAGGGTCCGTGCGTGCTTGTCATTGGCCCTTCTGACGTCGGTGCCAGGGCGACTATCTCAGTCCCCGTCTGCGACATCCAATCCTTGACTATCCAACTTGAGGATTTCTGTGCAATGATAGCGGCGTATTCTCATTGCACCTTCTCTGTTTGCCGCTTTCGGACTTGATACCACGCGCCAGGTCCGCTCTATAGCTGTACGTTTCATGTGTAATGCTGCATGACAACATGAGTATTGACGACGAATGTAGCATATTCCAGCCAGAAACATATCGGCCACACTATTGATTCGATAACTGAATCTCTCCACATCAGTCATACGTGTCGGTTTTGTCTTTCGACAGTTGCATAAACAGCCGCCGAAAAGCGTACTCAAAGCCCATAACTCACCATGTCGTCTTTGCTCGGCCTCTCCAGGGCCCTTCGTACGCTCAGGACACCCCAGACTACCAGAAAAATGACCTCCCACTTCTTCTCTCCTTCCCATACGCCCCGACACCTCAATCTACCACGATCACGCCTCTTCTCCTCCCGCGCATACGACGCCTACAGCGCTCAAGTAAAGTCCAACAAGCTTGTCCTGTATGGACTCATGGGTACCAATATTGCCATCTTCGGGTACGCGGCTTTTCTTAAGAGCCAAGCTATACAGGGCTTCCAGATGCCATACCAAAAGTTCATGGACACGATGACATTGAACCTCGACAAATTTCGAAACGGAAACTACACGTCGCTGCTCACTGCGGCGTTCACGCACGTGGATCTCTTCCACATATTGTCGAACATGGTCAGCGTTTATTTCTTGGGCTCTTTCTTAGCGGCAGCGCCTGTGATAACGCCAATGCGATACCTGACTATCGCTCTGGGCTCTGGGATTGCGGGAGGAGTGGGCGCTTTGTTCAATCGGTATTACAAGTTGCGTTCTGAAGGCCCTAACGCCAGAGACTATTCAAGGACTCTTGGATTCTCCGGAGCCGTCATGGGCATCGGCGCTGTGGCAGCGTGCATGAACCCGCACGCGAGAGTGCTGATCTATGGCATCGTACCGATGCCACTTTGGGCTATGACTGCCGCTTATGCCGTCTACGATGGATTTTATCTCAACGACTCGAACTCGCGAATAAGTCATGCCGGGCATCTAGGAGGGTTGGCGTTTGGGCTCGTGTACTACTTCACCAGGTTGCATCGTCTTAGGTTCTGAGGGGAATAGTACAGCCGGGGTGTTCTCAACATGTTCTGTAAACGTAAAGGACTTCCTGATCAGGTTCTGTGTGCTGCTAAGCTATTGTAATGTCTGTTGGTTGGCAAGTGGATAGTGCAGAGTACGCTTCCGGATCTTGTGATACGATTATCAGACTACATAATATGTATGTAACCTGTGAATACCACGATCTATTACCCGCTTTAGGCGGGTATTACACAGGCTCAGCTATCATCCCTCTCTCCCTATCACATATGCAATTCTGATAGTCCCATAGCTCTACCCAAACACCGTGATACACCCCATCTTAATATGCTACACAGGGAAGAGACAAATGGAATGTGGGAACCAAGTCGACTCTCAATCGTAAAGCCTGTCTGCTATCAACGCATTAGCTTGCTTCTGAGAACCCGCTGATCAGGATGTTGTAGCTTACTGAACTCCTCAAATCTACCTCAAGCGGTTTTCTTGGAAGGACTGGCGACTTCCGGCTCGTCATCAGTGCCGAGCTCTGCGTCGCCGTTGGTGCCAATGTCGTCCTTGGACATGAACTTCGGCAAGCCCTGTGGGGTGTAGGACTTGTTTGGAGTGTACTTGGGTGTTGTAGACTCCTCAACCTCCATCTCTTTCACTTCCTCGCCTTCGGAGCTTTCGATGATGACTTCCTCAGACAGCGCGCTCTTGCGCGGTGGTGGACGCTTCCGCTTGACCGCTTCTTTGTCCTCTTCCTCCTCGTCAATGAGCTCTTCAGACCGACCACTCTTCCTGGGTCTACCCCGCTTCTTGGGGATTTGCCCTTTGGCCTTCAACTTCGCTGCTTTAGCAGCCTTCTTCTTGGCAGCCAAAGAGAACTCCTCGTCCTCATCAGAACCTTCTTTCTTCCACGCCCGACCTTTGCCCTTGAAGTGCTTGGGCTTTGCAGGCTCCGGCTCCGTTTCTTCTTGAAGCAAAGCCATGGCTTCTTCATCTAGCGAAGCCAGAAGGGCGTCATCTATATTCCTACTGATCGACGCCACCGACGCTCTCCTGCCCTCTGCAGTCGGTGATGTGTTATTCGATTCCTGGGCGTCCCCGTTTGTGGGCTCTACATCCTCAAACAGCTGCGAGTCGTGGTAGTATGGCCTCTGCTGTGCTGGCTTTCGTGTCCGTAGTCCGCGTCGAGTGGAGCCTGCTGACGCGGTGGTCGGATCTGGAGAAGCCGCAGCAGAGTCAACATCTTGAGCCATCTTACTACTAGCGCTGGGTGTGACGGTTCTGTTGAATGTGGCATTCAACTCGATTGCCTCTGCGACATTGGTGGGCGTGACTTCGGTGTGAGCACCTGCCTCGGCGGCTCCGCCTTCAATAGCAGAATCTTCAGACTTGAACAGGTTAGCAAATTAACCGTGAACCTAAAGACGAATACTTACGGCAGTCTTCGTCTTCGGTGTCTTTCTGGTGCTCAATTTGAGGATGTGGCTCTTCTTCGGTGTCTCTGACGCTGTTGCTGCGGTCGACGATTTCGGAGCTGTGACATGTTTTAGCAAGAACACAACAGACTAGCAAGCAATGTTTCGCGTGAAATGTCAAAGCACAAAGAGGTTCGGCACGGCCAGTATTTGGTGAACATGAAAAAACTACACAGGTGGGGTAATTAACATTCAAAATGGGTCCAAAATTCACATACCAGATCGAACAGGAAGAGGAGACACGATTGCAGATGCGGCAACCTCATCGATTGTAGTCTCCATCGGGTCCTCTAGCTCATCTTCGGGCGAGATGGTTTCTTCTGACTATGGGCAGGTTAGTGCATGCTGGGTAGCGAATAAACGATGAAACTCACAATAGGCTTCTTCCTGGCCTTTCGAGCAGAAGACTTGCGCTGGCCATTAACGGCGATGGCTGGTACTGTTGGCGTCGCGGTCTCTGCCCCCAAATCCTTACTGGCTTCACCTTCGTCGCTCGCCGAGGCGATGACCTCATCAGACTATGCTTGTCAGTAACTAGACGAAGGTATGCGAAGAGTACTCACGAGTGGCTTCTTCCGCGCTTTGCGCTTCTTCTTGCCGGAGGGACTCTGGTCTTCGGAGTTGGCCACGGCCGACGGTGTCGCAGACTCAGCCGCCCGTGACGCTCCATTACCGTTGGCAGTCGCATTCTTCTTTGGCCGACCAACCTGGCCACGAGCCTTGGTGGCTTGAGGTTTGGCCTTGACAGGTGGGGCCTCTTCGTCCTGGAACTTTTAGCATACGGTATAATTAGCTCATTATGACAATGACCTACAGTTGAATCAGACTCCTCAAACATGCTCAGCGCTGTGTAGTATAGCGAGAGACCACCAGTCATTTTTTGAGACTCGACCCATTCCTCGTATGATGGGGAAGGACCGTTCTGATTTGCTTCTTTCCAATCCATGAACTCCCGGTGACCATGCTTGTCTTCCCAGAAAACGGGAGAGCTGTCGCTAGACTTGTGGGTACTCTTCCTTCCAGATGCCGCGTGGCCGTTGGGAGCCATGGTGAACCGAGAAAAAGACACAATGGCAGCCAAGGTTGAGCGGCGGCCGTGACAAGCGCAAGAACAGGTTGCAGAAATTGACGCGGGTTGAAGATGCGGACGCAAAAATGCGCAATAAAAGATTGGGTTGACTAGAAGTATGGAATGAAGTGGCGCGGGAAGATGCGCGCGAGGTTGATGGTTGTTGTGAGGAAGTTAAGTTACAGAAGAGATCCAAGTCCGAGATGATCCACGTCTGGTCAACTGGTGCCACCTTAGCTTAGAATTCTCAAAGTCGCCAGGCGATAAAGCGGCCCGCGACAACTACTTACCGAAGATAAGCAACTGACTGTTATTGAAGTCTGGCTCGAATTATGATGCTGATGTCGCTCAAAGTGGAGGGAGGTGTGGACAGTGGGATGGGCTTGTTATTAGCGCGCGGACCTCAAATTTGAGCTCGACCACTGATGGAATCGAGGCGTATCACCAACACCAGTTTCCCTTCTCAGCATTCATCGTGAAAATTGGAGGCTTGGCTGCGCATCATTGGCGCATACGACCTTTCACGTTCACCTACACCATTTTTAGCACTTGCGTGCTCCTTGGGAGTGCTCTAACGAGATTACTGATGTTGTGACCTGTCTTGCTACTTGTTTTAAGAAGGTAAGCGTCGCTACCGGAACTTTTATCATAATCTGAGTACCTGCTATGAAATCTCGGAGGAACTATGTACTTACTGCTGTAAGCTTGGGGGTCACACTGCGGCCGAGTTCCGCGATAGGTACAGCAGTGGTAAAAGGAAGTCATGTTCAAGCGCATGCTTCGAGACCCGCTGGCTCGCTCCCCGTATGCATTTGATTTTTCTCATTTATGATGTGACAGCCGCCTATATTGTCTGCGCAGTCCCATTCTGTAGTACGATATCAGCATGTGGGCGATCACACACTACAGCGGGTACGATAGCGATTGAATGCGATTTGAGCTGCGTCGTTGCATATCGTATTAGTTATTGCATTTATACACTACGTCTACTGCATCACCTCGTCAGCGACAAGTCATCCAAGTCACACACCAAACAGATAACGTGATCATGCCACAAGAGTAGCATTGAAATATCTTAAGCCTCATGAATGCCGTGGTGCCATCCCCAATCTCGTCGGCCTGGTATATACAAAGAGCAAAAAACGAAGCCTAAAGCTAGTCCATCATGAGACCAAACTGGCGTCGCAAACGCGCGAGCAGGAAAAATGCATAAAAGGCCACTGCGCATAATGCAGGATGGGTATACAAGGACGAGCCCTACCGCCTTCCCCGTGTAATAAGACAAATTTGCGCCCACCGGGATATGATGAGCAAGGTAAAGGAAAAATTACAAACGCCATAAGGACTTGTCCGATCTGCGGAAATGAATACCAATGGCGCAGAGTTGGCCGAAAGCAGTCGTCGAAAAAGCGGACAGGATAGAGATATGTCGATAGATGAAACAATGAATGCGAACGACTGCTTCTCAAAACCCAGAATGAGTGCCGGAAAGTCGAAATTACTGGAGATCATAGCGGCAGAGGATCCGTCGGTTCAACCCTCCAAAGCAGTGCTCCTAGAAAGATTCGGGTGGGCTCGGCATGCCATGCGCGCTACCATCCTCTTTCTCTGGCTCTTGAACGCTATGATTCTCTCTTTGCACCGGTTCAAGCTTCAGCTTACCGATGGGTTTACCAATGCCCTTCATGAAGCCACCCTGATCGTTGCCATTGTCATCCTTCTCCTCGTCCAGCTTACGCTTTTTACGAGCCATTTGTTGCTGCTCTCTGAGAGGGCGTTTCCGAGGACTGGAGATCTTGCCTGTAGGTGGCAAGCGTGGCTTAGGGAATCGCTGCTTCGGAGGAAGATCATCATCCTCGACAAGCGGCTGGCTGTTGTTGTCATGGAGTTTACCCAAGAGCCAACTTTGGAGAAGACCAATCTGGTTCTCAGCGGTCTGAACGGTGACAGGCTCGAACTTCGGTGGCTCAGGCATAATGACACCAGTAGTAGTAATATTGCTGTGAATATTAGTAAGAACCTCATCAAAGCATGTCGCGAAACATACCTGTTGTCCTGCCTGGCATATGCATTGTGCACCCTGTTCTGTAGTAGATGCAACGGGACGCTGGAAGTAAGTCCGAACTCGATGTCAAGACCGAGCTCTTTGAAACCGAAGAAGTCTTCGCCAATGTCTTCTGCGAAGTCTCCACCCACGAATTGCTCGCTACCGTCGTTGAAGGCACCGGCCCCGTCAGCACCGGCGTTATCCATAGCTGGTCGCAGGAGTTCAGCGTAGTATGATCGCATCCTATCATGCATGCCACCGAGCTTGGTACCAAGCCTCTCAACATCGTCCTTGACATAAGTCTCGAGAGACTCAAGATCGACACCATTGGCGTGCAAAGAGTGAAGGACAGCTTCTTCTTGAGTAAAGCGTGGTGTCCAACTTGTAGCCTGTCCGTTGGGAAGAGTGATGGGGACATCTGACTTCATCTTCGGTGTTTCGCGATATACCCCGAGACTTGCAACAAGATTCTGGAAGAATTTCGCCGCAATGTCAGTAACGGCATCAAGAGCTGATGGCTGGAACTCTTCGAAACCAGCATGATAAAAGACTTTGCCAACGCTGCGTTGTAAGGCGGCGCGACAGACATAGGGGGCCATGATCGGCCCATCCTCGGATGTGACTGTTGGCTCGATGTCTGCCTCGTGGAAAGGTTGCGGTTCATATCGTTGAAACTGGTTTTGGTATAGCTATACGAATTAGCGGTCGGTATATTCCTTCGAATTTCGGATACAAACTTACCTGCGATTGGATCTGCATCTGTTTGACGATGCCGATCTTTGCGCATATCTTCCTGGTTTCTTGCAGTATGTGGTTGTTGTCATCGAACTTGTGAACCAAAGCACTGTCTGGCGATACGAACTGCCCCTTTGGCAGAATACGCATGTACTCCTCAGCCTGAGGAATGACATAGCCCTCGGCGTCTTCAACCCATTGCAGGCGTTCAGAAAGGTCGGGAATGGCGCACACAGGGTCGTAGTAATCCGGAATCTGGCGCTCCTCTTCCCCTTCGATACCCTCGGCGAGTGACTCACCAGCAGTGGCCTGAACGCCGTCTTTTCCGTCCGGAGCGGAGACGGCCCCGCTTGCAGTTTCTTCCTCGATAGCTTGCTTTCGGTGTCGTAGCCATCTTCTCATGCCAGCTTTTGTGCGTAGAATAGCAGGTTCATCTGGCTGTAGGTGGTCGTCACGGAACAGTCTATGCCTTTCTGACGCAATGATTGCTCGATCTCTTTTCGTCACTTGTTTCCATGTTTTGTATTCCAGATCATCCAAATCAGCATCCTCTTCCAGAACATCACTGACCGAGATACCAGTGCCGTCAGCCTCCGAAACGTCGGCTTGGCTACCATTCACGCCGTTTCGCGAAATGCTGTTCGCTCCCAACGGTGTCAATGTACCGGGTGGGGGAGGTGTCGAAAAGCCGTTGACGCTGCCTTCCATTTCGGAGTCTGCTCGAAGAAACTCGTTCTTAAGATTGGACACTGCGTTATTGAGAGATGGAGCTGATGGTTTTGTTTCAGGTCCCGGTGTGTCCTCCAGACCTGCTGGAGGGGCCTTTCTTGCTGTACTTGAGCCTTTGCCTCCCTTGCTTGGTGCCTTTCGTCCTCGTGAAGCCATGATAGGTTCTTCGTCTTCACTATCGTCGGCGCCGTCGGCATCTGCATCGCCATGACGCATTCTCCGTTCCTCTGCCTCGACTTCTGCACGATCGCGAACAGTGATGTCCGGGATAAGGGGTACGAGCTTCTCGGTTTCCTTCTTCATGTGTAGTGCCTTTTTCCGGAGAAAGTGACTTGGGTCCGCGTTGTACTTTAAGCAGTTTGACCATATGAGCATAAGATCGTCGACGAATTCCTTCTTGGACTTGTATTGGAGTTGCTTGAGCTTCTTCATCATCGTGCCAATATCCATGGGCTGCTTGATCACGTTGTAGTAGTCCGGTGCCTCTCGTTTGTTGACGCGTTGAAGGAAGGGGTGAGCATGCTCGTTGGCCTTGAGTTCCATGAGAACCTTCTCTGTACTCTCGTATAGTTCCTCCTGTCCAACACGTTCTTCGTTTGCCCATTTACTCCTGTTCTTACGGACTTCGCTAATAAGGCTTCGGAGCTGCGCATCAGTCGCGTGGACTTTGTCTCTTTGTGCGTCGATACGGGAGATGAGGTGCTTGAGTGTGAGACTGGAGGCGCCAAGGTTAGTGGTGCTGAGAGTGCCTTGCTGGGGGGCGACGACGACGCTGTTGGGGGGTGCATTCGCAGGCGTTCCGGACGTTTCTATCTCTACTTGACGGTCGAGTTCGTCAAGCTTCTGCTGCTCTAGCATGGCGTCACGATCACTTTCCAACGAGTAGAACATTGTCTGGAAGCTCCGCCTGGCCGCATCCTCGGTCGCAATCTTATCCTGTTGTAGCTTCTTGCGCACATCGTCTGATGTCTTTGTATGGTCCGACGAAGGTGTCCCGGTCCGGTCGTGACCTGACTTGTTCGATATGGAAGGAACGCGGAGGAGGCTTGGCGTGCTGGGAGCGGCAGCAGCAACGCCATTGGCAGCGCCTTTTGAGTGTAGCGGCGAGGTGCGGGTATCGTCTTCGTCTTCGTCGTCTTCATCGTCGCCATAGTCGTCTTCGTCGATTGTGCGGGTCAACTTCTTCGGGGTGACGGCCGGTCGCGCGTCATGCGCCGCCGCATCCCCGGATGACGGGCGCGGCTCGTTGTCCAGGGCATCAACAGCATCACCCTCGTACGTGCCACCGATCACTGCAGAGAGACGCGCTTCTGTGCGTAGAAACTGTTCGCGCCATCGCGCCGCGCGGGGGTCTTCCTCTCCCACCATGTCTCCGTCCCCCATGTTGATCGCGTTGGAGGCGTTTGACATGGCCGCCTCATCATTCAGCGTCGCATTGGGGGTGCGTAATCGAGTCGCGTTGGGCGGTTGGTGCAGGTAGCGGGCATGGCTTGGGCGTTCTCGCGACGATGGAGGATATGGGGAAGCGCTGAAGGACATCGTCGTCGTCGGCTGTGGGGGGTCTTGGCGGTTCGCGACCTACGGGGAAGGCGCAACCAGAGGGCGACGTCCCAACTGGTCCAGGTGTCGCAACGCGATAAAATCAAGCATGGAAGGAGCTACCGGTCGAGTGAAAGGTTTGCCGATGACTGCGAGATGGAAGAGGGTATTGGGGCTCGCGTCTTGATGGCCACAGATACGGCCTTTGATGAACGAACGTGGTGTTAGGGTTGTAGGTGGATGGGGGCTATTCCTCGTCCAGCCGCCTTAGCGTTCTGCGCAGTCCAGGGCCCGCGTCACCTACCTACTTCCCAATATCAAAGTGCTGTGACTGCTGTATGTACGCATCGCAGTGTTTCTACCATCAAGATCAATTACATCTACGCCAATGTCTTCGATTTGTCCTCGATCGTCTTGCGCGCACTGACTTGGCTCCGACGGTGTCCCTAGGGGGTACCTAGATTACCATTACTTGCCAACTTTGAAGTATCGCACGCCTTCTGGGCCAGCACAGAGAACTACTTCGATGACTTTTGCTGTTCTTGTCCTTGCAAGTCCCTAAAGAGTGGCCCGAAGTTATTCGCTGGACATGATGCTACATAGGTATGCTTGCCGTCGGTACGACACCCGAGTACCTCTGGGGTACATCATGTATGCAGCTCAGATCGCCTACAGCCCTACCTATGCTACCTGATAGTCGCACACCGTATATCATCGGGTAATCATTCAGAGCGATCAGGTTTCCAGATATACACCTACCGTATCAGTAATGCAGCACCATCGAGGAAGGCTTCTCACGCATCTGCCCTGGCAGCCGAGACTCTCCATCCCAAACCTAACCTCAAATGTAGAAATAGCGCCAGGTACACAGATCACAGACCTGGGGTCAATCAAAACTACCCGCCCCTACCCGCAGCTTCCTAGGTTGTCGATTTTCACAGGTTCCACACGTGATCGACAGCGGGAATACCGAAAGCCGTTAGCCGCTTTCTGCAAGCCAGTTCCGCCAGAATGCCAGCTTGTGGCCGCATAACGACGCTTGGTAGCTCTTGCCGCCCGCTGACTGCAACTCTCCGATTTTTAGGGCTGGAAATGCTCCTCGAGTGCTTATAGTCGCTGCTATACAAAGTCACCATGCGCATCCGGAAGCCATTTGCTGGTAGGTCGCACTTGCTGTTTCCTACGTCAGAGAGCTCGAGGCACAGCGCTCAAGCAATCAACCTGGGAATGGACGTGTTCCTCGAACTTGCGCTCTGCTTCCGTATCATACCAAGCTAATGTCTATACAGGTGCCTTCGTAGCCCTCATCTTCATCAGCGCCGGCGCCGGCTTCTCCCCACCCGATTACAAGATCCCCTCATACAAGCAATCGGATAAAGCACTACACTTCATCGCCTTCTTCCTACTCACACTATGCTTTTACTGGATACTAGAAACGAGTAGGAGGA
Organism: Alternaria triticimaculans; assembly: GCF_023758025.1. NCBI lineage: Eukaryota > Fungi > Ascomycota > Dothideomycetes > Pleosporales > Pleosporaceae > Alternaria > Alternaria triticimaculans. The sequence continues at coordinate 2,547,695 of NW_026055959.1, forward strand.
AGGTCTTGCAGCTCACCTTTACCGTGTGCACGATTGGTCTGGGAGTCGCAAGTGAGGTCGTACAAGGGCTGTTGCCTGTGAGTCAATACATGGGAGGAACAATTGTACAAGAAGCTGACACATATCAAGATACATCGCGACTTCGATTACTACGACATCATAGCCAACGTTCTCGGTTCGCTCCTCGCTCTCGGCCTATGCAATTGGTACCACAAGCGCATGCTCGAGCGCAAACGGGCTGCGCGCGGATATACAGCCGTCGCGGGTGACGAGGAGCGGGATATTGAGTTGGGCGAGAACCCCGAAGGTCAGGAATCTGGTGTTGTCAGAACTACAGTGGACGAGGAGCTTGAAAGATGGGACGAGAACGCGGAAGACTGGGAAACAACCGAACCCGAGCCGTCGAATGGAAAGAGTCTCGAAGATGGGGGTGATTTGGGCGAGGGCAAGAAGCGGAACGACTAAAATGACGGCATTCTACGATGTTTGGGACAACGAATTGGCTAGAATTGGCGAAATGGAGCTTGGGATATTGCAGTTCCTCATCATGTTTGGAATGCCATCTAGGTTGCATACCCACTGTGAACGCAGAGTGAGCTCGATCATCAGGACCTTATGCGTAGTCAGTTCCCAACGTAACATCACCGCAGCAAACGTAGGGTTGGTGCAAGTCGACTTGGATATTCGTTTACAAGTTCATAGCTAGCTCTCGGTGCTGCTTAGGCAGGCAATCCGAGCGAGCATTAACCATGATTCGTCATTTAGTCTGCCCTTCCTTCTGGAATCATGCATTTTCTAGTATGACATTCCGAAAGAACCCTAAGACCCCACACCAAGCGCCATGATCATTCCGTTTTCGAACCACACTCCACTTAAGCAGTGGTAGTCTTAGCAGCGGCCTGGTTGGGGTTGATCTTCTTTCCGTCCTTGTTGTACCTGACCCTTGGGGGAGGGGCCCTGTTGCGGCGGCCTTCGCGCGAGCGGACACTGCGAGTGTGTTAGACATGGGCTCAGCCGAATCCTCGTGCGGGCTCAACGTACCGGACGATCTTGCCGTGGATAGCGCAGGAGACGCAGTACTGGAGCTTCAGGTACATCTTGGGGACGGTGTACTCGGGGAATACGGAGGCATCGGAGATATCACCTGCGTGGCGTTAGTCTTCAATTCCCCAATGCCGCCCCTTCTGGTTTGTAGTGTGACGCGGTGCGGGCGTGGCCGGGAGACGTACGGATGGCAGCGGACTCAACCATGTTGCGGATGGTGAATCTCTTGATTGCCTTGTCCTTGGGTGTGCATCGCGAGCAGTTGGAGCAACGGATGGGCTTGACGTGGCCGCGACCCTTCTTGTTTCGGCCGTTGGACGCTCGCTTCTTAACCATGGCTGCTGATTCTATCGAGTTGTGTGAGCGGAGTTGTGGGTTGAGGGAACACGGGGAGCGTACTGAAGATGTATCTAGAAGTCAGCGGTGGGGGTGTTGTCGTGAGAGTCGTTCCTTCCTGACGTCGCGCACTGTGTCGACGAAATTCGCTTAAGCGGATCTAATCTTATCTCTTGGCGTACCGCGCTAGCCGCAACGACCCAAGCACCCTTTGCGCAGCTTCACTGTAAAAGTGAAAACAGAATCTGAAGGGATTCTAAATTTCACTATTGTCTCTATTGTTGTCCTCGGAAAGTAGGAATACGATTTCACTCATGAAAAGGCGCTTTGGCAGTCATGCAAGGACCAGTATGTTACGCTACCAACTATACTGATTACCCGAAGTTCTTTCCCCGCCGTCATAAAAGCTTCGAGGACATCATGAGAATGATGTGACTGTTCTTTCTCTCTTCGACGACTTGAATAGTGTTCCCGAAAGAAAGCATAACGACAGCGTATTTCTGCGGGACGTTTGACTACTTATATTTGAACTTGGCACACCCTAGAGCCTACGTTCTCGTCAGGTTGCCTACTTTGCATATATCCATCTTAATGTAGGCTGCAGACCCGTGAATTTTCCTTGTAGGAGGTGGAAGTAAAATGTATTCAATCTTGACTGCCAAACTGCTAGGAAACACCCAGGGATCTATGGGATATCAGGTTATAACAAAGGAAACAATGCATTCTCGCTCATACTCCAACACAAATTACCCAACGTCCACCCAAATCTTACCGACTGGCGCGGCCAAGCACAAAGACACCGACGATGACAACAGCTAGTACACCGATAGCTCCAGGAAGGAGAAGGTCGTTTGGTACACCAGCAATGATCTCTGGCTGTTGCGATATAGGTACTGGCTGATTACGGCCTCGTGATCTTGGCTTCTCTTCCTCTTCGTCAAAGTACTGTCTACGTTCGCGAAGAGACGACTCAGGCGGTGTGACAGGCTTGGGCAGCGCAGGTTGTGGGTTGACCTCGGCAGACATTGGTGCCTTTTCAGGATGGTGCACGAAGAGATCTACCTTCTCGCGATGTGCCATGCGGGATAGACTGACAGCCTCAACGAGATCGTCGTTGGTGGTGATGGAGATTGTGTCTCCCTCGTTGTCGAGATAGCTCAAAGCGAAGCCACCTCGGGAAACCTTGCCGTCATCAAAGCTCGGTACGCCTCCTATGGCCTCGACCTCTGCACCAAGCTTGTTCGCTACATTGTGGATGAGCTCTTCAATACCAGCAGATACAACGACCTGCAGACGGTGAACGCGACCACTTGGAGCTTTGAACTTGAAAGGGAATGGCATATCCTCCATATGAGAGGGAGGAATGCTGGCGACAGCAGATGCGTCTGGTGAGTCCCCGTGATGAGAGGCAGACTCGTTGGGTAGTACGCTATCGCCACGATCCATTAGGCCAGGGCGATCGTGGTGGGAGACGTAGGAGCGATGGTCGTGGACGCGACTCCCACCCTCGCCCGACATCATCGACTCGGTCTCATTGTCCAGAGACAGCCAGAACTTGTTCCACGCGGGACCTTCGCTGTCGGTCGTGCTGATATTGTTGATCTTCAAGGAGTTAGCAATGATACTTTGAGAAGCAGAAGTGGGCGTACCTGATCAAGAGTGGCATAAGTCAGCTTGAGAACATCGACCATTCCAACAATCTCCCCTGCGTCGCTCATGACAGGCAAGTTGAGGTAGTGACCATCTGCAATAGTCAGCAATTTTTCGAAGAGCCTTCGATTTGGACCACTTACCATGCATCTTGCGCAGAGCGGACTGGATACTCATGTCCATAGGCGCAAAGTCGGGATGCGGAGTCATCACTCGTACGACACTGCAAGTCATCGGGTCGAGCCCCGCGGCAATCACACGCAAGACGACGTCCTTGCTGGTGAAGATACCGGTGATGGAGCCATTGTCCTGCACCAGAACAGCGGTTGTGTGGTTCTCCTTCATGAGTGACGCAGCTTCCTTGACGGAAGTGCGCACGGATACGGTTGTTGGGGGCAGGCCAGTCAAGACAGACTCGAGAGTAGGACCAGACATCTTCTGACGAATAGCCTCGACGTACTGAATGATCTGTTGCGGCTGACTGGAGCCCATCTCGGCCTGCACACCCTCCAGAGCATCGTACAGCTTGCGCGAGGAAGCGTAGGCGCGCTCCAACTTCTCCATAGCGTCGTAGAAACATTTGGTGATGTCCAAGATACCGGAAATGTCGTGGTTTTCGTCCTATCCCACGTCAGTTCACCCGCGACACATTTATAGCCCAACATACCATGACGGGAAGGTGGCGGAAGCCCTTCCTGACCATGAGATCCAGAGCATCGGTCGCGCTTGTGTCGGTCTTTGCGCAGAGGGGGTTCTTGGTCATGATCTCTTCGATGGTGACATCGCGAGCCTTGATACCGGCGCCAACGACGCGGAAGGCCAGATCCTTGGCCGTGAAGATACCCGCAATACGGTCATCGTCGTCGGTAACTAGGACACAATCCTCGCGCTTAGCTGCCATCAACTGCGCAGCCTCGGCGACTGAGGTGGAGGGCTTGATCTGGAGTGCGGGGGAGGGCTTCAAGGCGAGGACAGTGCCAGGCGGGGCTTTCTTGGAGGGTCGCACGCGGCCGCTGGGGTTCTTCTTTTTGTTCAGGTCGGTTTCGATCTTGCGGCGGATGGCCTAGGCATCATGAGTATGTGGCAGTCCATGGCAAGCAGGGCAGCTTACGTCGTCGCGCTTCGACATTTTGGCACGACTGGCGCTGAGCGAAGAGCCGCCCGCATCGCTCTGGGCAACATGAGAAGCATGCGTCTCGAGAGCTGCTGGTCGCGGGATCCCCGAGGGGCTGTGGGGGAATTGCTGGGGCGGGTGCTGGTTCTTGGGCTTGGGCGTACCGCGCATAGTCCCCGTATGCGACATGTTGCTTTTGACCGAGACGTGGAAGTCGGGTTGTTGGTGAGGGGTCAATAGAAGCAAAGTCGTGGTTGCCAGGGTAGACGCAGAAGGCGCAAGCGACGAGGCTAGCTAGACCGCTCTTCCCCTGGCCTGCTGCCATTGCACATGCGCCTGCTCGGCCTACGGGCGACTGCCTGCAAAAGACCAGAATTTTAGCTCGGGCGCGGGCTCCATCTGGTCTGTCCTACTGCATGGCCTTTGTATCTAACCTCGGAGGAGCTTACTCTGAAGACGGCTGTACCTAGACAGCGCCTATACAGCCTACTACAACAAGGTAACCAGATTCAAGGATCTAGCATTGCTGTAGGTTTCGGGGTTCCGTACTTGAAGCTAGATCAAGGTTTTCCTACTCCTATCGTGACAGGTCACGCGCGTGGTATCTCCCATGAACAGGATGGCTGGCCATGTACCCAGCCGCTGACTGATTCATCTTTCCTTTCACTAACAGTACACACGGTACTACACCAAATTTGCAGTGCCGATTGTGTTTTAACATATATGAGCCAGCTGGGTGGTTTCAACAGGGTCCATGCAGTGAATGCTTCGTGAGTCGGTGTACCCCAGGGCTCCGTAGCCTTCAAGGATACGCTAGCTGGCCAATGAGTGGAGTGACACACTTTTTTGGGCCAACACTCTCCCCCACCAAAACATCGATCAATGACTTGAGGCGAAACCACACAAAGCACCAGTCTCTGCCGCCGAAAGATCGTGTCTGCACCGAGATATACGCTGCCTCGTCCTGCATAGTTCCACTGCAGCAGAGGCGCTCCAACACGTCACACGCGCTCCGCAAGCAGCACCACCAGGGACCAAGCGACCGTATTCCCTTGTTGCCTGTGAACAACACCACGCTTCCTGGGCCGCTGCCCTCCACTACCAATCTACGTATACGATATGTCTGTCCTCCCCGCCGAGGTTCACACGGCGCTGGCGACCCTACTGCAGGGCCTCCAGTCGCCGGATAACATTCAGCGCACTGCTGCCGAGCAGCAGTTGAATGACGAGTGGGTTGCTCAGAGGCCCGAGGTGCTCTTGATGGGCCTCTCGGAGCAGATCGAGCTGGCGCAGGATACCTCAGTAAGGGTCCCGCTCGGTAGAAACCCTGGGTTCTAGCTTACAGGCTGTGTTAGACACGGACGTTCGCCGCCGTCATCTTCAGGCGACAGTCGTCGAAACCGCGAAAGGCGCCCTCAGGCCAGACCGCCGACCTCTTCTTGACCCTCAACGCCCCCGAGCGCGAGGCCATACGCGCGAAGCTGCTCCATTGCCTCGCCAACGAGACCGACAATTCAGTGCGCACCAAGGTTGGAGATGCTGTTGCCGAACTCGCACGCCAGCACACAGATGAAGGTACGAGGAAACGGGACACGCTACAGAAACATGTCTAAATTCATCTAGGCGTTGCATGGCCGGAGCTTCTGGGCGCGTTGTTCCAGGCAAGCCAGTCCGCAGACCCCGCGCAGCGCGAGAACGCCTTCAGGATATTCTCGACAACCCCGCAGATCATCGAGAAGCAGCATGAGGACGTAGTCTTGACTGCCTTCAAGGGCGGTTTTGCCGACAGCGAGACATCGGTTCGTCTTTCGCATGCACCTGGAAGCCCTCGACTTACATCTCACAGGTCAAAATCGCATCCGTCGAAGCCTTCGCGTCCTTCTTCCGCTCAATCACCAAGAAGGCCCAGTCCAAATACTATTCTCTCGTCGGCGAGATCCTCAGTATTCTACCCCCGATCAAGGAGTCTGGCGATGCAGAGCTCCTCACAAAGGCCCTCATCTCGCTCATCGACCTTGCCGAAGTTGCGCCCAAGATGTTCAAGCCTCCGTTCAACGACCTCGTTCAGTTCAGCATTTCCGTTATCCAGGACAAGGATCTAGGAGAGACGGCTCGGCAGAACGCGTTGGAACTCATGGCGACCTTCGCGGATAACGCACCTCTGATGTGCAAGAAGGATGCCAACTTCACCAATGATATGGTTACTCAATGTCTGTCTTTGATGACCGACGTTGGAGCTGACGATGACGATGCCGAGGAGTGGAACGTGTCAGAAGACTTGGATGAAGAAAGCGACTCGAACCATGTGGCTGGTGAGCAGTGTATGGATCGCCTGGCAAACAAGCTCGGTGGACAAGCCATTCTGCCCCCAACGTTCAACTGGCTTCCGCGCATGATGACTTCTTCGGCGTGGCGCGACAGGCACGCTGCTCTCATGGCGATATCAGCCATCTCCGAGGGTTGTCGCGAGCTGATGGTTGGCGAGCTTGACAAAGTCCTGGACCTCGTCTTGCCTGCGCTCCGAGACCCCCATCCACGAGTGCGATGGGCCGCTTGCAATGCTGTCGGACAGATGTCGACTGACTTTGCCGGTACCATGCAAGAGACGTACCACCAGGTCGTTCTCCCCAACATCATCCCCGTCTTGGAGTCTTCGGAGCCTCGCGTGCAGGCGCACGCTGCTGCTGCTCTAGTCAACTTCTGCGAGGAGGCTGAGAAGAACATCCTGGAGCCATACCTGGACCAGCTGCTTAACCACTTGCTCATGCTTCTGCAGAGCCCCAAGCGTTTCGTACAGGAACAGGCCCTGTCTACTATTGCCACCGTTGCGGACTCCGCAGAGGCTGCCTTCTCCAAGTATTACGACACGCTTATGCCTCTTCTCTTCAATGTCCTACAAGAGGAGCAATCCAAAGAATACCGACTTCTCCGTGCCAAGGCCATGGAGTGCGCGACGCTTATCGCTCTCGCTGTCGGCAAGGACCGGATGGGCCAAGACGCACTCAACCTTGTACAGCTGCTCGGACGGATCCAGAACAGCGTTTCCGAGGCCGATGACCCGCAAGCATCCTATCTCCTCCACTGCTGGGGCCGCATGTGCCGTGTTCTAGGACGGGAGTTTGTTCCTTTCCTTGCTGGTGTCATCCCACCACTGACCGAGCTTGCTGGAGCCAAGGCTGATATCCAACTTCTTGACGACGAGGAACAAGTTGCCCAGATCCAAGATGAAGAAGGCTGGGAGTTGGTCCCGCTCAAGGGCAAGGTTATTGGAATCAAGACCAGCATCCTTGACGACAAACACATGGCTATTGAGCTCATTGTCATCTACGCGCAAGTTCTAGAGGACGCTTTCGAGCCCTACGTCAACGACATCATGGAGAAGATTGCGCTCCCAGGCCTAGCTTTCTTCTTCCACGACCCCGTGCGAGTGGCATCAGCCAAGTGTGTTCCAGCGCTGCTCAATGCGTACAAGAAGGCCCACGGTCCGGAATCTACACAACTGAGCGAGCTGTGGGGCCGCACCGTCGAGCGTGTCCTCGAAGTGCTCAGCACTGAGCCCGCCATTGATACCCTCGCCGAGATGTACCAATGCTTCTACGAGTGTCTAGAGTGCATTGGCCGCAACTGCCTCACCAACGCACACATGACGACCTTCATTGAGTCCGCTAGAAGCGTGCTTCAAGACTACCACGTACGCGTAAAGGAACGTCTAGAGGAGCAGGCCGAGAATGATGATGGCGAGGAAGCTTCGGAAGATCTGTTGTTTGCCATAGAAGACGACCAGACGCTCCTCTCAGACATGAACAAGGCGTTCCACAGCATTTTCAAGACCATGGGCACAGCGTTCTTGCCTTACTGGGCTGAACTAACCCAATTCTATAGCTTGTCCGCTGCTAACCCAGACCCCACTCAACGCCAGTGGGCGATTTGCATCTACGACGATGTGCTCGAGTTCTGTGGTCCAGAGTCGTGGCAATACAAGGACCAGATTATCCAACCTCTCATCGATGGTATGCAAGATGACGTCCCTGCCAATCGCCAGGCAGCAGTATACGGAATTGGTGTTGCAGCTCACAAGGGTGGAGAGAACTGGTCCGAATTTGTTGCGGCGTCCCTGGAGACGCTCTTCCAGGTTACACAGAGACCAAACGCTCGCGCGGACGACGACATTTTCGCGACAGAGAATGCTTCGGCTGCAATTGCCAAGATCCTACACTACAATGCGAGCAAGGTCGCAAACTGGGACAGTGTCGCCGCTGCCTGGATGGATACGCTTCCCATCACCAACGACGAGGAGGCTACACCATACGCCTATGCCTTCCTAGCTCAGCTGATTGAACAGTAAGTTAATTTAGCGCCACATCGCGAATGCATGAGATCCACACTAACATCTTTCAGACAAAACCAAGCTGTGTTCTCTCAACCCGCAAAGGTCTTCAACTACGTTGTGCAAGCCCTGGAGGCCGAAACTTTGCAAGGACAGACCGCGAACCGCGTTGTCGCATCCGTGAAGGCTCTGATCCAGGCGACCAGCACCGATCTTGGCCAGGCTGCCGCGACTTTGACACCAGAGCAGCAGCGTACTGCGCAAGCCTACTTCAGCTAGAGGCTGACTAGGCCGTTCGTAAATGGTCAACTTTATGGACTTGTGGAAGGAAATCCACATGGGACACGATGCATGAGCGGCGTTCGATTCGGAATTGTGACATGACATCAGCACGAAGACACGATGAAAGAGCATGACGTGAGGGTCTCTGGGCCTCGTCATTGGTAACAAGGCTGGCGAAGTATAGAGAAGCATCTTTATCACGCCGGAGTGCTTGTTTTGGTTAGGACAGGTTAGGTTAGGCGGTTAGGTCAGGTCCGGTCCGGTTTTACACATATTCCCCCCAAGTTTCCCCTTCGTCCCCTCACCCACTTCGATCGTGCCATGGAATGGACTACGCTGGACCAGTTTAGTGTAGAGAAATGAGCCACCATTATTCAAGAACCTTCACTCTGCAAGCGCCACGAGTCGCAATGACATCTTTACCTCAATCCTGAGAATCTCAAAGCGAGATATGAATGTATATGCAGTATCGCCTTTGTAGCATCATGGAACGAAAAAGCCTCAAATTGCTTATGTATTCGAAGCATCAACGCCGGCCGGTCCATGTACGGCCTGGATTCGCTATGCTAGAAGGGGATATAAACACCAAAAGCGCCTCGAAGATATACAGCACCGCCTCAAACGACAACAAACGGTTCGTCTACGCGCCCTCACTACCAAACTCCTTTGTCCACTCGGCGCTGCGGTCCAAATCCTCTCTACTCACAGTCGGTCTTGAAGCCTTGATCGCCTTGACGAAGTCCTTGACCTTTAGAGGTGGCTCGAGCAACTGATCGCCGTCTAGGTCTGTCCATGACTTCTCCTCTGCTTGTGGATCACCAGGTGAGCACGGCGTCCACTTTGTTTGGCCGTCTACCTCCACGGGCTTGTAGTGTGTTGCTGTCTGAATAAGTCGCACGGGCTGCATGAGCGCGTCTTGTACCGCAATCGAAATATCAGACCCAGAGTATCCCTCACTAAGCTCGGCTAGCTTCTTGTAGTCGGCCTGGCTCAGCTCGCAAGGTGTGTTGCCAACCGCAAGCTCGAACATCCTCATCCTGGAGGGCTGATCTGGCAGACTAATGTGGACTCTCCGCTGGAATCGTCGTCGGATGGCAGAGTCGAGTTGCCATGGGATGTTCGTCGCACCAAGAATGAGTACGCCCTTCGAATCTTTACCGACACCGTCCATCTGCACTAGCAGTTCTGTCTTGATACGTCGTGATGCTTCCGACTCGCCCTCACCTCGAGGTCCGCAGAGCGCGTCGATCTCGTCGATGAAGATAATCGAGGGTTTGTTTTCGCGAGCCATGCCGAAGAGCTGTTTTACGAGTCTAACATCATGTCAGTTGCCGCGTCGCGCCGAAGTGGACTGTTTCACCTACCGTTCTGACTCGCCCATCCACTTGCTGACCAAATCGGAACTGGAGACACTGAAGAATGTGCTATTCGCCTCGGTAGCGACCGCCTTTGCCAGGTAACTCTTACCGGTACCAGGTGGCCCGTAGAGAAGAATACCCTTCCATGGTTGTCGCTTTCCCGTAAACAAGTGAGGAAACTTGATGGGTAATATAACGGCCTCCTTGAGTGCTTCTTTTGCCATCTCCAGACCTGCTACGTCTTCCCATCGAATGTTGGGCTTCTCGGATAGGATGGCGCCAGCGAGCGCACCGCGGAGCTTTTTCGAGTCGGCGTCTTGTTCGCCTTCGTCCTCGTCGCTGTTAGAGGTTAGTTGCGAACTCTCGGCAGGCGTAGACTTGATATGTACCCTCCGCCCTTTCCACTTCCACCTGCTGCTTTGCCGTTTGAGCCCATAGCTGCTGGCTTCTTGCGATTCGAGGCGTCATTTTGGTTCAGGTGTTGTTTGAGCTTCTCGGCGCGCTCCATGTATTCGGCTACCTTGCCGCGGATCATATCCTTGGACTTCTGGTTCTTCTCCCCTACTGAGCGTCAGCATGTTTGCCAATCTACAAAATCCGGCCAACGTACATTTGAGAGCGAGCATGAACAGTTCGACTGCGCATGAAGTTAGCATCCAAATTTACATGGTCTATATCTTGTGGTACTGACGAGCACTGTAGTACAGCTGATACGCCTTCTCATATTCGCCCGCCGTGTCCGTCTCAATTGCCTTTTTGACCGTCTCGATGGCCCGGCCGAGGAAGTCGGCGTTGCTCATTGTGAAGGCCGGAGGTCGGTGGAGGCTTCAGCGAGCGTGATTCCCGGAGCGCGCGTCGGCTGGTGTGTTGGTTGATCGATGTATGGGCGGCGGAGGGCGATCTGAGTGGGGCAATCGCGTGCAGGCTGCCTGTGGTTCGCGGGGCCAGGGCGACTATGTGAGGCAAGGGAAGGATTCGCAGCTTGGATCGACGATGTTCAGACGAGGGTGCGCTCGAGATTGTTTCGCGTGAACGGGCTTTGCGGTCGTACACGAGAGGTGCCCGTCGCTCCAGGTACGGCCAAGGCACCTAGCCCCGCGTTGCTTCTAACCGGATTGAGGGAGTTCAGCATCCCACTCGCGACTTCCGAACGAGACTGCACCAAACTTTGCAGCACGCGTCACTCAGCATCACCAAAGCCATGGCAGACGTGCAAAAGAAGCTGCAGGCGCTGTCTGACAGCTATCAAGGCCTCCAGGCTGGTAAGCCGCGCCCAAAGATGGCCAATCCCTAGCTAATCTCGGAACAGAGCTCGGAACTGCAGTAGAGGCTCGCCAGAAGCTCGAATCGCAACAACAGGAGAACAGTACCGTCAAAAAGGTATGCGGAGATTGCGATTGGTCTCGGATCACATACTGAAAGTGGTCATTCCAGGAATTTGACATCCTCGACGACGATGCAAACATCTATAAACAAATTGGTCCAGTACTGCTGAAGCAGGACAAGACGGAGGCAGTCATGTCGGTCAACGGTCGCCTCGAGTTCATCGACAAACAGATGTGAGTGGGTCAGTTGGCGTGACAAGTCTCTTCTGACTGGATGCAGCAAGGATATCGAGAAACAGATACAGGGTATACAAGACAAGAGTGAGAAGATCAAGGGCGAGGTATGTTTTTCGAACGTGTCTCGTTACGCGGATTGCTAATTCCCAAATCAGATTATACAAATCCAGTCGGCAGCACAGCAATCACAGCAAGCAGCGGCATCATCATGAAACTTTGAGCACGGCAGATGTAAAACAACAAGATACCCAGTTCCACCGAGAAACACTTTCATCTACGTCCAAAATTCTTCTACAGTGAGGCTCTCTTCTGCTCCGTGGTGACTGGCGTGTGGCACTATTGTCGGCCACGCTGCCGCCTATTCTTACACTCAGTAATTTAAGGAGGATGGCATCCAATACCAGAACGTCTGGACAATCTTGACTAGAAGGTATACGAAGGAACTTCCCTGTGCGTGGCTAGACCTCGCTACTAGTGGCAAGAGCGAGAGTAGCCAGCCGCAGCCCAGCCCAGCATTCCAACACTTTGAAACTCTAACCTTACAACACTTCTCAAGGACTATCTTCATCCACCTCATCGCTATTTTCCGACATATCGATCACCCCATTCAAGAGACAACCAGACAGGTGCCCCGAAGTCGACATTGCCTGAAGATGTTCAGTTTGTAGGTTGTTCAGGCACTGTAGCCTTCTTAGCTTTTTCAGATACTGGTAATTCGCGGAAACAAAAGCTGCTTATCATTATTGATAGCGACATGCCTGTAGCCTACAAGGGGGTAGAGGAACTTGACTTTGTGTATCACTCATTATTCCAAAGAACCTATAGTTGGCGAGGATTTGCTAGAGCCGTATGAACTGCAGATTAAACAGATCGATGTCGACCACGTTGTCTATAGTTAGTCGCGCCTCATCTTCACGCAACCAATCGCCGCCATGTTTGTCACTCACCCTCATTCACTTCAGAATGGATCGTTCTTACATTCACATTCACCTGTTCGCGGAGCGTTGGAGCGCTATCAATGCACGTTTGACGACACGTAGCTAACCATTTGAGGTTAGCGCATGCACCTGCGGGCATCAGATGTCGGATCAGGCAACAGTGGGTCGTCTCAGACGCTCCTGCAATGATAGAACACGACCTGGAGAGGCACAACTTTTGTATCCGTGGACCCGAACGACTAGTGTTAGCAGCGGGCAGTGCATGAACACGTCTCGGGAAGAATTCCTTTTGTTTCTCGGAGCGTTTGACGGCGCGGCTCGCCAATAAGAAGCACGGCACCGCAGAAGCTGTTACAGAAACGGTGCGCTTCTGGCCGTCTATGCTATCGTGTGGCTAGCACGCTGTCGACGCGTTTGCTCGACTCGAAACGGCCACAGTGCCACAGTCGGTCAACTGGTGGGCGGGCGTGTGGAGGTGTACCATGGGGAGAGGCGAGGGATTCACAGGCAGCTGCAGCCGTGACCGCCCTTGACACAATCGGAGATAGCCATGCAAGCCATCCAAACAGAAGGCTTGTAGTCACGTATGCCGCGACTATCTGTAACAGCTGAGGACCAGGCTAGATCTGGCGAGCCGTTGCTTCAGCCTTGCGCAGGGTTCCGTGATTGGGCGCGCTAACCCAACGCCGCGGGCTTTTCGACGGACTCCTGGCAGCGAACACTCCTCTGGCCGTCTTCACACTCGACCTCCTGTCGCTGAGCTTCCCTTCTTTGTACCTTGATATATTACGCTGTCTCTTCTTATTGCCCGGCCTGCCTGTGCATCGCAGCAGACCGCATCCCTGCACAAGTGTCAGCCTCCCGCGAAACTCATCGAGCTCTCCTTTGAGGCACAGGCAAGTTCGCGCTCCCACGAGCGTCCGACGTTATACTGACTTGAGGCAGCTGGGACTGCAGGAGAAGACTCGTGTGCAAGCATCAATACCTTCCTTCGTGCTCCCGCCCAGTCTACACTGTACGTGTGCTAGCATCCGGTCTGCGAGCACTTGGGCCGGCCGTACTGACAAGTTGCCAGAATTTCACCCTCTACACTTGAACCCGCCGTCGACCACTTTCACCGCCGCCATGTCTGCCAGCCACATCGCCGCCAACAGGAACAGCACCCCCGAGGGTTCCAGCTCGCTCCGTCCCCCGCAAGCCCGAACCTCCCTCGGCGCCAACCACCACCTCCGTGCCTCAGCTGATCTAGGTGGCTTCCCCTCCCCGCTTGCCAACCGTGGCATTCGTCCCGCGTCTGAAATCTACTTCGGGCGCAACAACACGCAGTCGGGCAACCCGGATGAGATGGAGCGCGCTGCTCAGCAGTGGCTCGCCGACATCGATCAATATGAGAACACACTCGAAGAGATGGCGACAGCCACTCTTGACCAGGACTTCAAAGACGAGCTGAGCGCTATTGAGCAGTGGTTCCGCGTCCTTAGTGAGGCCGAGAGAACTGCAGCCCTCTACGCTCTCCTCCAGCAGACGACACAGGTGCAGATTCGCTTCTTCATCCAAGTCTTGCAGCAGATGTCCAAGAACGTGCCCATGTCGGGCGTTCTGTCCCCTGCCAACTTTGGAGAGAAAGGTGAGCTTGACAACACTCACAGGCTACTTTTCATGCTGACGAGCGCTAGATCCCATGACGCAGAAACTGAGCGATGCCATGAGCAAGCTCGGCACTGGCGAAAACCGTCATTCCATGGGCCTCGGCCGTCCGCCGCCATCCCCGGGTGCTGGAAAACGCAACTCGGGCTTGGAGACATCCCAGATCAACCGCATGTTCCCGGACGCCGCGGCTGCCATCGCCAAGCAGAAGGCTGAGTTCACCGATGTTGTCGGTGTTGCGCCGGCGTCCAACCGCAATAGCACCGTTGGAGATCGTACTTCTCTAGCGGCTCCCACCATCTCCGCCCCTGAGGACAGCAAGAGAGAGAACAATGCTCCGCCAGCATCACCCTGGAACGAGGGCGCGAACCGTCCCAAGTCTTCGGGCCAGCAGCAGCACCAGCAGCCACCGATGGGCCAATTCACTCAGCCACCTCCATCCGCCGGTCTTCGATCTCCACGTCTTCCTCTCCAGAACGATAGCAACAATGTCCAGACCACCACTTTGAACGCTCTCGAGGCCAACTCCTCCAACATGCCGCTCCTTTCGCCTTCTTACAACCCAGGTGGAAGCTGGGCTTCCCAGTTGAGCACTCCCATGGTCGCCAATTTCCAACAGTCGAACAACCAGGCCGATATGGTCGCGAACGCTACTGCTATGAAACTGGCCGCGTTGTCTACAGTCAACAACCGCATCCAGCTGGACGATGTACGCAAATTCCGCCGCGCCCGATCTTCTGACAACGGACCCATGTCCCCCGGCATGCCTCAGATGGGCAACGGAAACATCCTGATGACAAACGAGCTTGGCCAAGTATTGACACCACAGCAAGCGGCTGCTCTTCAGGCCCAGCAATTGGCTGCTATGCAAGGCCGCCGATCTCGCCCCAGCTCCCCCGGCTTCGCAATGCAGGGTCAGGGCATGGGTGCCATGGGCAACTTCACATCGCCTCAAGCTAACGGGTTCTTGGCTGCTGACTACGGCGGCGGCATGATGAACAACGGTATGGGCGCTCTCAACCTTGCTCAGTTTGGTCTTGCCGGCGGCAGTAATGAAGGTCATGGCTTCCTCGGCGACAACATTGATCGCGGTCGATCTCCCCGAGGCCGTCGCGGCAGCTCCAAGCCCCCGGAGGATCCTACCGACCCTGGTCTGCTTTCGGACATTCCCAACTGGCTTCGGAGTCTCCGTCTGCACAAGTACACAGACAACCTGAAGGATCTCAAGTGGCAGGAGCTTATCGAGCTCGATGACGAAGGCTTGGAGAAGCGTGGAGTCAATGCTCTTGGTGCACGTAGGAAGATGCTCAAGGTATGCAACGCCATTCTTCTAATGTACGGAACCCGATAACTAACATTGTATTGCAGGTCTTTGAACAGGTCAAAGAGGCTCAAGATCACGGCAAGCTGCGTTAAGCTCGCGGCTTCTTCATTCTGCTTCATCGCCTTCGATTATAGATATACGACCGAAAAGCGACAACCCCAGCTGGTACGGTTTATTGGCCGTCAGGTCTGGAACGCATATGATTACATGTTTTGTGCATTGAGACCAGAGACTTGGATGTTGCTACGTTGGCCTGTCGTATCACGAAGGCTGATTGTGGGTTTATAGTGCGATTATTTCTAGTTTATTGTAGTAGGGTAGAAAGGCTTGCGAATGTACGGGATTAATAGTGACACTATGTGTGTCAGTTGAACTCTTGAATGTGTCGCACCCGAGTGCTTTCTGTTCATGCCTAAACCGTGTTGAGAATTTGTGGTTTTCAACGTAACATCTTAATGAAGAGGGAGCGGCCCCCAATGCTGATGCTCATCCGACTCTTGCCGACTCGGCAGGCGCCCAACTTGACACGCTGTGTAACCAGTCAGATCAGCCCTACGCGTCGTGCTCGTCTTCCACTCACCGGAATGTATGATTATTTTTGGATAATCTTGACTTTGACCTTCCATGGTTGGCGCGCAAGATCTCCTTTGGCGGTGTCCCCAATTACGGCCGTGATCCCATCGCAACCTACGCTCTTCCTCTTGTTTTCCTTCAACCATGGAGCTATCGTCGGATCCGAAACGAATTGAACGAGTAGTGCTGGCCTGTATCCAGTGCCGCAATAGACACGTAAAGTGTGACTCCACACAACCCGCCTGCAACCGATGCAGGCGCGACGGGAAAGAATGCATCTATCAAAAATCTAGAAGAGGAGGTCTCAGCAAAGCTGCACTCGCGGAGCGACGTCTACGACTGCAACAAGAACCCAAAAACTTGACCAGCGGAAAAGTTCAGTTACCAGCGCCATCCCCATCCGACCAGTCTAGCCTGGGATCCTTTGAGAGCGGTTCATCAGGTTCTTCCATACCTTTTCGTGAACGGAACGTTACCCAGCAAAGTCGAATGATTTTCCAAGTCGACAATGAACGACTCATCGATTTGTACTTCGAATATTTCTGGTCTTCATGGCCAGTTGTACTGCCTCTCCACTATCTGCAAGCCAGGCGCCTGCACGGGAACCATGGAATGACCACACTAATATCCGTCTTGGAATGGATCGGATCAATCTACGCCCCTTGGACTCCATCGAAACCCTACCACATGACAGCATTAGAAGCTGTCACGTCGCCCGACCTGGCGCATACACCATTCAATGTTCAAGCGCTGCTGCTATTTGCTCTCGCTGAGTTCCACAGCATTTCCAGAGCCGAGGCTCGTAAGCATCTGGATAAAGCTATCACAATTGCATTGGAATTGCGTATGAACGAAAGAGACTTTGCTCGAGCGTATGGGGAAGGTAGCGGTGTACTGGAAGAGTGTTGGAGGCGAACGTTTTACGTACTCTACATTGTGGATCAAAACTTCGCCCTTGTCACCAACACGCCCTTCTACACACTACTTCTCACATCGAACAACGTTGATTTGCCATGCGATGATGAATACTTTGAGTCAGGGGTATGTCGAGATGCTGCCCAGATAGAGGTGAGAGCTGACATGAGCAGAACATCCCGCCTGTGATGACGTGGGCGGAGTACCAGACCCGTGAGTTCGCAGAAATTGAGATTGTTTATTCCTCAATCGTATATCTTTACGACATCGGAATGGTCATCGCTGGCAGTAAGTACAGACCACAGGTGGACGTACCCAATGAAAGCCGTTATCTACTTCGTATGATGCCTAACAGTTCCAGCCATGAAGTCTTTTATCGACACTGCTATATTTAGCGAAACGATGACCGAGAACTGCGACATGAAATTGGCGATTTGGTCGGCGATGCTGCCGGCTTGTAAGAAAGACCCGCTTCGACCAGATGGTCAAGTAGATGAGGTGATGTATGCCACACCGTCAGCCGGACGAAAACATGATCGCTAACGATACGTACAACAGGTACATGGCACATATGTGTGCTGCAATGTAATTCGTTCCTTCATGCACTGCTACTGTTACGCTAACAAAGACAGAGTCATCTCAACACTGCATAGGCCCTTCTCGTCACTACCTCACCTTCCTGAAGAGATGACCACGCAGTCTTTTCTGCCTCCTTCTCCCTTTACGCTGACACCAAAAACTGGGCGAAACACACATACCGCACGTGTGCTCAAGGCGACCGAAATGCATACCAAACTCCTCGCAATACCATGCGCTCTCGAAAAGCACAATGTTTTTATTATGTGCCTAACCGCGCAACTCGCGGCAGCACAAGTGTCTGTATGTACCTATCTATTGGATGGGCATGCGCTGTCGATAGCGCGGGATCGTGTGCGTCTCAGCATCGGCTTTCTGAACACAATGGGAACTATATGGCCACTTGGAATGAAAATGGCGAAGGAGGTTCGTGCGATCGCACGGTCAAATCTTGCCGGTACCTGCGTCCAGCATACCGTGAGCGTGGATATAGAACCTGCGTATTAATGTAAACCTAGTTTTATTTACTAAGACGCTAGTCTAGAAGTAGATTTTTTTTTTTTATAATACTACTCTTCTATATAAATAGTAAATATTATAAAAGTCTAAAACTAACTTATAATACTAGCTTTAACTACTTTAACTATTTTAAACTAGTTATATACTAAACTTAGTAAGTAGTATATTTACTAAGCTTACTTTTTACTACTATACTTTTTTTAAAAACTTTTTTTTAAAATTTATTAGCTACTACTTAGTAGTAAGTTAAAAAAGTAGTACTTTAATTATAGCTACTTTTTATATATAAAAGTAAAAATAACTTAGTACTATAAAGTTAAAAACTCTACTTTAAAGTATAAACTAATTATATACTATTATTAAGCTACTTAAATATATATAAAATTATTTTAGCTACTTTTATATCTTAATAAAGTAGCTATACTTTTTTTATTTTTAATTTTTTAAGTATTACTTTAAAAAAAGTAAGTAAGTAGTAGAAAATTTTATACTATAGTAAAAAATTAAAATATAAATATAAGAATAATACTATAAAATTATTAAAGAAGCTAAAAGATTAATAAATAATAAGCTAGATATTTATTATTATAATAATCTAGTTATTTATTATTATAATAGAAAGTTTAAGAAAAAGTAGTAAATATATATTTTATAAACTTACTAGTTAAGCTTTAACTTTAGTTTTATAGTATAAGCTAGAGCTCTTAACCTAGACTCTCTAGTCTAAGTTAGAATAACCTATCTACGTACGCTTACTTAATATAGCTCTTAAGCCTACTAAAACTATATAGTATTTTAGGCGCCTACTATCTTAAGTAGCTACCTAGCTAGTACCTTTATAATATACTTATACCTATATATTTACTTATATCTATACGTCTACTTATATCTATATATCTATTTATATCTATACGCTTATCTATATCTATATATTTATCTATACGCGCTATCTTACGTACTATATAATACCTAATTACTCTATACTATACGTATTATATTATATTATACGTATATACTAATATACTAAATATAGCTTTATATTTAGCTACTTTTATAAAAATACTATTACTAGTAATATTATAATACTATTACTCTTACTATTATATATAATTACTCTACTACTTATATATAAATACTTATACTAATATAATACTTAACTAATATATTACGCGCGCTTTATAAGTATTACTTAAGTAATATAAAAGTATATTTCTAGACTATTCTATACTTCTAGCTCTTTTATAAACTTAGCTTTAGCGCTCTTTAGCTTCTTACTATCTTTATTTACTTTTTTAGATAATAATTTTAGTAGTTTCTTTTATTCTACTATAAAGGTATTCTCTATATTATTTATATTACCTATTTTTTATTAGCCTACGCTACGTAGCTATATATATATATATATACGCTATATATCTACTTATCTCTTTATATTCTTAAAGAGCTACTTAAATAGCTTAAGTACTACTTTTAACTCTAGCTTTAACACGCTAGTTATAGTTTTATTCTTCTTACTAACTCTAGTAGCTTTTTTATATACTACTATCTTTTTATTAAAAGACTTAAAGTTTACCTTATTTATAATTCTATTTAGATATACTTTTAATACTACTTATTATTAGCTATATATATATATATATATATATATATACTATAAAAATACTTACTAGTTATAACTAGACTAAGAATAAAAGAAGGTATTATCTTATTACGCTTATAGTTTATTATACTTATAGCTTATTTAATACTTTTAAATATTTAGAGTTTTTATAAATATTTAAGAATACTTTTTTTACTTTAAAGTTCTTATAAATAATATATACTTCTTTACTACTACTTTCTTATAACTAGACTACTCTCTTAGCTCTTACTCTTTAAGCTTTTTCTTCTACTTTAGCTTTTTAGCTACTACGCTTTAAAATATAACTTAAATTAATTTAAAATACTTATTACGTTCTAGCTACTTAACTTATACTTACTATAATTATACTTTCTATTCTATTTATAGCTACTATAATTACGCTTACTATCTCTTCTTAGTATAAGCTATTATAAAATTTATTATACTAACTTATTATAATAACTTATTATATATTTATTATAAAGTTATTCTTAGCTACTATAAGTATATATAAAGATAACTACTTTAGATAAATAGCTTAGTAAACTACTATTACTAAATATCTTTTCTTTTAATATATATAACTAAAGTACGCAAAAAGACCTCTTAGGCTTAAGCGCGAAAGACAGAGAATATAGAACCTGCAGTGGCTGAGATCGACTTTCCGCGCGACGACTTGGGGTGGCCTGTTGATCCCTCAGCGCAGATCGACATATACTCTGGCATCGTACTGCCTATCGATTGGGATACGACGCCCTTTAGTTATCCGTCGCTGACATCGTCTGAGTTGGTATAAGGGCGTCTGTCTGCTTGAGAATGGCAATCCCCACTCAAATGGTATCAATTAGTGATTAGCTCGTGTTGTGGAACGCGTTCAGGATCAGCGCTGATCTGCACAACAAAGTGTGATGTGATGCAATCGCGTCTCCAAGTCCTGTTGGAGCAATTGTTTGGTCAGACAGGACTAATCGCATTGCCTAAGCGATGCATGACAGCGGACTAACGCGACGAACATGTCAAACCACACCGGATGCCTGTCCCCACCACTTTCCTCAAAAAGGCACGCGAGCACCCCCATCCTTTGTCTGATATCTCCCCCAACCTTGGAACATTGGCAGGCAATAGGCCACAGCGACGCGTGTGGTTCGTTATCAGTTGCCCAGCAGTCGTATCTGTGTTACCGGCAGGGTAGCCGTCAACGTCATACCACAAACCGTTAGCTCCGTGCTCCATTGGCTCCAGCCCCCCGCCATGGATCTGCCCGCGGGCGACATGTTCAGAGTGGGCCCCCTTGCAGACTCGTCCGATGTCGAAGCCGTAGGCCGTCGACGAATTTAAAGCATGAGCATTTCCCTTCCGTGGCAAAGTCGTGGAGATTCTACGTGATGACGGATCAGAATTTCGGCCGGATGCATTAAGAACGCGACGCTCGCTGCCTTTTTCTTCACCATCCCTTCCTCACGCAATTGCCGCCATCTTGCGTTTTTGACGCGATAACCGTTTTTCCTGACGTGGAGTCATCGATCATCATCGTTGCTTAATTCTCCGAGCCACTATTAGGCGAGGACGCCTGACGACACCATGAGCGACATCGAGAAACAGTACGACCCGGCTGTGCCTGATGCTGCGAAAGAGAGCGATGAGATTGGCAGGCAGCTAGAGGGCATCGATCCCGTTTTGGAAGCGAAAATCGTGCGCAAGCTGGATCTTTTCGTCATTCCGGTGGTTATGCTGCTGTACTTGCTCAGTTTTCTGGACAGGTGAGTTTGGATCTTTCTGATTAGTGCGTCGTCTATCCAGACTGGATGCGATTGGGAGTCTGCAGCAGCTTGTACGAGAAATTTGCTTACGCGATTGCAGAGTCAACATCGGTAACGCCCGTCTATATGGTCTACAAGAAGATCTAAATATGGGAGATTCTCAATTCCAGACAGCCGTCTCCATTCTGTTCGTCACGTATATCCTGTCCGAGGTACCATCGAATCTGGTGCTGAAGAAACTTACGCCCTCGCGATGGATAGCCTTTATCACTGTCGCATGGGGTATCATCGCGACCTTGACCGGTATCGTGCAGAGCTACGGCGGTTTAATTGCATGTCGTCTTCTTCTTGGCGCCGTGGAAGGAGGGTTGTTCCCCGGAATGGCCATTTACTTGACATTCTTCTACACCAAGCGCGAACTTGCTCTACGCATCGGATACCTCTTCGTCTCTGCTGCCCTAGCTGGAGCCTGCGGCGGACTACTTGCGTACGCTATTGGACATATGGATGGTACGGCTGGCCTGCGCGGATGGCGCTGGATCATGATCATCGAAGGTATTCCTACCTTCATCCTGGGTATCGCGACCTGGTTCATCCTGCCAGACACCCCGGAAACTGCCTACTTCTTTACCGCTGAAGAGAAGGCTTTCGCAGCCGCTCGCCTCAAGCGTCAGACAGGTTACACCAAGAAAGCAGCGGAGTTCCACTGGGAGGATGTAAGGAAGTGCGTCAAGGACTGGAAAGTCTGGGTATTCTGCTTTGCGCAATTCGGAAGCGATACCATGCTTTACGGCTACTCTACCTTCCTGCCGACGATCATCAGGTCAATCAACACTACCGCCAGCAGCGCGATGGTGCAGGTCCTTACGATTCCGTGCTATGCACTGGGTGCCATTACCTACCTGGTTGTTGCGCGTTTCTCCGATAAACAGCAGAAGCGTGGATTTTACAGCATATTGCTCGGCGTGGTGAGCATCGTCGGATACGCCATGTTGATCAGCGATGCCAGTTCAGGCGTTCATTACGCTGGCTGCTTCCTTGTCGCAATGGGCTTGTATGTATGTGTTGGTCTGCCATTAGCTTGGCTACCTACAAACCTGCCACGATATGGAAAGAGGACCACTGCGACAGGGCTGCAGTTAAGCATCGGTAACTGTGCGGGTATTATGAGTGCTTTTGTAAGTCTATTCGTAATTACTTGGCTCCATGTAGAAACGCTGCTAACGGATCGCTAGATCTATCCCACGGCTGATCGCCCCCGCTTCGTCAAGGGTCATGGTATCACTATGGCTATGGTGGCTTTTGCTTGTATATGCTACGCTGTCATGTGGTTCCATCTTGGGCGCATCAACTCGAGACGTGAGAAGGGTGAGGAAGAGCATCTGGTTGAAGGGATGAGCGATGAGGATATTGCAGAGATGGGCGATGACAGCCCACGATTCAGATACACGATTTAGGGGAACATAGTACTGAATTTACGGGCACATGCTAGCCTTCATTGTTAATACTCGTCTTTGGTTGTCATTACCAAGCTCTTGGCCTAGCTGCGACTTGCACGCAGGTATCCAGTAAAAGCTTCGAGTTGCAGGACTCTACAAGATTCCTCCTTTCCTGTGTTGTAATCTACCATCTCAGTGTATCGTGAAGGGCCTCGTACAACACTTCCTCTCACAAATCTCAGCAACATTTGCAGACACACTCCACGCTACTCGTTCGCGACATCTCAGCTGTTGCTGGTGTCTTTGGCGGTCTTCTTGTTATCCTTTATGCTGTAGATCTCCGGATGTGTCAGCCAAGGAGGCTGGACCTTCGCTTTATTCGTGTCCGGACTAGGACGCGCTTCAAGCATGGCCTTAAGTAAGTCGTTCGTGAAGTCGGTCCCCAGGCTCGCATTCATGTCATCAGCCGCCCCCTCAGAATCGCCGTGCCACACCCAGAAGTCGACCAGCAATTTACGAAGAGGCGAGTGCTTTATCGTGCGCTTATAGGCCGTCCTGATAGTCCGGTCACCGGGAAAACAGTCTGCTTGCTCCACGCACTCGATCAAACATTGCAGTACTGCGTTCTGAAATGTGGTATCCATGAGCTTCTCTCCAAGTATGTACGACTGAATCAGTGAATGATAATCCACGTTCTCGTGTTTGCGAACGTCCGTATCCGAGTCACTGGAGGGCGTGATCTCGACGGCGATCTTCCCACTGTACAACCATTGCACATACAAATGGAAGATTTCTGGAAGCTCGTCAGAAAGATCTGTAGGTCGCGGTGTTGGACCAGTCCATTCTGGCTTCGTTGCATTTTGGAAGAAGGCGGATGTCTTGCAGAGAACGCTTTTGTGGACATGGAAGATGCGTTGGTCGGAGATTCCTGAGTCGATATCGCTGTCGTCATCGCTGTCGTCACTTTCGTTGCTGTTCTCGTCGCTCTCTTTGTCAATTGCGCCGTCCTTGTCGGAGTCTGTGCCAGCACCCTTGTCGTCACCCTGGACAAGAACTACGTTTTGCTTCTCGAGTTCTCCTGCACCTTGTCCATCTTCTTGGTTCATATTATCAGCAAGATCTCCCGCACGTTGCTGCTCGCCTTCCTTCTTGCCGCAATTTTCGCATGCTGCACTCGGTTGGACTGGATCGTCGCCACTCCCGACCTTGACCATGAGTATTTCGCTGCTTACACTATGCCGTGTTAGGATCGTTCCAAGAATCATGTGCATGTAGAACCTACTCAAGTAAATCGCGAGAATCAGCGACACCCCGAGGGAGAAGCTTTCTTCGCTTCGCTGGTCGATCGGTTTTGGGCGCCATTGTGGATCGATCAAGTCTTTGGAAGTCGATTGACGGCGTGAGAAGTGCGAAAGGATGTTTGATTGCACCGCGGACCACAGTTTGAGGTGAGAGCGCATCGTCGCTAGTCCGGTTTTTGGTTAGCGCTGCGCGTTTGTCCGCAGTGAAGGAACCGTCCACGGGTGTTGTGATTGCTCCCAGGGCGGGCAATTTCGACCCCATCAAGACTGGGATATTCTTGGCGCAACGCCAGCGTATTGAGATTAGCTTACATCGAGTACACTTGAGCATTCTTATCCTTTTGCTGCAACAAGTTATGCGGAATCAAAACGTAAACAATGGTACGTAAGAGGCTGACGTGTAGTAGTCCTTCCTTGTCTTTGTTCGATAACGTTTACATAGTTTATGCAGGAGCTCCCCCTCTTTTCTTATCATCGGGAATCTCGCAGAAGTATCTCGTCTGGGTTTGTGGGCAAGCCCATTGATTCATGTGTTTGCATTTGCAGCTCGATCCAGGCTTTTGTCGTTTCACCGCCAACGTAGCTACTAGATCATTGGTAAACTCTTCACCAGCCTCCTCTACGATATTATCAAAGCTCCAAGTCTTGTCTGCTAGGGATGCCAAAATATCCAAGAAGAGCTTCCGGATCGGAGAGTTCTCCATAGTGCCTTTGTACACATCCCTAATCTTGTTCCAAGTCGGAAAAGTATGCGCGTTACTTATGCAGTCCATAAAAGCTCTGATGACAGCGTTCTGGAAGGTTGGATCCAGCATCCTGCCTCCAAAGAGATACTGTTCCAACAAGTCGTGGGTCGCCTTGTACGAACTGTTTGGAATATTTTTGTCAGGCTCTGGGCACCAATGTATTGCGATCCTGCCACTGTATAGCCACTGTAGGTACTGTTGGAAGATACCATAGTTTTCTGTGGTAAGATCGATAGGCTTTCGAGTTTGGCCCCGCCATATCTGCTTCGTAGCAGTCTGGAAGAAAGCGGACGTTTGGCATAAAACACTCGTATGTACAAATGACACACGCTCATTGTTCCGGTTCCCTGTGCCGCTTTGAATGTTGATTTGGCCCGGCATGCTGTTCAATTTATCAAGTTTGGGGGTAGGATTGAAGTAGTCCTCGATTCTTTTCTGTCGCGGATCGACCTTTGCCTCGGTCGGCCCCAGCTCGCCTGGCTCATCGTAGTTGAAATTCTTGATGCCGAGCCTGACCTTGATGATGTTGCTACTCAAGCTACGGTTGATTTGTCAGAATTCCATGAGCTCAAGGTTAATGGGCCTCGTACTCGGGTAGCTTGCTTAAAGTGTGCGCACTCTTCGGGATCATAGGGCGCTTTTCCGGAGGTGCCATCTCACTGAATGGATATAGATCGGGCTTATCGAAAACGTGGTTTTAAACGAGGGTCGTACACTACACTTATGATCGAGGGTAGTGCGGATGTCGCTGTGTTGCGCTCAAACCGTTTCCCAGGGGCTAAAAGGGTCGGGAGCTTGGATGGAATGTTGCAGGAGGCGTTTCAAGCGCTAACCCAACCTGGCTAACTGTCTGACGCGTCCGCGACGCGCCCGCGCACATCCTGAACGTAAATTCTCAGCCTCTTTTCCTTCCTTTGGCTGCTCTACGAAACTCTGATCATTGTGCGCACATATCTACTGAGGAAATCGGCTCCAGACATCTTCGGCTTGGAAGTGGGCAACCGACCAAATGACATAGGT
This sequence comes from Alternaria triticimaculans, assembly GCF_023758025.1. NCBI lineage: Eukaryota > Fungi > Ascomycota > Dothideomycetes > Pleosporales > Pleosporaceae > Alternaria > Alternaria triticimaculans. The sequence continues at coordinate 2,573,747 of NW_026055959.1, forward strand.
ACCTTCGAACATCGTAGCCACAATCATAACCAGAAAATCACTTCAAAGTGAACGATTCCACAATTCCACATCGAACAAGAGATAGTCTGCATATTCTCATATCGGCCTCGGGAGGGCAGCTTGGGCTTGAATAGACGCGATTGAACCAGGAAGCATCGAATTTGACATCCGCGAAGCTAAGCTTGAAGACATTGGAAAGCGAAACAGTTCCGTAGCCCAGACGCAGCTTACACGACAAATACGGATGTGATAGTCACCAAGCATACCATCTACCCTTTGTCTTGGCATTTTTCACGGGGAAATGGGCAACTTCCTCGCGTTTCGGCAGAACTGCAACGGTATTCCGCCTCTACGCAGCACCCTTTTGGAACCACTTCAATCCCGCGACTTCCCAATACGCCTCCACGAAGGCCTGGGGATTATCGCGTACATACTCATTGCAAGTAACAACACCGGTCTTTTTGGCACAAGACTTATCCCACTCGGCGCCTGCCCATTCGCCGCAGAAGGCAGTGTTAAAGATGATCTGAAGATCTTTGAAGCGCTCAGAAAAGTCGCAGCCAGCACCGCCGAAGTGCGCTATAGGTGTGCCCCAGGTTGATGGGTCGGGTGTCGTGGTGTTCGAAGAGAAATTATCCGTGAAGCCCGGGGAGTCGCGGGGGAAGAACCAAACTGAGATGCTGGTGGCGGCCCATTCAATGGCATAGACACCACCCTGCGCTTTGTTGAATTCGGTACCATAAGATGGGAGAGGCGCGGCATCAGTATTGTCGGAACTACCGCTACTGCCGCCACTTTGGATCCCAGGCATGGTGTCAGGAGCGTGGATAGAGCATCCGACGTTCTTCTCTTGGCCAGGTGCGGCGACGTCGCAGTCGTCGGTACTCATAAGACCAGTAAATGGCGCATTGTTATCACCACCTACAGCACCAAATCCTCCTCCAGCCGCAGTCGAGTTATCAACAACACAGCCTTTGGTTGTGTGTAAAGTAATAGAGTTGCTTTCGTAGTCGTTGACACCCTCGAGGATATCGACTTCCCCGCCATTCGGCCATTGCACTGAAGACGATAAAAGCCAAAAGGCTGGCCAAGTGCCGCATTCCGACGAAGGCATATGACGAATGTCTGCGATGAGTAGTCCATGATTCCAGCTTTTCTTGCTCTCAAGGCGAACAGAAGCGCGGCCAGTAGGGTCTTTAGTGGTATAGTCTACACCCATGAACACGGACCTTGTGTCCTCAAGGTAGCCTATTAGGCCCTGCTTGGTCGCATCTTCCTGATTCTGATAATTGACAAAGCCTTTCGTTGGGTCGGTTTCGTTGAAGAAGTCAAAGGCGGAGAAGAAGTTCTTGTAGCTAAGATCGTCTGTTAGCGTGTACTGCCTGCTGTCATTAGCATGGTCTCCGTGCGCATCTCCTAGGATGGCCAGAGCCGCCAGGGTCGTAGTAAACGATAGTTTCGTGCGCATATTTGTACCTGTGTATGTTGTTCGGCAAAGGTTTGTGGTAATGATGAGAAGTGTGTGAGAGAGAAAATGACTTTGTTCTATAGGTTAATTGTATTGACCATAATACAGTGATGCGACATTGTGGGAAGGTTGGCGTAATCCGGAAAGGACTGGTCATACCAAGTCGGAAGGCGGAAGGTGCGCCAGCACAATGCCACGCTGTTGCTATTGAGTTCACGGCTGCACAATAACCTAGCGCTTATCCAAACTCTTGATGCTTCTTTATTGCGCTGTAAGCCAACAATAGCACGGTGTTGCGAAAGTGAATGTGCCACGAGAACGACGGTTGGCGTGGTGTTGGGAGAGCATTCCATAGCATAAGGTAAGAGAATTGCATTTCGTTGGGTTTGCCATCTTCACTCTGATACGACTCAAATACAGAGAGAATGATTAGCAACACCATCGTCATCCTCAAAGTGTCACAAAAGATAAGAGATGGAGGTCACAGAAGTAGTGGAAACGGAGTAGGCCGGCCATCGATTTAGTTCATTTTGTGTGTGATATCCCAACAGTATATAGCGAGACTAGTCTCTCCCGGATTTTATCATTTGCTCGCTTTCTCGTTTCGGGATGTAATGTAAGCTTTAGAAGTCGTGAATGCGTCTGCTTAGATTTGTCTACTTTATTACTACGCTCTTAAGATAATAATATTTGTTTTTTATTACTAATTAAAGTACTTAAACTAAATATAACTAATATTTACTTAATACTTATAACTAAATTTTTTAACTTATTTTACTACTTTATAAAAAACTTTTTATAACTTTAAGAACTAGAATTATAAGCTATATACTAGACTCTTTCTTTATATTAGCTATAAATACTTAATTTTTTTTATATAAATTCTTTACTATACTTTAATAATTTTTTAGTATTTAAAGCTAGCTAGTTTATAGTAAAGTACTAAGCTTATACTTTTTAAGAACTATATATATATAAAAATAAATATAGAACTTTTTTATTATATTAATAGTTTATTAGTAAACTAATTCTATAGTATAAACTAGTTTAAAAAAAGTAAGATTTATTACTAGTATATAAAAAAACGTATTTCTAAAAAAGTTAAAATTTTATATTTAGAAGTATAAGCGTTAGGTAAACTAAGACTTAAGTTCTTAGTGCTACTATCTCTAGCGTAGTTAAAGCTTTTAAAATTTAAAGTAGTAAGATAACTATTTTATAAATACTAATATCTATTTATAGTAAAAAAAATTATAATATAATTATATATTCTTAATAGCTTATAACTAATAGAACTATAAATTATAAAGTAATAAAATACTAAAATATTTAGTAAGTAAAATTATACTTCTATATATATACTCTCTATTCTCTATCTTTATCTCTATTTTTACTCTTATTTTATAGCTTATAGTAAATTAGAAATCTAAGACTTATTAAAGACAAAAATAGTAGCTTAAATCTAATATTATATTAATAGTAATATAATTTTTAGTTATTTTTTTACTTTATTTTTTAAATTTATTAATAACTACTTTTATAAAAGTATATAGTTTTAGAAGCTTTTTATAAGTATCTTTAAGCTACTATAAAAATAATTTATTACTTAAAAAGTACTTAAGTATTTTATTTATACTAAAGTTATTACTAACTAATATAAACTTTACTATAAAAGTTTACTAGCGTTTTAAGTTCTTACTTATAATATAAAAAATTTAGATACTTTTAGTATTAGTTTTTATACAAAATATTATAAAAAGTTTAAGCTAAAAACTAAATTTAATAAAAAAGTATTAGTTAATAAGAAAAAAAAGAATAAATAAAAAAAAAAGAAAAGAAAAGCTATTAGGTTCTAGCTCTAAAGAGCCTAGGCTAACTTAGTATTAGCTATAAATACCTTAGAATTACTATTATAGCTTAGTAGTAATTTATCTCTAGTCTTTTTAAAATAATATACCTAATTATAGTCTAATATTATATATTTAGTATTTAACTAACTTTATTATTTAATATTTAAATTACTCTACTTTATAATACTTTTATATATACTATTTAGATATAATAAGCTCTAAAGTAAGTTTCTTTAGTGTAATATAACGTAGTAGTAAGTAAGCTATACTATTCTTATATATAATAGATAATAACTAAAAGAAATTAGCTTCTATATTTCTAAGAGTAGTAATACTACTTACTAAAGAACTTATAGACTTATTAGAAGCTTTTTTAAATATTACTAATTTAGCCTTAATTATTAGAGATAGTAACGCGCTATTAAAGCTTATTTTAGAGCTAACTAAGCTTTTATAAACTACTACTACTAAAAGTAAAAATAAATAAGCTACTTTAATCTATAAACTTAAGAAGTTACGTAAGTAGAAATAATTAAAGTATACTTATTAAAATATAGCTTATTTTAGAAAATTAAAGTATAAAGTACTTATAAGTAACTACTTAGCTTTTAAAGTAGATATTATCTACTATACTTTAACTATAAAAAGTAAGTTCTAGTTAAATTTAAAAGCTTTACGCTTTAAGAACTTAAAGATATTTACTATACGTAATTACTTATAGTATAACTACTAAGTATATAATTATAAGGCTATTTTTAGAAAAGTACTTTCTACCTTTTTAATAAGTATTTAAAAAGTAAACTTTACTATAAGATTTCTTAATAAAACTACTTACTCTACTTAGAATACTTACTTTTAAAACTATATAAAGCTTAAAATATCTTAAATACTTACTTAAAAGAAACTTAAGATAGTTATACTTAATATACTTAGTTCTAAGTTATTATAGTACTTTATAGCTTATAATAAACTTAAGTAGACTAAATAAAAGCTAAATTAGAATTCTAACTCTTTCTTAGTCTACTTTAATATACTTTAAAGTAAACTAAATAACTACTTAAAAAAGTAGCGCTATATAAACTTTATAAGTACTTTTCTTTCTAATATTTAGAAAAAACTTCTACTTTAAGACTAAAAAAACTATAATATAGTCTTTAAGCTTAATACTTTAGCTTACTACTATTAGAGTAAAATAAAGTATACTACTATACTTTTTAAGTATCTAGCTTATAAGAAAAGATTTTATAGCTATTAGGCCTAGAACTTTTTTTTAGAGCCTTTTTAGACCTAAAAAAAAGCTAAGAAAGCTAGTTTAGTAAAATCTAACTTATAACTAGCTAAATTAAACTAAAATAGTTTAAAAAACTCTAATATAATTTATTAAAAATATAATAAAACTAGATACTTTTAAAAAAACTATCTAAAGTCTAAGAGAAACTCTAAAAGCTTATTTAGTTAAGAATTAAAAAAAAGTAGTAAATAAAGAAGCTAGAGTTCTTCTTAGCTATCTATATTACTTTAAACCTAGTATTTTAAAACTTAAAACTTCTTTATAATACGCTTTACTTAAAGCTAGTAAAGCTACTAATAGTAAAGGTATTACTTAGCTAATTAGAGTTTATTAAAGCTTTAGTAGATAAAGGTTTTTAGTTAAACTTTATTTTAGTATTACTTATAGTAGAGTAAAGCTTATTAGTTTACTTTTTATTTAAGCTATTAGTAGATAGAGTAAATAGTAAAAAATTAAAAATTTATAGTACTACTATAGTAACTATAAAGATAGTAGATTCTTATAAAAAATAAAAGATCTAGAATATTTTATATATTATTATAAAAGTCTATAAGTATTAGATATACTTAGGTCTACTTTAGATAAATATATATTATCTAAAGATTAGCTACTTTATATAAAGGCTACTCTTTTAAAGTACTAAGTTTAAAAATAGAACTATTTATAGAAAGATTATACTAGAAGAAGCTAAGAAGTTTAAGAAAACTATACGTAATTTTATAGTAGATATATATAGCTATTTTATTATCTTAATACTTTAGTCTAGTCTAGAAAAAGCTAAAAAGAGTAGTTTACCTTTATAATATACTAAGTTTACGTACTTTAGATTAAAAGATAACTTAAGAGTTCTTACTAACTATAGTTTATAAGACTTAGCTATTAACTTACTACTTAAAACTATAGTACTTTACTAGCTATTATATAATTTTTCTAAGATAAAGTTAAAGCTTTTATATAAGTATTTAAATAAATACTTAGTATAAAAGTAAATTAGGTATAGTAAGTCTTTAGTAAAGGCGCCTATACTCTTTACTAAGAAGAAAAATAGTAGTATATATTTATACGTTAACTATAAAGGCCTTAATAAAATTACTATTAAAAATTAGTACTTTTTACTACTTATTATAAAGTTTCTAGAAAGATTAGCTAGCGCTAAATTTTATACTAAACTTAATATAAAAAAGGCTTACTATAAAGTATATATTAAGAAAAGTAATAAGTAGAAAACTACTTTTTATATAAAATATAGTAGTTTTAAGTATACTATAATACTTTTTAGCTTTATAAATACTTTTATATAGTTCTAGACTTATATTTATTAAGTTCTTATAGAATTAATTAATATAACTTATATTATATACTTAAATAATATTCTTATCTTCTCTAATACTAAAAAGAAGTATAAGAGCTATATTAATAAAGTCTTATATAGATTATATAATATAAAGCTATTTTTAAAGCTTCTAAAGTATAAGTAGTATACTTAGTATACTAAGTATTTTAGGTACGTAGTTTTTTCTAAAGAAATATAAATTAATAAGAATAGAATTAAAATAATCTAAGAATAGCCTAAACTATGTATAGTGCGTAAGATTTAAGTATTTATTAGCTTTATAAACTACTATAGATAGTTTATTACTAGATTCTTCTAACTTACTTTACTATTAACTAAACTAACTTAGAAAAAGCTAAAAGTAGCTAAAAGTAGCTACGTCTAGTAGAAAGAAAAGAGTTAGGTTCTTAATCTTAATAAAAAAGCTAAAAAGATCTTTTAGAAGCTAAAAGACTCTTTTCTAAGTATTTTTATTTTAACTTACTTTAAGTAAGATAAAAAAACTAAGACTAAAATAGACGCTTTAGGTAGTATAATTATAGATATATTAAGCTAATATATACTAAATAAAGCTAGAAAGTACTAATAGTACTTAGTTAACTTTTTTTTACGTAAGCTTATTATAGTAAAGTATAATTATAATATATATAACTAAAAGCTACTTATAATAGTTAAGAGCCTAGAGTATTAGCGCTAATACCTAGAGAGTATATACTTTAATCTCTAGACTAACTATTAAAATCTAAAATAGTTTATAAAAACTAAGACTTTTAACTATTAATAAATTAAGTCTTATATTATACTATCTAGGTTTAATTTTAATATTTACTATAAGGCAGAGTCTACTAACTTTATAAATAAGCCTTCTTACTACTCTAACTATATAGTAGAAGCTTAAAAATTTACTTAGAAGTATAATAAAGCTTTTATTTAGCTTATAAAAGATCTTATAACTAATAGTAATAAAATCTCTCTTTTAGTAGCTATAGTATAGATATACTTTACTAAGTATACTAAGAAATAATAAAACTTTACTAAAGGCCTAGAAAGCTTTAACTAGGCTAGTAAATATACTATACTAGAGCTCTAAACTCTAGAGAAGTATAATAAAATAAATTACACTTTTTTAAGTACTTTAGATAAGTTTAAGTCTAAAAGTAACTAGTCTAGCTTAGATAGAGCTAAAACGTACTATTATATAGTAAGAATACTAGTAACTACTAAAAAAAAGTTATAAGCTCTTTAAGAATATTATAATAACTCTTTAGTAAGCTACCTTAAAGTAAAATATACTCTAAAAAAGCTATAAAAGTACTACTTTTAGAAGAGTATATATAAAAATATAAAGTAATACTATAAGAATTACTTTATATATAGAAAGTCTACTTTTATAAAGTATAGACTTTATAACTTACTATAGCTTTTCTTAATACTTAACTACTTTTAGAAAGAAGTAATAATAGACTTTATTATAAAACTACTACCTAGTATAGTTTTTAGTATAAAGTATAACACTATACTAGTTATTATAGATAAATTAACTAAAATAGCCTATTATGTACTAGTATAAACTAATTAGAATAGTACTAACTTAGTATAAGCTTAAATATATAAAGTTATCTAACTTTATAGTATACTAAAGTATATTATCTTAAATTAAGGCTTTTTAATAAACTCTAAGTATTAGAATATTTTTTTTTACTACTTTAATACTAAAAAAGTTCTTACTTTTACTTTCTATTTTTAAACTAATAGCTAAACTAAAAAGTAAAACTAGACTTTAAAGTAGTACTTTTACTACTATTACTTTTTAGAATAAAATAATTAAGCGCGCTAAATATTTATTAGAGAGTTTATATATAATAATAGTATCTACTTTACTACTAGAGTTACTCTCTTCTAAGTTTACTATAAAAAGTACTTTTATAAAGTAGATTAGCCTAATTTAGCTCTTAGTAAGAAAGAAAGCTTTATAAAAGCTAGCCTTACTAAATAAGTAATTAAACTATAGTAAAAGTACTATAAAAAGATTAAAGTAGTAAATACTTACTAGAAAAAGTACACTAATAAGTACTACGCGCTAATACTTTTTAAAATAAAAAACTAAGTTCTAGTTTCTAACTAATATATTAGAAGTACTTACTTAAAGAAAAAGCTAAATTAGAAGTTTCTTAGACTTAAAAAGATTATAGACTAGATTAGCTTCTTAGCTTTCTAGATTAACTTTTTAGAACTTAATAGTATTTATTTAGTATTTTATATATTACTTTTAGAGCCTTTTAATCTAAAAAATACTATTCTATACTTTAAAGTACCTAAGTAAAATACTTTAAGAAAATTTAGTAATAATATATATAAAGTAGAATATATTATTAAAAGATAGCGTAATAAAAATAACTAATAAAAGTACCTAATTAAATAAGTTAAGTACCTAGAGAAAGAAAACTTATAGAAACTAGATTTAAATATCTTAGCTAATACGCTATAAAAGTTTTAAAATAAAAAAAAAATATAATAGCGTAAAAAATCTTTAAAGGCCTAGCCTAAGAAGTAATACTATAGATAGCTTTATAAAAAGAAAAGATAAGTTAAGTTAAGCTATAATAGGCTATTCTAGTATAAACTAAAGTATACTTTTATTTTTTTTCTTTATATAGAGTTTTTTAGAGTATTTAATAATGCTTTAAACTAGAATAGCTTCTAATAGTCTAAAAGAGTCTAGTATAAGCTATTTTACTTTAACTCTTTTTAGCGTAGAGTTATTAGTTCTTTAGATCTTATAATTAGTTTTAAAAAATAAGATATTATACTTTAAGTAAATTTATATAAATAAATAACCTTAACTACTATAAAAAACTTTTATATTTATAGAGAAATTCTAATCTAGGTATTACTTAAAAGCTTCTAACTATACTATAATAGTCTATAATAGCCTAAAGTAGGCTAGTACTACTTAGTCTAAACTAATCTTACGTAAACTTTATTAAACTCTATCTAAATATACTAAAAGAGCTTATATTACTTTAGAATAAGCTAAAATAGGCTATAAAAAACTATTAGAAGTTATTTAAGAGTAACTTAGAGAATACTAGCTCTAAAGCACTTAATTTTATTTTTTTTAGTCTTAATCTACTTCTTAAGCTAGCTCTTCTTAGTAGTAGCTTTATTACTTTTTAGCTAGAAAGTAAGCTCTATCTAAAGTTTTTAAATAGTATTTTATAAATTTTTAACTATAAAAATAATAGTCTACTTAGTAGGCTTTAAAGTAAAATACTATAAAAAAAGTTAGTATAGACTAAAATAGGCTATAAAAGGCTAAAAAAAAGTAAATAAAAGTAAAGTAGCTACTAGTAATCTATAAAGAGCTAATTAGAGCTATAAAAGTTTAGAAAAGAGTATTTTAAAACTTACTAATTACTTAAATAATAATCTAGTATTAAGCGCACTAGTAATCTTATTAGCTCTCTTCTTAAATATATAAAAAGTACTATTAGTAAAGCTAGTAACTATAGTTTTAGCCTTAGTTTTATTATTAAAGCGTGCACTAGACTTAGTAGTAGTATAGCTATAAAGTACGCTAAAATAAAATTATAAGTACTTTTAATTAAAAAAGTAGTTACTACTAAAGTTAGTTAAAATAGTTTAAAATAAACTATTATAAGTTAATCTAGCTCTTTTAAACTTTATAAAAGTTTTACTAACTTTAGAAAGAATAAAAAAGCTTATAAAATACTAGATTAAGCTAAAATAAACTAATATAAGTTAAAACTTACTTAATAATATTATTATAGATACTTTTATACTTTTTTACTAAGTCTATCTTTAAGTAGCGTAAGTTACTATACTTAAAGTTCTCTATAGCTAGTAGAGTAAGTACTAAAGTATTATTAGAAGCTTAAAAATATAAAATAATAAATCTCTTACTAAAGAGCTTTTAGTTAGCTAATAATTAGTAAATAATTTTATATATAGTTTTTAAGTTAATAAGATTCTCTAAAAGCTATATTAGTTAGTATTAGTATAAAAAGGCTTAAAATAAGCTAAAATAAACTAAAACTACTTATTTTAGAGCTATTTACTATATATTAGCTTTATAAAAGCTAATAAAAAGTAATAGTAGCTAAAAAAGAGTAAAATAAGTACTTATAGTAAAGTACTACTTATTTATAGCCTAATACTAGCTATATAAAATAGTTTAGGTAATAGTATCTCTAAATAGTACACTAGTAACTTTTTTAATTATACTAGTAAAAATAGTATACTCTTTCTTAGTTTTAAGAACTAAAAAAGTATAGCTATAGTAGTTAAATATATAAAGTTTATTAAGCTTTTATAACTATAAGTAACTAGTATATAGCGCGTAACTAATTTTAAAAAGTCTAAGTATATAAAAGTAGCTTATAGTAATTTAATTATTACTAACTATAGTTAAGTTAAAGTAAAAAAAGCTATTAAAGCTTAAAATAGAGTAATATAAAGTATAAAAAGTAAATATAAGTAAAAAAAAAGTAAATTAGTATAAAGTGCGTATTAATAGTCTTAGTTAGAGTACTAAAGGCTAGTTAGTAGTAATTTAGTATAATTTATACTAAAAACTTCTAATTTAGACTAAACTACTCTATTATACTCTAAAATAGGCTATAATAAGTTACTTTAGACTTTTTTAGAATTTTAGAAATAATAAGTAAAAAAAACTAATACTTACTATTATAAAGTAATTAAAAAGTAAAAAATAAAAAAGAAAAATCTAACTAGCTAGAAATACCTAAAGTATATAAGTCTACGCTAGCTCTACTAGTATAAGTAGTAGCTTTATATACGCGTTTATATGTAATTTTCTAAAACTACTACTTTTTATAATAGATTTCTACCTTTCTATAAATATGTTGCAGAACGCACCTCTAGATGCTCCTTAAGAGCACGGCACGTAATTATACTAGCATAGATTAAGATAAGCTCTTAGAAGCGTTGCTACTTAAGAGAGCTTTCTAAGTAAGCTTATAATATAATAATTTATCTTCTATTTATTTCTATGCTTCTAGACGTAATAGTTATAAGCCTAGCGCTTTAAAAAGACAATATAGTTCTATATTTGTATGCTTAAGACGCAAGGCGTTTAACAAAGCATAGCAATACTAATTTTATTACTAATCTTTGCGCTTTTATAGAAGTACTGCTCTATTACTTATAATAAGCGACTTTATAATAATCTCTACAAGAGCTTTTACGCTTACTAACTTAGCGTATTAGCCTAAGTAGTTTACCTAGTTTAAATTCTATACTCTAAGTAAAGGAATTTAGGCTAACGTTAACCTTAACGCTAAAACAGCTGCTTCTATCTAGATAAGCGTTCTAACTACTCTAGAGCTAGTAGTAATTATATAGAACGCTTTAGTTAATAAGCTCTACGCTAATAAGTATAATCTGTCTATTATAAAGTATAAGATATAAGTAATAGAATAGTAGTTAAAGAGCACTTGTATTAGATATCTTTAGAACTAGGTTAATTAGACTGTTAGCCTAAAGCTCCTAGCTCTAGCTATGCTCTCTATCTCTATAAAGAAAGAGGCTACGTTGTAAGTACTTATTAAATACCTTAAGTCTACGCTTTCTCTAGAGAAAGACTACACTAAGAATCTTGTACGCTTATAGTATAGAGCACACCTCTAGAAAGCGCAACAAGAACGTGTTAACGCTAAGCGCTAGCAATAGAAATACCTCTATGTTCTAGCCTAAGCTAAAGCGTACAAACTTACTAAAGTTAATAATACGCTTGCTATCTAGAACTATTTAGAAGTAATTAGCGTTAGGCTTGCTCTAGAATAGAGGCGCTTTATGCAGCAGAACCTTATTAAAGCTCTTACTATTAGTAGAACTTAGGTTACTCTTAAATAAGCGTTAAAGATTTTTACTGCGCTAATCTAAGAGCATACTGCTTACTCTACTAGTAGAGGCGGTGTATTTGCTATTATAAAAGCACTGTAATAAGCTTCTAACAACAACAACTTATCTCTAAAGACTAAGAAGAATTGCCTATATAGACAGCACTATAAGTAGTTTACTACTACATGCAAGCGCTTAGAAACAGCGCTTATAAGTAAACCTCTAAAGCTTTCTAACAAAGCTAAGGCTAAGATTACTACTAAGCTTAGAGACTTAAAGTATAATAGCCTGCAGAGAGCTCTTAATAAGAAGAGATAAACTACTTTACAGTAAGCATAGATTAAGGGCCTAAACTCTGTCTACCTAGAGTTAATTTAGGTAATACTTATTAACTCTACTCTTATTACAAGTTAGCTAAGCATTAGCAGTATATACTCTACTATAGATTTTAACGTCTACCTACTTTCTGTAAGTACTATCTTAGATAATAGAGTAGTAGTACATCTTATTAATAACATATCTCTGCTTAAGCTAAAGACCTTTATAAGAGTATACAAATTCTGTACTATAGAAGTAGAAAGCTTTTTCTTCTAGGTGCTTAGACACAGCATATAAAGAATTAGAAACACTTTAACTAGAAAAAGAGAACTACATATAGAGAACTTTATCCTAATAAGCGTAGCGCTTATAGAGAGTTTCTATATTAATATTATCTTAGAAGTAGCTCTTAATAAAGCTAGACTATAGTACTTAGAGTTAGACTTAACGCTTTGTATAGAAACGCTTACTAATAACTTTATACTAGCAAAGCTTAAGAGAGAGCACAAGCTTACGTTTATTAAATATAATTCTTTAAAGTTTTACCTAACTATAATAAGCGTAACTAATAACTAGCGCTTGCGACAATTTTAGAGAAGCTTTTCTTAGTCTAATTTAGAGGAGCTTTAGCACGCAAGAGCAGGCTACCTAGGTCTAGAAGCCCTCTAAGCCTTTGTTAAGAATGCGCACAATATACGTATTAAGAGAATAAGCTAAAGTAAGTATAAGCATTGCGCTGTTACTTATGTAAGGTAGTGTATCTCTAGGCAACTACGTAAGAAAGCTCTAAGACCTTATTAGAGAATCTTATAGAATCTTTTTAACTTTCTTACTAGTTATAATAGAGAGCTCTAGATTATAGTGCTTAAAGATAATTACAGCAGCAAGATCTATTAATATGCTCTCTAAGCTAAAACGCTTATAGAGATTATAAAAGTCTTTTATAACTTTATAAGCTTTCTTATAGCTTAGTATAAGCTTAACATCTACGTTATTATCTAAGACAATAATATTGCAACGCTACCTTAGAGAGGCAAGTTACGCTTTAAGACATAGACTAAAGAGTAGAGTATTATTATAGAGCGCACCTTTGTCTATATCTATAAACTAAATAGAAAAGTAGAGAGAGTAGGTTAGAAGATAATTACTAAGTCTATTAAGATAAGAGTTAGTGCAAATCTCTCTAAAAAGCTCTAGCTAGATATTATAGAAGCAGCGACCTAGCTATATAACATAAGCCTATTATATGCTTATAATCTTTTAGCACCTAATACTATGCTTAACGTATAGTATATAGAGTATAGTAAGAAGGTCTGTACTATTATAGCTAACCTTCGCCTAGATTAGAGCACTATCTACGCCTATAGCTATAAAGCTTACCTACTTAACAGAGAGTAAGCAGCTAGACAAGACAAGCGTAACTTTAAAGTTGTACTAAGAGGCTATATTAGATACCTAGTAGAATATAGAGCGTCTAATATTTATAGAATATAGGTTCTAAAGCTTAATTAAATAATTATAATAAGAAACGTAAGCTTTAACAAGAAGCTTTTCTACAAGAGTAGCGCTAAAGGCAGCTAGAAGCACTTAGTAGAAGAGCTTATATAGATTATTAATCTTCTATATAAGAATAAGCTATATAACGTAGAAGAAGTGTACAAAGACATCTTTAACTAACTCTACGCTGCAGCAAGCAAAACACAAGACTAGCATACTTCTAAAGACTCTATCTAGGAGCTAGAGAGTAGTGTATTATAGCTTGCTATTAAACAGGCTAGCTAGCCTAATTAATAAGTAGTACATAATATATCTTCTGCATAGGTAGAAAGCTTAGCTAGCTAACTACTAGAAATCTATGTAGACTCTTAAGAGTATACTAGCCTATTTACTCTAGAGCAAATACTAGAGCCTAGAGCGTACTAGACTATAAGGTCTAGTTAGAAGTATAATAGCAACGCCTAGAAAGTGCACTAAACTAGAGAAGAGCGCCTACTAGTACTAAGTAACAAATAGCTTTCTAACACAGGGAGCTTTTATTAGAATAAGGCACACAGTGCTTATTAGAATAAAGTGCCTCTAAGCACACTATATTTCTACGCACGCTCTACGTTTAGGACTTCTCTAGAATAAGGCGAAATAGAACTACTACCTACTTCTAGACTAACACGCTAGAGGCGTAATTATAGAGAACTAATGCAATTAAGCTCTAGAATTAGAGAGCAACGCAAAGACCTAGAAGTAGAAGAACTAGAAGTTTATACGCTGTATAATCTATAGAATAGTATATAAGACAATAATCTTCTAAACAGTCTTCTCTAATACTTACATAGAGTAGAAAAAGACTAGAAAGAGCTTACAACTATTTACTTAATTATAGTAGCTGTAATCTTAGGTAATATACTTCTATAGAAGCACAAGCTATCTAAACGCGCACACTGTAATTAACTACCACTACTTCTAAAGAAGTATAAAGATCTTAGCAACTATCTATATAGAAAGCTCTTCTACAAAGCTTGCAATAAGAAGATAAACACACTCTATTAAGTAGATACCTAGAAGAAGATTAAGCGCTTCTTAGTGCAAGAGCGCCTACTTCTACTAAAGTAGGTATTTGCATATAAAGTTAATTAGGACAGCTACTTTATTAAGTGTAAAGCTTACGTAGTAGTAAGAGAAGATCTATAAGTAATTAATTCTATATACTTTACGTATGTAGTAACGCTTGCCTTATGCTCTTTTAGAACAGCAATAGCGATAGCAGCTAAATTTAACCTAGAGATTCTCTAGTTTAACGTAGTAGAAGCATTTCTTTATACGCACTAAGAGCACTAGCTAGTTATAGTATATAATATGCTAGATAGCTTTAAAAAGCCTAGTAAGTATATAAAGCTTAAGCGTGCTCTCTATAGACTAAAGAACTCTCTACTGCTTTAGTACAAAGAGCTCTTACGCACAGTAAAGAAAGCAGGTTTTATTACTTCTAAAGAAGAGCCTTATCTCTTCTTTAATAAATAAAGAAAGATTCTTTTACTCTTCTACGTTAACAATATACTACTTATATATTACTACACTACTTATTAAGAAGCTTTGCAAGTTGCTAATACAATAAAAGCAGCATATAATCTAGAAGAGAAAGGCCTAGTTAAATAGTTTCTAGAAGTAAGAGTATTACGTAATTACGCTGCTTATACTATAACGCTTATATATAACAAGTATTTAGATAAGCTTACTAAGAAGTTTAACTTAGAAAGCACTTCTTTAAGCCTAGCTATACTACTTCTAAGCTAAGAGCTTATAAAGTTAATAGGCGAAGTAGATAAGAAGGTAGTTAAAAACTACTAAGAGCGTGTTAGATTACTGCTCTACACAGCTATTATGCTGCAGCCTAATATAGCATACGCTGCCTTAAAGCTTTTGCACTTTCTTATAAACCTAAGTAAAGAGCACATTAAAGTAGTTAACTAAGCAATTATATACTTATATAAGACTTACTACTAGGCTATCTACTATAGAGCGTACTCTAGAGTAGAACTTATAATTTGCAGCGACGCTTCTTTTGCAGACAACCTAGAGACTAGGCGCTCTTTACAAGGCTACCTTATTATACTCTTTAGAGGTGCTATTATTTAGAAAGTAGTGCAATAAGTAACTATAATAACTTTAACTATAGAAGCAGAGCTTCTTACTCTTAAGTATATTAGTAAAGAAGTAATAGCTCTTAAGAGGCTGTTTTAGAAGCTTACTCTTACCTTAGAAGTAGCGTAGATAATTTTCTATAATAACTAGTAGACTATACGCTTAGTAGTTAGCGCTAATAAGCGTATAATAACACGCCTTAGACATGTTAATATCTAAAATATATAGCTAAGGTAAGAGCATGCTAAAAGGTCTTTTAGAGTTAAGTACCTAGAGACTAAGAGCATGCTAGCTAATAGGCTTACTAAAAATCTATTAGTTTAGTAATTTGCCTACTTTAAGAAGTAGTTAAATATAAAGAATGTTAAATTATTAGTAGTATTATAAAGCTTATAAGGCACAAAAGAGTTTTTAGCTGCTCTTCTTAGAGAGCAGTAGAAAGTGTATTTTAAGCGTAGCCCCTCTTATAGGCCCGCAGAAAACTACTTATTAGAAAAGGCTTTTATTAAAGTACACGCTCTAAAGAGCGCAGCAAGACAAAAAAGTATACACCTAGAACTATAATTAGAGTAATGCTTCTTTAGTTATCTAAGCGCAAAGTTAGAGAAGCACTACTAGTTATTAGCAGCATTCTTGCGAGCTTAGAGATACTTAAACTCTAAGGCAAAGAACTAAGAAAGTATAACTTTCTCTGCAGACGTAAATATGTAACTAAGCTTAGTAGTAATACTCTTATAGGTAACTATAATAGCATTATTAGTAATAGTCTTAGAAGACGCTCTTCTATTATTATTATTAGAGAGCGCTGCACTATTATCTATAGTCTTATTATAGTTAACCTACTTAACTACTAGACAAAGCTCTATAAAGCTTATTAGTACTAAGAAGTTAGAGCACTAGAATAAAACTTACTAGAAGAGCGCTACTTAGAAGCAAGAGCGTTGTTAGCTTTATTATTAAAGTTAGATTAAGACTACTTAATACTAGAAGCATTCTTAGACTTATTAGCGTTACGCTCTACCTTTAAGGTGTTAAAGCTCTACTTCTTACTGCGCCTCTAAATTATATAGCTGTGCTTAAGGCACTACTTAAAAGCAGCGTTATAGTTGCAGATAAGCTTACAAAAGTAAGAGTTCTTAATATTAAGTAGATAACTAGTCTTTAGGTTCTGCTCTACGTTGCAAAACTAATTAACTATACGCTTAGTAACCTCCTCTATATACTTAGGTCTAAAAAAGAGTTAGCAAAGCTTCTTAAGCTTAAGAAAGAGTATACGTACACGTTATTACATCTATAATTGCTAACAGCACTAGTAAGGCAGCGCGTAGACTTCTTACTCTTGTTAATACTTACGTAGTTTTTGCAGAAAGAGTTAGTAGCCTTTCTAGTGCTTATAGACTAAAAGCATTAGAGGCATACTATCTTATAGAGCTCGCTAGTAGTAATAAAAGTAGGCTTCTTAAAGAAACGCTTGCGTGCAGACTTAGTTACTAAAGCTCTATTATTCTTATTATTAGAATCTTTATTAAGCGCATGCTTCTTATTATTGTGCTTCTTATTATTATGCTTATTAGAAGAATTAGCACTGTCTAAACTATTAGACTAGATAGAGAGCTCTAGATTAAAGAGAGAGCTCTTTGTACTACTTATAATAACAAAAGAACGCCGCTTCTTCTTAAGAGCAAGGCTAGAGAAAGGTAAAGCGTTGTAAACAGTGCTGCTCTCTTAAGAAATAAGGAGCTTACCTAAGGCTTTAGCAGAAAGCTTAGAAGCGTTAGAAGAGATAGCAAGAGGGTTCTTAGAAGTAGAGCTCTTAGAACTAGAAGAACCTAGAAATAGAATATTAGAATAAGTATTGCTAGTAGCTAAAGAACTAGAAACTATAACAGCAACTTTAGTAGAATGCTTATAAGAATTACTAGAAAGCTCTTAAGAGAGCGCAGCGACGTTAGAATTATAGTTAGTATACTCTTCTTAGGCGGCCTTACTAGCCTGCTTATTATAGTACTTTTCTATTGCGCTAATAGAATTAGCAAACTGCTGCGCTTAGTAGATTACTTTCTTTAGAACTATCTCTTAACAGAGCTTAATAGCCTTTAGAAGCAGAATCTTAAGGCGTTCTTACTTAGCACGCTGCTTATTAACAAAGCGCTTATTCTTAGACTTAATGCGCTTAGTTTTAGCGTTAGCCTTAGCTTTAGAATTCTTATTACTACGCTCTAAGTTGCGCTTAACCTACTTGTTACGCTCGCAACGCAAACGCTGCTTATTTTCTGTAGCTTAACTAGCAATACAACGCTTATAAGTAATCTAGTTATAACGCTCTTACTCTACCTTATTTTTAGCTTTAAGGTTGCAAGCGTACTGCTTATTAGCGTACTTCTAGGCAGCGCGCTTGTTGTAACGTAAAATATTATTAGCCTACTCTTAAGTAACTATATTACTATGCTTAGTAAACAGATTAGACTTCTTAGAAGCGCAAGTTAGAGTAGTAAATAGGTTGCAGGCAGAAGTAGAAGCACTTATAGGACTAGAGCTCTACTTTTTACTAGAAGAACTACGCTTAGAAGAGCCTTTAGAAACACTGCGGAGCTTATTTAAGCGCTTGCGATTATCTACCTTAGAGAAAGTAGCTAGGTACTTAGAGAAGTTAGAAGTGTTAGAGCTTAACAGCTTAGCCTTTAACGCGCTTACGTAACTAGAACTTAAAGAAGTTACCTTAGAGGCGCTTACAGAGCTAGAACTAGACTACTTATCCTTAGAAGGGCGGCTGTTCTTGTACTTATACTTGTTTCTCTTTAATATAATACTAGAGAGCTTAGAGACAGATGCAGAGAGATATACTTAGTTTAATTAGTATAATAGAGTATGCTGCTAGAGTTAGTAAGCGTACTAATAAAAATTAGGGATACTTACTCTTGTTTTAGGTAAGAGGTAGAGAGCGTTTAGCTAATTAAATAATTTTTAGCGATATTATAATTAGCGCGCGTGCGCTAAGCAAGCTCTTAGCGCTGCGTACGCTCTAACAAGCACGTAATTAGCGTTCTTAGCTATAATAAGAGAGCTTATTACAGCTGCGCAGCCTGCTCTTATAGAATGCTTAGAGAGTATGTTATAGAACGCACTTCTAGATGCTTCTTAAGAGCACAGCACGTAATTATACTAGTATAGATTAAGATAAGCTCTTAGAAGCGTTGCTACTTAAGAGAGCTTTCTAAGTAAGCTTGTAATACAATAATTTATCTTCTATTTATTTCTATGCTTCTAGACGCAACAAAATATAATATACTTATACTAGCTTAGAATAAGCTATTATAGGCTAAAATAGTCTATTATAGACTATAGTTACTTTATCTAGCTTATTAAATAACCTTAAAAGTAGATTAAAAGTAATCTACTCTAAAAAAAAAAAAAATATTAGGTTTTAGCTTTAAAGAGTCTAAGCTAACTTAGTATTAGCTATAAATACTTTAGAATTACTATTATAGCTTAGTAGTAATTTATCTCTAGTTTTTTTAGAATAATATACCTAATTATAGTCTAATATTATATATCTAGTATTTAACTAACTCTATTATTTAATAAAAGCTATATAAGTAAATATTTTTATAAAAAAATTTATATTATTTTAAAATTATAATACTTAGTTACTTTATTATAATAGTAAGCTATAGTTATTTATTATAAGTTTTATAGTTATATATAAAGTATTATTATTACTTAATTACTATAAAAAAAGCTACTTTACTAAGTAATTCTTAAATACTAAGCTATAAAACTTAGCTTAAGCTTCTCTATACTACTAAAAATATATTATATACTTTTATATTATAACTTTTTTAAAACTAGTAGAGAGCTATACTAGACTTAGACACTTTTTTAATAATACCTACTAGCTTATATATTTATCTTAATAATTAATGCGTCTGCTCTGCGCTGTTGCAGTAGCAATAGAGGAAGTGGATAGAATGTATTGAGCCACAGCATCGCAGTAAAGATCACCAACAACCAATCTTGATGGCACACTCAGCGACGCTCTTGTGTAATGTACTCGTCGAATAGGCTTGGCATGTTCTCGGCAATCGTGGTGTTATCACCATATGCGAGTCTATGAGAAGGTGAATTAGTACATCGTATCCAGGGCCTTGTCTGGTGCTTAGGGTTGCTCT
Source organism: Alternaria triticimaculans (assembly GCF_023758025.1). Classification (NCBI taxonomy): domain Eukaryota; kingdom Fungi; phylum Ascomycota; class Dothideomycetes; order Pleosporales; family Pleosporaceae; genus Alternaria; species Alternaria triticimaculans. Next base: position 2,593,695 of record NW_026055959.1, read on the forward strand.
TACATGATCTTCGCGGTTTCGTCCTCAACATCTGTAAGCTTGTATGTTGTGCCGTCTCCCAGAGTCATAAGGTCTGGCTTCCAGATGCAGTCTTCACTGTTGAAAACAGTGTCTTCCGACCTCTTCTTGCTGGCAAAGCTGTATCCAGCACCTGTGTACAACAAGTTGTTCACGGCTGCGCCATGGCAGACCGTGCGTGCACCATTCGAGTTCCAGGCGTGAACTAGCGTTTTGCAGTTTCCGTCTTTGTGAGATCGAGTCTGCAGGTTCCAGTTTGTGGGAATAGCGTTGAACGACCAAGCGTAGGATATACCGCCACCGGCATAGCACTGGTTGGTTTTGGCGTTCACATATACCCTCTCGGTACCTTTGCAGTGTGACTCCCCGTGCGACTTGATGTCGACAGCTGCCACTGCAGCAGCGAAAGCGAGGACGGTGTTGAGGTATTGCATATTGAAAAAGCGAGGAGAGCAATGATGTTGTAGGGCTTGATGAACCTGAAGTTTGTGGACGAGAGAATGGTGATGCGAAGAGGATGCCTAGAGCTCACCCTTTTATATCTGTCTTTTCTACGCCTCGACATCCATGGGTGTGCGAGATTGGGCGCATGCGTGCTCTGTCACTCGGTGTACCCGATGTAGGATGCGAAGCTCTACATGGCGGTAAAAAGAAAGCGGTTTGGCTCCATGCGATACAAGCAAAACAATTTACAACACGAGCTTGAGGCGAGAGGACGTCGTTCCTTCGTGTCTAGGCTACGGCGCACACGGAAGGTGAGCGAAGCAAACGTAATTCGCTTAGGCCCGGGAGCTTTGATGCTTGAACTCTCGCGGAAGCCTTCTGCAAAAGCGGAAGGCGCTCATTGGGCACGGCCTTGTCAGGTCCGCAACCAGACCCACCGTTATGGGGTCTAGTTGAAGACCGCGTCGGGCGTAACTTTATACTTGTCGCCAGCGCTTGCCAACGCAACCCAAGAGAGTAACGATGTTTTACTCGGCTTTGCATACCCACTGCTGGATAAAATTAGGGACTTGATTGATCCTAACGTATGACCTTGGCTTGTTGAATATCCGGGCGCAAAGGGCATTGCCAGCCAGCGTGGTCGGCCTTTCCATGGTGTACACCAGCCCGGCACGATCCAGGAGTAGCTTTCGAACGCGCAACAGACAGATGAAAGCACTTGAAGGCGCAGCAAGGCGTATGTGGACACCATCGCTTAGATTCGGCGGACGCGCGGGTTGTTCTAGCAGACATGACCGGGACGACGGCCATATAACCTTGGAATGCAGGGAAGCGGACCTAGACCCTCTTACCGGTGATCAGGCCAGCCGGCTGCCGAAGATAAAAGGACTTGTATGCGAGAGCCACGAGAAGGATTGGTTGGAAAGGCTTGACGCAGACCGCGGAGGCGATGCAAAGCGGCTAGATGACGCCCGAGCAGCAGGAATAGAGGGCCACGTATTGCAGTCGATGTTGGCATTGTGGGACGGTTTTTTAGAAGACAGTGACTACAAGAACGCTTTGATTAGTGATGTTGCCGTGTCGTAGATCAGCGCGGATAGCGGTTGCTTGAGCCCCTTGCCATGCTTGCTAGAAGAGTAAGAGTCTGAGGTGTCTGAGGTCATGAAACGAACGCTTGACAGTTTTGGGAATTGGTATCATAGTGAAAGTCATGCCACCGAAAGGTGACAAATATCGTAAATAAATATACTGAATTAGTTAGCTATGTCTGTCGATACGTAAGGGATACCCACAAGTCCCCTTCGCCCACCGTCAGGTTATACCGCTAAACTCTCCCCTCCATCCTTTTTACTCTTCGGTACGATTTTCAGACTGAAGTCCACGTGTGGTACTCCTTGGTGTATGCTACTCGTGCTCACGATATCAATATCGCCGCAGACGTACTTCTCCACGTTGTACTCTGTAAGCCCACCGCTCACTTCAACGAGGAATTGCTTCCTGTCTCCAGTACCCCGTCCCCACTTATCCTTCAGATCTTTAGCAGCAACTTGGACACCTTCTGGGGTGAAGTTGTCTAACATGACGATGTCAGCACCAGCGGCAATCGCCTCGTCTGCCTCATCAAACGATTGGCATTCAACTTCGACTTTGATTGCAAAGCCGCCTGCTGCTTTGGCGGCTCTCACTGCATTGGTGATGCTTCCTGCGGCCACGATGTGGTTGTCTTTTAGCATCGTCATTGCACTAAGATCAACTCGATGCGCGTCCACGCCTCCAACCAGCATGCCGTACTTCTCTACAAGTCGAAAACCTGGTGTAGTCTTCCTGGTACCAGCAAGAATGTTTGGGTAACCAGCTCCTCGTAAAAGAGTAAGTAGGCGATTTGACTTGGTCGCGATGCCGGAGCAGCGGGCGAGGGTGTTGAGAGCCACGCGCTCGCCGAGAAGGAGGTGACGGACTGGGCCGCGCACAGTAGCGCAGTGGGTGATGGGTTGGAATGAAGCACCTTCTTTGACGTGCCACTCCACGCTAGTAGTTGTCAATATTGAGCTTGATCATGTAATCTGGTGAGATGAACGCACGTGCAACCTAGTTGTCGGAACACTTCATCGAAGAACGGGACGCCTGCTACTATGCCCTGTCAATGTTAGTCGGCACTTACAGTAGTCGAAAACACTCACTTCACTCTTTCCGAGCAGCTTCGCTTCCGAAAGCTCCTCGCCCACTACGAAACCACCATAATCGAAACTTGGTGTGTCCTCTTCAAGCCATTCCGAGACTAATCGCTTGTATGTTTGTGGTAGGAGGTGGGCTACAGCGCCATGAGCAGGGGCACCTTCGACTTTGGCCATGTTGGTTATCAAGTAAGACGCGTCGTGATTTGAGTGGAATGTGATCTGGGGTGTGAAGTCTCGAAGTCAAGCGTTTGTGGAGGTGGCGTGGTGAGTTGATCGGAATCTCCGTCGGAACTTATCGATTATAGCCGGCAACACCCGCGCATCGGAACGCGGCTGGGAAACCAACCTTTGGAGCTTGCGAGGCTTCCTACACAACCCGCAGGTCGTCTACGCTTATGTAGCTTACGACACGTCTGAAGACATGGAGCAGATATGCCATATGTTCACATGCTCCCCCGACCGTGTTCATTCAACCGCGTCTTCGGGTCAGCTGTTCTGAACGCGTCCAACAGCTTCCTCTCCGCCCCGTTCTCTTCGCATCGACACCACTCATCAGACTTCGCCGAAGACTATGTCACGCATAGCGCCCTCGTCGCACATATCTCGCATACAGGAATCGCTCCAGCACCTCGCGCAGAGGCCGATCTCAAGTCCACGCCTCGGGTGCCGACAACCCATCGCCAGTTAGTGGCCGCGATCTCGTCGAGCCCTCGAACAACGGATAGTCACAAGTCGAAATATTGGTCGCAGCACTTATGATGATAAGGTGCGTTATTGCGCGAGCTCTATGTCCATCGTCGACAAGGCTAGCACCAGAAGAGGGGTGCTGTCTATGGAGCCTTCGCCGGGCACGAGTAATGCCGCGTGCAATCTATCAGGCGATAGGTCTAGACATTCTTCTCACAGCCTGGTGTTGGGATTCTCCAGATATCTTCCAAGGGAGCGGTAGGTGGCGTAAATTTGACTGGCAGGTACAGTGATGTCTGCCATATAGGGTGCTGTGATGCTTGGAATGAGCTGAAGAGACCATGGAGAACTGCACGCTGGGCTTGTGTGACTACGATTTGGACAATAGGCTACTCCCATGAACGTAAAAGCGCTTCACCAGGTCATTACGTTTGCATGCATCGGACGCAACGCGAGATTTGAGTACGTCGTATTTCAGCGATGCTACGACTTCCATAATGAACCTGTGAGCCTAGACCACCGCATAGAGGGCTACCTCATCGTATGCGTATCTAGTCTGATTCCAATCCAGAACCCGACATATGTGTTTTCTTGCTCTCTGGGTTGTTCATGACGGTTCGATGATAGTGAAGTTAACTATTGAAAACACCCAGTCTTCTTCACCTCCCATCATCGCTCGCTGTCGCCACTATGGGCGCCACTCTCCTCGCCTTTTACTATCGACGGTACTTCTGCACCGTTCATGATATCGCCGAGTCGGACGTTCTTTCGAGATGTTCGTTGGACGCAGCGCTTGCACTTTTCGTCGATTGTGATACTCTTCGCCTTGTTGATTGTGCACTCGATGCCAGAGTGCTCGTGAGTGGTCGTGGACTTTAGGTGTCCGCAGTAGAAGTAAACGCGATATGTTGTGCACATCCTGGGCTAGCGTGATAAATGAGAGCAGACAAGTAGATTGGGTGTTTGGCGATGACAGGATGCAGGTAGTGGACGGCGTTTTCTGTGGAAAACAGAAACCGTGTGCCGAATGTAATGGTTTTGTAATTAGTTGCATTTGTGAAGCATGTACCAATGTGACGATTTGGTTCACATGGCAAGGTTGAAGCTGTTGAAGACTCTCTGAGTGATACGTTGTTGATCATTCCAAGGTTGTAGCGTAGATGCTCAGAATCTATACGAGAGTCGTGTCTATCACCCATATCTTAATCGCAGACTGAGATCGCCGGATACCGCTACCCAAAAATCATATTTTCCGTCATGTGTACCAATCTCGTAATTACGTACGACTGTGGCCACGAGAGCAAGATCAACCTCCCCTGTGGGGAGAGGAGTTGTAAAAAGACTGCAGACCATACTAGGACAAGGCAGTACGAATGCAGACCCTGTGTAACGGAACTCATAAATCGCCTCCGTCGCGAACGTAACGAAGAGAAACAGAAGGCACGAGATGCCGGGACCGTGTCTGCTAAGATGCTTCAGCAACGGAAAGCTGAGCGTGAACAGGACTTAAAGGTAGCAACAGCAGATATCTGTGTTCACGTCGATCTCGAGACAACATTCGCCTGCGGGCATCTAGATCTAACGACATGGTCTTGTGCCACTGCCAAAACCGCAGAAGCTGCCAATCACCGATCTGTTTGGAGAAAGCTCGAGAAAGACAGGGACGAAAACTGCGGAGAATGTCTAGAGCAAGAAGAAGCTAATCGCGATGAAGCGTTCGCGCGATTAACTAGATCTCACGCTGCTGAAACAGACACAGTGCATGAGTTGAGGGAACGGTTGGACGCGCTTGAAGAAGAGAGAGATGAGCTTGCAGATAGCCTGGATTTGGTTGAAGATGAGGTTAAAGCAACTCTGGAAAAGCTACTGTCAGATGGTCAGCGCCATGCTGAAGAAGTAGATACTCAGCTTGACATCTTGGCGGTAGAGCAAGCTGAGTTCGTCCGACAAATGGATGACCAGAATATGGCATTGGAAATCGCAATCTTGGAGCTTCGAGAAGAGTTGCAAACAGCTCTCTCTAATAACGGTGCGCAAGACTCTCGACCTGTATTCGATCACCACGAAGCTGATCTTCTTGGAGTCTAAGTTGCTGGAGGCGATGTCCAAGAGTGGTCACATGATCGAATAGCCGAAACCGAGGATGATCGCGGGAACAAACCCGCCCTTAAAACGACTGCCGCGTTCGATCAGCTACCGAAGGGAAAGCCGGAGAAGCCACCCAAGCCGCCAAAGCCCACGCATCTATAGCATCATCAGCTTCCAATGTGGATCTGGATGACGCGCCGGTAAGACCTAATAAGATTAGAGACGTGATGAAGGAGTTGGTGGAGACGAAGGCGAGACGCCAAAGGTAGCGTTGCCGAGAAGGGACATCCGTTCCCGTGTGCGACTGTGGAGGTTCATGTATTTGTGAGGGGAAGTGGCCCTTAACACGATGATTTGTGGAGTCGTGGGTCGTTGACACGGCGCCTCGAGAAGTTGAAGCTCCCAGGACGAGGCTCTGGAGATGATCGGCGCTTTGAATACTGCAATTGTGAATCCTTGTCGAATTGAAATTATTTGATCTTCCGTAGGTCAGTAGGTATTTATGGAACTCGCAATGTTGTGAAGCTCAGTATCTCAGCCACGTGGCGCGACAGCTTGGCAAGAGCGTCCTGTTCCCCGACGCCGGCGCCCGTCCTACTTCGCAGCACTGACAGCCATCTTCGGCCACCGAGTCGCGTCTTTCGACTTCCCGAAGCTTTTGCATTCTGCGTTTGTGCGAGCCATAAACCTGCAGCCACTATACGGCTAGACCGAGCGGAACAGTCCAGCTACGAGACCCGCCCACTTTGATGGACCCTATCACACACTCTACTCGCTGAGAAGCTTAGGGGCTCTACTTGCGAGTATGCGAGTACGCGTCGGTGGATTTCTTGCATTTTGTTGCTCGGAAAGGCACAGAGAAACCAAGAAAACCCACCGGACGACGAAGGATTCCGGCTAAATTGCGGGGATGTTATTGTTTGCATGAGCAGCAAAGGTACATCATGATCTGTGAAGGCTGCCAGTTGCATCACTTTAGACCTCGGCGGCAAGGATACCCACTTGTCTGGAATACTGTAGACCGTATGCAATCCTGCCGCGCTGATATGCAGCAGTCAATCACCCACATTGTTGGTGCGGCAGCAAAACTCGTCCACGGTGGATAAATCTTCTGTCACATTACGCCCGTAATCTGACCGCAATCATCCGCCCTACCCCAGTTCAATCTATGAGGAGAAGAACTCCATAACTACAGTTTGTTAACACCATCAGGAAGCACTGAGAAGATGAACAGAACTGCCGAAACGCATCGCGAGCTGCTAGCAACACGAAAGTTCTCGTCCCGCTTCGCCAAGCGTGGCGTTTCAAAATGACCACAATGAAAGCATCCGCCCGTCACCCTCGCGGGCTCCACGAGTCAACCCATGTCAGCCAAGAGAACGGCCCCGCAACACGCCAACCAAGGAGGAGGCCGTTGATAATTATGCGGCGTTATGTAGGGTTCTGTGTCGACTCGGTAAAATTTCCGCACCGACTTCGCTCCCTGTTCAATCAAGCCGCCAGCTGGAACGGGACAAGAGCGCGCGGTGGAGCGGACATCAAGCTAAACATGGTGCCGTATTGCCATCCTCTGAAGGCTGCGAAGTAACTGCCGATTCCCTCTTCCTGGCTTTCGACTTGCGACCCAAGACACAGACGTGCGACGAGTAAGCTTGTTCGGATACCGGGACGCATCGTACGTTCTTATATGGGCTGTGCTCTTCCCCAGATTCCTTTCCCCAGACTTTCGGAACTTGTGGGGCCACGACACAACGAAGAGATTTCGCTTCGCATCCTTTAGATCTCGAATTCGGCATCCTATTTGGACAAGATGGCACAAATCGGGATGGTATCGACGGGGACACACCCAAACCACCCAACCCCTGCTGAGCTGGAGAAGGGAGACAATGTGCTTTGTACGTTGTTTACTAATCTTGTCGCGAACATGTGCTAACAGATTTGCTAGTTGAGGAGGCCAATGGAAGCGACCGATCTACAGACGGCGAGTTTACCTGGACAGCTGAGGAAGAGAAGAAGGTTCGACGTAAACTGGACCGCGTGATTGTGCCACTTACGACCTTTCTTTACCTGCTCTGTTTCCTCGATCGGTACGTATCATTTCACTCTGCGCAAAACTGTTCGCTAACCACCTTGAAAGTGTTAATGTTGGAAACGCGCGTATCCAGGGTATGGGAGAGGAATTGGGTCTCAACACAGGTGTCCGTTTCAACTGGGTTACCTCGATCTTCTACATTGTCTACATGTTCGTCGAAGTACCGAGCAACATCCTTCTCAAGAGACTTGGCCCGAAATACTACTTGCCACTTCTCGTCTGTGGCTTTGGTTTCGTCTCACTATGCAGCGCCTTTGTGAGCAGCTTCGCAGGGCTGTTGGTTGCAAGGGCCTTCTTAGGTGTGTTTGAAGGTGGTGTGATGCCGTAAGTACCTTCTATCGTTGTTTGGAGTGCATACTAACCATCAGTATGTAGGGGATTGGCATTCTTCATCACATGTTTCTACAAGCGCAACGAACTTTTGTTCCGCATTGGTATCTACGTATCCGCGGCCTCAATGGCTGGAGCTTTTGGTGGACTGCTCGCTACTGCGTAGGTCCTGTCACATTCTTGAGATTACATGAAAGACTGACTACAGTACAGTCTCGCTCGTATTCCACCATGGGGAGCTTCGACTATGATTCTCCATACCTGGCGTAACATTTTCTTCTTCGAGGGACTTTTTACCGTCATTGTTGGCCTTGCTGCTCCCTTTCTAATGCCTCGTAGCCCAGAAGAATGCTGGTTCTTGAACGAGCGCGAACGAATGATTGCCACACAGAGACTGGTGCTGAAAGGAGGAGCTGATGAGAACGAAAAGACTGAAGTACACCACGTCAAGCGGGCCGTGATGAACATCACAAACTACTTCTGTGCCTTTGGTTTCTTCTTCATCAACATCACTGTACAGGGTATCTCACTGTTCATGGTAAGCTGATATCCTCCCCATAACTTATGGTTTACTAACATACATTACTAGCCCACTATCCTCAGGGATCTCGGATGGACGGCCACCAAGGCACAACTCTACTCAGTACCACCCTATGTATGTGCTTGCTTGATCGCTATCGCAATAGCTTTCGCATCAGACAAGACGAACCGCCGTGGTGTCTACCTCGCTGTCTTTACGCTCCCCGCTATTGCGGGCTTCTCGATCATGCGATGGGCGACCGACCCTAACGTCCGATACGGCGGTATCTTCTTGATCACCATTGGTGCATTTCCCGGAGGTCCTGGTTTCCTTGCGTGGGCGGCGAACAATGCGGCCGGCCCTGCTATCCGCTCCGTCTCGACTGCTTACGTTGTCACACTGGGTACCGCTGGAGGTATCCTCGCGACTTGGTACGTCAGATTATGTGAAGAATCGAATCAGATCCTAGGTTAATACGTTACAGGACCTACACAAGTGCTGACGCGCCACGATACCCAATCGGCCACACCATCAACTTGGTTGGTCAGTGTTGCGTCTGTATTCTCGCCATATTCGGTATCTGCTACTGCAAGTGGGAGAACAAGCAGCGTGATATGGGCAAGCGAGACCACCGCTTGGTCGGCAAGACCGCTGCTCAGATCAAGGATCTCGGATACAGACACCCTGAGTTCCGCTACATGCACTAGACGTGTGTGTTTACGATTCGATACGACCTCAACACTTCGTTCGTTTTTACTTTGCTCGATGTTAGCGTAGGGCATTTGGGAATTCAACTTTTCCCTTTCAACTTGCCCAGTAATGCATGGGCCTCCAAATTCTTCATATGCTTGTTGTGATGGTGAACTATGCTACTGATCTGGTGAGCTATTGGCAACATGCGGTCTGGGCATTGGCCTGCTTTGTTTCGGCAGATGCTGGACCGTTGCACATGATTCATAAACATATTGATGCCTATTGGTTCTTTTGTCGATGATGGTATATTGTGATGTGTGTATGGTCTGCAGTAGACTACTTCGGTGTATGCCAAACCGCCAAGCTAATTTACCGATAGTTCGCAACTCAGCTCACATGTCTGTTCTGGAACCGGGGTCATGAAGCATACATAAGACGTCAAGCGAGAGGTGAATACTTCTCAGGCGCAAGAATCTGACCCCTCATCATGCAGATGCTTATCACACTTCTGGTAGCCGCTACGGTGGTCAAGGCACATTGTGAGTTAGCAACAAATGATTTCCAGTGATATGAGTCTCATGCCAACAGACACATTCCCACGTCTTGTCGTAGATGGAAAGTCAGAAGATAAAGACTGGGCCTCGACCCGCGAGACCAAGAATGCGAACACCAAGCAAGGCATCGAGGTAAGATACTCTTCGAATTACCACTGGCCCATGATGTGTCTATGATACTTACTTTGGCCAGAACCCCACTGTCGCGGACATTCGCTGCTACACCTCCAAAACCGCGCCAAACGTCGCAAGCGTACCGGCCGGATCAACTATTCACTACATATCCACGCAACAAGTCAATCACCCGGGACCAACGCAATACTACCTCGCCAAAGTTCCCGATGGCAAGGATGTGAAGAGCTGGGATGGAAGTGGTGCAGTGTGGTTCAAGATTAGTACCACGATGCCGACCGTAAACGCGCAGAAACAGATGAGCTGGCCAGGACAGAGTGAGCTGTTCCTTCTCTTCACTTCGCGTGTACTAATGACGTTTCGCAGACGAGTATCTCACACCCAACACAACAATCCCTGCTGCCACGCCATCGGGTGATTACTTGCTCCGCGTTGAGCACATCGCACTGCACATGGCTATGCAAGCGAACAAAGCGCAGTTCTACCTGGCTTGCTCGCAGATCAAGATAACAGGGGGAGGAGCTGGGCTGCCGAGCCCGCTAGTTGCGTTCCCGGGTGCTTACAAGTAAGTCAAACTGATGAGCACCAAGAACATGCTAACATGAGGCCGCAGAAGTAATGATCCGGGAATTCTTGTCGACCTGAACAAGTACACATCGGCGCCAGAGACATATCAGCCGCCGGGTCCGGGTGTTTGGCGCGGTTAGGAGGATAGGTCTGGATGTGACTAAATTTCCACTGGGAGTGTTTGTAGATATTGAAAAAATGAGATTTCTTAATTTCTTGACGCGTTTACCACGATAACGACGTAGCTGTACAGCAATGTAGAGGCTGTGATTGCGAAGATTGCAGATCAGCCCAGACACATGGTTGCGGCTCATTCACATGCGTCACTGGTGGCTCGTGCGGAAAATTGCGGCATCGCGGGGTGATGGGTGGGGCACGAATTTGTTAGATCGAGTCAACGCGGAATTGAAAACCCACCTGCCGCCCCTCCGCTCTTTCCTTCTTGTCTCCCGCCTTCACGATGTCGACTACTGTGGTGCTCGGAGCACAGTGGGGAGATGAAGGAAAAGGAAAATTGGCCGATATCCTGGCCCATGAGTCGCAAATCTGCGCCCGCGCCCAGGGTGGTAACAACGCCGGACACACCATTGTCGCGAACGGCGTCACGTACGACTTCCATATCCTCCCGAGCGGTCTCGTGAATCCCGGCTGCATCAATGTCATCGGAAGTGGCTGCGTTGTTCACGTACCCAGTTTCTTCAAGGAGCTGGAAGCGCTGGAGAAACACGGATTGAAGACGGACGGAAGAATATTCATCTCGGACCGCGCCCATGTCGTGTTTGATGTGCACCAGATGGTGGATGGCCTGGAGGAGGTGGAATTGGGTGGTGGCATGATTGGTGAGGAGCACACGCGCCTGCTGCGGGACTGACGTGCTGATGGCGGGATGCAGGCACGACCAAGAAGGGTATCGGCCCAACCTACAGCACCAAGATGACCAGGAGCGGCCTCCGCATGTGCGACCTCTTCGACGAGCAGATCTTCGAGACGAAGCTCAGGAGGTTAGCCAACTCGTTCCAGAAGCGATACGGTGATCTACTCAAGTACGATGTGGAAGAGGAGATTACGAAGTACAAGGTGAGTCACAATGGGGTTGGAATATACGGAACAAAGACTGACAATGCCAAAGACTCTGCGCGAGAAGCTTGCTCCCTACGTCGTCGACCAGATCCCGCTCCTCGCATCGGCAAAGGAGAAGAACGCCAAAATCCTCGTCGAGGGTGCGAACGCGCTGATGCTGGACATCGACTACGGCACATACCCCTTCGTCACATCGTCAAACACTGGTCTTGGAGGTGTCATCACAGGTCTCAACTTGGGATGGCGGTCACTGAAGGAGGTCATTGGCGTGGTCAAGGCATACACTACCCGTGTCGGATCGTGAGTTGCATCGCACCGAAAGATAAATTCAGAGGCTAACAAGTAGTAGCGGACCCTTCCCTACCGAGCAGCTCAACGAGGTGGGCGAGAAGCTTCAATCAGTGGGCCATGAAGTCGGCGTTACAACCGGTCGCAAGCGCCGCTGCGGCTGGCTCGACCTGGTCGTTGTCAAGCACTCACACGCGTGCAACGACTACACCGCCATCAACCTCACCAAGCTCGACGTTCTGGATGACTTTGACGAGCTCAAGGTTGCGACATCCTACTCGTACAAGGGCGAGGTGCTTGAAGGCTTCCCCGCGAACCCCGAGATCCTTGCCCAAGTCGAAGTACAATACGATACACTGCCAGGTTGGAAGAAGCCGACGACTGGCGTGACAAGCTACTACGACCTGCCCAGCCAAGCGAGGAGTTACATTGAGTACATTGAGAAGTTCGTCGGAGTTAAGGTCAAATGGATCGGTGTCGGCCCTGCGCGAGACCACATGATCACCTTATAATAGCCCTGGAGGATGGTGATGAGGCGCGGCTTCTGATACCATTGCGCTTGTGCGGACACAACGTCTGCATCCCGAGCGAGAGGTGATAGGGCTGTCGCCGATAAGTCCATATGAGGATGCAAGGTCTCGAAACCATAGAGCATAGACAAATCTCAGGCATACTTGATTCATGCGTGGCTTAATTGCAGGCATCGTGCGATGAGGGCGGCCTGAATAGCTGGATGTTCAGCCGGCTCCCGTCTCCTGGGCCCCAACTAGGCGAGCATGCGTCGCAACCGCAACCAAATAACGACGCGTGCTTACATACACTCGCGGACAACATGGTAAATACGATTGACGATGTTCCTGAGGCCGAGGCGACCAGCGCAATGCTTGGAATAATTCTGGCTGCGGCATGAACAAGGCCCCTCAGGCGGCCAGCCCCAGCCTTTTCTTGAGCTGTGCCGGGATGCCGTCCGCTGGCCGTGCGATACCCCGAGCAAGGGACCGAGTCTTGGTAAACGTCATGAACCTCTGCTGTCACGCCGGCTACACGGAAATAGGCCTTTAGCTGCGCATCAAGCCCTACGCTCCCGCAGCCGACGCAGGTTCAGCCAAAATACTAAAGAAGCTGCTTGCGCCCGTTGCTTTTCGACCATCAAGCACCAACTGCATCACAACAGTACGACCCGCTCCACAACAACGCCGACTACAACACCAGCCAAGACACCGACCATGTTCACCAAGACCGTCCTCAGCGCGACTGCGCTACTCGCACGTGTTGCGACAGCGGGATCAGCGCCTGGCTTTCCCATCGACGTCACTCAGAACTTGACCGTGACGTACGGCAACAATACCGTGTCGCCCGGCGGAGAGCGCATTCCTCGTCCCGGTACGTTTTATCCACTGTCGTCGCGGCGCAGTCGAGCCGAGTACTGCTACACACCAACTAACACTCATCACCACCAGAAACCGCAGCAGCCCCAACCGTCTCGTCGCCAGTATGGTTTTCCGACGAGCGAGGCCCCGGCCAATGCGTCCTCCTCATGGTCGACCTCGACGTGCCCCGTAACAACTCGCGCGTCCAATTAGTCCACTGGATCGCTACCAACGTCACACGCTCTGTTCCCATCTCCGCGAACACAACTGGCTCAGCCCTCGACATTCCGTCGGACAACCCCGTCCCATACCTCCAGCCCTCACCTCCAGTGGGTGACAGCCCCCACAGCTACACATTCATCCTCATGCAGCAACCGCGCAACTTCAGCATACCCTCCATGTACGCGGACTTGGCGGACAACCGAGTGGGCTTCAACGTCAGCAAGTTTGCGGCCGACGCGAACCTGACGACGGCTCTTGCAGCGACCTGGATTACCGTGCAGAACCTTACCGACGTGCCGTCCAACACAAGCTTCCCACCCCCGAGGCCGAGCCCAACGGGAGATGGCGAGGGCTCGAGCGGCCCTGCTTCGGGTGACGCGAGTGGCGCCATGATTGGTGGCAGGACATTGTGGACGGCGATTAGCACTGCGGTTGTAGCCGTGGGTTTTGCTATCGCTTTGTAAAGGAAGAGTCTAGGATTAGAAGATGAGTATAATAAGGACATGTTGAGAAAAGGACAAAAAGAGGTGGCTGGTACATGAACACAATACGAGGGAACGATAGATGAATACATATGGATTGCATTCGCATGCAAGAATACAACGCACATGAGAACGAAGTGGATAGATCAGGATCCGAGAGTCGATCTAAGGCCCTTGTATGTGTCCGTCCAACCTCGACCCGTTAGTTCTACAAAATCCAGATGGCGAACTGAGAATGCGCACACGACACAGCAAACGCGAGCTGAGCTGACGTATCGTTTCCCTGCGCTAACTCAAAGCGCGAGCCTGCTGACTGTTTTTACGCACTGAGCTACACTTCCAGTCTCGTACTTCATTTTCCACTCCTTTCGCACTGCTTGCTTGAGCAAATCTGCTTGCTCTCCTTAACGCGATTGCTCTTTCCTACATTAAGCACCAACTCGGGCTCTCATCCCGCATTCCAACTCGGATCAGTCACCCTCTTTGACGCACAAGCACGAATCCACGCGGAACCACAACGCAAGGACTATGAACAGCTCAAAGTGGGCTCCAGGCGGCGCGAACAGCGAGAATGAACCAGATGCCCCCGCCCCACCAGCAAATGCGCCAACGGGTCCTCGCGACACACAGTCGCGTGGCCGTCGCAATGAGTCTGGAAGGGGGAAACAGGGAAGAGGCAGAGGCTCGAACAGAGCTGAGCGCACCAACAACCGCGGTGGGCACAACAGTGGCGCTGCAGGACCTGCGCCGGATCGCAGCCCTTCTATCAATGACAGCCTGTCTCAATTTGGCAGGATGGGACTCAACAGTGCGATTGGCAGACAGCCGTCTGGCGAAAACTTCAACGGCAGGTTGACAATCGGTGTACATGGAAACACAATCAATCAACCCCGACCAAGCGCCGTATTTCCACCAAACCTTAGCGTACCCCAAGATGAAGGCTCTCAGCGTGACGCCGACCAAGCGATAAACGAGTTTCCTAGTCTGCGGACCGACCGACAAGCTGGTCGCGCAGTGGACGAGACTCCAAGGATGTCTCTGCCCACTCGCTCTTCCCCATCAAGCTCTTCCTCTAGAGATCTGCTCCGTTACGCGGCTCAGAACCAGGCTGGTCAATCGAATCGTATGACAGCTGCTTCGCAGCCCAAACGCTCTGCACGCGCTATCCACATCCAGACTACAGACGGCGAGACAGTCAACTTCGTTCCCCAGGTAGCTAAGGAGAAGAAAGAAGAGCAGAAGGAACCTCACGTGGAACCCTCTCGTCTCACTTCAACAGACCATGACGCAGCTGCTGGTCCTCTTATCACCGGAACTACAGCGAATACAGACATGGAAGCCCGTATCAAAGCGCTAGAAGACCAACAGAACGACACCCGCGCCATGGTCGACGCCATGAACCAACTCTACATCAGTCTCAAAGACTCCGTCAACCATCTGCAGTATCAAAACACACTGCAGCAAGTTCGCCCACAGATACCCGATGCGTCATCTGCAGATTCGCACGCCCCTGCAGTTGATGGGTCCTCCTATGTGCCCCTTCAGGGTAATCTTTCCGACGACGAGTTCTCATACATGCTCAAGATGTTTGCTGGTAAGACGATTACTGCAGACCACTGGGAGAATGTGGTATGGAGCTTCTACGGCCAGAACGCGGCGAATGCCCATAACCCGGACCAGGGTCAGAACCAGACCCCATTTACAGATGAGTATGTGAACGAGGCTGCGGTCAAAGGTGAGGATGGGGACAAGGATGTGGGTGATGACGACCCCTAAGACGCAGAGGCGACGCTAGTATGATGGTGATAGCGGGATAGCTGGGATATGATATGTGCTGTCTGATCGTGTGGACACAGTGTAGTGAGAGCTTCTAGTCCCATTTTGTTTTGTCGGAGCAGGAGAAAATGTAGTGGGCTGGAAGATGTCAGTCCTCGTTCGAAGTATCTACGTCCTACTGCTAGACCACTGGATACATAAAGCTCACCTCTACTGGTCACTAATAACCTAATCTAAACCAATGTATAACTCAACTCACCTCACCTATGATCAACATTGATAAACCTCAGCTTCTTACTGTAGTCTTCAGCTAGTACTGGTGACAAGTTCAGCAGGGTCTGACTATACGAGAGTGCTTTGCTTTCACTGCAGCGTATTGAGACCACGGTGAGTCCGATTTCCAGTTCCGATGGCCATACAAGGCCCATTGCTAGTCTGCTCGCACTGCCACCTCCTCTTTCACTGTTTCACACCATGCAAACGAATTGATAACGCCTCGCATCCGCTCTCTCATCTTTTCCGCTGCGGTAACAGCTCACTGAAGACTTTGTGATGATTTCAGTCAACTATATATTGTAGTTAATTCTACGATTCTCCATCATCCTGTCGTCTGTTATGGTCGCCACAGCGTAACCATCCTCCTCGCTATGAGCGAATTGAAGGCCATTAACCTGAGTTCGAGTCTCAGAACAGCCACTTGACAAGTAGGGAGGCCCAGTTGCCGCAGAACCTGCGAGAGTCAAGTCCGATAACAGCAAGATGCTGAGGTTGTACATTTATTTTTGCTTTCATGCTTTTCTTTTTGCCTTCGCTAAAAATTTTACGGCCTTGCTTCTTTGTGTATACAACCTCACACAATGTCCGTACACGTGAGTTTATACTTTTGACGCAGACACAGAAGATCAACTAGTTTTTTTATAGGGCATTATTCATACACTTCATTCATGTACTGTCAAATCTAGATCTTCATGTCATCCAGAGCAGCTTCCAGATCGATAATCTCCTTCCCCTTACTACTACCCGCACCCTTCCTCTCTCTATACTGCTTAGCCACAGCCTCCATCACCTTGCCCATCTGCGCATCCTTGCCCGCTGCCTCAAGTTCCTTCTTGACACGCGCAAAGTTGGCTTTGACAAAGATCTGGTATTCGCTCTTCTCTCTCCTGCCGTCCTTGCCCACAGCAGCACCGGCGCCAACGCCCCTAGGGGTGGGCTTGGTCTGCGCGAGCTTGCCCTTGCACTTTCCACACGAGTGGCGCGCAGGGTCGACGGACTTGGAGTGACGCTTGAACTCGTAGCCGCAGGAGACGCACTCCCAAACGTACTTGTATTCGATCTGATAAGAGTGCTTTGTGGTGACCTCGACTCCTTTGCTCGCGAACGCAACGGTAGCTTTGCGACCCCACGACTTGAATTCTGCTCCGTGGGGGTTGTTGCGGACTTCGCTGATCATGAACGTGGTCAGGTGGCAGAACTCGTGCGCGAGTACGTTGTAGAGCCTCTCCTCGTCATCGATGACCTTCTCGGCGAGTTCGATGGAGCAGTGGTGTCTAATCTCAACGCGCGTGTCGGTGGGTAGAGGACCGGTTCGGATGCGTATTTGCTCTCTACGCCAATTCGCACGACCGGCCGTTGTTTTGAGGGTCTTTGACCAGACGAGCTTGATACCACCTGTGGGTTTCGAGAGCTCGTGGATGCGACCTGAAGAGATTGTGGTGTCGAGCTCGATGAGGAAGGCTTCGGCTATGGCGTGCTTGCGTTCGGCGAAGGCTTTGCGTTGCTCACGGATCTGCTTGACATTCGGGATCGGCTCGGTCTCTGGTGTCTTCTCCTTAGCTGGTTTCCGACTTGTGGGCTTCTTCTTCTTGGGACTCTCGATGGGACTTTCGTAACCCTCGTCACTGCTGTCTTCCAGAGCAACACCTTCCATCATCTTGACTATGTCGTCCCTCCATTTCTGCTTCTTGGGCGACACGAGCTGCTTAGCTGGCGAGTGGCGGTCGGTCCAGTCGTTTACAGCTGCAGGATTCCAGAACGCGTCAAGACTTGGTCTTCCGTCTAAATCGGCCGCCTTGGGGATCACGGGCTTCTTTTTCGAGGGCGAGACGAGCTTGGTGGGACTGGGAGGTGCCAGGGGAGGAGTGGCTGGTCGCGAGATGGGCGGAGCTTTGCGGGGCGAGCGTTGCTTGGTAGGTGTGGGCGAATACGTAAGAATCGCAAGCGGACCGTTCGATGCTGAGCTAGTAGGCCGAGAAGATGCTGCGAAAGAACTTGATCGGGCGTGGGTACGTTCAGGAAGCACGAAAGATTCCGGGGCCTCCGGCGAGTCGGTGAGGTCGACGACTTCCTGCGCCCAATTCGATATTGTGCTATGACCCTTTCGATGTGGCGGTCGCATGGAAGTCAGATCAGTCGGCGGTTTGAGTTCGGGAATCTTGAAGATTGGTTGCGGAGGCTGCTTGGTAGGCTGTGGTGCGCTTAGCTCACTCTCGTCCTCTTCGCTGTCAGATACGACGCGCCGTGCGCGCGGTTGTCGCTGGTTTGTTCGCGACTTTACAACAGGCTCGTCCTCTTCATCATCCTCGCTGATCTCGATGACTGGTTCAGCGACCTCTTCTTGTGTCTCTGCTTCCTCATCGCCACACCACAGACTTGTTTCGGCCTCGGCGTCCTCGTCGTCTTGCGCGACTGCCTCCTCTGTGCTCTCGTGTTCCCTACTTCGTGACCGCTGGGCGGCCTCTTGTGCCTCGACTTCCCCTACGACATTGATCTTGCCTTTCTTATTCCGCTTGTTCACCACGCTTCTAGCCAGGCTTTTGGCATACATAAGCCCATTCCTATTCCCCACATCCGTATCTGTTGTTCCACTGCGCACCCTCCTCTCTCTTTGTTTCTTCTCTGGGCTTGCCAGGCTTTCGTCACTCAATTTTCGAAGGAGTCGGCTGTTGCTCTCGACCGGTCGCAACACTCGTTGTTTGCGGGGGCTGATCGCATCCTTGGGCGTTGCAATCGATGGTATGCGGAAGGAGTGCTCTTCGTCTTGCGATATGCTGATGTCTTGCGCGGTGCGCCTCGACCTCTTTGGCACAAGTATCGAGCTGTCATCTTCTTGCGATGATGCGTATCGCAGTGTGGCTTTTCGAGGACTGGATCGGCTTGCTCTCGTCTCGGACGGCGGCATAAAGATACTGGGTTCGTTCGGGCTTGGTTTGCGTAGACGCGCCATGATGAGGTGATGTGATATGCAATCTTGTAATATGTAAGGATATTCAAGCCGTTGTGTGTGCGATTGGTTCCAAGAATGTTGCTGGCGCAAGGATATCCAGACGTTGGAAGAACTGCCGAGCGTGTTTGTTGTCGGCCGTTGTCCCGGCGACTAGCGGGAACGGGTCCAGGATCCACTCGCACGTTTGCGACGGTATCGTGCACCGTGCCTCAGCCTGTGCGCGTCATCCTCAGTCGCGCACCGTGTGAATGTCATAATGTAGACTCAAGTTCTAGGAGTAGCCGGGGCGAATACATGCAAGTTTTGTTAGTTGTACAAAACGATAAGACGTACCCTGGAGGTATTTGCAGCAGTTGCCGATTACAGCACACGGGCAAAAATCGCAATGTATACTTCATTGTGCCTCATGTCTTTGCGTACGCAAACAAAAGAACCACACGTCTTCGCCAGCGACATCTCAGATCGTCACTCACATCACAGCAGATACAGATTGTAACAAGAAAAAATCAGTCATACATTGCATGCTAATCATCACAAATACAAGCAAACCCAACTACTTTGAGCCCGAAAGATCGACCCAGGAGCCGTTACTGCTGCGCCCGTCTGCGGACGCCCAGCTCTCTCTTCATATTTCTGCCCCACCCCTGATTTGACTTTCATCCCCAATCGTGAAGCATTTGCGGGGTATTCCGTCCTCCGTATTTACATCCCCGGTGGTGATTGTTTTCGTTCGTTTTCTCTTCTGTGCATCTACTGCTTGGCGTTCTTGGCCATGGTGTTAAGAGCGCTGCCGTTCTTGAACCACTCGATCTGGCCCTCGTTGAAGGTGTGCGAGAGCTTGACCTGGAAGTCCTTGGATCCATCGGCGGGGTGAACGGTCATGGTCAAGGGCTTGCCGGGGGCGAGCTCAGTGGATGCCAACGTCACACGGTCGTTGGGGCCAATCTTGTCGTAGTCGGCAGGGTCGGAGAAGGTAAGGGGAAGCATACCCTGCTTCTTCAAGTTGGTCTCGTGGATACGAGCGAAGGAGCGGGTGATGATGGCAGCGCCACCCAAGTGCCTGGGCTCAAGCGCAGCATGCTCACGGGAAGAACCCTCTCCGTAGTTGTAATCGCCGCTGATTTTGGGTTAGCAATGCATAGAATGAACAGCTCGCATGGTAGGTACTTACATAACGACCCACGGAACACCGTTCTTCTTGTAGTTGCGGGCGACATCGGGAACGGCACCGTAAGATCCGTCGAGAAGGTTCTTGACCTTGTTGGCCTCGCCGTTCTCAGCATTGATGGCACCGATCAACATGTTGTTGGAGATGTTGTCAAGATGTCCGCGGTACTTCAACCAAGGGCCGGCCATGGAGATGTGGTCGGTGGTAGTTTTGCCTTGGCCTGCAGGTGCTTGTCAGTAAACGTCTCTAATTGAACTGTTGTGAGGCATTACGTACACTTGATCAAGATTGGCAGGTTCTTCGCATCCTGGCCGTTCCAGGCCTCAAAAGGTTCGAGAAGCTGAAGACGGTCCGAAGTAGGCGAGACAGCGACGGAGACGGATGAGCGGTCTTCGGGTGGCGCTTGATAGGTGTCTTGACCAGGGTCGTAGCCTCGGGTGGGAAGACCGTTGCCGGTGGGTGCCTTGAGCTTGAACTTCTTGCCATCCGATCCCAAAAGCTCATCGGTGAGTGGATTGAAGCTAAGAGTACCAGCAATGGTCATGGCAACGACAAGGTCTGGAGAGGTAACGAAGGAGTGAGTGGCGGGGTTGGCGTCGTTACGTCCAGTGAAGTTGCGGTTGTACGACGAGATGATCGAGTTGGCCTCGCCCTTCTTGACATCCTTGCGGTCCTAGAGACGAAAAGTTAGTATGGCAGCGACAATAGTGTGGGGTAAAGGGAAGGAAGGGAAAGGAGTGGATGTAGTCTTCGAACATACCCATTGACCTGCGACAATGTTAGCAAAAGACCTATCAAAATGTGAAAATGACAGTGAAGCCTGGAAGTATTCACAAGGATCTGAAGCATCAATGATCGAGAGAGCAGCCAATGTAGTCGCTAAGGTGGATTCCGGGTCGTCGAGAAGAGTAGCCGCGGGAGTGGTCGTGTAGTCGGTAACACCCATTCTGTCATCGCATGCACCGTCTAAACCATGCATGAAGCCGCCAGCCAGGTCGTCGTCGTCATCATCCGAATCGACCATGTTGATTCGAACAGCTCTCCGCCTTGTTGGGCGAATGACATCTGACCCATCCGAGTCCTCGCCATCGCTGTCAGCGACGAGGCCGGGAGTCGACATCGCTGCGGCAGGGCGCTTGTTGCGATGGATGACGTTCATGTCGGCGGCAGGGACTTGGGTAGGCTGGGGCTTGAAGTAGGACATAATCGAGTTGGTGCGAGGTCCAGACGTTACGGAAGGCTTAGCTGGGACAAGATCGCCATTGGCGATCACGGTGGCAGTCGCTCTAGGTTTGGCGTAATGGACGGTGTATTCGAGGGCGTCGAATACAGGCTCTTTTGGGGGATGGACAGTGTCCATGTCCTCTCCGTCCTCATCCTGATTGAGAGGCTCAATGGGGGCAGCCTTATCGCTAGTTTCGAGTCCGGCGAGGATGCGCGCCTGACGGACGGTGTCCATTTGCTTGGCATTGAGCGGCTTAATGGGGAGACCCTTTGCGTCAAGAGTGATGCCAAAGTCGGCGGCATTACGCTTATGCCTCTTGGTCTGGTTGTGGGATATCACACTGCTCGGGTCTCGGAAGGGCTTCAGAGGACAAATCTGGCAGACATGGCGACCGGTAGCTCTAGCCTTGTCACGCGACTTCTTGTTCCACTTTGCGGACTTCGGTTCAACGTAGACGGCAGCAACCTTCTGTTTGTGAGGTGTAGTCTCGTTGTGCTGCTCTTCAAGTGCCTTCCTTGACCCAGCGGCGAACTTGCAGATGTCACACCAGAATCGCTTGGCGGCTTTGTTGGCGTGGTAGACAGCGCGTTCCGTGGCACGGGGATTGCTAGCCTCGAAGCCTTCACCTCTGGTATCACTACGGACACCTTCAGCAAGAGGAGAGTGAGAGTTCAGCGGGTCCCATTCGAGGTCGTCGATATCCCAGCGGCACAGATAGATGAGACCAGAGTCGTGGCCTCCCGGAATCATTGTACCGAAGGCAAACGTCATTACAGCCTCTATTGACTTGAACAGAGTACGGTATGCCAAGATCTGTAGCTTCGGTGGGCGGGGCATGGTGACAAGAACGCCATATGATGTGATGTGATAGCCAGCATTGAGAGCTGCCTCAACATATACGGGAATACCGACGCGATTACGGTAGCCAGAGAATCGAGCACCGACACCAAGCTCAGCGTTGGTCGCAGAACCGACGTAGCATAGTGGACGGCAGCCGGGTTTCTCGAGGACCAAGAGGTAGACGGCCCAATCCTTGGAGGCACTGGTAGGAAGGGACTTGAGGAATGCGAGTGTGGGTGGCGTTGCGGAGTTGAGCGCCTCAAATAGGCCGGGAGCATACGTGAGCGTTACGGACGAGAGAAGTTGTTGGATAACAGACAGGTTGACGAGGCTGGAGGTGAAATTGATCGTCTTCCGCTTCGATGGCGTCGATTGTAGGCATTGCCATATGAGATGAGCCATCAGTACGGACATCGTGAGGGCATCGAAGAGCAGCATGGTGAGGTGAGGCAGGCGCCACTGGCGATTGGCGGCCTCAATGCACCGTGTAATGAGAGCTGGTGAGTGCAGCTGGGAAGCGAGGGGCTCGATTCCGATCAGGAAGGCGATGGACAGTGTCCAAAGGTAAGGGCAGCAGCGGATGGGTATCGGGCAGTGGTCGCTATGGGGTGCAGACGCTGGCTGCCGGAATGTAGTGAGACGGAAGCTTGTGAAGGAATGATGGAGAGCAGCGGAGGGGAGGTGGGCTTCAGTGTGTGTTGATGTCGCTTAACTGTTATGGCAGGCGCTCTGGGTGCCACCGGCACCAGCATTCCGTGTTGTTGTGGAAGGAGCTGCCCGGAGGAAGGAGCCAACCCATCAAACCTGACATGCCTGCAGCATACATCAAGCTGAAAACTTGCAAAATCGGTGTCCTCAAGTCAACGTAGGCTCCCGGGTGATCAAAATTCTCCAATGTAGAGCGTGAGGGCAGGCGCGACGGCAATCCAGGCTGTATTGGACGCCGTCCAAGACGTCCTGCCCTCTTAGCTCAAATGAGCGGCTCATTACTGAGGTGTAGAAATCGACCACGTCGATTGTGTGACCGACGCGCATCCTGTAGGGTATATGCGACAGTAACATTGGGAAGTGTCCGACTGCATGCGATGTTAGCTATGTGCATGAGAACTGAGTGCGGCAGACATACCAAGTAGGCGCATAAACGCCACTGGCGATGAGGTCGCATGGGCATAGAGCGGAGCTTTGGGGGTAAAGAGCTCACATGCCAAGCGTCACATGTCGGAGTTGGGCATCAAGGTAAGTCCAGGTAAGTCCGGATGAGTCCAGGTTCCAGGCTCCAGGATGTCCGGGTAAGTCCAGACGGTGATCACGATGCTTCAGATACTCACGAATACAAACCTTGAGATGGGAGGGGGAAAGTAGAGCCTGGAGGACCTCGCCACACTCAAAGTACTCAAAAGCCTCTGGAAAAGTGCGCGAAGGCCTTCAGGCTCTACTATGGGAAAGAGAGAATAGGATACATACCGATGCCTAAAGGGAGTTAGCAAATCTCTCACAACAGTTCATATAGGGATGTTACTGACAAGGACCGCAGGCCTATAGAAATAGGAAGTTAGTTATGTCTCATATGCAGTTCGTACAGTCAAAACTTACGTTTGCGAGAACCATACCACCAAACTCTTCAAAGGTCTTAAGCTGACCGTCACGCTCGATGGTCGCGCGGATCTGCTCAGAACCAGGGGTGACGGTGAAGAGAGACTTGGCCTTGACGCCGTGAGCCATGGCATCCTCGGCAATAGAGGCGGCACGGCTCATGTCCTCGTACGAAGAGTTGGTGCAGGAACCGATGAGACCGACCTTGAGGTCCTCAGGCCACTTGTTGGCCTTGACGGCCTCCTTGAACTTGCTGATGGGTGTAGCTAGATCGGGGGTGAAGGGACCGTTGATATGGGGCTCAAGCTCGTCGAGGTTGATCTCGATAAGTTCATCATATTCGGCACCCTCATCCTCGCGAAGCTGAGCGGCGTACTCGCGAGAGAAGTCGCCAATGTCACGACGCTTGGTGGCTGCGAGGTAATCGTACATGCGATCGTTGAAAGGGAAAAGCGAGGTCGTTGCACCGATTTCTGCGCCCATGTTGCAAATCGTAGCCTGTAGGGGAGGTACGAAGTCAGTATATGTCTCACATGCACTTCGTAGTCAACACTTACCATGCCGGTGCAGGACAAGCTTTCGGTACCGGGTCCGTGGTATTCGACGATAGCACCGGTTCCACCCTTGACGGTGAGGATACCAGCGACCTTAAGGATGATGTCTGTAGACTACGTTAGCGTGGTTGCCCCGCTTCGAAAACCAATATTGCGAATACGTACCCTTGGGAGCAGTCCAGCCGGAGAGCTTGCCAGTGAGCTTAACACCAATGACCTTGGGTGCCTTCAGTTCCCAGGGGAGACCGGCCATGACATCGACAGCGTCAGCACCACCGACACCAATGGCGGCCATACCGAGACCACCGGCGTTGGGAGTGTGGGAGTCGGTACCAATGAGGAGAGCACCAGGGAAAGCGTAGTTCTCAAGCACGATCTGGTGAATGATACCAGAGCCGGGCTTCCAGAAACCAATGTTGTACTTTGCGCAAGAGGTGGACAAGAAGTTGTAGACCTCCTTGTTGATCTCGTTGGCGCGCTCCAAATCCTTCTCACCACCAACCTGGGCCTCGATAAGATGATCGCAGTGGACGGTAGTGGGTGTGGCAACGGAGGGCAGACCAGCTGACATGAACTGAAGAATGGCCATCTGGGCGGTGGCATCCTGGCAAGCTACACGGTCGGGGCGGAGCTTGAGGTAGCTGGAGCCGCGCTCAATCTCTTGGCCGTGGGGGTCGTCCAAGTGGGAGTAGAGAATCTTCTCGGCGAAAGTAAGCGGGCGGTTCAAGCGGGCACGAACAATCTCGAGGTTCTCGTTCATCTTCTGGTAGTTGATGTAGTGGCCCTTCTCCCAGTTGGTCATCTCGACCTTGCGGGAGAGGGGAGCATCGCTGACGGTGGCCAATTGCCTGCGCGAAGCAAGGCTCTGGCCCAGGCGGCCGAGCCTCGAGAACTTCTGCATGGTGAAGTTTGAGGAGGGGAGTGGTGTGGAGAGAAGAGTGATGGAGGAAGCGGAGGAAAAGAACGTCAGAAGCTGCCTCAAGTTGGGCGATAACTAATGAGGATCACGAGGGGCGTGATTGGTTCGTCTAGCCCCAGCTGCGTGCGGAATACCTCGGCGCCAGAACCAGAAACAGGTCGGCAGCGTAGTCCCGTTGGCCCGCTTCACGTGCAAGGGCGATGTAATGGAGACGCAATTATGGAGAGAGTAATTGCGCTGTGTGCGACTGGCTGCCCGCTGCTATTTCACGTCTTGGAGGCCGCGCAGCCATGTGTCGGGAAGCTATAGGTGTTCACCCAGACGTCATAGCCGGCAGCGGTTCACCAACCCCGCGCTCGTTCCTTTTGCAGGTGATTGGCGTTCTGCGATAGCACATTCACGCGCGCACTGCTGCCGGCGGCCTGCGCGTCCTTTTCCGACTCAACAATTGTGTGCCGAGTCAGCGCGCAGGCCTGCAGACATGGCAAATTTCGGGTCTGGAGCGACAGTAGCATCTACCAGCACCTGATTCGACCTAGCTCCACAAGTCTTTCTGACCTGCAGACCGGGCACGGGCCCCCGTCGGCAGGTGTCCCCACACTGCAACTTTCTCTATAGCCGACCATCACGATTCCACACGGATAACCGACGGCCGCGGATACTGCCCACCATGCCAGCCATACGCGGACAAGACTCCAAGAAGAAGACACGTCGACACACGCGCGACCTCGACCAGATCCACGCCGACCTGCGCGACGAGAAGCATCTTGCGGAATTCAAGGATGCGAAGCCCATAGAAGATTTGCCCGGCCTGGGCGAATTCTACTGCAAGGAATGCGCAAAGTTTTTTGAGAGCGACGCCAACTTTGTCGCACATCAGAAGGGCAAGGTTCATAAGCGCAGGTAGGAATCGCAGTGTTTACGATTATAATGATTGGTTCTAATCAGTCTGCAGAGTCAAGCAACTTCGCGAAGAACCATACTCGCAGAAAGAAGCAGAGGCAGCGATAGGCCTTACGACCAACAACGGAACGCGCACGACCACCGCGACAGCCCCGATGGAAGTTGATCAGGTTGCAGCATCAGGTTGAGGTCACGGCAACGGCCAAGACTATCCGATGTGCAGTCCACGGCAGATGGACGCCAGGATTAGGAGTGCAGGACGACCACTGAAATGCTTTCGGGGGATCAGACATCACTCCGGTGGCAACACGATAGCTACGGTTAGGACGCCCTCGGGCTCGTAGAAGAACATGCATTGCACGGCGTTCAAAACTGGCATTTGGGACATATAGAAGGACAAAAAAGTTCAGACGATACCCTACATTTCAAATCGAAAACATATGTTTCCAAGATCTCATGACCTTATCACAGTGACTTCATGTCTTGCCAGCAAAACCAACGGTATTATTTGGCCGCTGTGTTAAATCTATGTTGTAAAAAGAATGATTTTATTCAGTATTGACAGACTGCACATTGAACTATGCCTACGCAAATACTTCACAGCAATCTGTTTGAACTACTGCGCTGTTACTGCGGTGTCAAGAAAATTCGAGGTAGGTTGCCATTTTCCATGCTGCCTGATGTTGCCTGGTGGCTACCTACGCTTTCGCCATCACCAACATCAAAGTCACAACATAAGAACGACATTAACCCCAGCGGAGAGTGCAACAAGTCGAGCCTGAGATACAGTACAACATGGCATTTACAAATACCCCCCTCTATGGCGGCGCAATAACCCTCGACCTGCCCTCAAACTTCGCCGACGCCTCGTAAGTTCTCTCAATCTGCGCGCCCCCACATCCCGCGCCTTCCCTTTGCATGCGTTCCATCAACACCACCACTCCAAATGCCTAATTTGGCAAGACCGGCTCTCCCCGAAAGTAGCATACTGAAAAAATAACTCGATAGTCAAATCCGCCAAATTCCCGATCATCAAGAAGTCTACCTCGACAACAACGGCTACTCCAGCATCGTCGTCGAGATACTAGAGTATGTCGAGAAGAACAGCGATGAAGAAGCGCTGCAATACCACTTCGGAGATTTAGTCGAGGGGACTGGAGATCAGAGTACGATTATCTCTCAAGAACGTGCTGTGATGAAGAGTTTGCCGTAAGTACTATCTAATACCGCGCAGAGACGAGGTGAACTCATATATGAGGAGAGAATTAACAATGGAGAGATCTCTGTGAGCTCAAGACTGACTGTGATTACAGAGACAAGCCAGTCCTAGTACTATCCTTCATCCAAACACCACCAACACCCAACCCTCACCCCAACCGCAAGACACCCGAATTCACGTATATTCACCTCCTTCTTCTCCGCCTCAAGGAGCAAGGCACTGATGTATGTATACCTCTTCTTTCCAGACATCTACAGTTTATCCCATTGTTGGCTAACACTTCTCGCAGGTCATGGTATCAGTCAACATCCCACACTACCCAGGCGAATACACGCCAGCGGAACAGCAGGGTGGAGAAACGCAGTTGATGAAGGATAGCAAGGCGGTCAAGGAGCAGGTTTTGGAGAGCTTCCAAGTGAAGGAGTGGGGGCTGTTTGAGGGTTAAATGGGAAGAGGATGAGGATGAGGTTATCCGAAGATGTTTGATTTGGAGTGGAAGGAAAGAATTAGGTCGACATATGTAAGAGGGGGACTTTCGAAACACATAAAGTGAGAGGGGTAAGATGTGAGCCGGCGATTTTGATGGGAGAGCCGCAGATATGTAGCCATTAGCTTAGATACTGTCAGACAGCAATTAAGATCAACTCAAGTAAACCACAGTCATCGACTTACCAACCCACCAACGTACACACCCAAAGTTCTTCGCGAAAAGACTTTAAATTCGAGCGCGAGCCCACAAGATCAACTCAAGTAGACACCATCACATGTATGATTCAAATCTACCAGAGTTTTGCAATGATTTCATCGTTGTGCTACTTGCATCATCGGAAACTCCGTTATATCCTGGGTATGATCCTCCACGTATTCTCCTGCGGCTTCTTCATACACATTTCCCATCGCCTACATGCCTGGTATCACTGATATACTCACCTTCGCCATACGCTGGTGAGTTCAACACTTCACCCAACAACACTACATCTACTCACTCATACTGGCTCACACGGTTCAACCTCCTACGCATCTCCTCTCCCGCAGTGGGTGCCCGCTCATCTAGACTTGGGTCAAGACTCATGCGCTGGCGATCAAGCTCCCCCGGATGAGGTACGCCATTCGCCTGAGCTGCAAGGAACGGTGATGGCGGAAGATCGGCAAGGTTGGTATTAGGCTGTAAACCATGCATGAGTGCGGGATCGACTGGCAGGTCGTAGCCGTTATCTTGGGCGTACTGCGGATAGATTGCGCTCTGGTGCTGTGCGGCTTCGAGCTGTAGCTGGCCACCCGGTGAGTCTGAACGAGGCGGTGGTTGTGTTGGTGAGAACAGACTTGGCGGAGTTGGTGTCAGAGTTGGCTGGGTAGTGGTTGATGACAGGAAACTGGATCCTGACCTCGCCTCTGCCCGTGCTTGATTCTGACCCTGGCGCATAGCCGACAGGCCCTTGTTCATCTCGCTACATTCTGGACAGTTGCGAATGACCTGACTGACAGTCTCCTTTATGCGGACCCAATGGTAGAGTTCCGCAATCGCTGCAGTAGTCTTGTTGATGCCCCCGTGTGACTTGTGATGTATCTCCCGAGCGATCTCATACTGCTGCTTGGGATCCGCAATAACTTCCTTGCCCTTGAGCCACAGCTTCTCAGGTCCATCGCCCTCTCCGGGTGTGAGTTTGTAGTGCGTCGCCGCGCTACGGAGACGGCTCTTTTCTGCTCGATCAGCACCGTTGGGGTATTTTCCGTTCTTGAGATAGAAGCGAATCTTGTCGAAGCGCTCCTCAGACACAAACTCGTCGTCCTGACCCAGATCCCTTCCGTATATGATGGCATCGACAAGCTCGCCGGGATATGACTTCAGGTTACCGCAACCCTTCACGCGACCGATCCGCTTGAAGCCGAGGGCGTCCCATATGCGACAGGAAGCGACATTGGTTTCGTACACGAGGTTGAAGACGGAGTAGGTATAGCCCTGAGCGTGTTAGCGCATTCGATGCAACTCTCACGGCGGTCTCACAAGCTTCGGAGCCCAGTCCAGATAAGTCTCGCCCATCAAGCGACCGACACCCCGATTGCGCGACGCATCCGTGACTAGGAACCCGCCGTTGCAGACATGACTCGAGCGTCCTGGGTAGTTGGGCTTGATGTAGAAGCTACCCAGACATTCCCTCTCCCAATCACAACCCCTCCGCGCCATCTCATGTAGTTCGCGACCGTCCTGGATCTCTCCTAGCAGCATGATCGCACCAAAGACACCGAACCAGTACGGACCGAAAGCCTCGAGAGCGAGCGGATCAACCATGGGGTACGTATCGCCCTTTTCTATCTCGCGACCCAGTTGGTCGCATAAGTATGCCAGTAGTGTGAGGGGTACTTGATTCGGCGCAGAGAAAGGTATGATCGTTGCGGTAGTCACGCGATCGCGCAGGATGACTTGACATGGTGCAATGCCTACAGGTAGCGGGCCACCGGGAGGAGGGTACGGTACATCGCCAGAGGTCCTATATATCACCGGCGCGGTGGGGTCATCTAGCATGGCGGGCATGGTGGGCGGACTGGTCTACGAGATATTAGCATGGCAATCATAAAATGTTAGCACCCGCATTGGGACCGGGAAGCTGTCGCGACTGCGCGACTCAGCCGCCATGCTGAAGAAGCACAAGGTGTAGACGCGGTATGCGATGACGACGATGGTGTAGGACTTACGCAGGAATGCCTGAGGGACCCTTGGAATGGTCAAGCAGGATGAGAGATACTGCCGTGATGTGGTGCTCGCGGTGCGTGCCCAGAGACATCGGCCGAAGAGTCACTAGCGCCTTTTGGTCCCAGCGGGGCACAGCGCCGTCGCCCACGCAAGCCGGAGCTCGTCATGCCTGCAGCTTGCCTTGGCTGAACGATTCCTAGGTGATGTCCGACATGTGTGCACAGTTGCGCGTGTCGGCTTCACAACAGACATAGCAGGCATTCCAGATCTGGCAGGTCTCGCATCATGAAACCACACCAGCATTCATAATTTCATGTCATAAAGCAGCACATGCACGGCATCGGAACGGAAGTATGTTTATGGTCATATTGCAAAGCGCTATGGACGCCTACGCTATGGACAGGGACATCAAGGAGACGATGACGTTAGGAAAAACTATACGAGAACCACTGCTGGATATCAATTGACATTTTGTAAGGAAAAAAAAGCTCTCATGTCCAATGTACATCGAAAGGTATTATGTAAAGGTTCCTTCATACGCAAGCATACACATGCTTCTCTCCACCACATCGCTCTTCTTCTATAACCGAAATCTACCACCTTACATCTCCGAGTACAAGAAGTTACCTTGCTCGTCAACGTACTCAATGGTCTGCTTGGTGATGCAGTAACCCTCCTCCTCCCAGGGCATGGATGGGTAAGGGAAGACACCGTTGCTGGGGCTCTGGGGCTTAGAGCCATCGCTGCTGGGCTCGAGGTACTCTGGGCCATCGGGCAGAGGAATGTCGATAGCAGTGGGAATGTACTTGAAGGGCTTTCCAGCGGGGAGGTGGGCAGTGACGCTCTCGAGGACCTCGTAAGGAGCGCTCAAGTCGGGAAGCTCGTCGTCAGAGGCAGCGGGCTTGGCCTTGTTGCACTTGACGCTGATGTGGAAGTCGGGGATGGTGTCAGCGTCAATCTCGCCCTTGACACCAACAACCTTGTAGTAGAGGTTCTCCTTGAGGTAGGGCTCAACGTGTTCAGGACGGAGCGACTCAAGCTCGCCAGCGGCTTCCTTACCCTGGAGGCAGGTGGTCAAGGGAAGAGCACCCTCGGTCATGAGAGCCTGGGAAGCGTTGGCACCACCTTGCATCATAGCACCAAGGATACCGTAGGAACCGACGTAGTTGGGGTCCTGGGTGTAGTCGGTGGATGGGTCGTAGGCGGCATCGGTCTCGTTGCTGGGAACCTCGGTGCTAGGAGCGGAGCCACCACCAATGGTGATGGAAAGAAGAGGAGTGGTGATGTTCAGAAGCGGGTAAGTCGACTCGGTCGCGGGCGCGGGCGCAGTGGAGTTCTTGGTGGAGTTGCTGCTAGGCTTTCCAACGAAGCAGTGAACAGTGTAGGATCCCTCAAGCGCGTACTTGTTGGCAATGACGGAAAGAACAGTGTGGTAGTCACCCTCCTTGATGGGACGTCCGAGGTACTGGCCAGTTGCGGATTCGTCGCCGTCACGCTTGGTAAGGGTCCTCTGGCCAGCACCGTAAAGCTGAGTAACAGCGCGAGCGACCTGCTGGTAAGAACGGTCGCTAGTCTCAGGGTAGTAGTATCCGAGAGTGCGGGTCTCCTTGACATCGACAGAGGTGAAGTAGTTGCCAGCGGTGTCCTTGGTGAAGGGCTTGAGAGGAGAGTACTGGTTCTTGGGCTCACCCTGGTTCCACTGAGCCATAGGGCGGGGGATGTTACCGTTGGAGATGTAGGTGTTGGGGGTGATGAGCTGGTACATGGCGAGGAGACGGTCAACGTTGGTGTGGTGGAGCCAGAAGAGGGGGTCGAAAGCCGAGACATCGAGGTAGTACATGTGGCCACCAGACTCACCACCAGCAGTGTTGTGGATGGCATCGTGGACGGACTCGAAGCTGTCAACGCCACCGCCGCTCAGGTCAGTGCGGACACCAATGGCAGAAGTGCTGGCAGCGCCCCAGTTAGCCTTGCTGGAGAACAGGGCAAAGACACGGTCACGGAGAGAGACGCGGATGGAGTTGAAGCGGGCGTTCATCTCGTTGTTGTTGCTGCGGGTAGGGTTGGCGACCGGGCGACGGAGAGTCTCAGGGAAGCTGTTCCATGGGCCTCCACCCATCTCAGAGGGAAGCGAGCTGCCGAAGCTGTACTTGTACAGCGGGTTGGGGATAGTAACGGTTCCCTGGGGCTTGGTAACAGTAACGGTCGAGTCGCGCATCTGAGTGGGGACAGTCGGGCCGCCGTTGGTGTCCATAGCCCAGTCCCAGTATGGCATACGGAGAGTGGACGCGGCGTTCTTCCATCGCTGCTGCTGGTTGGAGGGGAACTGAGCGATCACCTCCATGACGCTCTGGTACCATGCTTGCTGCGAACTGTTAGCGTACGATCAAGCGAGTTATCAAAATACACACCTCGTAAATGGCAAGGTAAGGCCTGTGCCAGGACCCGAAGAGCGAGCCTCCGTGAGGGCAGAAACCTTGCTGGTTGAGGAGAGGCGCGGGGAAGTTGTTCCAGGTCTGGAAAGGACGACCGTGGACACCAGAGACCTGGTAGTACGAAAGCATGTCGTCCTTGTCCTTGCCCATGAACCTCTCCATACCGAGGAGGTACAGGTTCCACTGGTCGGCGTTGCGCGCCAAGGTACGGATCTCAAGACGGGGAGCAGAAGTCCTGCCGCCGTTGCACTGGCCGTTGGAGGCAGTGCCAGAGCTGCAGACACCGGTGATGGCGATGGGGCCGCGCGACTGGCGCTTGGTGAGCTCACCCTCGATCTCGTTGATGTGGGCCGCAATGGAAGCGTCGCTGGCGGCGCGGGCAGGGTGTGCGTGGTGGTGGGAGCCATGCTGGAAAGCAACGGTGAACTGGAGAAGCGACAACAGGCCGAAGACCATGGTCATCATGCTGGCGGGCTTGCTGAAGTTGGCCATGGTGAAGAAGGTAAGTGGGTGCTTTTTGTGTTTGGTTGAAGGACCGGAAAGGCCAAGAGTCGAAAGTGAAGGTGACTCGAGAACCTAAAGAAGGAAGGACTATTAAAACCGATGCTAAAGAGCGTAACGACCTTTGGAGCAAGCCTGAAGGTCTGGAAAGAAAAGGTGTGCGGTAGAGACCTCGACGTCAAAGAACGAGGAATCAGAGTTGCGGCGTAAACGGAGCAGGGGCGGGTCAGCAGCAGGGTCATATATCGAGGCATGCTATTCCCAGTCCATGCTCAACTCGGCCTACGGCGGTGCGGTTGGTCGCCATTTTGGACACGAGGCGGTTGAGCCTGGACCGGGGGTGTAGTCGTATTCGTGGCGGCATCGGTAGTGACGGGCGACGATTGGTCCCCTGGTGGTCCCGAAACGTCTAAAGACGAGTGATCCGCGCCGCCTTCCCCTGACTTGGCTCGATGCGGGCAAGACGTCGCACGCCGGGGCCGTTGCAGGCTGGTGATTTGGGAGCCCACTGCCGCCGGCGTGCGCCTCGCTGCCTGCCCACGCTGTCGTCGCGACGTGATGTATCGCTACCGTGGGAGATGGCACGACGGACTGCGCTCCCTATCATCGTGCGACCTGTCCGCCTGAACGTGGGCCCGAGCAGCGAGTCGTTCATCCATGGCAAAAGGAAAAAGACGCACATCGGCTGCAAACCCTCCATGCGGGCCCAGCACAGCCACGCAGACGCCTCAGGCACGCCCCGGCTGCAGAACCATTCGCGGTCAACAAGAGGACCGGTACTTTCGCCTTCTGCATCCACTTCTCGCATCTTTTGATTGCGGCGTGTCCTGCGCATGCTGCTTACCGTTACGCCCACGCCCCCATGCAAGCTCACGCACCACGACGGTGTAGCAGAACTCACCACGGCCTTATCAATGCACATCCTCATCTTGCAGCTCTGCTCCCCGTCCGCATGGGGATGGCCTCTACTATGCACGTTATGCGCACCTGGCCCGGCAAAAGCGCATCCTCAGGCATGTTGCTGACTGCCTTCCTCGGCAGCTCGCTTGTTGGCCGATCTTATGCAGGAACACGCCAGGCCCTGTTTCACCAGTCATGGATCACCGTCCACATGTCAAGGCCGTCCACATCGCTGTTTCAACCCTCCTATTTTCCGCATATTGCAGTGCTTGAATCGGATCAAGCTTTTGCTCTGTGGAGATGTTTTATCGATATCGCCGCTCAACAAGTGCTTTTGCCGTGGAGTGACGTCCGCGAACCCAGACGGCGGATCTTCCAAAATCTAGAAGTATCGTTAGCTGGCGTCGTTGTTCGGTTCGGTCGGTGCGCTGCATGCCCAGCACCTGCGGCGGCGCGGCAATAACGCCTGTGTTCAGACCCACGGCACTCCGAGTAAGATGCGAGGATGGGTCCTCTCCACAGGCGAGTGTCAGATCCGCCACGAGGGTCGCCGAGAGTAAGCGGCTGAAGGTAACGCGCAACTCAGTCCACTTTGTCTTTATGACATCGTTTCCCTTGTTCAGTTCACAAAATCGCCTTCTATTTTCAGTTCCCGTCCGTATACTCGTACACTAAGAGACAACTGCCGCCTTCGATTGATTGCAGTACTATGGCGAAACGTTTCACTCGCCTTGGACTGATACCTCACATCATCTGACTTTGGGGCTGTCATCTTTCCTCGCCGTATACAAACATAATGTCCGTATGTTTCCCAATGTCTCGGACCGTGACTTGCGTTGCGAGGGACGAAGCAGAAGTACGGCGCGGCTCGCGTTGCGAAATGGGGCAGTGTCTCGTCAGTGATGAATGCGCAACCAGAGCGAACGGCTCAGCAGTGCAGCAATGTTTCTGACCTGACCAGAAAACTTGATGAAGCCCTCTCCTCACGGTGGTACAACAGCAGAAGAAGAGGCGAAGACCCCAATAAACTATTGAACCGACGAGGCACCAGTATGTGCTCGGCTGAAGCTACCCTATTGAGTACCAAGAAAGCGCCGAAAGGACGTACAGCATCTAAGTTTCGGCAGTCGGGACATACCGCCGCCCCAATCCGAAGTAGCTCAAAAGGTTGATCGCCATCATAAGCTGACGAAGAGGATGGGATTCCTGTCCCTTGAACACGCAATCGCTGACGGCAGATAGTGGCGAACCCTGTATATATTATCCCACGCTGATCCAGTCGCCTTGTACGCGATCGAAGATGGATAAAGAAGACGTATTGTGCGATCTATCTAGAGCGTGTCATAGATTGAACCGTAGCTGGATAGGTAATGCAGTACGATCAATGCTTCTCTTACGTGGGCTTCCCTGCAGTCATTGTCCGCAACACCATTATCTTCGTATACCCATACCTGAAGCTTCGGAGACACTGAATTGCCACCAGTTTCCAAGAAGGTATTGTAACAGCGAGACGCGTCACGAGTATGTTCGAAAAAGAGTACTGAGTACACCAGGTATCGTATTTCAATCCGCGCAGTTCGCTACAAAGACGTCATCATCCTCAGAAAACAAACGAAAAGTGGGTATATAAAACCAATATACACTGTGACCATTCCAATACATTCGTCGTCGTCATCGCCCACCTAAATTGAATTTATCGCAAATATGTCAACAACTACTGAAAAGCTCCCCGGATCTTAGCATAGAGCTCCGTGTCCAGAAAATTGTAATTTGGATCGCTAAAGCAAAATGGCGCTCGTAGCAATGTCTCGGCTGTAGGTCGTTCCATGGGGTCAATGGTGAAGCAGTCGTACATGAAGCTCAGGCCCTCTACGCCAATCACCCTGGAGACGTCTTCGGGGATGGGAGGGGCCTGGTTTAAGCTACCAAGCTTGTAAATGGCACCGATGGCCTCTTCCTTGGACCAAGGACGTTTACCCGCAAACATCTCAAGGACTACGCAACCCAGAGACCAGATGTCGACTTTAGCTGAGTAGCCCTGGCCTTGGGAGCGGATGACTTCGGGCGCCATCCAGAAGACGGAACCTTGCATGCTGTTTGTTACATCGTTGCCATAGATGTTGTCGCTCTTCTTTGAGATACCAAAGTCGGAGATCTTGCACGTGCCGTCGAGGTCGAGCAGGATGTTGTCGGCTTTGAGATCGCGATGGAGGATGCCTTCGCGGTGGAGATAAGAGAGACCGAGCAGCGTCTGTCTTGTGAGCGAAGAGACGACAGACTCTTCAAACTTCCCGTGCTTGCGGATGCAGGATCCTACACTGCCACCGGAAATATATTCAAGGAAGATGGAAATGCTGTACTCTTTGCGCTCGCATCCGAGGTACTGCACAATGTTGGGGTGGTCGAGATGCTGCATGGTGTCGATTTCCTGATCCAGACTCTTGACGAGTTCCTTGATCTTGTCTTTGTCTGAACCAGCTGCTTTGGCGTTGACTTCGACTTGCTTGACTGCGATAAGCTCTCCGGTAGTGATGTTCATACCGAGATAGACGCGACCGAATGTACCTTTGCCGATGAGCTGTCCCTTCATCCACTTGAATGTTGGCTGTCGCGATGGAACACTTGGCAGATGATCTTGGGGTATCGTCTCCATAACGAGGCGCGAGCCGCGCTGAGGTCGCACTTGCTCAGTCCTGGCGTTGAACATCTTCGTCGACTTTCGCCTGACAATGTCACCACCATTGCGTAACGTAGCAACACGCGATGGACCGGCACCAGCATGTGCCTGGCCTGGGAGTGGCCTCTTGTCGAGTGGCTGGTATTGCGACTTCACTACTTCACGAATAGACTTTGTGCGGCCCAAACCAGCGCCTGATTTCCTCATGTTGCGTTGCGCGATACTCTGCAGTCCTGCACCACCACGGGTGAGAGGTTGAGGAGTGGGCTCGGCGGGTATAGGCGGGGGATCGTTGGCTGACTCTGCAGCACCATCCGCTTCCTCTTCCTCAAGCATCGGCTGATCGAGGTTGACGTTCGGGAAGAGCTCGTCAAGGTGTTCCACGAGGGCTTCAGCTGGTGGACGATTTGCCCAGACATCGCTGGCGAATGATTCTCGACGGGAAAACTTGTTCGTATCATTTGGCGAGTCGGTCCATGTTGCAGACGCAGCCGACTCGGGGTGGAAGTCGCTTGGCTGCGAATCGCGATCGCCAGCTGCGCTTTGCTCAGATTTTTCCGTGACCTGCGCTAGCGAGTTCTTTGACCGTTGTGTCTTGAGTGTAAGGTTTGGTCGTTGGCTGCGGGAGTTGGTCCGAGTGATGGGAGTGCTCTGGGCAGGTGTGGGTGGACCAGCTCGTCCTGCGAGCGGCGCAGCGAACAAGCCATCGTCAGAATCATCGTCGTCAGAATCCATAGGCTCCAGATTTGGAGACTTCGTGATGAACGACACTCGCGCTTCTTCGAAGTCGTGAGTGGGACCGTACACTGACACCCGTGATGGTTCTCTGCTCAAGGTAGACTCTGGAGCGTGCGCTGTATGGGGACTTCGAGTTGGCGAACGAGACCGCTCGTCTCTCGATCGCGGTGCTGTCGGATCGGGCATTTCAAGGCTGAGGTCTGGCCTCTCGTTGGACGTGTCGTCTCCGAAAGCTTCCTCATAGTCAGGTATTCTGAAAGGTATATTTCCCTTGCTCATTGTGAGCTCGCCGGGGCTGCGAGGTGACCCACCTGGACTATTTCTTCCGGAGCCAGATCTAGCTGCGAATCCATTATCCTGCAATACCTGTTGTGAAGGTCGAATGCTTTCAGGCGAGCCTTCGCTGTTTGCTGGTTGAGGACCCTTTGGCGGCGCCCTGTTCGCTGCTCCTATGCCTGCCCCAAGATTACCAGCGCCGATGATAGCAGCAGCGATGCCTCCCAGCCCGCTTGCAGCCTGAGGAATGGCTTTGCGCTTTTCTGACTGCGACTCTGTTGATCTCCGCTTGTCTTTGCCATCATCACTCTCGGGCCATGAGCCGCGGTTTTTGGCCCTCGACAGCGAATTGGCTTTCAACAGTGTGCTCGTATCGGCTGGCACTGGTGGCGGCTCTCGCAGTGGGACAAGCTGCTTGGGTTTAGCATCGAATGGTTTCTTTACGTCCTCATAGGGAGAAGCGCGGGGTTCATCAAAGTCAACAATACGCTGACTGCGGTAGCTGAGGTTGTCGCCTGAAGTGGGGTTCAGGTCAGGACTGTGTCCATTGGCCCTCTGGAATCGACTCCTCAGATATTCTTCCTGCTTCCGCTTTGTTTCTTTGCGGTGCTCTTCAGCAGCGGCTTCGAGCAGCTTTCTTCGTTCCTCCTCGGCCAAGTCATCACGCGGTTCCCAAGCCGATTCTGCAGGCCTGTCACCTGCATTGTTCGGTATGGGTTCGGCTTTCTCTGCCATCTTGCGAAGAGCTGCACTCTTATCTGCGACTAGCGTGGACTCTCCTGACTTTCCTCCTGGAGAATCTAGTTGAGAGTCGGCGTTCAGCCGAGAGTATGCGTCCTCATCGATAGATCTAGCAGCTGTATGGGGTAGCGACACTCCTAGCCCGGCAGATGGAGGTACGGTTCCCTCTTGCGGTATCTTGACAAAAATCTTGAGCTCGCCGACTCGATTCCCATATTGCGACCGCGCCTTCAACAACTTTGAGTCGGACAGCGGGTGATCGTGGTCTTGTTGCCCAGGATTCGTGAGATGCAACTCTACACCAGATATCTGGCTCAGACCCTGACTCAGCTCCTCACAACACACAGCTCGTAGAGCTGCTGGTGAATCTACGTTGGTGATGTCGATGAGCCGGTAGTTCCAGCCATCTGGTGTGACAAAAGCGTATTTGCGATCTTCTCTTCCGGATGTGCGAGTACGACCTGTTGCTCGATTGTCGGAGTCTGTCTGAGCTGATCGTCTCGAAGGGGGTCGCTCGTTCAAGGAAGTCTCGCTTGAGTTCATGCCAGATTTCCCAAACAGGGACCCGCTTGGATGCGTACGATGACTTGCCGGACTAGTGGGTGAATCCAGGCTCGTGTCATCGGGAGATGGGTGGTTTTCCTTCTTCCGCCCGCCCATGATTTTCTTGAAGAAACCTTTCTCATGATCTTTAGCGCTGGTGGGCGCTTCCAAGTCATATCTAGCTAGTCCAGTACCCGGTCGTGAGCCTTCGTAACCGTTCTTCCGGTTCTCGTTGCGACTATCGGAACGATTATCGAATGATCTGCTTGACGGGGGACCCGAGCCAGTGTTTGCAAAGGTGGAGTTGATGGATTCGGTACTGTTGACACGGTTATGCGGGGAATAGTACCGCGATCCGTTGTTGCTCAGACCCGCACTGAGCTGACCGCCATTGGTCGCAAGACGGGCTGAAGGGAGCGCTGGGCTTTGCTGCGGACTTGCTTGGCGATAGTTCGATGCACCCAATGAAGATGGCGCAAACTCTGAGGATGCATTCGGGCTATGGCGTACAGGCTTTGGATCTAGGCCTTGCAGAACCTCCCTCGAATAAGGACTGCGTGCAGGTCCTTCTGAGAAATCTGGAGTAGGGCCGAGACCGGGTACAGTGAAATTGCGTTGCTGTGTAGAGATGCGCCTGGGTGGGTTCGTACTACCACCAGGCGAGTGCAAGAGCAGCTGACGGCCCGGACTCTCTTCGCCATTGCCAGCAGTGGTTGGCGTTGATCCAAAGTCCATGCCTCTGGTGCCTATGTACGGTGAATTCTCCACAGTACCCTCTGTCCCGGCGCTCGTCATGCCAGTGTCGGATCGTTGCGGTGCTGCGCGGGGGTTGGCGATGTGGCCCGTCTCTACGATGGAGCGCACAAGTCTGCGCAGCTTGCGACCCTCGTCTCGCTCTCTGTTCTGATCCCATCCGGTCCCGCTTGCGGTGCATTGCTTGGCCAATTGGGGAAAGATGACCTGGTGCATCATGGCTACATTGCCTTTGCTGCCATGGCCGCGACCAATGTCCAGAAACTTTGAGCCTTCCAGACCCAGCGTCCTGAACGTCTCTTGCCAGTCTCGTGAGAAGTTGTTGCTCGCTAGCCAGTGTTGGACGCGTTCGGCTGGCCAGTGCATCGAGGAGTCATGTGGGGATATGGGGGTCGTGCCATTGCTTTCGGACCGGTGATAGACGCTGCCGTGGTTCTGGACCATGGGGTTCTGCAGCGTTGCGGTCGGCGGCCCAGACGAGTCGTAGACCTGGGCTCTCTCGGTCGGTATGTTGAGGTGGTTGCGACTGCTGGGCGTCGGGGGCGCGTTGAAGCCATTGTTGGAGCCATATTGCACGCTCTGGACGCTTTCGAGGAGGCTGCTGGAGAAGCCCTGGGCGGACGTGTCGGCGTTGGCGGAGTAGTTGTCGTCGCGGTAGTAGGGCTCGGGGTAGCCTCTCGAGGTGTGCAGTGGAGGGATGCCTACACCAGGCCCGAATGACTCGCCGCCGGGGATGTACGTGGCTGACGTCAGTGGAGGTTCGCGCTCGTGCTGGATCTGCTGCGGCGGGGGCCCTGGCGGAGGGGGGATGCTGTGAGGGTAGCTGCGATACTGGCTCGGGTCGTAGCCCTGTTGCTGGTACTGGGGCCGCGGGGGACCCCAATTGTTGGCATGGGGCGGCGGCGGGATGGAGATGCCGCCCAGGTTACCGTAGCCCGTCGGTCGTGGAGGCGGCGGGGGGAGGGCGATGTGGCCGGCGGGCGTGCTCGAGGGCTGGGGCGGCGGAGGGGGGATGTATTGATGCATCGCTGGACCCTGGACGGTATGCGCCCGTCCGCGTGGGCTCGAGGCAGGCGCGCTGGGTCCGCCGGGGGAGAAGGAGGGATATGGCGAGCCGAGGTTGCTCAGGCCCAGCGGCTGCAGCGACGACGAGGGCGACGAGGTGACGCTGGGGATCTCGGGCAGCGGGAGGCTGGCGGGCGGGTTGCGATTCGGGCGCGGTGCGCGACGGGCAGAGCGGTCGGAGGGCGTCGATATGTTGGACGCGGAGCGCTGGCGGGACTCGTGGGTCATGTCCTCGTATCAAATCAGCAGAGCGGCCGTCCCATCACGACATGACGCTGCCGCGGAAACGTCGTCCAGAGGCTCCTTGGGCTCCTTTGAGGAACCTGTGGGTCCCAGAGCCTAGCGGACAGTGCAATACGAGCTACGAATCGCGGAGCCGTTGGCACGAACGGGGGGTGAACGCTGAGCAGTGAATCGAGGGCAGAAACGCGGCGCCTGCGCTTGCGTCGACGTGGGCGCTTCGAGGATGGCGGATGCGCTTGGCCGGCGTCGCAACAAAGATGGGCACTCCAGCGCCGGCAGATGCAGGTCCTGGCGGGAGATTGCAGCGTCAGAAGACACGGCGGCACGACAACAGCGGCGACGAGGGGCACGCAGCGACTGAGCGACCGAACGCGCCGCCGTCGACAGCTGCCTGAGGGCTGGCCGTCGTGAGAGGCACGGGCCACAAGTGAAGCTTGCAAGGTGATTTGTTGGAGGCGCCCAGCACTCTGACGCTGTCAGCCGTTGCGCGCTCTCGACCCGCCTTCCACGCTGCAGTAACTTTCAATGCGCATGGTTCATTACGTAGCGTTCCGGAGAGACACCGTCGACCGTGTTTCATGTCACACGAGCACGTGGCGGTGCACTCGTGACAGCCACACCAAGAGAACGAACCACGCCTCGCAGTGAGCACCAGCCGAGGCCGGGGCTGCGGTGCGGTGCGTCAGGGCTGAAGCTATCGTCTATCGTTAGTCAGGAACTGAGCGGAACATGCCATCGGCGCATCCGTACGTACGACCATCCACGTAGCCATCCTAATACCCAGGTAGCCACCTTTCCTCGTATCAACAATTTCAGACTCAGCTCCTTCTGCGATCTCCGCCAAACTTACCCGTCGAGTACACCGCTTCAACGGTGTAGACACATTTCTCTGGTTTCCATGTTTCCTTCTACTAATCCGTGGTGGGGCAGCGGCTACCTGCCTAGGTAGGTAGCAAGCAGGGTCAGCCTCCTCACGTAGGCCGTAAAGCGCGACATGTACACCCACCAGGAGCACCATCATCAAGAGCAGGAACTGTTCTCCTGAAAATCTTCAATTCTTGACGTGGGTCAAGATGGCAATTTGTCAGCGTCTCAACTCTGCCGTAGGAGTGCCTCGAGCGGGGCATGTTCTTCATTCCCGGCGTCGTGAAGCTTGCCATTCCCTCGCAGGCACCTTCAGAAGCTGGGGGTCGGCGTCCGAGGAGCCCGCACACCATCGCAGCATTTCAAGTACTAGAGCCTCCCCGCGCATCCATGTCCTGGGCCTGGGAAGTGTAGGCACTTTCACAGCTCACTCGCTTGCCGAGATACCCGCAAGGCCAGTAGTAAACCTGCTGCTACATCGACCTTCTCTCATGAACGAGTACCTAAGAAACGGGAAGAGACTTCTACTGCAGACGTGCGAGGGCCAACAGATTGCCCGAACGGGTTATGACGTGGAAATATTGTACGGAAAAGAATGGCACACGGTGCAAGAGCTGTGCATAGCTGGGAATGCTGAGGTACTACAGCTACCAGGACCCCCAACTGACGAAACTATCAACGATCTTGTCGTATGTGTCAAGTCTACGCAGACTGTGGCAGCCCTCCAACCTCTTCTACCCCGACTCTCGCGCATGTCAAATGTTACATTCCTGCAGAACGGAGCAGGCATGATAGAAGACGCAAACATGTTATTGTGGCCTGATCCACACACGCGACCAAATTACATTACGGGTGTGATCTCGCATGGTATCACTCTGAACGGACCTTTTGATGTCACCCATACAGGACCTGCAGCAACATCGGTAGGGCCCGTCCCGCGAGAAGACGGTGATATATCACAGATACCCTCACCTGTCTTGGAAATCCTTCCTCGCGCACCCCGTCTGAACTGCCAGGCTTACCCATGGCCCACCATACTCCAGATACAACTTGAAAAGCTTGCCTGTAACGCTCTCAGCAACCCTATCTGCGCGCTCGAAGATGCCGTAACCGCATACATATTAAGCATCCCAGAAA
Organism: Alternaria triticimaculans; assembly: GCF_023758025.1. Lineage (NCBI taxonomy): Eukaryota > Fungi > Ascomycota > Dothideomycetes > Pleosporales > Pleosporaceae > Alternaria > Alternaria triticimaculans. The sequence continues at coordinate 2,636,427 of NW_026055959.1, forward strand.
CCAATACGAGGCTCATGCAAGAGATCTCGTCTGTAATCCTCGCTTTACCAGAACTACAGGGCGTAGAGGGAGTAAAGGAAAGGTTTTCAGCGAAAGCCTTGCATGCTACTGTTATGGATATAATCGAGAAGAACAGAGCGACGACCGTTAGCATGGTATGGGATATGAGGCATAGGAGAGGGACGGAAATCAGATACATCAATGGATACTGGGCAAGGCGAGGACGGGAAGTGGGTGTGAGAACGCCGCTGAACGACGAGTTGGTAGAGAGGGTGCAGGCGATGACGAAAGACAGACTGCGAGAGCCAAAGTTGTGATACGAGCATTGGGTTGCATGCTCAGAAAAGCTTTGACATTGACCCTTCTTCGCATTTGCTGCCACGCAGGTGATGATGCATAGTTACTAAGAACATGTTGGCAAAGTGGTTCCGCTACCATGGAATTCCCACGAAGCTAAGGATGCGCCCCACTTCCAGATGTCTCGACTTCTTCACCCATATCGATCGCGTGTTTGATGCGAGACAGTTCCATTGTGGATTAGTCTTGTTGCGAAGAATGTCGTCGTCAAGGAGACTTCGAGCTGCGAGTGCACGCATCCGGTAGCAACACTATGCCGCAGACTTGGTAGCTCACGCCACCTGGGCTGACAAACGGCGTGGTATGCTGTGCGTCGCGTTACTATGGTGCAGCATCCCACATGCACCCGATGCACTCGCACGAGACAGGCCCAACAATGGCGCTGGCCGGTAAAGACCGGACATGACCTCATTGCTGTAAACTTCGCGGACCCTTAAAGGTAGCTGCGCCCAACAGCCTGCCATCACCACATCAAACAAACTACTTCCTTAGCATCCAAAGCTTCATCTCTCTGACAGCTTGGCAACATGGCGCAAGATCTACGATCGCAGGACATCAAAAACCCGATTGACGTCGCAGAGGTAAGTCATGGGCTGCACACCCGTGTGAAAGCGCGCTAGCTGACAAGAACCCCAGTACCTGTTCCGTCGACTTCAGCAAGTCGGCGTTGAGTCCGTCCATGGCGTTCCAGGAGACTACAACCTCGTCGCACTCGACTACATCCCCAAAGTCGGCCTGAAATGGGTCGGCAACTGCAATGAGCTGAATGCTGGTACGTGGAGCTTGTTCTTGCGTTCGGGCTATCAGCGGCTCGCTTGCGGGAGCGACCGAAGTCGATCCGTCTGTCTCATGTGATAGGTGCTGACGATCATTACAGGTTACGCCGCAGACGGCTACGCAAGAGTCAAGGGCATTTCTGCATTGGTAACGACCTTCGGCGTGGGTGAATTGTCCGCTGTCAATGCCATCGCCGGAGCCTACTCGGAATACGTCCCAATCGTCCACATCGTCGGCTACCCATCGACTGTATCTCAGAGAAACGGAGCGCTGCTGCACCACACTCTTGGAAATGGCGACTTTACGGTCTTCTCGCGCATGTCCAAGGAGATCTCGTGTGCTGTCTCGATGCTCAACAGCCAGCACGAAGCGGCCATGCTGATCGACAACGCCATTCGGGAATGTTACCTGAAGTCGAGACCCGTCTACATCTCCTTGCCTAGCGACATGGTAACGAAGAAGGTCGACGGCGATCGCCTCAACACTCCGCTTGATCTGGAATACCCGCAAAACGATCAAGAAGCCGAAGACTACGTCGTTGACGTAGTACTGAAGTATCTGCACGCGGCAAAGAACCCCGTCATTCTTGTGGATGCATGCGCTATCCGCCACCGAGCACTGAAGGAGACTCACGAGCTCATCAAGAAATCTGGAATACCCACTTTCGTCGCCCCAATGGGAAAGGGTGCGGTAGACGAGACTCTGCCGAACTACGGTGGTGTTTACGCCGGAGACGGTTCAAACGCTGGTGTGCGTGAACGCGTCGAGTCGTCCGACCTCGTGCTCAGCATTGGTGCTATCAAATCCGATTTCAACACTGCAGGCTTCACCATCCGCATGTCACAGCTTACGACTATCGACCTACACAGCTACGGATGCAAAGTACGATACTCGGAATATCCTGGTGTTAGAATGAACGGTGTTCTTTCCAAAGTCACAGCCAAGCTTGGAAAGCTGAACATCGAATCTGGACCCAACCCGAACAACAACGTCCCGGACAAGGAGACTTCATCGACAGAACCAACCATTAAACACGCCTGGTTCTGGCCAAAGCTTGGTCAGTGGTTGAAGAAGGATGATGTCCTCATCACCGAGACTGGCACCTCCAACTTCGGCATCTGGGAGACTCGCTTCCCAGCAGGCGTCAACGCCATCTCGCAAGTCCTCTGGGGCTCCATCGGCTACGCAACCGGTTCTTGTCAAGGCGCTGCCCTTGCCGCGAAAGAGTCAAACATCAAGCGCACCATCCTTTTCACAGGTGACGGCTCCTTCCAACTTACCGCTCAAGAAGTCTCCACTATGATCCGCAACAAGCTGGCTCCCATCATCTTCGTCATCTGCAACAAGGGCTACACGATCGAGCGACTCATTCACGGATGGGAAGATTCCTACAACGACGTCCAGGAATGGAAGTACAAGGACATTCCCCGTGTCTTCGGCGCTGAAGAAGGCAGTGTACTCACATACAGAGTGGAGACGAAGGAGGAGGTTGAGAAGCTGTTCCAAGATGAAGAGTTTAGCAGTGGCGAGACGCAGAAGATGCGGTTTGTTGAGTTGGTCATGCCATGGGACGATGCCCCGGCGGCTTTGAAGGCAGTTGCTGCTGCGGCAGCTAAGACAAATGCTAGTGCGGAGTAGACAATGGATCGAAGGAGTGACAGGTAATTGATGATGTATCAGCAAGGCGGAGTTAATAGGGTATGGCATTACGTAGGATTCTCTTCTCTTATACGAATGATGACTATATGACTCTCCTCAAATAAGTCTGAAGTTCACTGATATTTCATGTTCTATTCGAGAACCTCAATTTGCATCTATCCCCTGATCAGATAGTAGCTATCACGCCTTGGCTACTAATTTGTTAGTCTATTATGTCCACAGATGGCAAGATTTTAGTGAGGTGGATTCTTACCAAGCCAGAAGTTGTCTTCATCTACTTTTCTCTTCACCACCCTCGACCTTCGCCTGACCCTCCTCCTCTTCCTTCTCTTCCTCTTTCTTCTTGCTTTCCTCTTCCTCTTCCCACTTGGTATCCGGTTTCGCCGAACTCGCTCCGCTGCTCAAGTACGCGCGGCAAAGGCTCTCAAGGTAGCGCGCCATTTCTGGATCAGCGGCGGCCATTTCGCGCATCTTGCGCTCTTCCTCCTGGAGCTGTTTAAACACGCCCGGGGGAAATTTCTTCGCCTTTTCGAGCAGCGCTTCAACTTCCGCCTCTTCGGCTTGTGACAGTGGCGCGGGGGTTTCGTTTGCGGGAGCCATCGTGGAATGTGTGTAACAGGACAATAATTAAAGGCAGATGATGAGAGAAGTGTTTAGAGCAGAGTGTGGGACGTGGCGTTGAGAAGAATTTGAGGTGAGCGTTTGTTATGTGTTAACGCTAGTCCATTATCACTCGCGGTGAGGAGGCGCTCTGCACCGCAACGCGTCACCGTACAATTTCCCCTTCACCTCGAGAAAGATACGAACAATTCCAGAGCCCTTATTTCAAGCCTCCGTTCTTCTTGATACCCACAGCAACCCTCTCTTGATCTGTCCAACAAACCATGGATCCTCGTACGCCTCATCGAAATGACCCAAAGACGTAAAGAACATCCTTCCACCCTCGAACTCTTGACACCATACCAACGGATGGTCATCTCCGTGTTTACCTCCTTGGAACGTCTTCGGGTCACCTTTGAGCAAGATCTGGAGGTTCTTGTTTTCTCTTGGATGAGTGTGGAAGTTATACCATTCGTCCTTCCAGCCCTCACGCCCACCACAGCAGTTCATGATCTGGTGTTTCTGGCCAGACTCTTCAGGAACGACGGTACCAGGCTCAGGGTCGGGATGCATATCGAAACTTGCTCCGACCAAATTCGTGTAGTATTCGTTGCCTTGCATAGCTGCAGCTGCGCCATGGATAGCTACGATACCGCCGCCATTCTTCACCCAGGTCCTCAAAGCTTCTAGTTCGGATGGGGTGAAGATGTCGTCGCCGATGTTTTGCAGGAGGACGATGACTTGATATTGCGCGAGAGAAGACGAGGTGAACAGCGAGGCGTCTTCACTAGTTGTGACTTTAAAGAGATTTGTATCGCTGGCTGACTTGTGGAACATGCGGATACCAGCTGGGATAGAGTCATGACGGTAGCCTGTGGTCTTGCTGAAAACGAGGACGTTGAATGCTGTGGTTTTGGCCATGTTTGCGCACTGTCTGGGCGGTTGTCTACGAGGCTTCGACGTTTCTGCATGACCTGGGAAGTTATACTGTTGTATAGCACTACCGAGGCTGCGAGGGTATGTAGTTCATGGAACATCAACTGGATTAGGCTAATTTACCATCTACCGGCGGTACATGACGTCATGCATACCAGCGCGGATTGGAGATTATAATGAGTAGCTGGATCCAGTTGGCTGCCCAGGTGGCGAAGCCCCTACGTGCCGTGTCGGGATAAAATACGGAGCAGGATCCAAAATCCTGCATGAAGTTGGCGGCCATGTTCACTCATTCTCTCGATGATCTGTAGAATGTAGCACAAAGAGCATGCAGTTGTGACCCTGTTGGTGAATGCACCTCAGCTGGCAAAGTTGTTGGAAGACGCGACACGGTGCTAGCGCACTTACCCTTGTCGACGCGCCATCCCGATTCCGCTTCCCCCACTTTTCCGTCACGTAGACTCTTCGGTATCACCACCGTTGTCACCATTTTTGTCTGCCACTCCTCGCAGGACTCGCCGGCAATACATTCCAAACACCGGTAGCTACCCTGCATGTCACTTGGACTGTAGCCTTAGAGGAAAGCGTTAGGTTCATCTGAGCAGACAAACAACGCGTCCTAGTATCGAAACCTGGACTACTCCCGTCTCAGCATCTTTTACATCAGCCTGAGTCAAACACTTTCACAAGAAGCCGAGTTCTAGACTTTTCTTGGATCATGAACACTGGAGCAAGGGAACCAACCCAACCCAGCGATGTCGTCCCATATCCCCCTCCACCCGAAGCATGCGAGGGCCAAGCACCTTCAATACTCGAACTACCGCCCGGGGATTACTACATTCGAGAGTTTCTAAGCCTGCTAGAACCCACACATGCTCTGCGAAAACATGGCTACAACTTTGCACAGTTGACAGACGAGGAGATTCATCTGAAACGAAGATGCAGTAAATGCAATCAAAGTTAGTACAAGCTCAGTGCCTGGACTATGCACATTGATTTTCAAGAATATTGCTAAGCTTCTGGTAGCTATCCAACAGCTCAGCAAGGGTTTGCAACAGGCCATAACGCGCCGTAGCCAACAGCTTCTCTCACATCCACCTGACACACCCTACAAGACATTGCCAAGTATGATCGTACCATACGAGAACGGTAGCTCTGGAATTCAGTATTGCACAATAGAGTGTCTCCACCACTCAGCGCCAGTCGACCGCGCGACAAAGGTGAGCGCAGGCTGACTCAACATTGCCTAACCCAACTAATCTTGTTAGTGCTGGTTGTGTTGCGGAAAACACGTCTCGGAGGCCCAGCCATGTAGGACTTCCGACAAACACAGGATACGCGAATATCGACCAGGTGAGCTCGAACGCCTACATCAATTCCAACCGACTCCACCTTTTCGTCATTGGGATGCGGACCGCAGGATGAACGCCAAATTTGCCGTAGCAATCGATTGCGAGGTATGTTCTAGCTCTACAGAATGTGTGTGAGACATGCTGACTTCTCACTCCCATTTTGAAGATGGGAACAGCCAGGAGTGGAGATTCTGAGCTCATTCGCCTGAGCGCCATCGATTACTTAACCGGAGAAGTGCTCATTAACAATCTTGTTAAGCCTGATCAACCAATGCAACATCTCAACACAAAGTGGTCGGGCGTTACGTGGGATCAGATGAACGAAGCTATAAGAGAAAAGACCACGCTAAAGGGGAAGGCAAGTCACTACGTGAACAAGCTGAAGGAAGACATGGCTGACTCTGTACACCAATTTTAGACTGGGGCGAGAAAACTGTTGTGGAAATTTGTCGGTCCAGACACTATTCTCGTTGGACACAGCGTTCATAATGACCTCAAGGCGCTGAAGTGGATACACACAAAGGTCGTAGACTCCTACGTCGTAGAGCACAAGATCATTCAGGAGAAGAAGGCAATCGAAGCTAGAGAAAAAGAGCTTAGTGAAGAGGCGGCAAGAAGGGTGGAGGAGTGCCTTCTGGAGGTCACAGGACTAGCGACGAGTAGCATGCTCACCCCAGCGACCGATGCGCAGACAATAGGCGACTCGACCAACCCAACCGAGGGTGAGCCCAAGAAGAAGAAGAAAAAGGGCACGGGTGATCTGGCGTTGAAGACACTGCTAAAGAAGTACCTGGACACGGACATTCAGACCAAAGGCAATAAAGGTCATGATAGCTTGGAAGATGCAACTGCTGCGCGGGATCTGGTTCACTGGATGGTGATGCGAAGACTCCAGGATAAGTACGGCATATCGATATAGCAGTGGCTGTATACTACACTGCATAAACCTAATGGCAGAGCCCTGGACTTGCTCGTGTCTTTCCAGAGGTGGAAGGTAAATTGCGAGTCTAGTTAGAGTGTGGGGAGGAACTGCTGGCCTCACTTTGGTCTGTTGGAGCGGGGTTTGCTGTAGTAGGCTGGAGGATCTCAGTTCCTTTTCGACGTTATAACGTTCAACCACTAAAATAATGTATACATACAACGCACCTCCACTTGTCACTAATGTACCACATCTAGTCTCATGTATGCCTCGAACTCACCCACGGTCAGCACTTATTAACTTCAGCTTCTCATTGTAGCCTTCAAAACTCCGAAAGGTTGGACTAGAACAGTATACGACTACAGCTCAGTCTTCTCAGCATCAACATTCAAGTCCCAATTGATGCCACCATCTTTGCCATAACGCTGCTCCAGCCATTCGTTGCACTTCCTAAAGTGACCGTTGTCAAACTACACATCGTTAGCACTTGAATCATGATATTTCGAAAGGCGGTACTTACGAAGCCTCTCGCCGCACTCAGCGGGCTAGGATGTACGCTCTTCAGCACAAGATGCTTGTCCACCGGGATGCCCTTAGTCCTCTGCTGCGCCGGACTGCCCCAGGCCAGAAAGACGACACCGTTCGTCCGTACCTTGGCCACCGTATCGATGACCTTCTGCATAAGCAGCTCCCAGCCCTTGCCCGAGTGTGAGTTCGCTTCGCCGCGACGGACAGTCAAGCAGGTGTTGATGAGCAAAACACCACGATCGGCCCATGGAGTCAGAAGACCACCCTTGTTCGGGGGTCGCTTGTAGTCTGGGTACTCCTTCTCGAGGGCCTTGTAGATGTTCATGAGCGAAGGCGGCGCAGGGTTCGGTGGACGGATGGAGAAGCAGAGTCCGTGGGCTTGGTTGGGGCCGTGGTATGGATCTTGGCCTGTGATGACGACCTTGACGGTGTTGAGGGGTGTGTGTCGCGACCTGATCAGTGTTAGTCTTCGTTACTCAAGCTGGCACCCGGAAGATGTGGGAGATCGTACCAGGAGTACACGTCCTTCATCGGCGGGTATACAGTCTTCCCACTGTCCAACTCCTTCTTCAGGAACCTCTTCAATTCGAGGAATTGGGGTGTCAGCAGCACATCCTTGACATGCGGCAGCCAGCTCTCGTGTAGCGTGTCGAGCTCAAGTTGTAGCAGCTCTTTCTGCTCGTCTGTGAGTTTGGCGACCCATGCATCTCTATCGAACTTTGCGGCTGCAGCAGACTGCTTGGGTGGTGCATTGGGATTGGGTTTCGGGGCGCCAAAGAAGGCGGTAATGCTGCCGTTCTGCTTGGGCTTTTTGGACGCGTCCGTGGCCGCTGCCGCTGCCGCTGCTTTACGCTTTAGACTCATGGTGGCACTGTCAATCGACGTAGAATATGGGGAAAGCGGAGATGCGTGGAGCAACGAAGATAATAGTAAGGAAACTATGACGAGTCGTAAGAGTATCGCGACGATTGCAAGCATCTCCCAGCCCCAGAGATTCGCGTCGGGGACGTGACGTCGGACACGACCTGTCATTTCCGCCCGAGCACGTTGATTGGCCGCCGCGTGGCACAGCAACACGTGAGTACGCGCGACGCGTTCAAATCACGTGACATGACATCACACCTTGCCCTGACACAGTCCGCAACATGGCACAAGGATGCAAGCAGGCTGCAGTGGCTTCCCCCTCAAGATGACCGTTTTTCCGGCAAATCAGACGTGAGCGGACGTTTGATCGACACTAACATGCCTCGAGGTGGAGACTGAAGCCTGATGCAGGCTCGCATGCAGGCCTGCTGCCCGCATTTGTGACGTGTTGCCTAGGGGAAGCAAACAGGAGCGCGTTCAGGTGAGGGGGATATAAACAGACCTACTTCGTCTTTGCTTCTTTTCTCATCCTACAAGACCCATCTTCTCAGACTATAACTCTCAATCAGACCGCTTTCAAACAACACCAACGACAATGGCTTCTTCCAACCCTTCCAACTTCGCCAACCTCCCCAAGGACAAGCTCAGTGAGATTGCCGCCAAGGGTGGCCATGCCTCTCACGGCTCTGGCAACAGCGAAGTACGTTGTGCCGGATACCCTCACTCTAATGTGCAGTGACTGACCTTTTGTGAAGTCGACATCCACCGACAGCAGCGGCAATGCTGACCGTAACCCTGACGGTACCTTCACCAAGGGCTCAGACCTCGCAAAGGAGCTAGGCGCTCAAGGTGGTCATGCTTCCCACGGTGCTACAGACTCCACGTCCAACAGCAGCGAGCCAGGCCGTAACCCAGATGGCACCTTCACCAAGGGCTCAGAGGTCGCCAGCAAGCTTGGTGCTGAGGGCGGCCACGCATCCCACGGTTCTTCCAACGACTCGAGTGCTCAAACTTCCAGCAACGAGAGCGGCGTAAGTTGTCCTGATGTACGGTCGATGAGTTCGTGGCTAACATATTCCACGCAGCGCAACCCTGACGGCACTTTCAAAAAAGGCAGTGAACTCGCTTCCGAGCTAGGCACACAGGGCGGACATGCCTCCCACTAGAAGCAACACGTAGATGTGGCTACCGATCCTTCAGTCCGACCTTCATGATATGTCCATGAATGACGGCCCAGCGTGGAGGAAGATACCTGGACATTAGGGTACTATCATGCAGGGTCATAGCCTAATCACGAGATCATGAATGAATGCAGAGAACAATACATGACTCAGTTGTTCCTCTCCTAACGTACTACATGTTGTGATGCTTAGGCCTCGAGAGACTCACATGCATCTACAGTGTTTTCTAACCGCTATAGCCCAAGGCGTCTAGTTCCTTCTTGATCTGCTTCTCGGTGCTGATCTTCTTGACCTGGGTGTCCTCTAGTTTCTCTCCGCCGGCTTGACGCATCTTCAGCTCATCGATGGCGCGCATCTTCTTCAGCAAACCCCTGATCTTCTTGTCCTGAGGGTTGCCGCCGTCACCAGGGCTGGTGACGGTGAGGTCAGGGGGAGGACCCTGGCTCTCGGTCTGGATCGGGGGAGGGGCCTGAGCCTGAGCTGGAGCTTGCTGACGCTGCTGCGCAGGGTTCTGGCGCTGGTTACCGTCCGGGCGGGCTTGACGGTTTGGGCTGTTGCCAAAGTTGCGGTGCTGGCTGGCGCTTCGTCCTTGCTGCTCATATCCACTCTTGCTGCGGCTGCGCTGGCGACGTTCTGGGCTACGTCCAGCTCCGTTGGGTGCATTGGCACCGTCAGCGCCGAGTCCAGCAGCCTTGTCGGCGGCCTCGCGAGCCTTCTTGGCCTCTCGCTTCTTCTTGTTCTTCAAAGCCGCCTTCGAGAGCTCTCCATCGCCATCTTGAGCGCCGGTAAGACTAACACCGCCGCCGGGAGCAGCGCCCGGTGGAAGGGTCTCAGCAGCTTCCGCTCCTGGTACCTCACGGCGACGCGGCTTGCCAAATCCATTGGCGAAGCCAACGTTCGTGGAAGAGATACCGGTGTTGGCATAAGCTGCGCCTCCTTCATCTTCACGCTTAAAGTGTAGGGGTGTAGCGGTTCCGCGCGCTCCGGGGGGACGGTAGGCACCCGCAGGCTTGGACGGTGTCTTCTGGGTGCTGAGATAGGCGAGCGCAGACGGATGCGGTGCCGGTACGTTGGTCAAGGGGTCGGTCAGAGGGTACATCGAGGTTGGCTGAGGGCGCCAAACGACGTGGTAGAGTTCGGCCATGTCCTCGTTGTACATGAGGCCCCCGCTGACGTGGTAGATGCGAACACCGTTGTCGACACGAAGACGCGGGCTAGTAGTAGCCGTAAGAATATGCTGCCCATCCGGACTCCACGCGCAATAGGTCGAGTTGGAGGTCTTGACGTGGCAGACCTTAGCGAAGTTCTTCTCGAGGTCGTAGATATCCATATCTCCAGCTAGATTACCAAAACCGGCGACGATGACGAAGCGACCGTGTGGACTGAAAAGGATAGTGTTGCGTGGGCCTAGATCGAAACTGTGTTGTGCGACCGCGCGCTGGTTGAAGATGGTAGTCTTTGCGGGCATGTAGCCGTAGGTGACACCGAACTCCTTCGAGTTTGGCGACCAGGAAACGTCGTGAATAGGACCCTCCTTGTCTAGCTGGATGCGCGAATCGAAGGTGCCGTTGGCGCTGAGAATGTACATGTTGGTCTCGCCGTAGTAGCTCTTGTTCGTCTTGTCGACCTCAGTCTGGGCTAGGACAATCAAGCTGGTACCGAGATCGTTCCACTTCAGCTGGACCTTGTCGCCCTTGAAGAAAGTCTTCTGGGATACCGGCTGGCTGAATTGAGGGACCTGGAAGACCTTGACAGCAGCGGGCATACCCTTGCGCTCCGGAACAAAAACGGCAACTGAATGGTTCTTGCCTGGGGCGAGCGCCATGTCGGTCACTCCCTCCACGCGGAGCTTGTTCCAAGGGTTGCGCAAGTCGCTCGACTGGAAGAACTGCACCTCGTTTGTTACAACGCGCGCACAGTACTTCTCGTCGGACGTGTACTGCAAGTTCCAGCCACTCTGGTTCTTCTGAACGTATTCGCCGATGACTGCCCGTGATCCGTCATCTTCAGCTTCGTCGGAGAGCGTCTTCCAGACCCGGAGGTTCTTCGCCGCGTTGCCGTCTTCGTCCTTGGATGGGCGCTGCCATGTGATGAGGTATGTGCCGAGCGGGGAGAAACCGAGCTCGTAAACGTTCGGTGTGGGGAGTGTGGTAATGACGTTGCCGACTGAGGCGTCGATCACCGAAACCTGTTCAGGTGTTGCCCACGCGAAGTACTTGCTATCGGGCGAGTAGCAGCAGCAGCGAAGGTTGCCTTCGGGTCTGTTGTGCAAGTCAGCGTCAGCACTAGACGTGGAGGTGCGCGAGAAGTTGTTATATAGTCCAAATACTTACCGTACGAATCCTGGAAGAGCCTCATACACTGGAGCAGCGTTGAAGATCCCGATGCCCTTGGCGGAGCGGTCTGCGAGTGTTGTTAGCGTGTCTCAAGCCCGACTGTGCGGAGGGTGCGTACAAGCCAACTGTGTGGGAACAGCCATGATAACTAGTAAAAGTCACAGGAAGTTGTACAAGTGGGCGTGGGGCAAGGTGCTGGTGGTCGCGAAGTCTGGCTCACTGCTGAGCTCGGTTTTGTGGGTTGGCGATGAGTAAGGCTAAGACAGGAACACGTCGGGGGTGTGGGTATGGATTCGAGTGTGACGTAGTTCCGGGACTTTATAGGCCAGGGCAGACTTTGGGCGCACGCAGCGGCAACGGGTGGATCGTGGAGGGAAGGAGGAACACGCGTCAGGGAATTGAAGGGTGACCGTGTGACAGCGTAGTGAAGGCGATGGCGGCCGTCGAGAAAGAAATCCGTGGGCACACGCGCTAGTGCTCGGGGAAAATGCGGGCCGCTGGCGTTGGGACTGTGACATCAGCCTCGCCAGCGCATGCTGGAGACGGAAGAGTGAATGGGAGAGGCTGTGCACGTATTGGCGCTCGAAACTCCTCTTCTGAATACATTTTCTGACTGCATCGACGTCACCGAGTCTAGACCGATCTTGTGCCGCCTGCACAGAAGGATTCGAGATTCAATGATCTGCGGGCCAGCTTTCCCTAGCAAGAGCCGCAAATCGAGCATGCTTCGTCGGCTTCGTCTCGAGTGTCAGCGACTGATACATCATTTCTTACTCCATCTATCTGTTTAGATACGTAGGAGATCGCGCACTTTGCAAAGGCATTGCGTAGAGTCAATCGTTCGCGACATACCAACGGCGAACTCCATGTCTATCGTTATCGCCTCGGTAGCGCCATAAGCTCCCGAGCTCCCCCAACTCCACAGACCCATCGTAGCTTCCGTCCACGTCCCTTTGGACGCCGTGCCGCAAAGATGCCGACCTCGATGCCCGCCCCTTCGATTCGCATCCCGATGGAGCTTCTGACTCCAACTGCTTTTGCGCAGTTCGGTGCTGTCATCGAGAACCCGACCACATCACCGTCCGCGAAGCTGCCCATCCCGCAACGCGTACCACCGCCGGACGCCGTCGCCGCCAATCAGGGCTCAGCCACCAAGTACCTCGATGTCACACACATGTCGAACTTGTACAGCCTTGCGCCGAGCAAGAAACCTGCCAAGGCAGTAATGAACATGTTTGTTTGCTCGCCGCGCAACCTCCGGCCGCACGAGCCGAGCATGAGCATGCCCAGCTCGTGGGGAGACCTGGACCTAGATGAGGACGAGGAAGGATGCGGGGACTTCCAGAGGCAGCTATTGGACGTTGGCATCCTCGAAAGACATCCGTTCACCACGCAGACATTCATACCCATGGGCCTGTCGCAGCAGGAAAGGCACACACAGTATCTTGTCATAGTGGCTCCAACACTGCCGGCAAGCGCATCGAAAAGGCACACAGGCAGAGCGCCGCCATATCCTACACCCCACATCGAACGGAAAAGGAGTGTCATGGACATCTTCGCGCGCGCGAGGCCGAGCCCGTACTCGAACGAGACTGTGCCTACCCAGAGCCAGTTCTCACGGCTGCACCCGTCAGCGCGACCCAAAGGACCTGGCCTGCCAGACCTCAAGAACCTTCGCGCCTTCGTTGCAAATGGCAGTCAAGCAGTGACATACGGGGCTGGGACATGGCATGCGCCGATGATCGTGATCGGAGATCGGCCGATCGACTTTGTGGTCGTACAGTTTGCGAATGAAGTAGGCAACGAAGACTGTCAGGAAATCGTGCTGAAGCCAGACCAAACCGCTTCCGAGGGGGTTGTGGTAATGGTGGATACCGATTCGGCTGGAGCTGTGCAAGTCAAGGCTGGGGTTGGCTCTGTAAAGGCTAAACTATGATGCTCCTGCTCTATTTTCTGGCTTCTGATGGCTACCCCCCTAATTTGACCCGATACCATATTTTAATGCAAGCGTTGATGAGGATGCAGCGGTTCGGAAAAGATCACGACTGTAGCATGAACACAACTCTAACATGTGAATGGCTAGTGTTAGGGCTTCCAACAAGATCTTGTGTCCGACAAGCTTTCCAGTTATCGCAATCGTACCTCTGGTAGATGCTACTGCAAGAATGACATGGATCATACAGATCTCGCTTGTTTTACCGCATCGAAAACATAGGGCCTCCCGTTGCTCCATCTCACGCTGCCGGAACCAATAGCATGGATGGTGTCCACTGTACCTGCCGCAGTTCTTCTACTCTCGACACGTATAGCCCCGTCCATACAGCTGCACATAACTCTGCGCAAGTTCCTCCAACCCTCGAGTGGTTTCTCACGTCCGTCCGTACAATGGAAGAAGCGGATCTCGTGATCATAGGTGCAGGCATCTACGGCCTCACAACTGCTCACACATACCACCACCTGCATCCTTCAGCCAAAATACTCATTCTCGACTCTGCGCCATCCATTGGCGGACCATGGGCACCGAATCGTGTGTTTCCCGGTCTCCGGACCAACAATCTGTGGGGCATGTACGAACACCCTGACTTCCCCATGGATGAAGAAAAGTTCATGGTGAAAAGGGGAGAACACATTCCTGCCGCGAAGATGTTCGACTACCTTTGTGCTTTCATGAAATGGGCCAATGTAGAGCAATTCGTTAGAGGGCGAACAACTGTCGAGGTCATCGAGAGGGATGAAGATGCGGATGGATGGGTTTTGCATTGCGCGGCATCTCCATTGAATAGAAAGGGCACCCAGATCAAAGCGAAGAAACTGGTCATTGCAGTCGGTACCACGAACAAGCCACTATTACCGGATTATCAAACGTCGACAAACTTCAGATCATTGGTCATCCATGCTGCAGACTTCCCGGAACATCACGAAGTCATTGCGAAACCAAGCAAGCATACCGTCGTTGTGGGATCTGGAAAGTCGGCGTGGGATGTAGCGTACGCATGTGCTAGTCAGCCGTCTGCTACAGCAACTTTACTCATTCGTCCTGACGGCAACGGACCTGTGTGGATGACGCCTAGTCACGTCACACCATTGGGATTGTGGCTGGAGAAACTGGTACATACACGTTTCTTTGGCTTCATGTCTCCATGTCCTTGGGCACCCACGACAGGCATTGAAGGCTGGCTGCGCTCCTTTTTCCATCGCACGTGGCTCGGCAGGAAAATAGTCGGTGCTTTCTGGAACATACTTGGAGAAGATGCGATCGCGCTAAATAGGTTGGACAAACACCCTGAGACGAAGAAGTTGCGGCCTTGGAGAGGTGCTTTCGAAGTCGGCAATGCGCTATCGATTCACAATTACCCGGATAGCTTTTTCGAGTTGGTCAAAGACGGAAAAGTCAAAGTGGTCGTTGACGACATTGAAAGCCTGTATGGAGAGCGACAAGTTGTACTCAAGTCAGGGAAGGTCTTAGACGCCGATGCAGTCGTTTGTGCAACAGGCTGGCAAAAGGGATACACCTTCCGCTTCGAACCTCAAGAGCTGGAGAAGCAATTGGGCTTACCCAGTACACTTGCACTCACGCCGGAAGAGACAGCGCTTATACGGAAGTCAGAGGAAACTCTGTACACGGAGTACCCTTACCTGAAAGAGAGGGATACGAGCCGGATCCATCATCCCGATCCCTCCCTTCGTTACGCTGAACAGCCTTCTTCAAACGCCCAACCGTACCGCTTATACCGCTTCATGGTCCCGCCAAAAGCCATGGAAGAGCGCAACATCGCCTTCGCTGGTGCAGCCCATTGTCTTTTTACCTTCCCGTGCGCATACATCCAAAGTCTCTGGATCACTGCCTATTTCGACGGTACCCTGTCTCCGCCCTCTTCATCAATCAAGGCACTTGAGGAGACATATCGGAACACGCAGTACTGTGTTCTCCGCGGCGCAATGAGTTATGGGCATACGCTACCCGATCTTGTCTTTGATACGATGCCTTACCTTGACACGCTGCTAAGAGATCTGGGTATGCAGGAGCGGAGGAAGGGTGGAGGTTTGAGGGAGTGCGTGAGTAGCTATGGCCCGGAGGACTATCGCGGACTGCTGGGAGATGCCGAAGTAAGGATGAGGACTAGGAAGGGCTCTCTGAAACAGTAGAGTATGTCGATGTTCGACTCAGCAGTCTGCAGTGAGTATCTGAGGGTGCGTAGTGGCTGGCAAAAAGTGGTTTGATGTGTACATTAGTTTGACATGTGATGAGCGAACAAATACGATGTGAAGCCAGGAGGTCTCGAGAGATGCCACAGCTGTGCTATACATGTGCCTGAATTAATTCGCGGCGTTTCCACGTATCGCGCGGCGAAGCACTACCATGCAGCACGCAGCACATCATCCGTTTAACACCTAGGCAGACATCACTGTACGTATATACGGTATTGAAAGAAGTATAGGCTTTGTGAGTTTGCAAGGTCTCGTTTCAAGAGGACGCCAGAGGTGCGGTGCTTGCTCCAGATTTCACCAACCTGTACTCCTCGCAGACAAGGGCGGACACACCTCGCTCATACCTGTCCATGATAAATGACGCAGTGGGGGCAAAGTTCTTGCCACCTACTGTTAACAGGTCTCTTCCGTCTGATTAGGTCGCGAAGTCCGCGTCCATACGAGATGATTCAGGTGTTGTGGCGATCGCAGCAGGTAGGGCGGAGTGTTTCGGAGGGAATGAGCAGGGGCCGGGCCGCATGCCAAGCCCCACCCTCACCAGTAACTGCCTCTTCGAGACAAACCTCACAGGGAGACGATGCTCCCACACCAACCATTTGCTATCTCGCATATCGCGCCCACGACTGCAATATAAACGGAAGCTTGGTAAGGCTTGGCAGCGAGTCCATGGGGGAGACCGCCGGACGCTGCAGGCCACTCGTCATTTGTAGTCGCAAATGCTCATCAGCTAGATCTTATCGCAATCATCGATCTCCCACCTAATGAGCCAATTATAGTTGCCATGTAGCTCTTCACCTAGGATCTTCATCCATGTAACGCCATCAGGAAGATCACCCGGCACCGGCACCGGCGTAGTCTCAGCCTAGAGGCTGGAGATTTGTACTGCCACAGCAGCAGCTGACTGGCCTTCCGCCTATGTTTCCCAGATTTCTTTTCCCTCTATCTCGATGGCACATGGCGTTCACCGACGTTGGCACGTGAAACCAGCCACTACCGGCCGAACTCACCACAATATCCCCTAGGGCCGGAGACACTACTATGCAGAACCAGTTGTACGATAGTGGGCCAAAACAGCTTCCCGTTTGGCGACGAGCACGGGATCTCCGGTGTATCGATAGTCATGCAGTAGATAAGCACCACATCGACGGATGGCTGCATGAAGGATGCTAGGCTGTAGAAGGAACTTATAACTGCAACAGTACCAATCACCGCTGTACACTGCTTTTCTCCTTCTACATGCAGAAGGAGCATCGAATATCCCCTGTTCTAGCGGTCTTGGGACCAGTAGCATACCTGGACCACACGACAACAATGTGGCAAGGTTGGTGTATACCACCACATCAAAGTCGCAAGACTAGAGAGTGACCAGTCGAGTACAAATAGGAGGCTGTCTTCCTCTCATTCTCAGGCCAGTCCTCATCAGAGAACCAGCAGTCTTTCGCTTCCAGCTTCAGTCCCACTCCAGCTTTCCGGCCAACCTCCTTCAAGATGCAGATCAAAGATCTCCTCACCGTCCTCGCTATCCCAGCGGTGGTGCTCTCCGCAGCCATCCCTCAGGATCCCACTGAGATCCCCGACTGGGACAACGGCAGCCAGGAGGACATTGTCGGTGGAACAACCGCTAGCGCGGGTGAATTCCCCTTCATCGTCTCCCTCCAGCGCTCCGGCTCCCACTTCTGCGGTGGCACCCTTCTGAACGCCAACACCATCCTCACAGCTGCTCACTGTGCTGTTGGCCAGACTGCCTCCAGCCTCACAGTTCGCGCTGGTTCCAACGTAAGCTTCCACCTTGGCCATGAGATTTGTTCAGGCTAACAAGTTGAATCCAGAGCCGTACCTCCGGCGGTGTTGTTGCCCGTGTTTCCTCCATCAAGGTCAACCCTGGCTACGTAGCGAGCACCTACAACGGTGATGTCGCCATCATGAAGCTGGCCACCTCCATCCCTACCAGCTCCACCGTCTCGTACGCTACGCTCCCCGCGTCCGGATCCGACCCTGCTGCTGGAACCACCCTCACCGTTGCTGGCTGGTAAGTTTTGTCATTCTTATCTGTTCAGAATCTGTCCGAAACACATAGCTAACTTTCAAATTAGGGGTACTACCTCTTCCGGCGGCCAGTCGCTCCCCGTCAACCTCCTCAAGGTTGATGTTCCTGTCGTCTCTCGCAGCTCCTGCCAGTCTTCTTACGGCACCTCGGCTGTTACCGCCCAGATGTTCTGCGCCGGTCTCTCCCAGGGTGGAAAGGACTCTTGCCAGGGTGACTCCGGCGGTCCTATCGTCAACAAGTCCACCAAGGTCCTCCTCGGTGCCGTTTCTTGGGGTGATGGCTGCGCTGCCCCCAACGCCCCTGGTGTGTACGCCAACATTGGCCAGGCTACTCTCCGTAGCTTCATTGCTGCCAACTTGTAAAGTGTTTAACACTTGGTGGAGACCAGGAAGCAAACGAGTATCGCAAGGCTGGGAATGGTGGTGACAGAGTGGAGGGAAAACTGAAGTGACGATCGATAAGATTCTTGTATATACAGCTTATAGCCAATTTGACTGTCACATCCTTAGCTATGTTTTCACTTCTTAACCTTTTCTTCTGTGAACATGAACCCAGTCTATATTAGTCATCTGGTATTGATAGAAGAGTACTAGAGCTGACAGAGAATGAGCTTCGTGCAAAGGAAGATTCCAACACGCATCCCTCTGAAGTCTACGCTGCCTTCAGGTCTTGTTTATTTCAGCTATTACCTTACTATAGACGTCAGTGCACCTGTTCAATTTCTTTCTTGTGTAAGGTGGTCGTATGGCGCGAGAGGAGAGGAGCGGGGGATAGTCCGACCTCGGCCCCTGTCCAGGTGCGCGGTCAATTGGCCTAGCCGTTCTCGGAACGAACGGCGTCATCACATCTCCCCTAATCGACTTGACACGCCTTTATCGTCAACGGCTGCGCAGTGAACCCCTGATCTGTGCCACCATGTCTTCGCGACTTCTTAAACTTCCGCGGGAGCTTCGAGATCTTATTTATGGATACGTCCTCGTATGCGATGTGATTCCCGTTCAAAGCGCAGCCGTCCTATTGGAAGCCCCGGCTTGCCGCAGTACCCGTGGGCTCGAGAAAGCTTACCCGTTGAGACGTCTACGCGCCCACCGACGGATCTGGCTGACACCTCGCTTCGACATTGGTCTGACCTCCGCGGAGTACGACTCAAGGGATGGGCCTACGAACATCCGAATGACATATCAACTTGCAATTCCATCAGACACGTCGTCCAACCACATCGAAATTCGGTTGTTGCAAACATGCCGGCAGATCTATCACGAAGCTAGAAAGGTCTTTTATGGACAGAATATCTTCAGCTTTACGGAAAGCCTCAGCATACCGACCGCTTTCGCGTTCTTGTGCGACAGGCCTGCCGAATCCCTCAAGCTTATTTCATCTATGGAGCTTGCGTTAGTGGAAGCGAGCAATATGAGAGGCACCATTGGAGCTCATTATCCCGTTCTCCGCAGGTCAACAGACTCGCTTGTGCTGCAATTCGCTTACAACCACTTTACGGACCTCTGTACTCTCTTGTCCACCACGCGCATGGGGTTACGGAGGCTTCATCTAATGATCAGCAGTTCCCATCAGCGCTATGACACTGCGCCTTCTTCAGCGGAAGAGTGTTTGTTGTGGGAAGCACAGATGACCGTTGGGCCAAGACCATGGGTCGCTTCCTGGATCGAACCGTTGTTGAAAGTCGAAACGCTCGAACACCTCAACGTGCAGTGGAACTTTGATCGTCCGCGGCTACGAAGAGTGGCAGATACAATATCTCACATGCGGTGCCACATGCTTGCACAACCACGAAGCAAGCTAGCGGATGGATCAGGCTCATGCATCGATTCCAGGCTTGACTTCCAGGTGCATTACCGAGTCGCCGTGCAGAATGGCATATCCATCAGCCGTGCATTCTCCAGAAAAGAGATGTTCAACAGCGATTGCGAGTCAGAAGATGACAGGGTTCGATCGAGCGAGGAAGACTTAACGACCGCTTGGCAACGACAGGTCCGAGAGACATTCAAGGCTTCGGGATGTCTTTAGCCTAGGGCTTATCAGCAAGGTTCTGTTAGGAGAATAGTTTCACGTTGTGGTGGCTTTATAAGCGCGTCGTGACACCATTCGACGTACCTAGGGGCTGAGACCTCGGCATGTAACTGGAGATTGGTAGAGTTCCGAAAAGAAAGATCGTGCAGCGACGCGATTGTCAAGCAAGGAGCTCTTGCCAAGTAGCCTCCATCAGGTTAGTGCCCCGCTTTAGTAGCACGTAATCCCTGCAAGCTAACGGTCCGCAGGCGCATTCCAAAATATCCACCTCAGACCTGGGCATAGGAGGCACAGCATGACAGAGGCAGTGTTTGCTGCATCAACTACGCCGCAGCACAATGGCGATTGTTAAAATCCTGTGCTCCCTCAGTACTGGTCAAAATTTACCTGCAGCTCTCAGCCGCGCGTGCTAACACGAATTTCCAAGATCGTGCGTTTCACTCGTACGGTCCGTCCAAATGTTCGGCTTTTCAGGGTCCAACCTTCCATTCAGCTCCTCATGGTCTCAGCAACCCCTTCATCATTCCAACATCTCTCGAGATCTTTCATCTCCTTCTCCATCAGCTATCGTGCCGTACGGAACTATGGAGCTTGCGCACAGCAAAACATTAATTGCGTCACTAGCATTGGCAACTCACTATGCTCTTCACCGAAGCGACTGGGATAACACCTTCCACACAGTCATTGGAGTCTGGACTGTCGCCTTTGGAGGCATTGCGACTCTCGAATATGTTGCTGATACGTCCACTAAATCTCTTGGGGTCGCAATCCAGCTTGCGGCAAGGACGGCAACATTCTATTTCGCCATCTTGATTGCCAGCATATTACTGCATAGGGGATTCTTCCATCGCTTGCGGAAGGCAAGCGCTTCGTTGACGTTGATCAAGTAGGATTTGCTGACATTGCAAAGTTCCCTGGCCCCTTCCTCGCCCGATTCTCAAAGTCATACGGCATCTCGGTCGGGGTACTTTCGACCAACTTCCAGTATTTCTCATGGCTCGACTCTTTACCCCAGCAGTACGGAGAAGACGTCATTCGTACTGGTCCTAGAGGTAAGCCCAAGATAATGAACGTGTGTGTGACACAGACACTGACTTTGCCTGTCCAAATGTAGAAGTCACGGTCTACTGCGCTGACGCAGTTCCTCTGATCCATGGAGCGACTTCGAAGTGCAAGAAGAACACTATATACGACAGTATTTCCGAGGTGGCAGGGCGTTCTCTTCATTTCACAACTAACAAAGATGAACATCGACAAAGGCGCAAGATGTGGGATCGTGCATTCAACGCAAATGCTCTCCGCGAATATGAGCCTCGCTTGAACCGCCATGCTCTTACTCTCATGTCCAAGCTCAAAGAGCGAGCTACACGATCTTCAGTTCGAATTACAGACTGGGTCAACTTCTACAGCTTTGATGTTATGGGAGATGTCGGCTTCAACCGCAGCTTTGACATGATGAAGAAGGGTAAAGAAGATCCTGTCATCAAGCTATTGCATGAGAGCCACGCACCCATAAGTGTTTTTGCGCACATCTCTTGGGCGATGCGGCTTATCGCACTAACACCTGTCGGTTCTGGACCCCTCTTTGAGCATATAACCTGGAGTGCAAAGGTTCTCGAAGAGCGGAAAAAGGTACGCATGCCATGGCGATAACCTCCATCTCAACGAAGCTTTCTCACGAATACCAGGATACACCCAAAGAGAAGGACGTTTTCTCTTCTCTGCTGGACCCAAATGACGACCGGATAACGCCCGAGATGAATTCTGATTCGCGGCTTCTAGTCATAGCGGGCAGGTAAGCAACCCCATGAAGTACTTGGTGCCAGGCGTTACGAGGTTTTGCCTAGATACGGCATTGCACTTGATCCTGTTGCAACCTCCAGCTAAAGTCCCGAATACTGACATGATCATCAGCGATACCGTGGCTGCAACGTTATCATTTCTTTTGTACGAGCTGTGCAAGAATCTGGAGACCCAAGCCAAGCTGCGCACCGCAATTGATGCAATCGAAACGAAGAAAGCGCATCTTAATGTTGAAGACGTCACCGAGTGTGCTTATCTGGACGGGGTAATCAACGAGACTTTGCGCCTTCATCCTGCTGTAAGTATTCACCCAAGGAGGCCATCATTGACATCATTAACACATTCAGACACCCTCCGGAGCGCAGCGCGAGACACCACCTGAAGGAATAACTCTACCCAACGGCACATATATACCCGGAAGAGT
Organism: Alternaria triticimaculans; assembly: GCF_023758025.1. Classification (NCBI taxonomy): domain Eukaryota; kingdom Fungi; phylum Ascomycota; class Dothideomycetes; order Pleosporales; family Pleosporaceae; genus Alternaria; species Alternaria triticimaculans. The sequence continues at coordinate 2,658,447 of NW_026055959.1, forward strand.
TAATGTATGGATGCCGTTCTACAGCCTGCAACGCGACCCACGATACTTTGAAGAGCCGCTGTCTTTCATGCCAGAGCGATGGACCGGCGAACGACCTGGTGCTATCATCGACAAACGTGCCTATCTGCCTTTCTCCATTGGACCGTACAACTGTATCGGACAGAAGCTAGCCATGATGGAGCTGCGCAGTGTCACTGCCAATCTTGTTAGATCATTCGAGATCTCTTTTGCTGAGGGTGAGGATGGCAGTACAATCGAGAACAAGACCCGAGACTGCTTTACCATCATAGTGGGGAAGCTAGATGTCAAACTCACGCCACGGTACTGAGGTTGCGCGAAAAAAGAGCGACGTGCATCTGGTTCAACTTCGTCTATGCTGCTATTGCCTTTTCGTTGTTCCAGGTAAAGTAGGCTTTCTTAAGGCAACGGCTATGTATTTTCTCCATGAAGCTCCAAAACACGAGTCCGAAATGTCCGCTTTTGTCTTATCTCAACGTCCTTCACACATGCTTGCTATACACATTCACTCCCTGACAGAGGAGGCATACTTTCACATACTCCACGACGTCATCCACACTATCGCATTTCCCACACTTCCCCTCCACGTGCGACCGCTGCCTTGCCTTTGCTAGTTTCCTGAGAAAGTCCTCCCGACACCGAAAACACTGCCAGTCTTGATCGCATGCACAACCTCGGTGTCCCTCTCCCAGATCCAGGACCGACCTCCTCGCGCAGAACTCGCACACTGGCACGCGCGCTCCTTCCGTCATCAGGCGATTTCGCTCGAAGTCTCGCTCTACCTGCGCATGATGCGCGACACGACAGCCGTTACAGACCAGGAAGGCACCCCGCTCGCGAGCGTGTGTTGCGCAGGGTCGCAACTCACCAAAATGGCGCTTCATCCCCGGGAGCAACTTTTGATCGCATGCCACTCCCGCATCGCGTCTTGCCAATACGCCAGCGCGCTGCCTACCCCGGAAAAAGACCGCGTAGTCGGTAATCCTCTGCTTCATGTGTAGCGCTTCTTCCCAGTCATCTTTTCTCTTCCTGTTCCAAGTTTGGACGAGGTCTGGATAGTTGGCGGCGACGAAGTCTTTCCTTGCAGAGAGCGGCGGGGTCGTGGTGATACCGGCATTGTCGGACTCGAAGCAGATCATGTCTAGATGTTGGGGTGTGACGTCAGTTTGTGTCTAATATGTAGGTCGTGCGGATTACATTACAGTAGGCGCCTTGATCGGCGATAATCGCAGTAGGTATGGGCAGCGGGGCGGAGGAGGGCGTGATCAGTCCGACGCTTCTGTGGACCGCCTCGATGTCTGTTGGAGAATTCGGGTTGGACATTGTAGTTGAGGTGGAAAGAAGGCGGGGTGGATACGTGTGGGTGTCGGGCCTGACAGTGAGGTGGATGTTCAGCGAAGGTCACGAAATCTCGGAGGTCACGTACGCTATGTCCGCAACACATTTACTCACTTACCCTCACTTGTGCTGACGTTGGCATAGTTTTCACTTTGCGCTTGGCCTCCGATACTATACTTCTGTTGCCGGGCTGGTAGTGCGTGGAGCCATACCTTGGGCGGGCATCCACTCCCATGGAACAGCGCTAGAGTATTTCCGACCAGCATGGTATAATTACTGTAAAGCGAAGAAAAAACGAGAAGACGTTGAAAAGCCGAATTGAAGTTGCGAGATGCTCTGCGAACTCTACGTCACCTAACGTTGTTCGTTCCCTCCGTTGCAAGGATCTATTGTCGTCACAACCGCGACTTCGACCTTTGCAATTCTGCCTTCCGTTCCAAGTTCTTTTACCTTCTACCACCTCTGACAGACAGCATATTACCCACAAAATGACGGAACGCGAATACGGCGCTTCGCTAACTACAGTAACGGAAGCCTCTAACATTATCTCGGTATCCAAGATCAACGTCGACGCATATCCATGCAGTATCATCAGACGGCGTCCTCGCCACAACGCATCTGACGCGGTCAAATCTCTTCCAGACACTTCCAAACTCAAAGCACGATCAGACAGCCTGGTGACCGGCACTGAAGCGCGCCAGATTGCGAAAAAGGTCAGCGATTCTACCGTCACTCTACCGGCGTCCGGTAGTAACCAGCCCGCTCCCGCTTATGGCCCTTCTTTCTACTTCCGAGACACATTCTTTACCTTCAACCCCAACACCGTAGACCTGAACAGAATCGGCATTGCGTACGAGTACGGCGACTACTATTACATCTGTCTCGAACTACCACATCCTTCCTCTGGCGTATTCATGGAACAAAGCGGCTTCGTTCCCCGCAGCGTTGTTGGACCTTACCTCGCGGCCGAGTGGGCATCGCTTACGAAGGAGCATATTGGAGAATATGGGATCGCTGTCTGCGGTGACGACAGAAGGTGGAAGGTTCACGGTCAAGTCCTGCGGGATGTGCAAAATAGCTGCCGAAAGATGGCAACAGCCTTTTACCACACGCCTGGGTGGCTCAGTCAATGTCATGAAGAGGAAGTGAGGTATAACCTTGGTCGGTGGTTTAAGCAGGCAGTCCACTCGGTCTATCTTCACGAGAAGAAGAGGACGAATCCAAATGACAAGGAGGCAGACAAGTTCATGGAGGAGTTTATGGTGTTTGATTAGCGAGCATGGGCAGCACATGAGCAGGTTGACTACAACCAAGGTTTTTGGGTTGTATAGGGAGATGTGAATGAGTTTTGGAGGATACGGAGCCAGTGATACTCGCATTGGACTTTTCACAGGTCATATGAGCATCCAGTACTTCTGGCGGGTGGGCGCATCATTCTTCCTGGGTCTTCTTAGATCCCATGGTCAACAGTGCGATAAGCCTAATTCAACTCATACATTTCCGACCTTATTAGGACCTTTTTGCTTTGCGTTTATTGTGAAAAAGCCAATCGCACTACTAGAATGAGCTATTTCGTATCGGGAATATTCGCATTCACTCGGTGTCATGACTTTGATCGCTACCTAGCAGGGGTCCACGCCAGACTGGGACTACCTCTCCGAGCTATACGATACTTGCCACTGTATTCTTGCAAGGGCACGAGATCGTATTCGATCAAAGTGAATTCATATTCAAGCTGTGATCACCTTTTGGTGCCTAACGCATGTCACAGCTGACGCTTCCCGCCACTCTCCTCTCTAGATATATACTCGGCCACTATGCCCACATAATGTTACTAACACTCACAAAACCGGCCTACTCAACTCGTTAACACTCAAAGGACGACCTTCAATTTTGTTTCATCATGGACGCCCTATACCCCAGCGAATCCTGTCCCCGGAAAGCCCCGGCCGAGAAGCGTCGATGGAACTACGATGAGGAAAGCCAACTCATCCGTCTCATTGAGATAGAGACAATGACTTATGAACAAGCAGCGCAGGTCCTAAATCGTACCGCACATGCTACTCAGCATCGTTACGCCATCATCCGACAAAGAGACGTGAGCGCCACCATAAACTGGACTTCCGAACTCGATGCCGCGGTGATCGACGGACACCGCCGCCTGCAGAAGCCCAAAGCCATCTCTCGCGAAATAAACATCCCGGTCGAAGCAATCCAATCTCGATGGCAAGCCCTCAAGGTTATGAAAAGAGTACCGCAGGATGTCATCGATCTACAGCGGCGCAAAAAGTTTTGTGATTTCACTCCGGAAGATGACGAAGCGATTCTGCGTTTGTATGTAGAGGGTAAAGAGGACAAAGAGCTTGCGCAGATATTGAAGATAAAGGGGAAGAGTCAGACAGAGGTAATAAACAGAAGGAGGAAGTTGGTCGCTGAGAGTTCGCCGATATACAGGCGATTAGTAAGTATGCGCAACAGTACGTTGGGGGAGAATGGGGTCAAAGTGAAGACGGAGGCACTGGAAGTGGCAGTGGGCAGAGATAAGTACGAGTGGATGGAGGAAGGAACATAAATTACTCATACGGAAGTTTTTGTAAATAATTGTACGTGCTAGACATCTTACGCGCCTTTACCCTTAGTACTGCTTCCTTTGATCTCATCATCAGCGTCCTGTGGAAACTGCACGCCCATCGCCCTCATCATGTTGCCTGCAGGACCCGCCATGCCAGCCTGCCCCTTGAACGCCTTCAGCATGTTATCAGCGAGGTTGTAATCTTCGTCCAGAAGGTCATCATCATCATCCTCCTCGTCTTCTTCAGCGACCTCTTGAAGTTTCCCCTTGCCCTTTCCTTTGCTGTCAGACAGGAGACCTGTTCCGGGCTTGTGTTCCGATCTGGGGTTGACGTTTAGCGCGCCATGGCTGAAGAGTTCAGCTTCCATCATCTCAGAGAGCTTCTGGATCTCTTCGTCTTCTTCCTTCTCAGCGTCTTGTTCGAGCGCTAGTGCGCGAGCTTCCTCTGTGAGAATGGCTTTCTCTGCCGCGGGTAACATCATGTACTTTTCGAAAGCTTGTTCGTATTCGGCGTACTCTGCGTCGGCTTCTTCGTCGTCATCTTCATCCGTGTGATCATCATCTTCGCTATCCATGGCCTTCGCCTTGCTCTTTCCCTTGCTCTTGGTTTCGTTCTCGGCTGGCGAATCACTATCTTCTGGGTCTTCCCATCCTCTACCGCCAGCGTCAGAGTCGTTGTCAACATCCATGGGGTCCAGAACCCCATCAGCACCCTCAGCGCCTGCTTCGTTGTCGGCCAGGAAGTCGTTGAAGCGTGCAACCATCTTCTTCAAATTCTCCTCCGCATTCTTGTCACCAAACGCGTCTTTCGCGCCGCTTCCTTTGCCTTCGAGTTCCTTCTCAAACTCGGAGAAGTCAATGTTGAGCCACCCTTCATCGTCTTCACGCTTGGGCCAACTGGCGATTTCGGCGTCGGTAGGAAGTGTGTCGTCGCCACTTTCCAAGTCTTCTAGTAGAAGGGCGATCTCACGCGTCGGTTTGCGAGATGTGTATAAAGAGTGCGACAGAAGCATCTGCATGCCTGCTGTAATCTTGATTCCGATCTCTGCCTTCTCGGTTGGTCTACCAGACTTGACGAGCTGCTCCAGTGCTGCGTCCCATGGTGCGGGCGGTTCCCAATGTTGACCGAGAAGCTGAGCGTAAAGAACTTTAGTGAAACGAACGCTAACGTCTACAAAGTCTTCTGGTGGGAACGTGAGCGGGGTTTTGGACTTTTCGGGTTGAATGAGCCGGATGGAGATGGGATCTCGAAGATAGAAGGCTTCGACTACTGGTGCGATATACGACGGGTTGCTATGCAGAATATGTGCAACCTTCCTTGGCAGAGGAAGAGTCGCATGATGTTGATTCTCCGAGATGGCAGCCGGATAACCAGCCAGGCGATGAAAAGCCTCCTTTTCAACCTTGATGTACTGCTGTGGTCGTGCTGGTGTAGCTTCGATGATATGAATAGCTTGTGCTTGTGTCAAAGGGCCAGGCTCTTCTTCTTTCCCAAGTGGTATGATGAGTAGGCGATGACTGTTGATCCAGACTCTGTTCTCGGCAACCTCAGGGTTCAGCCATTTTGGTAGCGCATTCGCCGCTTCGATCAGGAGGAACTCTCCATCGCTGTCATATATGCGTATCCATGCGTCTTTGAACTCTTTGCTTAGTTCACGTAAAAAGTAGACAATCAGCCATTCGTCTGCCACACTATCGCCGTAGTTAGAGCGTCCTTTGAGCAGCCACCGGTGTTCTTCGCGAACTAGATCGAGCTTGAGAGAGTCACGCTGCCATATGTACTCTTTAAGGAACTTCTTCTCCAATGCGTTCAAAGCGCGTTGGAAAGCTTGCAACCGTTCTCTTGTCTGAATGTCTGAGAGTCTAGAATCGATGATAAAGACCATGTATTCCACGACATCGTCGGGCAGCTTTTTGGGAAAGCCATCGAAACCTTCGCCAAACCACTTGAGATCATCTTGGGGTCCGTCCATGATTCAGGATCTGTATTCCAGGCGGTTGTTCCTCGGAGCCAGTCAATATCAGATGAGTGCTGGCTTCGCTGTGATTCGTCCGACACTGAGCCCAACGCTCGTATGGATTTTGTCGATCCGGTAGTTCTAGGACGTGTTTCTGTATCTCCACTGCTCTCGAGAGGCGGATATCGGTGTATTTAGAAGTCAGGGAACATTCAATCCTGGGATGAAGTTTCTGGTGTAGGCGGCAAAGAGGTAACGTGACTCCAGGACGCGCTTTTCGGGTCCTTGCCTGCATGGGCTAGCGGCGGGCAGTATCCCTGTCGTGGTCCAAGCGTCCCTAAACAAACAACATCTGGAGTATGATGAAGTGGAACATGAAGCATCCGCACTACTGAGGTGCGCCCCAAAGGACCTTTCTATTTCTCTCACTCATGCGCTGCTAGAGTACATTCTATACCATGGCGCACCTACCGGACACGCCTCGCACCGAGGTTGGCGATATGACGCGCTTTACAGTCAACGAGCCCTCATTCAGCATGGAGGAGACATTCCATGCGCCGACAGACCGCGACAACCTCTTCAAACAGATGGGCGGCGCCCGAACCCCCCGACAGCCGCTTGCATCCCGACGCCAACAAACCGCGAAGAACGAATTCACGCCCATGCTGAAGAGCGCAACCGCGAATCGCACGCGCCAGGTCAACGGACTGCTCGACGGCAAGATCACGACACCCGCCGCGATGAAGCCCGGCTTCCAAGTGAGCAACACGCCGCTGCCCGAGGCGAGCATGTACGACATACAATCCAGTTCCTTCGCCGATTCGGTCGATGGGCGGACACAGCTGCCAGACCCCAGCTCGAGTGCTATGAGCACGCCCACCGCGCTACCAAGAAGGGCAGAGGGCGAAATGGACAATGGAAACGGCAATGTGCTCACGCTGAGAGAGCAGGAAGCGGTATGTATATCCGGGCTCACCCGGCCACGACTACTCACAGGTTCTAACACAACTGCAGCGTCTGGAGCAGATCGACAAGGAAAACTTCGGACTAAAGCTCAAGATCCATTTCCTGGAAGAGAACCTGAAGAAGATGGGCCCCGAGTTCAACCGACAAGCCATGGAGGAGAACATCAACCTTAAGTCGGAGAAGGTCACGATGGCGCGCGATATCAAGAACTACTCGAAAGACCTCAAAGCGGCCGAGAGGGAACTAGACACATACAAGCAGCAGCTACGGGAATACGCCGAGAAGGTCAAGCGACGGCACGTCGACGAAGGCATGCGCGAAGAGATGGACGAGCTCCGACGGCTAGCCGACGAACGCGCAGCCGAGGTGGAGCGTCTCGAAAGGAAGCTGGAAGAAGAGAATGGCGAGAGCGAGGAGCTGGACAAGGTCAGAGCAGAGTTGGACGAGGCACAAGCAGAGCTCAACAGACGAGACGAGATGCTAGACGACCAGGACGAACAGATCAAGGACTTGGAGGAGAAGCTGAAGAATGCGCAAAGTTCACAGTCTGCCGGTGACGAGGAGAAGGACCGCCAACTTCGGGACCAAGCCGAACGCATCGCCGAGTTGGAAGAACAGCTGCAATCGGCCAAGCAGGGGCAAGAAGATGACATCGCAGAAAAAGAGCGGCAGGTGGCTGAACAGGGCGAGAAGATCGAAGACCTCCAGGAACAAGTTCGGGCTGTCGAGCGCGAGAAGGACGCTGAAATCAACGCCTTGAAGTCCAAGCTCGACAGCGCTGACGACAGCAAAGACCAGGAAATCCGGGAGTTGAACGAAAGCCTGGATGAAGCCGAACATGATCTCGAGGTCGCAGAGGAGCAAAAACGCCAGGAACTCTCTGTTCTTGAGGAGCGCCTACGTTCACTGGAGCGCGAAAAGGATGCCGAACTCCGAGAGCTGCAGCGGCGCCTCCAAACCATTCAAAACGAGAAGGATGCTGAGATGGATGCACTGCGCGAACGTTTGGAGCTTGCGGAGTCTCAGGGAGACAACCAGGTTCAATTGGCGCAGCAATCCGCCAACGATGCCAGACAGAAGGTGGTCGAGATTACTCGTGAAAAGGGCGTTGAGATTGAACTCCTGCAATCGAGGGTCGACGCTGCTGAATCCAGAGCCGATGAGCTGGACGACTTCCGGAAGCAACATCAAGACGCCATGCAGCAGATTTCACGCCTACAACGGGAAGCATCCGCATACGAACAGCAGTTGCAACAGCTTCGACGCGAATTGAACCAGAAAGACCGCGATCTGGATGGCTTGGAAAGAGTACGACGCGAGCGCGACGATGCCACGCAGGAGCTTACCGGCCTTCGCTCAAACCTCAACAGCAAAGATGCTCAGGTGCAGTCGCTCAACAACGCCATACGAGAGCGTGACAATCTTCGCCGTGAGCGCGACAACTTGGTTTCCAAGATGTCGAGCAAAGATGAGCAAGTGGAGGTCTTGCGCAGAGGCAACAACGACCGCGACACATTGGTAGCTACTCTGCGGCAGGAGCGTAAAGACATCGAGAGCGAACTGCGCAACTTACGGTCTGCTGTATCTGGCAAGGACACCCAGATCGAGGCGCTCCAGAAGATCACGCGCGAACGGGATGCACTATCTCGAGATCTTTCGAACTCGCAATCGACGTTACAAGCTCGTGAGCGCGATATCGCCGGCCTGCAGAGGAAGATTGAAGCACAGGAGACAACACTCAAGGAGCTCAAACAACTCAGGAATGACCTCAGTGACAGGACCCGGGAGCTGGATACGGCGCGACGAACGATAACCGAGCGCGAGGCCGAGCTTGATGCGTTACGGAGCCATGCCGACGAGCCCGATACCCAAATCGATGTTATGCAGGACCTAGTACGGAAACGCGACGACGAGCTAGAGAATTTGCGCGACGAGCTGAACGAGCAGAGGAGCCAAGTTGATGCCCTACAACGACTTGCAGAGGAGCGCTTGGAAGCACTTGAGGAGCTCAAGGAGAACGCTCGCCGGGAGAAGGACGACTTCGAAGCTGAAATAGAAGTTCTGCAAGAGGATGCCGACGAAGTCGCCGAGGAGAAGGCCTCGCTCGAAGAGAAGATCACCGTTCTGGAATCTATGATACGCGAAAAGGAGAACGAGAACGGGGCCCTGCAATCTCAGACCCGTGCAGCACAGCGCGAACAAGAGGCCGCTCTTAAGAACCAGATTCGCGATCTTGAAGGACGGATCCGCGACAAGGATGCTCAACACCGCAAATCTCTATCTGAAGCCAAGTCGACAGCACGGGAACAGCAATCCGCCCTTGAGCGTCAACTACGAGACCTACAGTCTCACCTCCGTGACAAGGAATCGCAGCTTCGTCTCATCCAAGCTTCCTCGAAGTCCATCCAACAAAAGGCCAACCAGGATGCGATTGATCTGGACGAACAGGCCGAAGCCCTTACTAAGCGCCATATCAAAGAGATCAACGGTCTCGCCAAGCAGATCCAGTTCCTCCGCGCACGATGCTCGCGAGCAGAGGCGTTCCGGGAAGCCCTTGGGTACCAAAAGAAGTTCTTCTTGATGCAGATTCAGACTTACAATGAATGGTATGTCTCCACCCCTTTACCAGAGACTCTGTGCAGCACAGCGACTAACACCTCCCAGCAATCAAGAAGACCTCAATCTCATCTCTCAGATGGGCATCACCCCCGACATCACCGTCCACGACCGCCGACCCAAGCTCAAATCGGCAGCTCTCGCCGTCATCGCCGCTATTCGAATGCAAAAGCTGGCCGATGGCTGGGCACAGAACAGGAAAATACATGAACAGCTCAAGGCAAAGTTGGAGGGTATGAGGCGGAATAGTGGAAGGGGCGCCGGCATGCCGACTAGCGCTAGGAAGAATTTGGGAGCTTCACATCTGAGGATTGCGCGGTAGGACTTGCAATACCCGTGAATGATGGGAGGCGAAAGGCGTTATTTGGTCATTCCTATGCATAGCTTGGTGTTGATCATCATGGGACGGGTGTTGTGGTTTGCCACTGTCGACTTTAGCGTAGCGTTATTGCATGGAATGAAGTCATGACATCTGGATCTGATCTGCTCAGGATGCAGTGCATTGTAACGGTGTTGTTATTTCTTCAGGAAATTGGGTATCATAATTGTTCCATCATCGTTGCGGCCACTGGCCTCTTCTCCTTGCTGCTTCACTGCGTAATGACCATCTCATTTCTTCCTAGTCATTCCACAGACGCCACAAGCACCTGCGTCCCCGGCGTTGATGTACTGGCTTCCCTCGCAAGCAGCGCTCTTGCATCGCCAATGGTCGGGCACAAAGTCCCTCTTTAATACGTTTGCGCAAGCGACGCAGGTCAATGCCCCGGCCTCGTTCTCAAGAGAGCAAATGGGGCAGGCAGAGCTCTGCGGTGGTTGGGGAGCAGAAGTGTCTGGTTTCGGACGGGGTTTGAAGATCTCGGGGAGGGAGTTGCCAGGCCCTGATGATGCTTTCGCGTTGGCAGACGATCGCGAGGCGGTCTTTGGTGCAGACTGAGTCTTCGTTGGCTTCGGTGCTGTTGGCTTGTTCGAGGCTTTAGACGAGGTTGTCTTCTTCCCTGCTTTGGGCTGCGGCGCAAAACCTTGTATCTCGTCCATCTCCCTCCTTGCATCGCCATCTTTGTCGTCTTCGTCCTCGCAGATCTTGACCAGGGCGCGGCCTTTGTCGTCGAACATACTTTTGCCATCTACGTCTACCGCTGCGCCGTCTTGATCGCCTTCGACAAACTCATCTTCTGTTTCGCTGTCCGATGACGGTTCCTCTTTCTTTATCACGACCTCTTCCTCCTTCTTGACTGGCTCGAAACGTGCCAATGCCGCCGCAGCTCGGAGGTCCCGTCCTCGTGCACTACCAGCGACCCTAGGCTTGCCTTTCTTTGGGACACCCTTCTCCAGCTTGACTTTCGTGTCGTCGTCGGCGCCCAATGCCTGGCCTCCAGCTCCGAACTTCTTCATTATCCTTCGTTGCTTCCTCTCCGCATAGGTCAGCAGGGGCTTGTCCTTCCCACCCCTCTTCCTCTTGTTTCCCTTCCGTCCATATGTGCCACCACATAGATGCTCGGGTACATCCACAGCCTCCCCGTCGCTCGCTTGTAGGGCTCCAGTATCCAGATCTCTACCCCTACCCCACAGTCCTTCGCCAGTGTAGCCTTTTGCCCAAAGCGCCCTCAATTCGACTGCGTAGCCATCTCGAACTTTCCAGAAAGCCTTGGAGTGATTCATCTGTTTGCAGTGCGCGAGCTCATGTACCATGACCATCTCCACCATCCTCTGTGGCAGCCATCTTCCATTCCGGTCTCTGAGCACCAGTTGTATAACCTCGCCAGCGTTAAAGTTGCGGCCAACGAACTCGGTGTTGTATGGGAATTCTTCAAGCGCCTGAACAAGGATCATGTGCGACTTCATGAATGGGTAGCATATCGCTGCGACGCGGTTCAGGATGTTTTCCGCCGTGGACGATGTCGGGCCGGGCAGTGTGCGTATGAAGTTTATGTGCGCGTTCGGGCGTTGGGTGCGCTCGTTGATGCGCTCGAAGCCGAGGACCATTGTAGGGGTTTGCGCATGCGAAGATCGGTTTTCGAACAGAGAGGGGCTTAGGAACGGGTGTCGAGTCTAGAATTGCAGTAGTGGTCTTGGAAGGTGCTGTTGGGTGGCGGTTGCTGAGACGGACATAAGCGTCGAACGGTGTTAACCCGACGCGACGCGACAATGACACGCTGCGTCATCACCCATCGCTCAAGATCTTATGTGGGTAAGAGCATCATCATCCCTCAAACCACCCATATTGCGCGGGTAGCGATGCATCGAAATGGTACACATTGCAACCACCATTCATTGACAGTAAGTCTACAAGAACGTGCCCAAGTTAACATGGACAGCTTTCACTTGCGTGTACGCAGACAGCGCATACGCGCCCAGCTCCCTCCCAATGCCGCTCTGCTTGTAGCCACCGAAGGGGATACCGAAATGCGAGTCCTGACTGCTGTTGATCCAAACCATACCCGCCTCGATCGCACCTGCCACGCGGTGGCCCCTCATAATATCCCGAGTGAACACAGCCGCTCCCAATCCGAACTCTGTATCGTTCGCCTTCTCGACCGCTTCGTCTTCCGTTTTGAAGCTCTGGATAACAACAAAAGGACCAAAGATCTCTTCGCGCACAATCCTCATATCATTGCTGCAGTTGGCAAATACAGTCGGCTCGACGAAGTATCCCTTCTCTGGTATGCCGCTCTGCTTGCCGCCCAAGACGAGCTCAGCTCCGTCTGACTTCGCTGTGTCGAGGTATGCGAGGATCTTCTCTTGGGCAGCTTTGCTGACTTGAGGTCCATGGTTGGTGTCGGCATCGAACTGCGAACCAATCTTGGTACCTTCTTTGGTCTGCTTCTTGAATGCTTCGAGGAACTTGTCGTAGATGGTGTCCTGGACATAAAGACGCGATGTCGCTGTACAGACTTGTCCCATGTTCCCTGGACGGCTTGATTAGTACTGAGTACAGGCAATGGACATCGCAAAGAGAATGGAGCATACCCATGATACCCATGTGCGACCACTTCACAGCCTGTTCGAGATCGCAGTCATCGAAGACGAGAAGTGGGCTCTTGCCGCCAGTCTCCAAGGTGATATTCTTCAGGTTCCTTGCTGCAGCCTTCATGATGGCCCGGCCGGTTATCGTGCTTCCTGTGAAAGCAATCTTGTCGACATTCGGATGTTCAGAAAGCCGCGAGCCAGCGCTCTTTCCGTATCCGTTGACAATGTTAACCACACCTGGAGGGAAACCAGCCTCCTTGATCAAGGTGGCGAGGAATAGTGCCCCCAGTGGTGTCTGCTCTGCTGGCTTAAGCACAACGGTGTTTCCGCAAGCTAATGCTGGACCGAGTTTCCAAGCAGCCATCTATGAAGCCTGTTAGCTTTGAATTACACCAGCCAGAGTCGATGGGTACATACCATGACAGGGAAGTTCCAAGGAATGATCTGTCCACAGACACCAAGGGGTTCGTGTTTGGTATACGCCAGCTTCGCATTGCTCGTCTCAATCGTCTGCCCATACACCTTATCCGCCCATCCTGCGTAGTATCTAAAGACCGAGATAGTCTCAGCAACATCTTCGTCCATGGCCTGCTGGTAAGGCTTGCCGTTGTCCCACGCATCGACGGTAGCAAGGATATGGCTGTTCTTCTCGCAAAGGTCACCGAGCTTCCACAGCAGTTGGCCTCGTTCGGCGGCAGAAATGTCGCGCCATGCTGATGACTTGAAGGCGGCTCGTGCTGCGGCGACTGCAGCATCTACATCGTCCTCGTTACCGGCGGAGACCTTTGCGATGACGGACTCGTCGTAAGGATTTATCGACTCTAGTGTTGAGCCGGATTTGGAGGGGACAAATTCGTTGTTGATGAAGAGACCTAACCAATGTTAGTTGTTCACGCCTACAATATTGGGAGTTATCGATGCTTACCAGTGGGCTGCGTCCACTTCGCGCCATTAGGTGCTGTAAGGTCGATCGACTGGGCCATTGTGGAATATATGTGTGCGGCAAGAGAAGAGTCAGGCTGCAGGAAGTGTTATACAACGAGGATAGGAAGATAAACCTCATGGACAGAGCTGGACATTTGGTCTTCTCATATCCCGCGCTCTCGATCAACGCGTCTACATCGCACCCACCCCGCACCGAGGTTGCAAAGACGTTTGTCCCACATTGTTCTAATCAGACCCGCGATGACTATCATCCTACCATGAGAAGCTATGCCCATTAAACTTCCTAAAACAGATAATAACTTGACCAAGACGCGCTGCCGAAGGCATGTGGTGGTTTCCTGGATGTGGGTCCATCAACTAGGCGTCCACATGGCAGACGCGGAACTCCAAAGGAACACTTTGGCGTTGACTTGATCAAATGTCCACATTTTGCGCTGACCAGTGACTGACTTCCTCAAGTGATAAGGTAGCCTGCGTTTCTCAAGGCCATCTTTGCCCGTCAACTTGCCATCTTCGGCTTAGTACCACACTAATGCATAGGCTCCACTGTCAGGGCCCAAATGTCCGATCGGCATCTCGAGCACGCAAGCACACGCTTTGACATTGCCCTCCAAACTGCTCTCCCGGGCATAGTTGTTATCCAGACCTTCGAGACGTTTCTGGTATGTTTCCAGCGGCACGGATCTGACGGCGCATCCAAGGCTTGAGCGAAAGATAAGCTTTCCCTTCACCTAAGTCATGTGCGAGCGCTCTACACGCGAAATCTGGGGCCCCAGAAACGACTACCAGAGGCCTATCATCCTTCCAAAACAGGGTATCGCTGCACCATGCACAAGGGAAAACCGAACACTCTGGAGCCTACATTGACGCTAGAACTTCCGGCTTGGTTGTATTACCATGTTGTAGTCTGCAGACCTGTTCAAGCCACCGCTTATCTCGGAGCGATGTTCTGACGAGTCAGTAGCGATGCAGTCAATACAGGCTTGACCTCGAATCAAGACACTTCAGTCCGGGGTAGAGAGCCAGTATGGACGATGCTCGCTATCTGTGGACAATGAACTATCGTCCTATCTTATCATGTTGGACGCCACATTGTCGAGCATAGCGCATGTACGGCATGAGATGGAACTGCCTGTAACAGCTATAGACGTTCATCTCGTGCAGACACTCGACGCGGCATCATTCCTACCCTCCTGATTTTGAGAATCGTTCTTTTCCTACTATGTCGGCGACCAACAACGAGAAGAAGCTCGGCAATCCAATGGGTCCGGTGACTACCCGCGAGGAGGGTGTCGTTGAGCACGTCCACTTGGGATACGATGCGCAGCTCACGAAGAATCGATCGCTCATCAGTGTTCTGGGTATGTGTCTTGCCATGGTGGCTGTACCTTACGGTATTGGCGGTCCCTTGATGAGCGCCATCTATGGTGGTGGCCAACTGTCGATATTCGTCGGCGTACTGGTTGTCCTGTTCTTCAATGGCTGTGTCGCAATCTCGCTTGCAGAGCTGGCGTCACGGTATCCAACATCTTCTGGTGTGTACTACTGGTCTTACCGGCTCTGCGGTGAGCGCAAGAGGACACGCAAGATCGTCTCGTTCCTGACCGGTTGGTTTTGGCTCATCGGAAACTGGACGATTGCACTTTCCGTCAACTTCGGGTTCGCTTCTCTGATTGCTGCAACGGTCTCGATCTACAACCCAGAGTGGGTGGCATCGGACTGGGAACTGCTTCTCATCTTCTACGCGCTATGTGTGCTGGTCTTCCTTGTTTGCTCATTAGGAGACAAGCTGCTACCGTATGTGGACTCCGTGGCCGCGGTATGGAACTTCGTCACCATCATCGCACTTCTTGTCGCCCTCTCGGTTCGCGCTCAGCAAGGTCGACATTCAGCCTCATACGCGCTTGGCAACTACGACAGCAGTTTCTCGGGCTGGGGTACGGGATTCACGTTCTTCATCGGTCTCTTGCCACCAGCATATGCCTTCTCTGCCATTGGCATGGTGACATCGATGACAGAAGAGTGCGCCCAGCCCGAGATTGAAGTCTCTCGCGCTATCGCCCTCTGCATACCCTTTGGTGGTCTCGCATCGCTTCTGTTCGTCCTACCGCTATGCTTTACGCTACCGCCGCTCGAAGACATCCTCAACGCACCCTACGGCCAAGCGCTGCCGTACATCATATACTCTATCATGGGCTCGAAGACAGGAGCGCTGATATTGATGATCATGATTCTATTCGTCACTCTCTTCTGCGCCATTGCGATCACAACTGCTGCTTCACACTGCACATGGGCGTTCAGCCGCGACAACGCGCTTCCCCTCGCTGGCCTCTGGACGCGCACTATCGCCGACCGGCCCATCTACTCGCTCACGCTCGTCACAGTCATCGAGATGCTACTCGGTCTTATCAATCTCGGCTCCAGCAGTGCGTTTACTGCCTTCGCATCCGTAGGTGTTATCGCACTCGCCATTGGTTACCTCGTCCCCATCGCTATCTCACTCCTCACGGGCAGGAGAGAAGTCGCACATGCCAAATGGAATGTCGGTGGCCTGGTGGGCACCGCAGCAAACATCGGTGCTGTGGCATGGATTCTCTTTGAACTAGTGCTATTCAGTATGCCGACTGCGCTTCCTGTTACTGAGGTGTCGATGAACTATGCTAGTGTCGTATTGGTCGGCTTTGCGTGTTTGAGCGGGCTGTGGTATGCGCTCTCTGGCAGAAACAGTAAGTTACAATGTTTATCTGCATGGTCATGCACGGCTGGAGTCTCTACTGACATTGCCCAGAGTTCAAGGGTCCGCCTGACGAGGTGGATAACGCTTACTAAGGTGTAGCATTTCTTTGCCGTGGTTGTCGGATGATCACGCTTTCTTGTGGCCCTCGTACTTCTTGTGCCATGGCCTCCTCCGATGCAGGATGTTGCACATTTATCTAGATTGCAGCCTTTTGTAGAAGAAGTCCACTAAGTTGCGTCCTATCTGGTAGCGTTCTTGCCCAAGAGTATACATTGCCTTTATAACTACCCATATATCAACATTTGAGAGTACGTATGCAGCAAACTCAACATAGCTCCCCTAGTAATGTGTACCGTATGTTACGCAAAAGCTGCAGCGTGGCATTGGAGCGCTTCTGCTATAGTAAAGGTGCGAGATATATGGGCTACCTGGCCCAAGGTCACATGCTTGAAGCTTAGGCCTCATCAGCTGAGTAGCAGGCATAGAAGCACTAGTTCATGTTGTAGACCACCCGAGTATAATGAGGTGTGTGCGTATGCAACAAAGTACATCTTTATTGGGTCTGACAAGGAAGCCTACACTCAAAACGGAAATTCACCCTCCGGCTTCTCCAACACGCCACTATCAACCTGCTTCCTATGTTCCTCATCCAGATACGGAAGCAACAAACCCTCCCAATGCTCTCGTCCCTTGTAGTAACTGACAGTCTCATCCCAGCTCCTGATCGCCTCGGCCAGTCTTCCTGGTACATGTGGCTCCTTCGCAATAGTCGTTACCGGCTCGAAGTACGTTCTGATGGTGAAGAGCAGAGCTTTGGACTTCGGTAGACGTCTCAGTGATTGCCTTTCCGAGCGGAAGTGGATGTCTTCGACACGGAGACCTTTGGAGTTGGCAGTGGCCCATGAGGCGACTGTGTTGGAGTTCTGATCGCCCATGCGGTGGGACCAAGCAAGACCGTCGTCCAATTGGATGAAGAACTATAGATCTATGAGCACTGGTACCTCAATATTTGGAGTGATTTTGGTACTACTTACGTTGTTCCGAATGACAGGTTTCTCACACGTCATATTGGCGAAAAAGCGATTCATGGCCTTTTGCAACTTCTCTTGGTAATGAGGTACACCGGCTTCAATATGGAGTTCGTCGAGCGACATGCGGTATTTCTCAGTCAAACGCCAGAAGCCAGGTAGGCAGACCGCGCCCGCATCGATGTGGTATTGGCCATCGTCATTCAACACCATGACAACCAGATCGTCCTGGACAAGCTTTGCTGCGGTAACCATAGCTTCCGTCGGGCTCGGTGCTGGGTATTGGAATTCTTCACCAGTGACTGTGTTATGAAGGATGTTGCCGTGCAATTGAAAGACTTCCGGATAGCGATGCGTGAGATATTGCGTCAACTCTTCTAGGACCTCAAAGCATGCGAGGCGCGTGACTTCGTTATCGACATGTTGTACTCGGGATTTGACGTCCTTCTTGAGCTCCCGAATCTTGGCATCATGATAAGGGATAAAATTCGAATCCATTTCAATCCATTGGTTCCAATCCATTTTCCGGATTCCCATTGTTACAAAGTTCGGGCCATGGCGGAAGGGTCGATAGAGCTTAGGATCCGTAAGCTCAAGTTTGTAGTTCTCCGCCGGCTGCGGTAACGGTGTCTTGAATGGTATGGAAGGGACTTAGAGAGGTCAGTGCTGCCCAAATTGATGATATCCTGATCAACTGCACCTTTTTGCTTCATGTCGTAAGATGGAGAGAGTTTGTTACTCGAAGTCTTCTGCATCCGCCATACCAGGCCAACCGCAAGTACAATCAAGAACGCCGCAAAGCCCAGAGGCGTCAAGACTGGGTTGATCGATAACATGTACATTAGGTAGTAGTATTTCCCCGTGCGCTGCTTCCAACGACGCTTCAAGCAGACGACAAGAGCAGTTAAATGCTAGATCATCGTGAGATGGACGTCGACAATGGCGAATGACACCATTGGCGGCTATCTACACCTTAGCGTAGGGTCGCGTGTATAGGTTTGCAGGGAAATGTGGGTCAAGAAATGGCCGCTGTACTTGCCATGCTGGGTATAGCTCGAACTGCAAGGCATCGCCACGCTAAACCCCGGTCCCATATCTCGTGGCGAAAACGAGGCCTGGTAACCTTCCATGTTGAGATGTTCCGTGGTTCCAGCGGCATCATTCATATCGGAGATAGGAGCTTGTTTGCTTGTGTCAGATATGGATTGCGGGGACGCTCCACTTCCGTTCGTCAAGGAGAGCAATTCAACGATAGCGAGCTTGTCTATACCAGAGCGAGGCAAATACCGGGCAACTTTGAGTTGTTGGACTCTAGATTGAACATTCTTGTCGTAGTCTGGGGCTTGACTCCAGTGCGATGACGCGGAGCTGTGTTGCGAACATTCATTACGGGACCCAACAGCGGAAACACGCCCCATACGATGCATGGGTCTATAAGTCGCGATCATCTCCAAGACCGTGTTATAAGCTTCTTCGCCCGACTCCTTCTCGACTAGAACACTTGTCACCAACTTCTTCTTCATTTCGCCCCAAACGCATTTCACTATCGACATCGAGAACTTCATTATGGCAACGTTCGGAAACTATGCTGGAACCGAATCCAAATCGAAAGCTTTCCATTACTCGCAAGCTGTCAAATTAGGAAACGTCGTCCGTATTTCAGGCCAGGGTGGTTGGGATGCGGAAGGAAACGTAGCACCAAACGCGGCAAAGCAAGTGGAGCTAGCGCTTGAGAACATTGGGAAGGCTCTACAATCTGTCGAAAAGGGCGTGTCCTGGAAGAACGTATACGCTATTCGATCGTACCACACAAACATCGACGAGTCTGCGGACCTATGTATCGAAGGCTGGCGACGCGTCATGCCTGATCACCGACCGGTATGGACATGTGTCGAGATTACCAAACTTGGTATCGAAGGCATGCAAGTCGAAATCGAGGTGGAGGCTCTCGTTGAATTGGAGTGAGGGAGGCGGTACTCAGACATTGGTAATGTGCTGGGATACGGGCACCAAGAGTGGCTACCATTCCTGTCGCATTTGCTGCATATACACTCTTCAATCTTAACAACTAGATAGTCCTTAGAGTCATGTATACATCTGGCTTGGAATCTCTGTAAAATGCGACATGAATTATGGCCGTCCCTGGTGCAAACACTAGACAGTTGAGCAAGTGGCTGGTAGTCGTAGGGCTCGGAGGCATTTTGCCGGAACTATCGCAATCTTCTGCTATAGCAAGAACCGATGAATTCTTTCATATGACCAATGTACACATAGCGGTGTTCTTGAAACTTCCGCTCCACGTAGTAGGATTACGAGACGGTTGCCAGAGCACCTCCAAAGTTGCCCGAATAGACAGCACGGACTCGAATCGCAGATTGTTGTGTATGTTCCCCAAAATCTTCATCACACATTCCCGATGGGCCTCCAAGAGTGCATGTGCGCCAGCTACATAGAGTGGGAAAAGAGCACAGTTTTGCGCTTTAGATCTCGTATCCATGCCTTGTATACACTCCAGACACGCATGGACATGCTGTTGGAGAAGAAAGTGTTTCGTGGGAATGTCGTGAATAGCGCTGTAAAGGTATATGAGGCCTGCGTGCTGGAAACAACGAACAAGTGAGAGCGACGCTGTTGTAACAGGGCTAAGCAGGTCTTGTCCTGCGTCTCCATCTGGACACTCTAGCTTGGAGTACGTGGGCTGAAGCGCGTGCTCAAAGGCCTGCGCCTTCTCGACGCAAACTTCGGCTCCAGTTTGTAGCTCGTGGCGGTAGAAGCTCATCTCAGCCAACGTGGATAGAACAGATCCAAGTGATGTAGTGCCAGGGACGACTTCCCACCATACTGATCCTGACTCCATTGTCTCCCAAATGCAGGCCGGGAACGAAGGTTTTCTGTCTTGAAGCAAGGCGTCTGTCAGATCGGTGGATGCTAGTTCAGAGAGTAGCATTCTAGTCATTCTGTCTGACGATGACCATGCTGCTCGAAAGCCGCCCATTGCGTTGATGATTGCGATCGCTCCTGCAAGGTGACAACCGGTCGAAGCGTCATCTGACATGCAGTTGACATAGCCTTCCAGGAAGTACAAAAGCAGCACCGCGACTAAAAGTGCGGAGAGCGCAGCACCATCGGATTGCTCGCTGCTCAGTTGGCCACGGATAACTGACAAGCAATGCAAGCGTCTCCTATCAAGAGTCTGTTTGGACGATCCGCGCTCTTGCAGCGCCCGATGCTCCTCGGCAAATACGCATAGGGCCTGGAGGACAGGTTGAGAGCGCAGGGCAAGTGCGACTGGTGGCGGGACTGGCTCATGAAGAGTGGAGAAAAGTGGCCATAACCGCGCTTTGAAGTATTCCAGTGCTCTTCGCTCATTGACTGCCAGGTGAATGCTATTGAGCGAACGCTCGATGGATAGCTGTGGGAGGCATTCGGGCACCGTCTTAGCAGGTCGCTTCTTCCATCTGAGTAGTAACTTGTCGTAGCTGCAGTCTTCCGCGTTTGCGGAAAGGAGGCATCGTCGGCATGTGGGCTTCTGGAGGTCGCATTTGACTCGTCTTTGCTTGCAAGGCCAGCACGACCCTTCAACCGTCCGTCGACGTTTTGGCGGACTGTTGCCAGAGGATTCCGGACGCGACATCTGTCTGCATGACGTGATAATGGTCGCGAGTTCAGGGTAAGAGTGACGTCGTTGCGAAATGAGAGTGCCAGCCGATATCAGATGGCTGATGCGAATGTCCGACTGATGCGAATCTGCCCTCAGTATTGATGCATGAAGGAACAGAGATCGAAAAGGGCGAGACGCGTCGAGGCCTCCGCTGATCGGGGGCTTCGATTGGCGCACGCCAAGACCATTATTCCCGCTAGAGCCGTGGCCTGGCCGCTCCACCAAGGCATCTCTCTCTTCAGCAATGCGATAACGACGTCTGATGGAATATTTGTCACTGTTGAGCGTTATGTCGGTAAGGGGTCAGGGACGTTTATGCTAACACTTGGAGCGAACAAACAATCAAGCACGGTGTCAAGGCTCATGCTTTTGCGGGCCAAAGAAGCCCTGGAGGCGATAGGAACGGTACATGAAGCTCAACAACCCTTGAACCCTAGACTTCAACTTCTTCAACCCTTTGCTGGGCTGTTCTGCCATCGAATCTCATGGGCGTCTGACCTCCGAGCGTCGGATCATCCAACACCTTGGTTCCGAACGATGTCAGGCTGCACTGAACGTCAATAGCTTTGCTTGTTACCGTGCAACACGTTGGTACGGTAATGGTACCTGCATTAAAGCGGAACCGCGCAAGGTCAGCAGAAGTACCTGCAAGACCCTCGCTCTTTACACCTTCTGTATGCGCGTTGATGCGCATTCTAAACACTACTCTCAACATTGACGTCCTGAAAAGCAATGGACACCGGCACAGGGTGGCAGATGCTGGTGTTACCACCATGAACAAGCCCTTTGTTGAATTAGCAGAATTCGAGGGTAATCCAGTTGCATGCAAAAGTGTTCAGTTACTGCCAAACACCTACAGGGCTGAGCATTTCAAAGGTCATGTGCTCGTGGTGGCTCCGGCTCTCCACAGCAGCGGCTGCACGACTACACTAGTGTTGTCGATCACTTGGCTCAGCTCTTCTACAAGCGGTCGATGGACTGGAGGCTGACCGGATTCACCTCAATCACTAAAGTCACCGTTCGCTAGCGGAAAGCGTCAGTGGCTCTTGTATCGCTATCTTGTGGCAATACCCGAAGGCAGCTCGAAATCGCATTGCGCGCCATGCCACGACACCTGGGCATGCAAGCGAATCCCAGCTGATGGTACTAGCTTGTGTAGCTGAAGAACAAATACACCGCTTAGTCGTTGCACGAGTTCCCGTATGTGGGACCGCAAGGCAAGTGGCGTATTCTTCTTCGCGGATGATGGGCTCAGGTCCCGGATCACCATGCGGAGAGTATTGAGTTTTGACATGCCAAGCGAACACGCGAGATCTGGACAAGCCACCATGCATCTTCACGAGAAAACACGAGGCTATCGTGGCTTCGTAGAATTCTGGACAACGGATACCGACGCTAGCGGCACCGGAGAATCGCAAAGCGGTATGCTGCTTTTCGGCAGGGTGCTCTTCCGCACTCACGTATTGGTGGCATTCACGCAGGATGCTGTGACTGTACTGTCGATATTTTGCTCTGGGCTGTACTTGCTTGTCAAATGGCGAGTGTTTCGACTCACACTCTTTGAATCAGGCATATGTCTGCAACAGCTAGACCGTTCGCAAATGCGCCCCTTCGCAAGCTTGGCACCTTTGTTCTAGGCGGCGACTGCTAGACTGCGCTGACTTCCTACACTGACGGGATCTACCTGTCTTAAAAGGTCATTAGTCTAGGCTCGGCCCTGCATATCGCTGTCATGACCATCACCTGGTAGCTGTTTGGCTGGCTTTCCTCAACCGTATCGCCTTAAAGCGGCTGACTTAGCCTAGGGCTACAGGGATAGATTACTATTTCGGGGACCGAGCTGTATCCCTCTACTCAATGTGGCTTGCTGTGGCCTCAACTGAACAGCATTTTGGTTCCATGCGGGACAGTGATCGGCGAGAATGGAAGGCCTGGGACTTGGTACACCGTTGCTGTTAGGAGACAGTCGGGGAATATAAGGATGTTCCAAACACCTTGTCTTTTGTTCCTTACCAGCTCACAGTTCCTCGCCTTACCTTGCTCTTATAATTTATTGTTCATAATCTTCTCTGTCGTTACTTACCTCAGCTGCCATGATGGTCCCTACTAAATCCCTGGCGTTGCCACTCATCGCTCTATGTTCGATAGCATCATCAACTCCATTGGAACCGCGTCATGCCGCACCCGGCCTTATTGATGGCATTCTCAATGGTGTTCTCTCAGGCATCGAACAACTCATTGCGGACGTTCTGTCTGGTAAAAAGTCACCCATCGACAACACCAAGACGAACAAGCCGTTGACATGCTCATTGTTGAGTGTTGACAAATGTTGCGTTTGTGAGTTACACCAATCCTCCTTAATCGTCTATGGCCTAACAGATATAGGGTACGATGTCTCTGCCGAGCTTACCAAGCTATTCGTTGGGGCCGACAAACAATGCAACGACAACGCTCGTGCTGCAGTCCGTATGGGCTTCCACGATGCTGGGTCTTGGGATAAGAATGCTCTCAACGGTGGTGCCGATGGATCGCTACTCATGGAATTCGGCGAGCATGAAAGACCCGAGAACAACGGTCTTCAGAACATTCGCCTAAAACTTCGAGATGTACAATCCAAGTACAAGGTCGGATACGCTGATCTCGTCCAATATGCGCACAATCACGCAACAATCTCGTGTCCGAAGGGGCCTCGCGTACTTACATTCGTTGGCCGCAAGGATGCGACCAAGGCCGCGCCCAAAGGACTTCTACCTGACGTTCATCAAGACGCCGACAAATTGATCGCCATCTTCAAGGACAAGGGTTTCTCGCCCCACGATCTCGCAGCACTCGTAGGCGCCCACGCAACAGCCAAGCAACGATTCGTGGACGTCCGCCCAGAGGTTGTCGACAAGCCACTCGATACGACCCCCGGTGTCTGGGACGTCGAATTCTACAACGATACTCTAAACAATCCCTCCGGTGGCAGTGCTGATCAGAAGGTCTTCGTCCTCCCAAGCGACAAGGTGCTATCGACACATCCCAAGATCGCCGATGAGTGGAAGTCGTTTGTTGGTAATCAGGTCCATTGGAACCTGGACTATGCGAAGGCTTACATCAGGATGAGTCTTCTGGGTGTAGAGAAGAGAGATTTGATGAAGTTGGTGGACTGCACGAGGACACTGCCCATTAGCAGGCCCTCATTTCCTTAGTGTACATGATTTACAATACCCTTACGCGCATCGCAATTTAATTCAATAATTACTATGACAAAATGGCTCCATTTCATATGCATGTTTGGCACGTGCGCGTTTATTTGACGTATCGACCAGGTAAGAGCTCAGAAGCCCTGGATGGCCCCTTCAGGGACCGCATCTGGAGAGGGTCGCTGAAGACGGAGTTGGACAGCCGCAATAATCGTGACTCGAAACTATCGAAAGGGGATGACTTAGACGAAGCAGTGGGTGCGACCCCTTTCAGTTATCTCACTTGGCAGAAACTCTGTTGTGTCGAGGTGCGATGAATGAATCGCGGTGCATGGTCTACCAGATAAAGCCAGGCGGGGTGGCTGACATAAGCGTGAGGCAGGCAAGGGTCCACCAGGTCAGGCGAGTCGAGCTTGCTTGTTTGTAGTGCGGAGAGCAGGTAGCTCACAAACGTCACGGCCGGCACACGAGCGTCACCACCACCACGCTCCACCCGCACGCTTACAATCTGCGACCAGATTCCGAGACACGATACGAGCGACGTAAAAGATAGCAAAGGACACAATGGCAACTCAATTCTTGAGGGCGGCGGCTCGCGCCGGCGTTCGAGCGCCCATGGCTGCTTCCCGCGGATTCCAGACAAGCGCTGTGCTGAGGCAGGATACTGTTGTTGCGCCAGTCAGGAAGCCCGTTGGTGCTTTTAGGGGAGGGTGAGTGCTCATCCCGCAATTGCATTCGCCAATGTCCGACGGGATTCCATGGCTCTATAACTACGAGCTTAGCCTGTCACATGCCGCAAGGCAGGCGCGAAGGCGAAGAACCAGACGGATACCCGGAGGGCAAAGAAGATTGGAACAGTACAACTAACACACGACAGATTGTTCGGCTTCCTTCTCGGTGCTACCGCATCCGGCGCAGGCATGTACTACTATGTCATTGACGAATACCGCGTATCGAACCAGCTCCTGACCGAGGACATCTACGTACGTATTCCTACATACATCCTTTACGCACAAGCTCGATCGCAAGAACAATACATCGGGGCTATACATTTGAAGCAGGCCATGGCTAACGAAAGCAGGCTCTCCAATCCGCCGTCCAACGGATAGAAGGCTACGTTCGAACCCTCGAGGACAAAGTCGATGCGAAGAAGCGATAGATCACCCACCGCATACCTATCAAGCGACGATTACGCGGCCGAACCTGCGCAGCGCGCCGAATGGGGACTTGTACGGGCGGATCGGGCAGTACAATACGATGGACCAGTGGGATGGAACACGCATGTACACTACGAGATTGGACTCTTCTCCGTCATTACGAAAGCTGATACTCGTCGAGTAACTACCTTATACCAAACATATTTTAGGCTGTTCATGGTGGTGTTTTGGAACCTGATGATGATATTGTGACAGGCGCCCTCCACCTGAACCTGACATGCGGACTTGAATAGTGGCCTCTCTGAAACTCTGTCCAACTACGAGATGATTGCTTCAGCGTTTAGGAAGTCGCGTTTGCATACAAATGAATGCGTAATTACACGCGCTTTCGTGTGCATTTTAGTTTATTATTTAACACATCATTATGTGAGATCTATTCACGAAACCAGAACCAACGCCGTTCATGCCATTTACCATCAGATGCCCCCACTTATCCTATCCGACTCAAATCGTCGCTTCACAACAGCGTAAGCGGCGCGATCCACTCGCACTTCGGTGGCGTAACAGGTATGTCTTCATCATCGTTGAATCGCCCGAGCTGAGCAACACGCTTGTAGATCTCCTCTAGAATCCTACCTTGCTCGCCCTCATACTCTTCTGGTTTGCCTTCCTTGTAACGGTCCTTGGGATCGATGGGCTTGCCATCTGGTGTAACACCTTCAACATGGGGGCGCGGTGCGGAGCTAGGCTGTGCTATAGAAGCCGGTTGAGAGGTAGCCTGAACAGGGGCGGGAGGGTTGCCAGGCTGGCTCTGTGTCTGGGTGGTGAAGGGAGAAGGTGAAGGCGTGGAGGCTGCTGGCGCGGTAGATGTTTGGGGCTTGAGGAAGGGGTTGGCAGCTGCCGGCTGCGTTGCGTTGTTCTGAGGCTGTTGAGTACCGAAAGGTGACGGTTTGCTTGGTTGCCCGAAGGCCGGAGCTTGAGACGCTGCGGCGCCGCCGAAAGGGTTTGCCTGTGCAGGTGCAGGTACAGGTGCTTGTGTAGACGGCTGCTGAGGCTGACCGAACGGATTCGGCTTCTGAACCTGTTGGGCTTGCTGTCCAAACGGTGAATTTTGAGCTGGTTGCTGGCCTGCTTGACCGAATGGTGCAGATTGAGCTGGTTGTTGGGCTGCTTGACCGAATGGTGAAGACTGGCTTGATTGCTGTGCTTTGTGGCCGAATGGAGATGGACCTGACGAGGCTTGCTGGCCAAATGGCGACGCACCCGACGAGGCTTGTTGGCTGAAAGGAGAGGCATTGGCACCTGGTTGAGCCGCCTGTCCAAATCCACTCTGTCCAAAACCTGGTTTACTGAATGGGCTTGGCTTTTGTCCAAGAGCATTTGCTTGGCCGAAACCCGACGCCGCACCTGGTGCTGATGGCTGGCCGAAAGCAGATCCAGAACTTTGGCCCATACTGCCGGCCTGACCGAATGCGCTTCCTGCACCCGGCATGGACGGTTGGCCGAATCCGGAGGCACCAAAAGCAGGCTTCCCAAATGCACTCCCACTACCACCGCCCAAGGCTGAAGGTTGACTGAACCCAGAGGCACCAAAGGCAGGCTTCCCAAATGCACTTCCACTACCACCACCCAAGGCTGAAGATTGACCTGTCTGTGCTGGTTGACCGAAGGCCGGTTTGCCAAATCCTGGATTACCCAACGCAGAGGCAGCGCCGAAGGCCGATGTTGAACTTGTCTGTGCTGGTTGACCAAAGGCCGGTTTGCCGAATCCTGGTGTAGAAGCCTGCCCGAACGCGGATGGTTGAGATGAAGCTGCAGCAGTCTGGAACGGATTCGCTGTTGCTTTCATGAAGGGATTCGCCGCATTATTAGAGGACCCAGTCGGGTTGCTTGCTGATCCGCTTGCTGCAGTGCCCTTGGCGATGTCGATGCGGTTGGGATGAACGTTGGCACCCTCTGCGACATAGTTGATAGCACCTGTGATATCATCCAAAATCGCCTTTACTTGCTGCTGCATCTTCTCGCTCAGTGCTCCCTCTTCTTGTTGCTACAGACCGTTAGTTATCAAGAACCCAGCGCTGGATTTCAGACTTACCGCTGTAGGCTCATTGCCCGCCGCTCGTAATGTGTAGTACCGGGATCGAAGCTCCTCTGGACTGATCTCGACAGGCCCCTCGATGAGCTGCCGTGGAGCATCTTTTCCTGGACCGTAGCATGAAAGCGGATAGATCGGGCGCTCTTTGGCGAGATCGATCTGAATAGCGTCCTTGTCTAAGCTGAAGGTCGATGATTTTTGATCACGGTTTCCACCAAATGAGTTAGTTCCGCTGTTATCACTTGGGCGATAGCGGTCGCCGTTGAAAGCACCGAAGCGGTTGGAGCTTCCGCCGAAGCCGCCTCCACCTCCGCCTCCGCCTCCGCCTCGAGCTGCATCTCGCGAACTTCCAGGGTGCTCGAATTTGCAGGAATCTGCTTCGCGTGAGACAGTTGTCTGTAAAGGATGGCGGATGAGCTTACCACCGAATTTACATGCATTCCGCTGGTAGAAGCCACATACAGTCATGTCGCCTTGTTTGTCGTGATAGTCTCCTTGTCTAGGGTCAAAGTTTGGATTTCGTAGTTGACTGGGTAATATTAGCAACGGTGAGATTTTACTTGTGTTGTCAACTTGTGGAGGTCAATGAAAGAGGCAGTCGCGGCTGGAGTGAACGGAAACTGCGAAGGTTCCAAGGTTCAGGCGGACGGACGCGACGCGCTAGTAATCAACGCGAACAAAGCACGTCAACTAAGAAAAAGACCGAACAGGCCTGCAGCCTACATCGACGTGAAAACCTACAAAATAGGTGACCTAGCGTCGATGTAGGCTCTAGACCTGTTCAGTTTTTTTCTTGTATAAGGTGAAAGCGCCAAATTTTGCCCAGGTTGTTGCGGTTCACACAGCAGTAAAACGCCGTTGAAATCCATTACTTGTAGTTACCTCTGCCCATCGCAGCGCAATCTCGGTGTTCCCGGCCCTCTGCCCGTCTCTGCCCATATCGACCGATGCATGTGGCACTGGGAATGCTCGTCGCCAAATCGCGCTAAGCAATCAACGTAGACAGTATCGAAGTAGAGTAGAAAGAGTTGACGAGACGAAATTAAGCACCTACCGTAGCACGGCAGCTGGTGTGTTATAGCTGCTTGTCGAAAAGGGTGAATCTCCTTGTGCGTCTGGGTGTTGACGCTTGCCTCTGCAATGGTGTTCACCGTTCAATGTTGTCGAGGACGGAGCGATGAACGCTAGGCCATTTCAGCTTTAGCGTCACATTCCGATGATTCGGATCTTCCACGTACGCGATCATCGTCTTTCTACGCCTCGCGCATTAATGCATCCAGCGCCATGTACTCCCAAGCGCACTACTTCATACCAGTGTCAATCCACAGAGTGAAAGTCAGGACGCATCGCAGACACTTGCGCCTTCCTGAATGCTAGTCTAGTGTTCGCGCAGTCCCCCTTCGACCTTTCCGAATACAACTTGGCATGACGGCGTAGATGCACGCTTTCTCCATTCTTACTATCGGAATCTTCGTCGCAGGGTACTCGACCGCCCGTTGGGATCTTGTGACGCGCGTCTACGAACTAGGCATCTTTGCCTGGGATCACGGCGTTGTGACACGGACTGCTAAGGGTTTCTGCCTGCTGTCCCTGCTGTTCTTCCTCTTCATACTACCGGTTGTGCGCATCGCGACACAAGAGACAGACCTGGTCAGTATGGATCTTGTTCGGACTTCCAGGTCCTTACTAACAGCATCACACAGCATCCTCGACTCGCAGGCACCGGCATCTCTGCGCGCGAGCAGCTCAAACGTCGCGGTTCCTTCTAGTCTAGCGGGGTAGCAGGATGATGACATGGTCACACACAATGGGTTGATGCGCGTATTCTGGCCGTCAGACGCTCCAAAGGATTCTGTGCCGGGTGTTCTGGTGGGGTTCAGAAACTCGGAGTCAGATGTCTTTGTAGTAGCTGTGCTTCAAGAAGTCGAGTTGCGTCAAGTCGAGAACGCGCTGCTTGTTGGGACCTTACTGCGACACAGCCCACACGATGTCCAGGAACTACTTCAACGATGCGGACACTCTTCCCTGCGCGCCTTGGGCTACGTCAACTCCAAGAGCCCAGTTGAGCAGCCTAATACCGACCTCATCGTAGTCCATACCGACCCCTCGTTCCGCTTTCCGCGCCTTCATCATCCTCACGAACCGCTCGCGGCAATGCAAGTCATTGTATACGACCGACCGCACCCAACGCGTATGCAATACCTCTCGCTCAAACCAATCACGCTAGCACTGGGAGACAAAAGAAGGGTCGCGGAATGGGATGTAGCTTTCGAAGAGCTGGAGAAAGCAGAGGAGAAGGAGCGCAGAAGAAAGGCACATCTCGTTGAGAAGCTCAAACTGCACACAGTCATTGCACACCCGCGCACTCAAAAAGAGCTGGCGTTGCCGATGCTCATCGAGCAGGTGAACTGTTCGCACGAATTGAACGCCCTATTGCAGAAGAACATCGGCATGATAGGCAGGCGCATGAAGCGAGCCTTGAGTGTCAGTGAGCGGGTCGTCGAGTCTGCGAACGATCTCTGGGACTATATATGGCTTGTCCTTCATTATGCGTTCAGAGTCTGGATATGGCCGGTAGCCGCACAACTCTTTGTTTTTGGGCTCATCACCCATCGCATAATGGGAGAAGCCGTTCTTCAGCTTCTCCATTGGCGACCAGGTTCTTCCGACTCGCCAGCTCTGAAAGACATCTCCGCGACGGCGCAACAGATTGACATACGATTACAACAGTCCTGTTACTGGCCCATTCAGTATCTCACCTTACGCAGGAGGAAAGTCAACTGGGAATCTATCACTAACAGTCATCCGGAGTATATCCGGTTCTACAATAGTCTGTGGCTGGTTGCCAACGATGTCATAATGGGCATTGCTGTCGGAACGTTCATCATCGAGAACGCTTCGTTCGTGGCTGCTCAGGTCGATACCATATTCAGTACCTGGTCGGTCGACGGTCTGCGGCGCATGATATCATGGCTTATGGGATGGCCCGGAGGCTTGAAGTTGAACACTGAACTGGCTGCGTTCCTGGGCGACCTTTTTCTTTGGGTCATTGATTACTGGGCGGGATGCATATCACTTCTGCGGCCACACCTACCTGCGCTGATCCAGATCATTGGCTTTTCCGCTTTCGCTGGCGCCACTATGCCCATCTCAATCTTCTCGGACCTCGTTTCACTGCTGACGCTGCACATATACTCATTCTATGTCGCGTCTGCTCGCATCTTCCATTGGCAGCTCACCATCATTATATCCCTCTTCCATCTTTTCCGTGGAAAAAAGCGCAACATCCTTCGCAACCGAATCGACTCATGCGACTACGACCTTGATCAGCTGTTGCTCGGCACGATTCTTTTCACACTGCAATTCTTCTTACTGCCAACTGTATTCGTCTTCTACCTGACGTTTGCGAGCGCACGCATTGCTGTCATAGGGCTGAAGGCTGCGCTGGAGATGGGTCTTGCCTGTCTCAATCACTTTCCGCTCTTCGCAGTCATGTTACGGCTGAAGGATCCTGGAAGACTACCTGGCGGAATTTGTTTCGAGCTACAAGACACGACCAATGTTAGCTCTAGTACGGCAAGTGAGACAGACTCACCGCCGACCGCCTATGTGTTGCTGAAGGTAAGTCAAGTTGCTCAATCTATAACGTATGTGAACTCACACTATGCAGTCGATCCCGCTGTCACTACGCGCGATGTTTCAACCCTATTTCGACCTCGGCGATCGCATACGCAAGCACTACTTCTCGCCTAGCGTCTTGTTGTATCTCGTGTCGGGGCAGTTTGTCCCACCCATCCACCGCCGCAACTTATACAGCTTGCAATATAGCATGCTCCCCGCCGAAAGAGCAAGTATAGGCGAGCTGTGGAGGAAGCTGACAGAAAGGAGTGCCGCGCCATCGCACGGGCCTAACGGGTACGCTGCAATGCCATTCAGGAAGGACATACTTAACGGTAAAAGTAGAAAAGTCACATGAAACTTTAAGTCATCTGTATCTGTCTTATGTCTCTATTTCCTCATGCCTCTGCGTGTCTTCTGCATTCCTCTGTTATGTCTTAGCTGCGGCCCCGTGTTGTTGCTCTACGAGAGACATATGTCACCCGCTCTCACATGCTATTTTCACCTTCACCTCCAAACCCAAATCGAAAAAAAGAGGGCAAAAAAGAATCAACTCAACCCCCACCCAGCATCTGCTGACCGACGCCCACTCCGAATCGAACGGCGCGCCCTCCTGAGTTCAGCCCTTTGTGTGACAAATCCATCTCTTATGTGTTTTTTCCCATTACCAGAGTCACTTTTGGTTTTGATGGACATGTTGTCTGTTTTTTCTCTAGGTTTTTCTAATCCGTGCAATGCACTCTATGTAACCGTCAGGAGCCCACCCGAGTCCGCCAAGTGGAGGAGAGTTGATGGTAGATAGGGTAATGTTGGGGTTTATATCTTCAGGTAAAGGTGGGTCCTGTAGGTGCTGATAATGGGTGGGCTCAGGTGGGAGGGCTTGCATGCAGGGTGGCGGGGCTAGGCAGACGGCGGGCTGGGTAGAGGGCGAGGTGAAGGTGAGTCCCAGAGCCAGTATGACGTGGGCGAAGAGGGTGCGCGCGCATCTCAACTGTTTGGGATTCTACTAACATCAAGATGTCGGTTGAGGAGTGTAGTCGGGTCTCAAGTGGTGATGACAACATGGCAAAAGTACACGCAAGCGAACATGAGCGGTCAGGAACAGGTCCAACATGGTGAGGTTGGTAAGGTAAAGTTTCCATTTGCCAAGGTGCACCCAGGTGAATGGTCTTTCCGTCAGAGGCAGGTACCATGATGACAAGATACCTAGGTATGTGGCTACATGTTCAGGAAGTCGCGACTAGACTCATGGCACGTGCTTGTCCTTTGCCCAGAATCCTAATACTACACCATGCTAACGTCCTTTGCTTTCGCCTTACCTTACGATCTAGCGGCATCAGAAGCAAATATTTTCTCGACCGCTTCCGTTGCCATCATTGCGGGTCCTCTCACTTTATCCTCATAAGCCGCTACACCGATCACAGCACTAGTCCTACAATTCGGCCTTCACCTTGATTGCGACTTGCCATAGACGCGTGTCTGCCTACAGCCAAGTTGCAGACTAAAATCTCGTATAGCTGCAATTTTTCGACAGTCCCTTCCTAACCCCTCCTCATACCACCCTCCGCAATTTCAAGGCCGCCGGGGCTATTGTGCTCACGATGGAGTCACAAACCGCTGCACAAGCTGCGAAAGTCAGCACCATGAGGTAAGTCACCCTTCGCGACCGCCGCCCGCGGGATCTTACTTGTACAATCTAGTTTCGACCCGTCTGCCTTCTTGACTGTGCGCGTCGGTCCCGAAGGCTCCCAACAAGATTTCTTGCTCCACGAAGGCATTATATGCAAACGGTCCGAGTTATTCCGCCGCGCGATAAATGGCAACTGGCCTAAGAAGAAGGATCGAATTGTCAAACTACCTAAGGACGACCCCAAGATCTTCGCCCTCTACGTCAATCTCATCTATATGGGCGTGTTGTACAATGAACCAGACGCTTCCAAGATGACGCCTGTCGAGTTCCAAGCACATACCCTATCGACCGTCAAGTTCTACATCCTCGCCGAGAAGCTGCAAGACAAGCAAGCTAAGAATGCCGCTCTGGAGACTCTCCACATAGAAGTTACAACAGATTCGTCCGACGACAGACTACCCAACGCCGAGATCGTCGAGTTGATGTACAAGAACACATCGGAAGTTAGTCTTGGACGGCGCCTCATGGTCGACATCTGGACCTGCATCAGCACGAAGAGTATTCTCGAGAAGAGTGAAGGCCTTCGCAGGGACTTTCTCGTCGATCTCGCCTACTCACTTCATGGTGAGCGTCCAGTGCGCAATGGAAATTTAGCATGTAGAAAAGGATATACTGCATATCAAGAGAAGCTCTGAGAAGCTACGCACTGGCTTGCACAGTACGGCCGTGGATTTTGTGGTCTGCAGAAGGAAAGGCATGGTCGGTAAACCTTCGATGAGAGCTTTGAGACAGTGAGGTGAGAGCAACCAGATACGGTGCATATGCATCTAGTCAAAAAGTATGGCAGACATACAAAGCTTGCAAGACAAGACGTTCGCTTTTCATTGATCCAATACGTCCCAATCCTGAAAACTCTACGAAAACTCTACGAAAACTCAGTCGCATTGTCATGTGTTCGTCTTTCAACTTCGTCTGTTTATTCTTCTTGTCCAAAGGCAGATCAAAGACTTCGATTCTGCGCCTCTTTTCGGGCAGTGTACCATGGTGTCCACATCAATCTCATTGCTCATCCGCTATTATATTTCTATCTAACGTATACGTCTAGCATCACTTTTGGTGTTGTCAACTCAAGTTTTGCTAGTCCGCATCTTGAGCTTTTCACTGACACCACGCTTACGAATGGCTAGCTATAGGCGGTCGCTTCCCTAGGTATGTGAGATCAGACGATGACAATCCGGTTCACCATTCACCACGCCGGGTGTAGACAATAGTCCGAGCTCCTTCTTTCGGCTGCACCTGATTGGAAAGTTTCTCCTCAGACAAGCGCACCCCTTGATTCCACCAACACCGATCAACCAACTCTGATATCATCGTAACAGCCATGACCACTCTTCGAGCAGGTGTGAAAACAGCAATGAGGTGAGTATCTGCGATTGATCTCCAGGGCCCGTAGCTGACCATGGCAGCTTCGATCCGTCGAAGCTCGTCACAATCATTGTGGGCAAAGGTCCAAAACAACAGCGCTTCTCGGTCCATGAGGGAATCATCTGCGCACGCTCCGAGTTCTTCAAACGTGCTATGAACGGCAACTGGGTAGAGAGCGAAAAACGCATCATTGAGTTGCCGGAGGATGACCCAAAGATCTTCAATATCTATATCAACTTCCTCTACACAGGTCGCATTGTCACCAACACTCTCGAGGAGCCGATAGATCGTCAGGATATCGGAAAGGAGATGCGTGTGCTCGGCCGGCTTTACGTGCTCGGTGAGAAGCTCCAGGACAAGACTGCAAAGAACTCAGCCATCCAAGGTCTGCTAGAGGTCGCTGAAGAAAAAGATGCGGACGGGTTCCAGTTCCAACCAACGGTCGGAACCATCATCATCATATACGAGGGCACATGTGCGGGCAGTCTTGGCCGTCGCCTTATAGTAGATATGTGGCTTAGGATATCGGCGGAATTTTTAACCCAGGACACGCGTCTTTTACCCAATGAGTTTCTCGCTGACCTCGCCATCGCACTTCTGCGCTACCGTCCAGACAACATGCCGAAGCAGGCTACGATGGCAAACATTAGCGACTACATGGAGGAGATGGATTGATTCTCTACGAGGGCAATAAACACTTACAGCCACCTTCAGTCGATGACATCATTGTTTCAAAGAACAATGGAAACTCTCGGGTGGCCTACAGCCCAACGATGTAGCAGGACTTGATGGAGTCGATCTGGTTGAAGCGAAGAATTCCGAATGAAATCCAGCTCCAGGACCATGACGAGATAACTCACATCACGAAACTGCCCATGTATCGACATGTTGCCTCATGTACAGCCATGAGAACAACCTCGCCACGTGCATCATAGTGACTCATCCTTGTATTCACAGACCCGAGATAGCAACAGACCGAATGACATTAACGACTAACCCCCTCATCCAAACACCATAGCAAGTCCAAGTCTCATACATCGTAAATCGCAGACCCTCAAGCAACAGGATCCCAGCCACCGCTCAAGGCTTTTTCAATCGACACAAGCCGCCGAGAACATATGCAAAGAACAACAACAACAACAACAACAACAAATTACCTCCTTGCAATCCATGTAAAAGGAAAGAAGGCACAATCCGCAGAACCCCGATGGATGAATAACGCCAAGAGCTAAATCATATGCATATGTGCCAGCTAATACTGGCTGTTCCAAACGTGTATTATAATATTCCCGATGAAAAGGTGGATTCGTCGTCGTCAGAGGGAGGCTGCGGCCAGTGGTCGGGTTTGGGTATTGTGCTGCCGGCTTCGCCGTCGTTAGGTTTGCGACCCCATACTACGTAGCTGGTAGATGTTAGTATGCGTCTCTCAATCTCGTCACATGTTCAACAAGCGACTTACAAGTTGTAGTAGGCGTGCACGCTCTCGTCTGCGAGCGAGTTCCTCACATGCGCGAGGTAGACTTCGACCTCGGCTGGTGTCCAGCCCAGGCCGGTGACAAAGTATTCAATCGTCCATCCGTGCAAACCAACGAGCATGTTCCACATGCAGAACTTGCCGTACATGTTCGACTTGTTTTCTTTTGGCCATGGGTTCACGGGCAAAGCGAAGACTTCCTCGTGCACATCCACAAATCCAGCCTCTCGGTACCACCTCTTTAGTTTGTCCGCGATGCGTAACGGCCGGCCCAGGATGTGCGCGGCCTCGTCCTGCAGATTGGACCATTCAAGCAGCGGGTAACTTTCCGGCATGCCTTCGGCACACTGGAGTTTGGAAAATATCTCCTGCGACTCCATCCATCCACCAGGTTTCAGGTTGTTGAAGCCCTTTTGTATGATTTCTCGGAAGTCGGTGAAGATGCCGTGCATGAAGCGTGTGTGGACGTAGTCGTAGGTATAGGGTTGCTTCTCGGGGAACCACCAAGATGTCTTGAGGATGTTGTCCAGCCAGAAGTCGACGTTGTTGGGCAGTCTGTCTTTCTTGGGTTGGATCGCGGATAAGTCGATGCCTTCAACCTGATGTCTGGTTAGCGTGGTCTTGGACAGAACATTGCATCGCGTACCCGCCAGTGTTTTGGAGCCTTCTTTGCTAGTGCTTGTCAGTCATGTTTCTATAAGAAGCTATAGACACAGCACATACCCATTGCGATGCACCATTGTCCGGTGCCACAGCCAATGTCCAGCATCCTCGACGATCTCTTTGTGTTCAGCGGCGCGAAGTAGTGTTTTCCTTGTAGAAGTCCTGTTATGATGTGATGTTCCCATTCCAGGCGGTATATCTCGAGCTGTGGGTATGCGGGTCAGCGAAAGGGCGATGGGCGAATATGGGTTATAGCAGCGCGTACCTCGTCGTTGGGAAATGGGTAGGCTGGAGTTAATTAGCTAAAGTCAGGCGAAAAGCCGTTCGGTGGATATGCGTACCTCCAGCATGGAAGCCATGGTAAGTTCGGCCGTACTTCTTCTCGACGCCATACATGCTTGGCGTGAGGCTTTGCACCTCGCTGCAATGTGTAAGCGCATGGAGTATATGAGGGGAGAGCAGGAGAGGTACAAGTCGTTGAGTTCTCCATCTGACGGTGCATCCGACTACATATCGCGATTAGTTTGGAGTCCATGGTACGTATGTGGTGGGGAGAGCAGGCGGCATACATCAGCTGGGTCGGCGGTCGAGTGTGTGAAGTCGGTGAGATTGGTGGCACTGGACAGCGGGCGCAGCTTGGTCTTGCGCACACGGTCAGTCGCAGAGGTGGCCATGATGTCTTGGGGATGCGCTACGGTGCGCTACAGGACTCGCCCCGAGTCGTGTCGAGGAAGAGGCGAAACCCAGCGGAATGGATAATGTCGTTCCCAAGGCCCTGGCCTTGGAGGGCGCGCCGACAGCGAAAGCGCCGACGGGAGCGCTAGGGGGCCAGTCAACCCCGCAGTCCTCGCAACCTCGACCGCCCTGTCTGCTGCCAGCTGTTGCAAAGACCCACAGCCACGCCCAACGTGTCGAATGACACCGACAGCTTTACGCCTCATCCTGCCAGTACCGAGTGCGTGGCTTTGGACATGCGTCACTCCTTCCGAGAGATTGGGCAACCAGCTCACCGACCATCCCCCGGGTGCACACCATCAACACGCCCGTCAATGTCTCAATGCCACCATTGTTGTCTTCTTCCTTTGCTTCTCGGGCGCTAGCACGACCTAAGCCCCGGCTCCTGACCCAGTTCTGGGACTGAGACCTGATCTGCTTTGCTCTGATGCGAGTTCGAGGCACAGTTCTCTAGCGTACACAAAGGACTTTCCCAAACGGCTTCCAACCTGCGGCTATCGGAATTCCAAATGATTCCCTGCCATTGTTTCTGTCATGGTTTTCGTCTTCGTCTGGTTCAGCCACTCGTAGTTCGGCGTTTCCGGCGCCTTGGCCGCGTGAGCTGCATTGGAAGGAATGCGTCGGGCGCATCAACCAATGTATCGGATCCGGGGAAGGCCGTGTCAAATCATGCCATTCTGACCAAACTGGCGGTTTACCTGCCACCGCGGCCTGGACCGTTGGACCGTTGGGGAGAAACGTTCGCAAAGCTGACAGAATCCGTGCCGACCCTCACTAGTATCCCAGCGATGTATATGCAAGGTCTGGCTGTTGAGAAGTGCATCATGTCGGGACACTTGCTGCAAGGAGAAATCGCCGAGGTATTGGAATTCTGCCACCTTCACAAGAGAGGCCTGGTCAGCATGCAATGCAATCACCAAGTCTGTTGGAGTCGCAGATAGGCGTGGTGGTGGATACAAGAATCAGTAAGGAGACGACCGCTTTCGTACGACCACTCAAACCGTAATGCGCACGTTGTGGGGATGCGTAGTATGTGGCAGTCGTTGCGGGCTTGGAAAGCATTCTGCCTAGCATCATCCAACGGCGTCCCCTGCTATGCCATACACCGTTCGGCGACCATGCATCAAAGCGATGAGCTGTCATGCATGTGCATCTTGAACAAGTAGGCCAGGCATGATGGCCTGTGGTGTAGGGTCGTAAGTAGCGCGCTTGGCGGAGATGCTAAGAGCTTCCTATCAGACGTGGGCAATGTTGACTTGTTTATATCGAGTAAGAGTGACGAATTTTCAGTGCTTAACGTCACTGGTAAGTCGCCTATAGATGGCTCTCGCGATTTCCGTGAGCCCCTCTAAGGAAAGGAACTCGTTCGCAGTGAAGAGGAGGTCGACGTGTGTCGTAGCAGACAGGCAATTGTGACTACTGTCTGGAGAGCGTCGTTGCGCTGTCGCTCTTACCCTGCAAGTGCAAGGCGAGATTGGCTCTTTCCACTCTCGAAATGGGAAGTCGCGGTGTTTAAGACGTGACCACCGTAGTATATTCTCCAATGTCGTCGCATCTCAGGCGGATCCAAAGACGATGAATCTGTCACCACGGAATACTGAATGCTGGCCAAAACCACAGCGACGACAATCTTACTAGAATAGATCTCTCACCTAAGTCACCTTTACCTACTCCCGTGTCATTACTTTCTGCAATAGCCTCACCCTAAGTAAAGTGACACTAAAAGCGTGTGCTAGTATATATGATGTATAGCAACTGATCAAGGACCTTGACACCTACATGACCCTCAAGAATTCAAGAATATCAACTAACAGTTCAGCGAAATCGGCGAGCGGGACATCAAGATGACGGTATCGCGGACTCAGAGCGCGGCAAGAAAAGGCGCGCGGAAAGCTAAACGGTAGGATCGATGCTGCTCTTAGTATTGGACTTTGTACTGACCCATGCTCTAGTTTTGGCCACAAACTCGTGAATGTTCAACTCGGCATGGAGAAGAACATTTTCGCAGTTCACGAGGACCTGCTCTGTTCGAGTTCAAAATACTTCAAGAAAAAGTTGCAAAAGTCTCGCAAACCCGTGGAAGGCGACTGTTCGGTCTGTACAGAAGACATCGCTGGGTTTGCCACAGTCTCGTACTGCAAGACGTGTGGCCAAAACTTCCACAGTAAATGTATCGACAACTGGTTGAGCCGGGACAGAACGTGTCCACTATGCCGCCTGGAGTGGCCACTACCATTACAACAGAGCGACGAGGCATTGACAGACACCATATTGCCTAACTTGGACGGTGCATGCTTCGATCAATACATGCAGTGGCTATATACTGGTACTATCCCAGACAATGGAGATCGGCTGACTGATTTGTTCAAAGCCCATGTCCCTGCCAGCTACTTCAAAGATTCTGACTACTCCATAGCCAGCCGTCAGGGTATCATCAAATTCTCGCTAATTGCTGAAGCGACACTACCTCCCTTCCAACTTCGTAGTATGTATCGTCACGATTGCCCGCAAATTTTGGAGCTACGCAAGTTCACTGTTGATCTATGCGCCGCCAGACCAAGCCTGGTGAAGCTGACTTTGGGCTTGCCCGAGCAATTCCTTCTCGACCTTACGAAAAAGTTACTATCGGATCGGCCGATTGAAGACGTGGACCTATATCAAGCCCTGTCCGAGCACCTGTCCGAGCAACACTATGACGGCGAGGAAGGAGAAGGGGACTCAGAGGACTAAGGTGTATTCGGCCATACGATGATGAGGATGCTATTCACGGGACGGAGAACCTGGTAAAATGAACAAAAGAGTGGTTGAAAAGTACATGATAATCGGAAGGAGCTGCTGCATGTACAGAATGATAAGCATGCTTAGGGGGTCTGCAAGATGACGATTTTTCAGATTGGGAGAAACGAAAAGCACCAGAGAGAAGCTGCAGAACAAAAGAAAATGCAAATCACATTGCGTGAAGATCGTCTTTCCACCTATGCCCCGCTACTAATAATGTACAGGTACTCGTGCCATGGAAGCTTTTGATAAGGTATTATTTACCGGCCCTTCTTGACCCATCCCTCAAGATTCTCACGCGTGTCAGCCAGCTTGCCCTCGACCATACCGACAGTTCCCTGCGCATGTGCCTTTCCAGTCTCGATGAATTGCGAGATCCTGTTCTTCATCCTCAGGTGGGTATCCGCCAACACGGGGTATTTCTCTTCGTAGGTCCAGATGAGGTCTCCGACGTTCTTGGTGGTGATGGGCAGCACGAACTTCGCAGCGGTGATGCCGACAGCGACGGGGACGGAGGTACGAAGGAGGATGTTGCGGTTGCGCGTGACGATGGAACCGGCCATTGAGGAGACGAGGACGTAGAGTGCGCCGGGGAGAACCTTCTCGCCGGATTCCCTGGGTGGGGCTAAGGAGCGGATGGTGCTTGTGAAGGAGTGCTCGAGACGGAGCGTCTCGGTGAGCGCGTTATCGACGGCCTTCTCGCCGCGGACAGCCTGCTCGTACAGAGCCATGCGCGCACGGCCGATCTGGACTGCGAGGCGGTCGGTCGGTGTCGGTCGGTAGCTAGACTCTGGAGATAGAGAGTTCGACGGTTCTGTTAGGGCGGGAGCGGTAGGCGCTGTGGTATCGACGGGCATATCATCGTAGATAGGTTTGCGATCCTACTTTGACGTCAGTATTACGATTAATAGGGGGAATAAAGGACCCAAAAAAGCTTCGTCGAGCATTTGAGGGCATTCCAACGTACAAAGTGGTCGGCAGGTCGCTCCTCTGCGTATACGGTCCGGGGTGCGAAGATTGCTGCGGTGGAGAGGGCGGCCATGGCGGGGACAGCGGCGCGCTATGCGATGTCAATACACAGTCTGTCATCTCTTGCGGGCTACTCACCTGCCGTAACAGCGGTCTGAAAGCCATGTCGAGCGTGGGGCAGGCGCAATGGGTTGAGTCTGGTAATGTCCAACTGGTGATGTTGAGCTCAGAAGACGCGGAAACGGCCGTGCGAGCGCCGCAAGATTCCCGCCCGTCCTCGGCTTAGCTATGACATCGTTCGTCTCGTCCGACTTCTGCCAGCCCACCCTTCACCCGTGCAACCCAATATGCTCAAGCGCCTCGCTCGCCCAAAGCAGTCGCCATGGGTCTGCCAACAATGCCTGCGCTCCTCCCAACGCCAACGACGCTTCAACTCCACCTTCGCTGCCGCCGCCAAAGCACGCGACACTGCGCCGCCCAACGCTCTCTACGGCCTGTCTGCCAGCGGCAAGACAGATGACGACGCCCTGCGCAAAGTGTTCGACAACGCATCTTTCTGGAATGACTTCAAGCGCGCATCGCAAAAGGGAAAACCCACGGGAATAATAGGAAACCAATACCTCACCCACCCGCAGGGTTTCGTCGACTTCGTTACCGTAACAATACAACGCTGCAATGCCGTGGTGCAGAAGGTGGCGGCCGCGCAGTCGACGGAGGACTTCAAGCACATGGTCAAAGATTTAGATAAGCTCAGCGATCTACTGTGTCGGGTGATAGACTTGGCCGACTTTGTAAGAGGCACGCATCCGGATCGCAAGTTCCAGATGATGGCGATGAAGGCCTACCAGACGGTGTTCCAGTACATGAACCAGCTGAACACCACGCCGGTACT
Organism: Alternaria triticimaculans; assembly: GCF_023758025.1. Classification (NCBI taxonomy): domain Eukaryota; kingdom Fungi; phylum Ascomycota; class Dothideomycetes; order Pleosporales; family Pleosporaceae; genus Alternaria; species Alternaria triticimaculans. The sequence continues at coordinate 2,699,874 of NW_026055959.1, forward strand.
GCACGACCAGCTGAAGAAGGCGTCGGAGATATCCGAGGTGTACGACACATGGAGCGAGGAGGAGCGCATCGTTGCGCGGATATTGATGGAGGATTTCTCAAGATTCGGCATCGGGCTAGACGACAAGACAAGGGAGCGGCTGGTAGATCTGAGCGGCGAGATCGCAGATGTGGGGAACGAGTTTGTGGAAGGCATGGCACCAGAGAAACGGGACTTGAGGTTCAAGTCGTCGAAGCTGAGAGGGCTGGACCCAAACCTCGCGAAGGCGCTGACGAAATGGGGCGAGACAAAGATCTCTACCATGCATTCCGAATCGCAAGCGGTTTTACGATTCGTAGATGACGCAGATGTACGGCAAGAGACGTACCAGGCTGTCCGGACAGCTAACAAACCAAGCATCGCGAGATTGGAAAAGCTATTGAAACTGCGAGTGGAATTGGCCCAAACCTCAGGCTACGAGACATTCGCACATATGACGCTAGAGAACAAAATGGCGCGAACACCAGAAGCTGTTAACACATTCTTAAAGGCCCTCTATGAGGACAGCCGGCCAGCTGTCCTTGCTGATCTGGAAGAGTTGATGGAGTTGAAGCGAGGCGATGCCCACCAGGACAACTTCCCCGATCGCATCAACGCCTGGGATAAATTTTATTACACACAGAAGATGCTAGCCTCTATGGAGAGTCACTATAGGCAGCGAACGCCCGACTCTCTATCTGCATACTTCTCCGTTGGTACTGTGCTACAGGGTATATCGCGACTCTTCGACCGTCTTTACGGCGTTCGATTCGTACCCAAAGAGACCCAACCAGGCGAAGTATGGGACGATGGTGTCCGCCGGTTAGACGTCATCTCCGATACTGAAGGCCATATCGCAGTACTCTACTGCGACTTATACTCACGACCTGGAAAGACCCCCAACCCAGCGCACTTCACCCTTCGCTGCAGCCGCGAGATCCTGCCTTCAGAAATGGAAGAAATGGCCCACATGCCGCACCGCTTCGCCTCCCCCATCGAAGCCGCCACAGACGGCATGCCGGTATCCTACAACGCCTCACGAAACAGCTATTTCCAACTTCCCACAATAGCACTAATCTGCGACTTTAGCAAGACCTCTTCCTCTCGCCCCACGCTCCTCAACATCCACGACGTGCGCACCCTCTTCCACGAAATGGGCCACGCACTCCACTCCATACTCGGTCGCACCGCCTTGCAAAACGTCTCCGGCACCCGCTGCGCAACCGACATCGCCGAGCTACCCTCGGTCCTAATGGAACACTTCGCCTTCTGTCCCCACGTCCTGGGTCTCTACGCCCGCCACTGGGAAACCGATGCGCCGGTCCCCATGGCCGCGGTCGAAGCCCGACTCGCCATCGATAACAGGAACCAGTATTCTGAATTCGAAAGTCAGATCTTGCTCTGCATGCTCGACCAAGTGTACCACTCCCCCATCGCCGCGGACCCCAATTTCAACTCTACGAAAGTGTACCACGACGTCTATAACAAATATGCTTCTGTTCCTGAACCTGCTGGTACGGCTTGGCAAGGCTTCTTTGGCCATTTGTTTGGATACGGGGCTACGTATTATTCTTACCTCTTTGACCGTGCGCTAGCGGCGAAGATTTGGAAAGACGTGTTTCAGCATAATGGCCAGGAAGGTAGTTTGGATAGGGAGAATGGTGAGTTATATAAGAATGAGGTGCTCAAGTGGGGTGGAGGTAGAGATGGCTGGCAGTGCTTGGCGGGTGTGCTCAAGGATGAGAGGTTAGCTAAGGGAGGTGAGGAGGCTATGGCCGAGGTGGGGAAATGGGGGATTAGGGAGGCGAGGGGGAAATAGAGTCGTGATTGATGTCATGCTTTATATACGTTTAATGTTGCGACGCATGTATATATGATAGTTAGATGGTTAGACGGTAGACGATACGTTGAAACGCGCATGCATTTATATCATAGACATGGAGCTCTCAGATCAAGTAGAATACCTGCAATATTATCTATCACTTTTGAACAATGTGAATTTGAAATGCTACTTCCTACACCTTCTAGATACTCCTCTCCCCAAAACTTCATGCGGCAAATGCCCTCATCTCACACATCCCCTCCTACCCGCCCATCCCCCTCCCCCGGTCCATAACCCCCGCCTTAATCCTCTCCACAACCTCTCTACCCAACCACCTCAGCTTCCCATTTTGCCGACACGCCGCATCCGCCCACTCAAACACGCCCTTCAACTCCCTCAGCTCCTCGACCTTCCAGCTCTTCGCCAGCCTACCCAGCACCAACCTCGACTCCACGACCGTGGCTCCAGGATCCAACCAGCTCTTACTATGTTGATCGAGCGGCAGTATGAGTCCTGCGTCGCTGGCAGATATAAACTGCGATAGCGCGGGGAGGGTGAAGATCCAGTGGAAGAGGAGATTGGCCGTCTTGGATGATTGCGCGTCGTTGAGGGCGACAAGGGTAGAACTAAACGCCGTGGCGTACGTATCGTGGGCAGAGCGACGGCGAACGTTTAGTGTTTGGTTGCGCTCGAAGGATTTGAGATGGAGTGGGTTATGTACGAAATCTAGGGTCGTGGGCCAGTATGTCTGATCTGCTGTTTCGAGGCGGCTGATGAGATGGATTTCCGGGAGGAGACAGGGCGCTACTAGTGTTTTTGATTGGGGTACCTCGTTTCCTTCTTGGTTGTTCTTGAAGACGACGTTGATGGGCATGGATATGGCGCGTCCTGTGTCTACGTCTCGCACAACAAGACATCTGGGCTCGGCGGCTAGTACCCAGAAGTGACGGAACGCCTGGAGATGGGCCCGCGAGTCTTGTACGTCGGAGGGAAACAGGGGGTAGAATGCACAGATCAGACTGGCAATGGCTTTGTTGCTGCGACTGAAGGTCTGTGTACCACCCGCGATGAACAGAGTGCCGAAGGCCATATGAGCTGCGAGATGAGAGCCGTACGGAATATCCGGACCAATGCGGCCGTGGAGACCGCGCAAGCGACGGAAGACTTCGAGATCGCCAGTTCCTGCCATGACAGTTGCGGCTGCTAAAGCGATGAGATCTTGGCAGTTCCGGACTGTGTTCTTGGAAAGCTTGGAATCATAGCGTACGGCGGGAAGTTTGTTGATGCGTATCAGTTGATCCAAATACTTGATCAGAAAGTCGCGGACCTGGATATCCCCCGTACCAGCATGCTTGAGACTCACAGCCCAGAGCAGACCTGCAATGATGTTGTAAAAAGGCATTTGTTCGCTACGGAGTCGTGTAATGCCTTTGAGATCCCAGGCTTCGCGATAATCGTACGGCAGATTCTTGATGATCCAGGAGTCCGAAGCTTCGATGGTATCCCACATGATGACATGTTTTGCGAGGGTGCGGAGGAGGAAAATGTCTGGGCGAACGTAGTCGAACTGGGGCAGCGTGTCCGGGATGTCTATCTTGCGCGCGACGGTCTGGTCGTGGGTCTTCATGAAAATGAGTGCAACGGCGATGACTGCTCCAGCTGTGGCTTGATCGAGGATGTGAACAACGTTGACGGGCTTAGGCGCTACAGCGACTGTCATGAGACGCTCAACTATACGCATATCGTGGAGACCTCTAAGATCTTTACCCTTGCCCAGGTTGATGAAGCCAAGCGCGAAGCCCGCAGCCAGCCTGTAAGCTTCATCCCGCAAACTATCTGGTGGTTCTGATGGATCTGGAATCTCAACAAACTCGATCTCTGAAAGCATCACCTCGCTCATGCGACGGTGCTGTGTGTTGTAGTAGAGTAAACCAATGCCCATCAGGCCCGTGGTCTGGGTGTAGGGAGAGAGATTTAGCTCGGCTGCTCCTTGTGGAAGCATTCTTGTGACATGCACCGACAGTAGTCTTGTAACCAACGTATCCATGGTACCCATGAATGAGGCGGCTAAGCCCAGCAATAAGCCGACCGAAGTCATGGTGTGTTTGGGAGTAAGGTACTTGAAAGACAGCCACTTCGCAATCGTTCTTAGATGGCCATTCAGGCCAAGGCCAAGCAACAGTCCAGCATGCTTGTTCGTCAACTCTGAAGGTTTGTTGTACATGATCCATGACGTGTCGATGCCCTGGGCGTCGCGCGATATGCTGAGACCAGCTGCAGCACCAGCGTTGAAGAATGCCCAAAAGTACTTTTCCTCGGAATAATTTTGCCGTTCTGCAGTGACAACGTTACCCATTGGCTTCATGAGACATGATGTGGAGAAGCCGTATAGCGGGTATTTCTCTGTCAGCAGAGGTTTCTTACTGCTGAACTTGATCATGGAACTGCCTAACGGCAAAGAGAACGTGCGCACCATGACCCACTGCATAAGTGCTTTCTGTCCCTCGAGCATTGCTGCATCGTCTTGCCGGTTGTCAGCCTTGTACTCTGCGACAGTCTGCCGCAGAGGCTCTAGCAGCGTGTATGCCTCCATGAACCGCCTATCTTCGCGGAAGATGAGTCGCGTGATGTAGTGCCGATCGACTTCAGATGTTGATTGGATTGCTTCCATTCGATCAGCGCCTTGACATATAGTGTGAACGTCTCGTGTTGTGCCAGCTGCATGCAGACCCCCGCCTGTTGTGGCCAAGTGGCTATCGTGGGTAAAGTCTGCAACTGGCGTGTGGCTAAGATCCAAGTCTTCGCGCTGAACAAGTCTGAGTAGTGAGCTCGACCATGTAGTAGGTGGATTCGCCTGGCATCTCGTGATAGCTTCCATGAGTGGTGCTTTGGCGGCTTCCGGCAATGTGGCTAACAGCTCAGGGCTAATATTGCATGTCCTGATCAGCTCTACAACCTTCTTAGGGCTTGATGCAGGATCAATATCGCGGAAGAACCTGTGCAATGCTACAGTCCTGGGCGTTACGCCAGCTATAATCTCGTCGATGTTGATGGACGAGTGTGGAGAGGCTTTGGACTTCCGTATGAGCATCGCCAGTGTGGGGAATGGGGCATAATGCTGGGATCCCGTGACAGTGCTAAGCCACTCCATGATTGAAGGAGGTGCATCCCATGGCTGTGCATGCAGCCGAACTTTGCTGATCAATGTGGTTTCGTCATATGCCCAATCCTGACTCGAACCCCCATCAAGGTCGAAGAATCCACCTTGTCTCCAATCCCATGCTTCCCAACGAAGCCAGTGCCCAATCTGTGCTAACACGGGTGCGAGATTCCCATGTTGCATATCAGAGAAATCTTGGCACAGGGTGTCAAGCTTGCGCTCTTCACGGAAGAGATGGAGCGACACCACAATTTCAGACAAAGACGATATGCGAAGATCCTGCTTCTCCGAGGGAGACATTCGTCTCCAATGGTCATTGGTGGCTTTGCCGATCGGTGACTGGACATATTGACGAGCAAGTTCGAGGCAAGTTGGTATCATGCCGTTTTTGATGCTGATCTGTTGAGCGATTGTTGGCAACTGGCGCTGCAGTGAGTCACGCTTGGCCGGTGGACTCATCGCCGTCGATGTCGGACTAGAGTGCAACGCCCAGGCCCAGGGAGAGGACCCCCAACTCTTGGCCTGCGGTGTCGACGTCTGGCGATTGCACATAAGACGCCATGCTGAGTCCTCGTCATCAATAAACTCGTCTGGCTTGGCTTGGCTTGCAGGACGTCCAGAACTTCTTCGCTGAGTTGACTTTGCACGAGTGACCGTCCTCCCCTTCTTCTCATCGATGAAGGGTACCGCGAGAGTGAGCAAAGTCGCTACGAAAGCTGTCCAATCAGCACTAACATGCTCCGCTCCCTCATCCGATAGCGATTTGCGAATGTTCCACCAAATCTCCAGTAGAAATTCGCCTGCATAGTTTGGTAGAACCGTTGACAGCACTCGGAAGAGTTCAGCAACATAGCCATTCGAGGGTGACAGACGCAATACCATCCGATGGCGACGCAGCTCACCGTCATGTAGCTCTAATTTGCCGCTTTTCCCTAATGACGATAGCCCTCGTAACGGCTGACTCGGTTTTATGATTCGTCTTGACCCTACCGTTGCTCTGGTTTGATCGCGTTGTATGATGGCATACGGATCAAACATCTTCATGGAGTCCAAGGTGAGCTTCACCGGTAGGTGGCTACCCCAACCTGCAGTCAACGAGATACAAGATTCCTGGGGATTTCTTGAATTGAGTTGCGCAATTCGCTCGACATGGCCGTCACGGACTTTCACAAGATCCAGTGCGTTATCGAGCTGTCGCGAGCTGACAAATTTCGGTACGCAAGCATATCGAGGAGCCGCACTGGCCGACCCCGACTGGGTGGCCGATGCGGATGGTGATAGTCTTCTTCGTGAGACTGCGAGCTCACATTCGAGTGGAAGTTGCAGTGACGGATGGGATATGTACAGGTACAGCTTTCTCTCATGAAGGGTTGCTGAATTGAAGGGTGCATTCAGCGTAAGTACCTTTGGCTCATGCCATTCCTAATCAAGCGTTAGTAACGTCATGTTTCTGGGAACGATGCTGACTTACCTCAGAGTTTGAAGTGTTCCGAAGGGCAAAGAGGCCACTTTTGAGGTATTGTGTAACTGGGAGCTCTGCGATGACACTGATGATGAGCTCTTTGTGGAGTCCATCCCCAGGTTGCGGTCCTCCTTTACCATCAGGCGGTGCAAACAGATCATCAAGCTCGTCGTAGTCCTCTATAGTGTCGAATGTATCCTCGTCCATGACATCGTCCAGGGTGTCATCAATCGATACAGCACCTAAGCTCATTCGGGATGTAACGCTACCAGGGGTGGAAGCTCGATTCCGAGATTGTGAGAAGCCACCAAAACTTGTACGATCGTGACCCAGTGAGTGCCTACTTCGCTGACTTGCATTGAAGCTGCCACCAATACTGGTGCGGGACGTTGCCATGTCCTGAAACGCGCTTCTGTCGAAACTCGTTGAGAGTTCAGCCCGTGACAACAGCGAGCTCACTCGCCTAGACTCCTTTGGCTGGCGGGTGATGTCGGAATCGGGATTGAGCTGTGAGGCAAGAGCGTCGTCGACTGCTTGGTCAGAGAGACGTTCCTTGGTGATCTTGAAGGATGGGGGCTGAGTCTTGCTGCGTGGAGCACCACCAAAGCTTTCCCTCAATCTGTCAGCTCCACGAATTGCTGGCGTAGTTGCGCCTGTTCCTGGTGCAGTGCCGCCATATGAGCTACGGCGTCGAGACTTGGCTACTGGCAGAGGAATGTGCTGTTTGCGAGAACTTGATATTGATTTTGGCTCAAGATAGGCCGCAGACCAGATGGTAAATACATTAGTCTCGTGGTTTGCTGTGACTACTAGTAGAAGAGGCTTGTCATTACCACTGCGATCGAACAGAATCTCGTTCCGCGGAGACACGTAAATGATCTCCTCAGCTTTGTCAATCGCCTCGAGTCGCCGATGACCAGAGCCTTGGGAGGTCAAGAAGCTGCTGCGATCACCACCTGTAACAACGCTGACCACCAGTCCCAGCTCCGACAGCGGGTCTGTGAAGGAATATAACCTGGGTATCGACTCTGGATTTAGAGGCGCAATAGGATTGAACAAATCATCAAGAAACGTGTTTGCACCCGACAGGCGAGATTTACCATGTCGCGATGCGCCCATTGAAGAGCCATGCCGCCGGTGGGGTTTATGAAAGCTCTGTGAAAAGGAGAACTGTTGTGAGAGGAAAGACTGGTTGTTCGTGAGGAAGGAATTCTGTGGAGCCGACGGCAGCTGCGGACTGGTGGGCACAGGGTGCAAAGGAGCAAGCTTCCTCTGTAGCACAACACCGCGTGCTGCAGGAAAGGCCTTGTCCACCTCGAAGGGGAGGTTTACGATGTGTGTGGTGCCTGAGAGGAAGAAGACGTGTGCTTGCGACTTCAGGAAGACGACGAGAGCACGCGATAGCTTCTCCAACGTGGGCGTTGTGGGACTGGCTGGCGCAGTGGGATCGGTAGCAGGCTGGGTCCCTTGTGTGAGGAAGCTCTTTGCAGGGTCGACAGATTTGTGTTCTGACGAGTTGTCGGAAGGCTCGTGGGTGCCTTGGGAGGGCTCGTCTACCAAGAACCATGTCAAGAGCGCCTGCTTGACCTTCTCTTTCTCAATTTCAAAGTTGAACACCTTGCGTACAATACCGCCTCGCGACCAGATCACGTGGTACTCGGTGGTGACGAGCTCGTCGGTGTAGCCATCGGGGCTGTCGTCGGTGTAGGTGTCCCAGACATAGTCGCGGTCGGTGCTATCGTCGGTCAGGATGGACTCTTGGACCAGATACTGCAGGGCGGAGGGCTTGTGGACCCCGATTGAGCGAAGGGAGGCCATGCGAAAGACTGGCCCGCAACATGAGGGAGGTTCGGGTGGCGGGTGTGCGTCGGGGTGAGAAGGGCGGTTTGTTTGCGCGGGGCGCGCGATCTGAGGTGACGCGCTGCGGTCGAGCGCGACTTCCCCAGGGAAATGTTGACAAACTCCGCAGCACCTCCGAGGTTCCTTCACCCTCACACATCACGTCGCGCCACTCGTGCACCTCTCGTACTGCCAATATAACAATCAGACACCTTTCAGTCGTTCTGATTATAGTTGCGCTTCAGGCAGAAGTCGCATCCTTCGCCCTTTCCTCGTTACCTAGGCGGTAGCTTCGTTCACAACCCTCGAGCTGCAAGCATGGAGCCCATTGTCACCACGCAAGGGAAGCTGACTCAGCTGAGGTATGTTCTCCCCGCGCTGCGCGTCACGCGACTGCTGACATAGCGTCTTATAGGTACGAGCTTCCGCATCGCGTACACGACTCCACCGTATACCCCGTCAAAGCCCCCAATGGCTCGACCATCGTACTATACGGCCACGAGAATGGCGTCGGCATCCTATGGAGAGGCGGACGGCCCTTGAAGAAGACTGCGCCACCTCCAAAGCAGCCAGCGAAGCCAGCGAAAGTCAATGGAACAAGCAAGGATGCCATCATGATCATCGACTCGGACGATGACGAGCCTGCCAAAGCTGCCGCGGAGCCGCTGCCTAAGGCAGAGTTTGAGGATGAAGAAGAAGAGCTCGACCCAGACCAGCCGTATGCCTCGATCGTTCAGCAGCTGTCTCTGTCGCTCAGCACCCAAGTCCTCCACATCGCCGTACCCCAAATACCGAGCGCGTCGACCCTCCGACCCGCGGATACCATACCTCCCATATTCAGTCAAAACATCGTCTTCACTGTCGCATGCGCCGACTCGACCATCTGTATCATCACGCTGCCTTTGAGTCCTCCTCCACATGTCGCAAAAGACAAGCTACACGGCGTGAAGCCCCAGTTTGGCGAGAACGTTGTCAAGGTCCACGGTCACCAGAGCATTCCGATGGGTGTTACCATGACTTGGACTGCAAGAGGAGAACCAAGCTCTGCAGAAGATGGGGACGACGATGTGGATATGGACGAAGAGGAAGAAGACACAGCGAACTCTAGGCGCAAACCCCAATCGCGCACCGACGGAGGCTTCGGCATACTTGTGGCATCCCACTCCGCCGAGCTGGGAGGTCTGCTCAAGCTGTTCCGATTTGAGCTGTCGGAGACGGCACTACAGGTGTCCCATCCTGTCGCGCCTTACAAGACGCTTGCCCTCAGCAAGCCTGCCTCTCGTATTGCCTTCAACACCGCTCAATACCCAAAACCTCGCCATTCGCAACTACTGATTGCGGACTCCGCAGGCACTACGCGCATCTACGATCCTTTTACACTACCAATTCGTAAGCGACGAGGAAGCGGTAGTCGCGCGGAGCCTGGCGCATTTGTGGGAACCTTTAGGTCATCCTTCGAGAGCGTCAAGAACGTTGCGCTCACTCCTGCTGTTCTCCCATCGCGCAAAGCTATCATCGACGCAGCGTGGGCTTCCGATGGTCGTCATATAATAGCTCTCCTGGCAGATGGCGAGTGGGGCGTCTGGGATGTCGACCGGTCTGGTCCAAGTCCTCCAGCAGATCCATCGGCATTTTCTCTTCGGGGGTATGTTGGTACAGCCGAGAAAGAAGGAACCTCTGGCGGCGCATCGAGTCCGAAGCGCGGAAGTCGCAATTCACTCGCTCCAATGACGCCGAATACACGTAAGCGGAAAGAGGAAACACTGTTCCAGGGCAGCGCGTCAAGTTCGACAGTAGCAACCAGAGGTGGCGTTTCTGTCGCGAGCATCAGGTCGAACAACGGAGTATCGGCAGAGGACTCGATCCTCATTTGGTACGGGTCCGAGATCCACAGGATAGCAGATCTGATGAAGTTCTGGACTCGCACTGCTTCCGCCAGCAGCGGAGGTTCCTTACCTGGCCCTGGTCTCCAACAACAGGATGTTGTACTTTGCGGCGAATCCATCACCTCGGTCTCGCAGTTCGACACCACAGCCCAAGCCTCGCGCATGGCCGTCCCAAGAGACATCCTCATCTCAGCAGAGCACCGCCTCATCATCACCGCCAGCACCAGCCAGCCTCTTGGACGTGATCTAAACGCCATGTTCGCGCGCGAAAAGGTGGAAGACGAAACATCGACCCGAACAGACCAGGCTCTCCTCACTCGTGGCGAGCTTGATCTCGGTGGCATGGACAGGATGCTCGAAAGTATGGAAGGCAGCGGAACTAGTGCTGCCGCTTCCAAGAACTTGACCATGGGTGGGCCTCGGAAGGTTCTCTTCGCCTCGTCAGCGGCTTGATCACGAACGAAAGCGCAACGACCGATTTATACTTGAATAACAGAAAGTGCTCCGAATGCACGGAAAGCCGGTACTTGAATACGATATCCCCAAATCATCATTTCGATTATCATAGCCGCCATACAAGCGGTAAGCGGTTCCCAGTGTCCCCTAACATGTCCCTTTCCTCTCCTTCGTGTTCTCAAAAAGAAAGCCCAGACCCAGAACATGCTTTCGCGGCCTAAGGTGGAGCTCAGCGACCAGACCCATTCCTGCTGCTCAGTATAGCCTAGCGATACATCAACTACCGTACTGAACCCACAGTCGCCGACAATCGCCCCTTTTACCCCTAGTACCCCTTACAGGCGAACGGTTCCCGTAATGTAGAAGGTGCCGTCTGTCTGGATAGCTGTGAGCGGTGCGTGCATGAATCCTTCCCAATTTTTCACTCTGAGCTGCTTGTATACCCAGTCGGTCCTTAGGGATGTCAGGTCAGGACGGTATGCGATTCTGTGGTGACGAGGCGCGTGGGTGCATGATGTGCGTGTCTGTCATGGATGCGTGCGGTGTAGTGCCTGCGTGTGGGGAAGGGCGTGCAACATCTCTTGACCTTTGTGATTATCGTGATGTCTGCAATGATATTTGATGAGCCAAGTCATCCATTCTTCGCTTTCTTCGCGCGCGAAACATGTTCGTGCAAGATAAACCGAAATATTATTATTACCCCGACCGTAGCCTCCAACGCCATTGCTAAACAAGATTGATACAACGATGCATGCCTACTCATTCTCGGACCTGGAAGACATGGTAGCAGGCTTTCATGACCACGACCTTACTAAGCGTCGTCCACTACTCTGCCAACAAACCCTTCCAGCCCAGCCATACCCTTGGCACCCCTCTCATTACCCCCGAAAAGCCCTGGCCCACCACCAGGCATGACCAACACCTTGGCACCCATCTCTACGAACTCGCGCGAAGCGATGAATTGGAAGGTCACAATGACCGCACCCTCAGTTGCTGACTTCTCCACCTCATCGTCAAAGCCGAACCCGAAAGCATCATCGTCTCCATTAATGTTCAGCGCAGGGGCTTCGGTACGTTCAGCAGAAACGGAAAGTACCTTCGATGAAGCTCTGACGCTGGCAATGTAGACGACGACTGCGCTACCGACACCGAGATCCTTGACGCCTTCTGCTTGCCCCTCTTCGAATCGCACTGTAATGACTTTGTGCGCTTTAGGCTCGCGAGCCGCCAGTACCATGCCTTTGCGTATTCTGTTTATTGATGGACTAACAATCGGTGTATCGACGGGTGCGAGGCCCATGGTCCCGACCTGACCTGTATGCAGCTTTCGCACGGGTAGACGCAAATTACGCAGAGAGGTAATGCGGACGCGTCGCCATTCACTATGCCGATCGCGCAATGAGGCGTTCTTCGACTTTGTGTTTAGTGCGCCAGGAAATGACCTTGATTGCGGAATAGATGGCTTGCGATTTGGTATTGCGCTACCGCTGTCGCTGTCGTCAGAGCTTACATCGACAGGGTAGGGTCCTAATAGTAGCTCGTCGCCAACAGCCAGAGACCCGTAACGGAGGTAGCCCCCAATGATCGCAGATCGATGATTTGATGTATCTGTGCGGACGCTGTAGACGTCTTCGATATGAAAGAGTGGCGAAGCTGCTGCAGGTGCAGGTAGAGTCACTTCCTTGGGCATGGGCAGTTCTCGAAGGAATGCATGAAGCTTCCGGATTCCTGTTCCTTTGACGGCGCTAGTCAAAATTATCGGCACTGCCGCAAGTGGTGAGTCTGCAAGGAGACTCAGTGCATTGTCGATCTTAGGATCTCCTCCATCAATTGTGTGTAGATCGGCCTCTAGCACAGATGTAGCTGCATCACTGATGAGACAAGGCGTCTTCTTGTGCTTTTTCAATACCGAAAACAACTTGTTACAGATGTTTCCCAAGCCGGTTCTGGTAGCCAAATCGAACTTCGTGATAACAATCACAAGCGGCAGTTCCAGAGCGAGGCATAACTGAAGGTGTGCATGAGACAGATCCAGATCTGCTGCTGCTGGGCCGAGTATTTCTTCAGCTGAGGGTGATGCTCCAAGCTTGCCTGAGGACTCATCGGTGTTGTCAGCTGGAATGCACAGAATTGTCCAATGTGGTTGCCTGGTGAGGTTAGCAAAGTCCACCACATGATGAAGATAAGGCATCCCAAAAGGGTACATGTGGAAGAAGGGGGTGCTATGATATGCAGTGATCACTTACCAGCCAACGATTCCACGGACTGTGGTGCGTCTAAATCGAGGATGACCAGCTGAGTCAGAGAGAAACACAAGTCGACCGGTTTCCGCTGACTCCACAGCCGCGTGAATGTCGATCCATGAGTCGATGTCCTCAGAGCCATAGCTAGTCACTTGTGATGACCCTCCTACATCACGGTACCCTATTAACTCCTGAGTGACAGAGCTGGTCATGCCAGATGCGATTTCGTGTCTGTGTTTCAGAAGACTCAAGCGACTCTTTCCTCGGCCATTGTCCAACGTAGCGGTGGAAAGCGTGCCCAGTAGGCTAGATTTACCGGACATGGTGGCGCCAGTCACGGATACGCGCATCTGCTCGGTGACTCTCGGGGACTCGCTAGCCGGCGCCCCCATGTTGCTCACACTGGCGTCAGACGGCATGTCGGATGCATCCTGCTCATTACTCTTCGTATGGTCGATCAAGTGCTGTTCTGGGCGGACCAGAGCTTCGGCAACTAGCAATTGCGATTTTACAACCCTCTGTTTTGCGGTGCCGGAATCCTCTGTCCACTCGCAATCGCCTACAGGAACCCTGCGCATGACCTTGACTCCACAGCCCAAGCTTGCAGCCATGGCGCGCAAATTGTTCAGGCTCTCTTCCATCTCGTCTTCTGCCAAGCCAACAATAGTTCCGTCGTCCGCGACTCCAATCTCATAGAGCGCACCACTACTCTCCTCCAACCCCGGCAGCAGACGTTGAGGCATCTCGGGCCCTGACAGACGTGCATCGTCGGGAAAATGAGGTATGACAGGTGCCATGGATGATGACATGTGGTTTGGACATGACTGCTGTAGGCGCCACAGCAACTGAGTAGTCAGCTGCTCCAGACGATGCTGCTTTGACTGTGTAGATGCCAGTGGTGGAGGGGTATTAGCCAGGACGCCGGACTCTGATACGCTGCGACCCGCTGGTATAGGTATTTCAGGTCGACGCATGGACCCAGATATATGGCGTGCGGTACTGGAACGGGTGAACGACCGCCGTCGCCTGAGCAGAAGATGTAGCTTATACTCCGTAGGCCCATCTTGGGGCTCCGCCTCCAACCGTGTGATATGCGTATAATCTATATCGGTGGGGAGGGATGTTGCATTTGCGCTCGTCTCGTCATTAAGACCGCCGAGAGTCGAAGGGATTCGTCGGGGGTTCGTGGCTGGCACGGGGGAGTGCGCAACGCCGCCGATAGGCGTGATAGCCCACGGCGACGAAACGCGCGGAGGATCGGGGTCGAAGGTGAATATGGAGGCCATATTGCGTAGTAGAAGTTATGTGTCTTCGTGGTTCTATTCCTCGCGGGAAGGCGCGGTCGGGGTAAGACTGGTCAAGTTGCGTATTGCCGCGTTGCGCTGGTGAGTAAGCGTGGTATTGATCGTGAGTTGGTGTGTAAGAAGTGCGTCCGAAATAATTGCGATAATAAAGGAAGCATCGTGACGGGTGTGTAAGGCAAACGATGAGTAGAACTTCGTCAAGCAATGACTGGAGGCAACTCGTCGACGAGTTGCGTGAGGGTGCCGAGCTGGCGTTCAGAAATTAGAGAGAGACATGAGTGTTGGTAGCTATAGTGATGGTGATGCTCTGAGTGACGGGGAAGCTGCGGTGGCATGAGATGGTCGTCGACTGTTGGAAGTATGGAGGTCGCGACTGCCGTGTTAGTCATTGGTCGTCATTGGTCCTAGCTCTGCGGGGAGTCACCGGTCTGCGGAGCGGCCCTCATCCATCGCTCTCAGCCTCAACACGGATCGCCGCAACAGCAGACGCCCTTTTTCCTGGTGCGATTTACATATCGTATCCGTACTGACCTTGCATTAATCCAAAATCACTGTCGGCTCAAGGCACAGTACTCACTGGTAGGTATCAACACATTCGTTAGCCAACAGCATTAGAAACATCGTGTGGACTGCAGAATGCAAAACCATCTTGCCATACGATCATCTGTTGCGTGAATATCCATGCCTGCATTCAGCAGAGCAAAGTACGAATGTGCTGGTCACGTCTCCAGTCTCGTGGAGACTTTACAAGACTTGGTCCATATCTGCATTCCGCGTTGGTTCTGGAGGGCTTCTTCTATGTATGCTGTTCTGCCAGTTGCATATCAAGAACGATGTCTGGGATCATGTCACATCATAACATACACTGGTCTTATTGCTGACTGATTCCGGCACGGCACGCGTATTCGTATCTGAACGCCAGGCATCGACGGGCTTAGGGCGACGATCGGGTTCAGACACGAGAAGGGCGTAATGTTGGCGCAGGCTGGGTACCCAATAACCTTACCTACATGTGAGTAGGCCGGTAGTAATGACCAGCTCAGCGCATTGCCTACCAGACTAAGAAGGCGTTACGAGATTAAAGATGATGCTGCAGTCGCCAGACAATGTGACACTCTAGCGACTTCGAATCGAAGCACAAAAGACACATGCCGACCAAACCCCAGTGCACGACGGCATCAGAACATCTCGGCGCAGGATTCCGCTAAAGCTCAGCCGGCGGTTGAGGCTGAAATGCTACGAAACAGACACCTAAACGTATATGGGACAATGATATGACCGTATGACAGGCTCGCGTCCACCATCATGAAAGGACTGCTGAAGACCCCTGTTACGGCTGTTGGCCGCCATGTGCGGTTAATCTATTCCCACGCACATGCCGCCGCCTCATTGAAACAGTCCTCCCATCTGGTGGACGGCTCTGACTTTAGCCGGCTTTCTCGAAGGTGACACTGCACGTTTCCCGCAGTAGTGGACACGCGAGCGCTACGAGCCAAACCATTGCCCTGGAGCCCCATGTGTAACCTTGACCATGCACGTCAGCCTTGCACATGCGAGGACCACATGGTTCGAAACTCCGGCTGTTCTCTCTGCGACGGCTCACCACGCGAAGGGGATGCGCGTCAGATGTTGGTGGTTGAGTGCTGCTGGGGATGGCATTCTGATGCTTTCTGTTCGTGTACAAGTTGCGAATGCCTCACTTCTGACAAGCGATGACATATCGCCGACTGCACTGTGGGTAGCCCGCCTAATGGTCATCAGTTGCGGCGCGGTGATCTAGAGGCGCGAGCGCGAGACCAGGTCGGATTCGGGTACGTTGCCGGGTCACTTGCGCGTCTCGATCACATCGTGGAGACGCTCACAGTGCGTGAAATTCCCACGGAAGATCTCTGGATGCACACATGGGCCACAATTTCGTCAAGATCGAACGATACGTACGCAGGTGAGATGTCTATCATTTCTTGGCCACACTGTGCTGCGTTCATCGACTCATGCAGGTGATCTAGAAGGTAGTTTTGCTGTGGGGTGGGGCGGTGTTATGGTCGCCTGAGGAAACATACGATTAGACGCTTTCAGATAGGCAAAGTGGACAAGGGAGGGCTGACGCCCGTCACTGTGCCGCCGGCACTGATGTCCTAGGTTGGTAAACACTCCGGTCATCAACCTCCTAGAGGCAGTTCTGCATCGTTGAGACTCCGTTTAACAAATTGGCGAGCGGTCCGATAGCTCGATCGTTCCAGCCGCGGGCAACACAGACGGCGGAGTGAAGTGATTGAAGCCGCGGCGTTACTTCAAGTCAGCCCGTTCGCCCTAGCGGGTCCTGCATGCCGGATCGTCCATTGCATTACCTTGTAGCTAGCCGCCTGTAGGGTGCTGAGATCTGAGCCAAACACAACGGTTTTCACGTGATGCCGAATGAATGTACTTCGTGCTCCCCTTGTCTCATCCTTGCTAAGTACACTGAGGGATCAAGTGACTGTCATCCTTCCCGCGCAGCCGCGCCCCGCCGGATCATCCTGGCGATTCTCCAAGCTCCATCCACACGTCAGCAAAAGACGTGTCGGGCACGCGCTTGGCTGTGGGGGCGAAGCATGATGGACCGCCGAGGACCCTTTCACGTCATTGTTCCCGGTGCTTGAATTGGACCGAAATCCCGCGTGGTTAGGTACAATCCCTCTCCAAAGCGGTAAGGGGCCAATGAGCAAGGGGTGGTTCCAGCGACTCGGTTCCGACTATACGCTAAGTCTGCCGGGTTTGCAAGGCCAAGCGACAGAGACATGACCTTGCAAATCGGATTTGGGCCACGAGTCTGTCCTAGAGTCGGATGCGTATCATTGTGTTGTGTGTCAGTGCGGGTCCCGCGCCGCAGAGGCAGGGCGAAACATGAATAATGATCTCTATACTCATTTTCCTGATCAGTAATACAGCGTTAGACGCGTTTCTGAGCTGCAGTGGCTGTCTTGGCAGCATGCACGTCGAAGCTTCAATCACACATACTTTGTGCGAGCGACCAGTAAGCCACCGAACGTGTGTTTGATTGCATATTGTACGTTAAAGCCGGAAATATCCACGTCACCGGTGTATCCCAGAGTGGCATATATGCATATGTACGTCTGTAACCCGGTGCTGAAAGCCCATTTACGCGGTTGTCGGTTTCCGAAACAAGGGACCATTCGCATGGCGGATTATTGTTCCGCTGCCCAGTGATGTCAACATGGAGATGAGGAGCGAATGGCCACCAGTATCGTAGCCGCTGTTGTACCGATGGCACGGTTCCTATGAGATACAATTGCCCGGACCACAGTCGTCCACTTGACAACCATTGTCGAATAGTGCGCTGCGCGTTAGTGGCGCCTCTCGGTAGCTTCGGTTCGTTGTTACATGGTTGGTCCTTCTCCACAGCGGTGGGTGCTTTTTACAAGGCTTTTCCCGCACTAAGTCGTGGCGACAACGGCCCGCTAGACTGATCGTTACTCAAAGTTGAGAAAAGCCGTGCGAGGTCAGTCGGCAGCCTGGCTCGCGTGTTTGTGGCTAATGCATGTGAAACCGGCTCGTGATAATTGGTGTGCATCGAGAAGGCATCGAATCGAATTCGGGTAGAGCATCAGTCATGGACATACGGCTCTGTTGTGAAATCAGTCGCAAGTCATGTTTAAGATTACAGTGCTGCAAACCTACTGGAACTACCATACGATCTGATGCTGAATGCTGAATCGTAGAGGTGCTCGGGAAAATTCCCTTCCCAGTCTAAGGTACGAGTTTTCGCACGATTTCGCGCGGCATTGCCGAAGCATGCCGTGCGGGACAGCGTCGGCCATGGTGCTCTGTTCGCTCTTGGACCCTGATAGGGAAGAGGTGCTGACCGATGATTTTGCGTGACCCGTGTGGTCGGATACATCGCAGGGAAAAGCTACAGGGGCACCCTCAACCAGCAGGAACTCCATGTTCCTGCTTTCCTCATTCCTCCAAATCCTCCCGCGATCCCTCGAACGGGTCGGTCAACGCCTTCTTTCGTAATCCAGTCTCATTGGTACGAAGGAGAAGGAGTCCGACGTTGGGTGTGAGGAAATGACATACGCGCTCTTTCAAATAGTTGAGATTGGGATGAGACCGTGTACAGAAGGCCATGTTGTAGCGATTTGGCCAAGTATACGAAGAGATGGTGGTCTTTGCGACCTTGAAGCTGTATATTCGTGGCTTCATTAAGAACAGGCGCTTGCTTGCAAACATTATATACATAGGAACTGATGACTGTTGAGCGATTCGCTGGAAGCCTGGTGCTCAAACACTAATGTCACGAAATGTGACGGAGCCGGGACTGTGTACAAGTCTAAAGCGTACGAGACAAGTCGTAGCTACGATTCCTGCGGCGTAAAAGTGTGCCCTTTGGAAGCTTCGGGTGTCCTGCGGGCCAAATTCCGATTTGGGAAGCGGCACACAATGGTATGGTCGCCAGCTGGCATGCTTCCACCTGTGCGTGTCGATGCTGCACGATATCGAGGCGAAGCCTAATGTCTTTAGCCAGACCGTGACACTTGGTGCTCGGGTATTACACTTAGTTCAACCAGCACCTTCTTTGGTTGTCCTTGAACTGGATAGTTCTAGATCGATCGAGCGATGAGATACAGGATTCATCTACCCACTCGTTTCAGACGCTCTTCTTGGCTTGCACTTATCGTGCGCCATGTGCCCGTTTCTTGCAGTAGTCCGCGTGAATTCGGCTCCACACCTAGGGCATGAGCTTTTCGAGGCGGTCCCTGACTTCTCTCGTTGATGTCGTAAAAGGTTACTGAACGTAGAGAACTGCCGTCCGTTACACCCATGCTCCCAGCATTGGGGCTTCGGTCTAGAGTTCACAACACGTGGCTGCATTGCACTGCCCTGCGTACTTGGAGATGAAGATAGCGCAGGTACTGGACCACCAGCCGGCGGGCCACTCTGCGAAGACTCGTACGATGGATACGCGGCAGGTGTCGTAGAACTTGGAGGGTACATAGTCGGCAGTGGGTGGTGATAATCGCTAGTACCATAAGTAGTTGGAGGGTACGGCTGTGGACTTTCTTCAATCAGTGGAAAGCTTTGCTAGGCGCTTAATTTGACTTACGGCGAGTAAGAGTTGCTTCCCATCGACTGGCTCGGAACACTATTGTGCGGGGCCGAATAGGAGTAGGAATGGGCCGTAGAAGACATCGGAGATGCATGTCCTCGCATCGAATCAACGGGCTGGTGCTGTTGGTAGGGGCTACGTGGAAGAGATGGATTCTGAGGCTGATAAGGCGGTAGAATGTTATGTTGATCGGATCGTCTTTGCTGGCTGTCATTGGGCAGCGGACTCGAAGCATAGGATGAGCTGTATGGATTTGACGCTGATGATCTTGGTTCTGCGTAAGACTGAAGAGGTGGGTAGCCCGACGAGTAAGACGTCTGTGGAGAGCCGTAGTGGCCCATTCCGTACTGCGAAGATGGCATCATGAAGCCCAAGGTGCTGTCGATATTAGAACAGGCTCAATTCTTGAGGGCTGATAGAGTGATATACCTCATATCTTGCAGTTCCAAGAACGAATCGTCCGACTGTCCGACGTCAACCGGCAGTTGTAGCTCGAGGTTGTGGTTACCAGAAACAGACGTTAATGGCGATGGGAAGAAGGTCAGCGCTCGGCTGGGCTGGCTGTGCGGAGTGCGCAGCGACTGTGGGCTAACGCTATGCGCAAGTCCTGGGTTGGAGTCTTGGAGTGGCTCGTGGTGTGCAGAATATGTTGTTTGCGCAAGAGACGAGTCGGGAGACGTATCTCGATGAGAGGTCAATAAATGGAAGGAGCTGTCAGGTGGAATGTCTTCGAGAACGTGTGAAGTATTCCAGGCTAGCGAAAGTGGGTGCGACCCGGGCGTCTGATAATCAATGGGATTGTGGCGGGGCGTTTGCAAGTTTGCGGCACGGTGGGAGCGAGCTCCTCTTATTTGTGGAATTTCTGGTGGCTGAACAGATAGGTTCTGGTCGGCACGGTCCCTAAGTCTTCGTGAGATGGTCGTCGTCTTGGGTTGATGTGGTTTGGGAGACCGATCGGTCATGTTCAATAATGGAAAGGCAACATTTGATGCGGAAGGTACCAGTGGGGTTGACGTACGTTTGCGTTCCTGAGTACGGCCCGTCGGGAGGAATTATACCAGCCTTATGGCGACTTGACTGCGAGGCAGAATCACGTATCAAACCTTGACATTTGATGGTCTGCGCCCTACATGGGGGAAACTGGACGCACAGGAACAGAGCATCTGAGCTTCATGATCCAACAGCAACAGAGCCGGCTTTGCGGCTGCGGACTGGTTGGAGCCTCGAAGGATCCGTATCCTGGTATCGAACCCAAGCCCTCCGACCGTTGACTAGCCACAGGACGTGCACCCGCGATGGGTGCCTGGCAGGTCTGGGCCGGGGTACCCACGCACCAGCGAGAATTGCGCGACTCTGTCTAGGATGGATGAAAGCAGGTATGCCTGTTAGTCTGCCGACGATGTCTTCGCCATAACCCCCACTACTTGTCCGGAAGCCAGCCCCTGTCAATTAGCGAGTGATGCCATCGCCGCAAGTAGTGTTGGCGAAGCCACGAATACTGGCGTGGATGGATGCCTCATTCACCAAGCAGAGGGTTGGTGGCGCTCACGATCCCGCGCCTGTGACGAGGAGCCATGCCGCGTTGAGTCTGGTATAAGGAATGACCTGTCAGATCCCTCTACGTTAGCCGCGGGTGGGTCGCAATAACGCACGATAGACAGAATGTGGGTGTTGTCGGGTAACATGCAGTCGAAAGAGGAGTGGCGTAAGCCCAGCTTCATCTCGAATATTACTGGCACTGCCACGAGAGCCACGAGAGTATGCTGTTCATGAACCCAAATCGCGTGTCATGCTCTGCCGGTGCACAGCTCATTGAGCGGTTCTAATTTTGGCTCGCTGCAGTGTTGCCCGAGCACGTGCTGGGCACTGCCTAAGCGGCCCGTTGTCTTTCGGAAGCGCTGCCGTTAATGTGAACGACGAGAATAAGGCGGCCTACGCTGTCGGAACTTCTGGAATCCATCTCGAAGCTCGAGAAGAAGTTGTGTGGCTTTCTGTACGCGAGTTCGAAGGAGTGTGACTGAAGCCAAGGTGGGATGCTGAGGTGTCCGCGCGTTTCGGAGGGGCACGCGGTGCCGCCGTTCACGGTAGACATCGCGGGCCCACATTACGAACAGCTCGACTCTTGATGTAGTTGTGGAGACTGGAGTTCGGCTCCTCAGAACTGCGGCCAAAGCAATGAATGCGAGCACAGCTACTGTCTGAAGGAAGTCGTAGCCGCTACTACGAGTGCCAAGGTTTCATTGATTGGTCGCAGCCATGCGTCGCTTCTCCAATTGCGACTCTACGCTTCCCTCCTGAACAGCCTCTCATTAAAAACACAAATCAGATCCCGTCCGTTCTCGACTTCGAAGCGGGTCAATTGTGCGTGCCCAGGTGGATCCACTGCGTCGGGGTCGACTTAAGCCGACTTCGTCCATCCGCGACCGCGCAAAAGATGCCTGCCGGCGCCGGCAGCGACCTTGGAACTGTTCGGCTTCATCCTAGCTCTGGCATCCATGCAGGCCCATCACCTCATTTGAGCGCTCGTACCACTGAACATTGGCCTCAATACACGAGATAGCCGCTTATGGAACGAAGACATTGCTGAGCCGCACCCTACTCGCCGACATCTTCGTTGTTGTTCGGCGTTAACACAACGGCGACCACATGACGGCGACCTGAGTCCTAACGCCCCGCCACCTGAGGCTCAGCCCTGGATGCAACTATATCAACGTATAACTTCTAGCCGCTGGCACGCCTAATGATCAGATGGTACGATGCACCTGCCATGGCACGGAGCGAATCTTGGATGTTCATGCGAAACCAGGATGATCTAGGATCGCCCTGGCCGGGCGCAGGGGCTGTAGTCTCCGCACTACCGTTATCGCACTACAATCACAGTTGTCACATTCCTCATACGATGCCTCCTACACCTAATGGGTCACACTATGTTCAACTTTGGAGATCATAGCTTCCCTACCATGGAGCCTATAGCGACCCATGGGGCGTCTTTAAGCGATGTGGATTCCTCGCAGGTTCGCAGCGCCAGTGACAAGTAACTTATTCACCCATACTTCTACAAGCGGGGGGGACCCGCCTGCACTCTTGAGTTGCTGGGATAGAACAGTCTACGCATTTGCAACAACTAGTAGTAGCAACACCTGGCGGATGTGTTGATGAACCGTTAACACAACAGTTGTATAGGTACCCACACAGACGTGTGACATGTCACTTTCATCATACTTCAACATGATCTTAGCAACGAACAGCTATCCTTCAGAAATTTCATTCAATTCCCAAAATTAGTCTATATCAGATCTCGCTTTCGCAAATGAGTACGTCAAATCACAGCCCTCTTAGGCCCACCGCACTGCGCTTCACTTCGGGCTGTCGGAAGCGTCCATCCGCCCCAGACCCCCAGAGCCTCAGGATAGGTACACGGTTTGCCCTACCGTCGAGCAAAAGCTCAGGCAGGTTTTGCGAACCAATGAATGCACGTGGACTACAACGACCAGTGTTTGCGACATGAGCGCCGGGCCCACAGGTACCCATACGGGAGGAAGTCAAGGGTGACGATACTTCGGTTACACCAGGGCCCTAAGGATGAAAAAGTGTGTGCCGCAGAACACGCCTAAGCAGGCGTGAGTGTTATGGGTAATCTTTGTGGCGATCACTATTGCAACGTCACAGATGGGGTGGGAGGGGCTACACCCAAACTGGTTTCCATCAAGAATACACGGATTTACTGCTGACTCGTTGCAACTGCGCTCTCCATCAACGGCAGAGATGACCGCGATATCGTACATCCAATCCTTTGTCATCAGCCCATCATGACGTGTTTCTGCCTTGATGACACACCATCCAACATTCTTGTCGGACACTTTGTGTTCATCTTGAATGATCAAAATCTGATTCCCTCAACTAGTGGCATCATGACGATACTTCGACAACTGATCGCTCACACAAAAAACGTACACTGAAATTGGAACCCACGAAACTCATTGCCTCAACCGATACCTCCCATCTGATTTCACTGTGGAGTAGCGCAGTATGACGCTCGCAAGAAGAGAGAATCTGCATACCCACACTGCAAATGTCGATCGATGCTTGGACAATGTCATAACAACTGGCCATCAGTCGAGATCTGGAGTGCACGGAATCATCCGCGCAGATCGAACACATCAATCCGAGACTCAAACCCGGTAGTTGACGATCTTACTACCAACCATGTCACGTCAACGTAGCCCACTCTGATGATGACACATATTATCCGCTGACTGACTAAGAAGCGAATTCTGCTCACAATGTACACAGCCAAAGTCCCTAGCAAGACGAAGGAGCGAATGCTACTGCTTTGTCGCTCGCGAATCGCAGAGCAGACGGAAGACGGAAGAGGTGACTTCGCGTTTCATGTTCGTCGCTTCCAAAAGGAGCGAATTAAGGAGAAAACCGCATGTCACTGCCTAGACTGGAAGGAACCGCCTAGGTAAGCAGATCAAGACCACGAACCTTGGAATGCAGC
This sequence comes from Alternaria triticimaculans, assembly GCF_023758025.1. Lineage (NCBI taxonomy): Eukaryota > Fungi > Ascomycota > Dothideomycetes > Pleosporales > Pleosporaceae > Alternaria > Alternaria triticimaculans. The sequence continues at coordinate 2,723,672 of NW_026055959.1, forward strand.
CAATGCCTCGAAATGTAGAGCATGTCATGTCATATCGAATCGCATTGTTACTCGCACAACAACACCGACTTCCGAACGCAAATACTACTCTGCAGCAGGAATCGCATCCAACGCCCTCTTAAACGTCTCGACCAACTTGCTTGTCTCCTCCAACCCAACACTAAAACGAATCAAATCCGCTTCCACGCCCCATTTCGCACACCAATCCAACTCGCCATAATGCGCCAAAATGACATACGGCGAGCTGAGTGTAAAGTTTGTACCCAGACTAGGTCCTTTCACTGTATCGAGGTTGTCAAAGAAGGCGATGGCGTCGGCTTTTGTGTAGAAGGTGGCGGAGAGGAGGCCGCCGTAGCCACCGGACGGGTTGCGGCATTTCTCATAGAAGGGGCGCGTTGGTGAGGTTTTGGGGTAGTTTACTTGTTTGACTGGAGGTTGTGTTAGATGGGTGCTGGTTGAAAGAGATCAGGTGTGGAAAAGATACGTACCGCGAGGATGTGCGCTGAGTACGTCGCAGATGGCTTCGGCGTTGGTACCGATACGATCGATTCTTGAGACGAAGTCACGGCTGTTGCGCTCGAGGAAAATGCTGTCTTCGGCCCAGTGGTTGTCTTCGTAGTCTTCTTCCCATGTGCGCTTGAGGAGGGCGTAATTCTTTGCTTTGGGGTTGAGCACCAGTCTGTACATTCCATGTTAGTGCGTGTCTTTCGTCAGTGGCCAGGATTGATGCTCACCCTCCACCCATGACATTGCTGTCTCCGCTGAACACCTTGGTCAGACTGCTGACGACAACGTCCGCATACTGCAAAACATTGACATTGATGAAGTTGCCAATCGTCTCATCTACGACTACGCAGAAGTCGTACTTGTCGGCTAGTTTGCGTATGCGCTCTAGGTCCGGGGATCTGAGTAACGGGTTTCCAGGGAACTCGGTGAAGAGGGCGACGAATCTCTCGCCACCTTCTAATCGTTGCTCGAGGTCGTCCAGCTCTTCTGATGAGCCGAAGCCGTAGAACTGTGAGCCGGGACCAAACTTCTCGGTGATTTTCAAGGTGTCGATGTATGGGAAGCTGAAGCTATTAGAGTGGTACAGACGCGGAGACTGAAAAGCTTACCCATAGACGATGGCCCTCTTTGAGCCCTTTGCTCTGAGTAGATTCCTGTGAGCGTTGAAGATGGAGCTCATTCCCGTGGGGTACAGATAGACGTCATCTTCGGAGAAGCCTGCTACTGGCCTCTTCCTTGCCGCGTCATGATCCAGGGTCATTGCTTCCGTCAAGCTGACGTCCGCTGTTAATGAACCTGCAATGCGCCTTCGAATGGCCAACTTTGCATTCTTGGTTTTTGAGAGATCCAAGTTGCGTCCGAATCTTTCTTCGACGAACTGCGAAGGATCTTGCACTTCTCCGTTGCCGTTGGTGGATGTGTCCGAAGCGCTCAGGTCAATCGACGTCTGCTTCTGATACCGTCTGGGTCCTTTGCACACTCTTGCTGGCTGGTTGACAGTGGAAGCCTCTACCAAAATGCCCTCCTTGAAGAGCTGAGAGCAATACTCTGCTCTACGACTTGAGACACCATCTCCGGAGTGCTGCCAAAATGTCTTTGCGATGCTGAAGCGATCTTTTGGGAAGAGGACGGCTGATACTCTCGGTGAGATAATTTGCAATTCGTCAGAGCGAGCTCTTTCAGCTGCCGGTACGAAATCCAGAATCCGAACTTGTGACGCATCCAGGTCTGGTGCTTGTCGCAAGAAGAAGTCTTGACACCTTGATGCAGTGGTGTTTGTGGGGAATAGCATTGCACTTTCTCCCTCTTTCCCATGCTTCTCGACGATTGCAGCCGCAAAGGCTTGTATGATCTTATGTATGAAGAATCTTGTCGTGGTTAGTATACGTTCGCCATCTGTCTCGCCACACAGTACCTAGGGTAGCCAGTCTTCATTTTGCTGATGACCCATTCTTCACCCTCTTCATATCCAACGTTTGCCCGCCATGTCGGCAGTGACACACTAACCGCCTGCCTCTTATCAGCCTATGGTGTGGTAGTCAAGAGTGAAGTTGGACGCACGTGCTCAGTTGCCGGCGGCAGACTCTCTCCGACTTCTACATCGTTTTCCAGGGCCATGGGCGACATGTTGCAAGCACGACGGAGAAGAATGTGGTAAGGCAGGACTAGAGAATAGCGAAGACACCAGTAACGGGGCAGGTAAATGAGATGTAATGGCGCAATGACTCCCCAATTGCACCATGGCTTATTCCAAAAGCCGATTAGCTCCGACTTCGGCACTTGGGTAGGAAATTTAAGGTTATCGATAATGCAGCGTCACTTCCTCCGCATCGCGGTGTCAGTCCGGAACGTCAGCGCATCCACATATGCACCCTCGACTGGGGCATCTGAGCCCGTTCACGTTCGCACTGGCCCCACTTTGGCGTTGCTTTCTTCTGTAAGGGTTCAGCCTAGCTCTCGATAGCCAGACACCTGAGCACCGCGAGCACGACCATGGACAACCTCACCCCTTCCGACCTCTTCTCGCCCTCCAAAGCGCGTCAGCAGCGCGCACAAGCCCAGGACTGGGCGCACATCGACTCATGGCTGTCGTACAAGTATGCCGGGCGCACGGTGCCGACGTTCGAGCGCAACGAGGAGACGCTCAAGGTCCTCCGCGAGCTGTCCATGGCAAATGAGCGCGCCGACGAGGAGAGGACCGTCATGGAGCGCCTGGAGAGGGAGGCATTGAAGGAGCTGGACGAGGTATGAGAACTGCAGGTCCGCATCAGCTGCCGCGCACCGAGCACCCTGCTCACAACGGTAGGTCCCAAGGAACGAAGTCGACGAACGCATCCTGTCCAGGCTGCAAGCGAGCCTTACCCCCGAAGGCGAGCAAGCGCTCGATGCACTCGCATCCACAGCTGTGGCTCTCAACCTACCGACCGCCAACCCCGAGAGCATCGCGCACGCTCTCATACAGCACACGACCGCCTCGCAGAACCTCACGAACCAGCTGCAGCACATCCACACGCTACAGAGCTACCTGGACAAGCAGCAAGCTCTCCTTCGAACCCAGCTCCACGAGCTCCAAACGAACCCCGCCTTCGCAACGCCGTCCAACCTCCAGCGCCAGACGACCGAGCAAACGCGTCAGGTTAAGCACCTACGCACCAAGATCCGCGAACACGAAGACAAGCTCTCGTCCCTCCAGTCGTCGCAATCGCGCAACATGACGCCGGGGTCCAAGAACGTTGGATCTGCCGAGGCTATAACCGACATGCTGGAGCAGCAGAAGGCTCTTGATGAGCTTCGAGAACGCGTAGAAGGCTTGGAGAAGCAGGTCGCAGAATTCGGTGGCTTGCCTGCGGACAAAGAGGCGGCCAGGAAAGAGGTGGGCAAACTGGATGTTAGGCTTGACGAACTACGGAGGAGACGGGATGAGTTGTTCGAGGGGCTGGTAGGACGGTAGTGATACAAGACGGCTATAGAGACTACGCTACCCTTCGAATCCCATCTCCGCCTACACGGGCGCGTCCGTCAGCGGCACATACTGCACACCATACAACTTTTGCCGCTCGAGACTTCCGTCCTTGTTCTTGTCGATGACATAGATATGCTGCGTCCCGCCTTCCGCGACCGGAACGAAGAGCCGGCCCGGAGCTTTCAGCTGATCGGTCAACGCCTTGTGGTGCACAGCTGCTGCAGCCCCAACATGAATAGCATCGTACGGCGCGCCCTCGGCCCATCCTTCTCGCCCGTCACCAGTCACAAACTTGATTTGTCCCGACTCCAACATCTTCCGCCCATCTTCTGACTTGCCCATATTCGCGTTCGCCATGTCGTTCAACGGCTGGATGTGGTCGATGCCAATAACCGTGCCGTTGGGCGCAACGAGGTTGGCGAGGACAGCTGTGAGGTAGCCCGAGCCAGAACCGACATCCAGGACTTTGGCCCCGGGTTCGAGATAGTCGAGGAGTGACTCGCACGCTGAAGCATGCATGTGTGGTGCGGAGATGGTGGCCTTGTGCCCTAGGGGTTGAGGAGAGTCATCGTACGGTTTGGCTGGGGCACAGTGCGCGCGATCAACCTAGCGACTGTTATCATACTTGAACATGTTGGCTCATCAAACATTCGCAGCCCTACCCGTAACATGGCATCTTTAACACGGTCAGACCGGATCAGCTTGTTCTTTACAAGGTTTGTAATTAGAGCTTCGTTAGTCGCCCCAGAGCTTCGCCAAGCCATGCTGAAAGCTTGACTCTGTGCAGTTACAGATTGGGGCTTGAAGAAGAGGGAAGGTCCGCGTACGCGGTTGAACTTAGTGGAAAGAGGCACCGTGGAAAGCAGTACTAGGGGAGCAAGACGAATGGGGATGATTTAGTTAGACAGAGGTATGCTCATATAATCAAAGACCAGAACAAGCTTGAGCCTAACGCGATTATGTGTGTCAAGAGCTCATGATGCATGCACAGCAAGTACACCGGTGTACATGTGGCAAGCGCGCCCAGGTTACGAGCTCGTGGAGCTGTCAAAGAGGGGTGGGTGTGATGTAAACGCGCCATAACTAATCCCTGCTTATCGATAAGCCTCCGCTCCCAAAAGTTCCAGAGAAATTTCGCGTCGCATGCGCTCACACCTCACGAACCACCACCATGGCACCTCCCGCGACAAAACGCAGAAAGCTCGAGCACAGCGACTCGGAGGACGGCAGCGAAGGAAGTTTCGCCGATTTCGACGGCGACAACGGTGGAGTCGCGCTGGATGGCAGCGATGCCGAGGATGCGCTCGACCACAGCGATGCGGAGATGGACAGCGCAGAAGAGGTCCAAGACGACGATGATGAGGATATGAGCGGGGAGGAAGCAAACGACTTTGAAGAAGAAGAGGACGTCCACGAGAGCAGAAAGCAGACGACTGCCGGCAAAGCGACGAGCGCGTCCAAGCCGCCCAAGAGATCTGCGCCCAGCCTGCAAGACGGCGTATACACTGCGGAATCCTTCAAGTCGAACATGTTCAAGCTTCAGCTCGACGAGCTGCTCGACCAGGTCAAGCTGAAGTACGGTAAGAAGGAAGCTCCCGCAGAGAACGCGATGCGCACCCTCAAGACCATCATCGAGCAGATACCCAGCCGCGAGCCATTGCCAGTATGTGAAGAATGCTTCGAATGGGGTCAATACAAGCTGATCAACCGTAGATTGCTGAAGCCGAGAAAGCGCTTAAATCAGCCGGTGTCGCGGTGCCGTTCCCCAGTCCTCGCCCTCCCAAAGACGCCCTGTACAAGCTGCAGTACGAACGACCTGCGAGCATCAACGCGACCGGCAGTTACCCGCTCAAAACCGCGACTCGACACGACGAAGGGATGTCAATTGATCTGGTTGTGACAATGCCCAGGAGCCTGTTCACAGACAAGGATTACCTGAATCACCGATACTTTTACAAGCGCTCGTACTATCTGGCGTGCCTGGCTGCTGGCATCAAGGCTTCGAAGGAACACAAATTTCAATCATCCTTCGACTTACTGAACGGCAATCAGCTTCAGCCTATCCTAGTTGTACGACCGAGCGGAAACGGCGACGCGGACGACTTCTCGAGCTCCAAGTGCCAGATCAACATCCTGGTCGCGGTACCGGAGAACACCTTTCCGTCAAACAAACTGCTGCCCACCTCGAACTGCGTGCGACCAAAAGGCAGCAACGACGAAGCTTCCACCAAGACACTCACTCCAACGCCATTCTACAACAACACACTACAATCGGATGCCAATGTCACAGCCTACCTCAAGCTTCTTCACGGCACCGCTTCAAGAGCTGATGCGTTCAAGGATGCTTGTATACTTGGACGTGTTTGGCTGAAGCAGCGTGGCTTCGGTAGTCAGATTCGCAAAGGAGGTTTCGGAAACTTCGAATGGGCTGCGATCATGGCTATACTACTGCAGCCAAACGCTGGCACCGGCGCACAATCTGTCTCTTCAGGATTCAGCAGTTATCAACTGTTCAAGTCGACGTTGCAATTTTTGTCCCGAGGTGATCTCACGAAGAAACCGTTCATCTTCCAAGCCACAAACATCAACATACCCAAGGCCGAGACTGCGCCTGTCGTGTTCGATGGCCCTCGTGGACAAAATATCCTGTTCAAGATGACACCATGGTCCTACACGCGTCTACGATCCGAAGCGAAAGCTACCGTAGATATGCTCAGTGACTCTGTGTTCGATCACTTCGACGCGGCATTCATTCTGAAGACGGAGTTGTTGAAGTACCGTTACGATGCCACACTTGAGATACCTCTTGCGTCGCTTGGACTCGAAAACGCCGGTGAGGAATATGACCAACGCGTCAGCGAGACTTGCAAGAAAGTACATAATAGTCTGACTCGCGCGCTTACCGACCGCATCTCGGCTTTGTCATTTACCATGCCCGAAGAAGAGTCGTGGTCGATATCCTCGCGACGTCCCCAGGAGAAGCAAAGCAGAAGCATACTTGTCAACTTCGCTACTGATCCCGCCAACGCCACTCGCACTGTCGACCACGGTCCTTCTGCTGAGAACAAACAGGAAGCTGCAGCATTCCGAAAATTCTGGGGCGAGAAGGCGGAGCTCAGGCGCTTCAAAGATGGCAGCATTCTTGAGAGTGTTGTCTGGGCTGTCAAAGACGCATCTGTTTCCGTGATCGAACAGATCGTACTCTACATCCTTGGCAAACACGTGGGTGAGAAAGTGGCGCAATCAGCCAAATTCTCGAGCGATTCGTTCGGACATCTCATACCAGCTGGTCGCATGCAAGGACAATCTGGGACCGCGCCATTCTTGCCCATCATGAACGCTTTCAGTGCTATGGAGAAGGACATTCGAGATTTGGAAGAGCTCCCACTTCGCCTTCGCCATTTGAGGGCCGCCGACCCACAACTCCGATATGCGTCTATTGACGTTCCTGCTGCAGGCCATACTCCCGCCTCTGTCGTATTGCAATTCGAGGGTTCTGGTCGCTGGCCGGACGATTTGTGCGCCATACAACGGACCAAGATCGCTTTCCTGCTCAGGCTAGCCGAGCTTCTATCTAAGCTTGAAAATGGCTATGTTGTTCGCGTGGGCATGGAAAATCCGTCACAACCAGCGCAGAACCAAGCATTCCTCGATGTTACCGTCGCTGCAGGCTTCACATTCCGTATCCGCATCTACCACGACCGTGAACCTACGCTATTCGACCGCCAGATCAAGGACAAGTCATTGGATGGACCATCAAGGGAATCCGCTGCTGCATCCCTGGCACTCTACAAGCGCGAGTTTGTTCAGTCCCCTATGCATTCGCAGGTACTACAGACATTATGTACCCGTTTCTTGGCCCTCTCGCCAGCCATACGGTTGACGAAGAAGTGGTTCGCATCGCATCTTCTGGCTCCGCACTTCTCGCCTGAGCTTATTGAGCTTCTCGTCATCCGCACATTCCTGCAGCCGCACCCATGGCCTGTACCCACGACCGCAACTACTGGCTTCCTACGAGCTTTGTCTTGGATAAGCCGATGGGACTGGAGACATGTCCCATTGATAGTCGACTTCTCGACAACGTTCTCCGCAAACCCCGCAGATTTGGAGGACACCACATCTAAGGGCATGAAGTCTGAAGATCTCGACCGGTTACGGACGCGCTTCGAAGCATGGCGTCGCATAGATCCAGCCATGAACCGCGTTGTGCTCTTTGCTGCAACAAACCTTGACGAAGAGGGCACAACCTGGACTGATAAAGCGAAGCCTGAAAAGGTTGTTGCTGCACGTTTAACGGCGTTGGCAAAGGCGGCTACACAGGCTGTTCGAGCGGACGAAGACCGTCTGCTGAAGCATATCAACAACAGCAAAGATGTTGCTAAGTCACAGAACACATTCTCGCCCGAAGCACTCTTCACGCCCGGTATCTCCGACTTCGACATCACCATAATAATCTCCCCGAAACACACGCTCAAGCAAACCAAATCCAGCAAATCCACTCCCAAATTCAAGAACCTCGACCTCCAGAAGTCCACGACCAGCTCATCACCGGCCGCACCACCGCTCCCGCAGCTCTTCGCACAAGACCTACTAGAAATCTACGGCGATGCCGTGCTCTGGTTCTGGGACCCGGAGACACTGGACAAGATCGTCGGGCTGTGGAACCCGGTTGTCACTGCGCAGAGGAGCTGGAAGGTCAAGCCTGGATGGAACAGTGTTCTCGTGGCTGGCAAGAAGGATGACGTTGAGATTAAAGCGAATAGAGAGGGTATTGTGCATGAGATTAAGCGGTTGGGTGGGGAGCTTGTTAAGAGCGTTGAGGTTAAGGCATAGTTTATCGAGTGGTGGACGATAGTGACAAGACATATAGGATATCTTTCGAAGGAGTAGTTCAGTGGAAGCAATACCCAAACCAAAGTATTCTTTTCGATGCAGGCATCACGGCGCATTGTTTACGCTAACATATCTTGCATCCTTAGTCCGCTATCAATACCACCATCTCTGCATATTACCAGGTATAATCAAGTTTCTTCCGAGTAGAACGCGGCAGCAATCTCAACAGTACCAACAACACACGTGACGAAGGTCATAGCGTAGTGTTTTAGTATACAGATTCCGTGGAGTTCGGCCGACGTCACGTGAGCGCTTCGCTCAATTTGGCGTGAAGGATTACGCCCGCCTTAAGAACCCGCTTCCTTTGGTCCTGGCGGGTTAGTGCGTTGGTACGCCGTGTCTGTTGTATTGGATTACGCTAGGTGGATGAGGGATAATAGAAATGTAAAGAGACGGTGCGTGGATGAGGAAGGTGCATATAAATAGGATGGTGTCCTGGAGGGCAGAGTAGACAAGACCGTCGTGGTTTCTGCAATGTCTCCAAATGCCGGTATGAGAGAAACTATCCTGGAATCAACTTTTGGGTCTTTCGTGGGCGTAGAAGAAGATGGATTGAGGAGGTATCTCGGAATCAAGTACGCCGAGGTGAAGAACTGGCTCGCAGCGCCCGAACTCATCACTTCGTATGGCAACAAAATCGTCGATGCTACACGATACGGGTAATTTACCCTCTTGCTTTCCATCCTGCAGGGCTGCATACTAACTACACCAGACCACGCGCCCCAGCACCAGACCTCTGCACATTCGAGCAGTCCACCTTGATCCAATGCACCGTCGGCACCGCACCCGAAGTTCCCATGTCCCACTCGGAGTGTCTCAATCTGAACATCACCGTCCCGTCTCTTCCCACGGAAACCGGCAGTGCCCTGCCAGTCATGGTATTCATTCACGGCGGCGGCCTCATTATGGGCGCAAACTCTTGGCCGCAATGGGATCCTGCACGTCTTGTTAAGATGAGCGCCGATATTGGCATGCCAATAGTTGTCGTCAGTGTGAATTACCGACTGGGGGCACCGGGGAACCTGACGAGTGAGGAGTTGAGAAGCGATGGGTATCTGGGGAACAACAGTCTAAGAGATCAGAGGTGTGCGTTGAAGTGGGTGAAGAAGTTCATCGGTGGCTTTGGAGGTGATGGAGAAAATGTTACCGTATTCGGGGTTAGTGCCGGTGCTGGTATGTTATTACAAGTCGTTATCTCAACGTGGATTGCGAGTGTGCTAATGTGAGACAGCCTCCGTATTGCATCATCTGAGTTGCAAAGAACCATTGTTCAGACGTGGGATCAGCATGTCTGGGACACCACTCATGCTCAAACCACTCTCACCCGCTGTGGCCGAAAAGTCTTACAAGGCTGTTCTGCAAGCCCTGGGACTCGAAGACGCTTCCACGCATGATCGTATTCAGAAGTTACTTGCCATGAGTCCCGAAGACCTGGTCCAGAAGATACCAATCAAGATTCCACTCGCTCCATACCTGGATGGTGACATGATCCCCGAAGCGCCCTCATTCGCTAACTTATCAAGTGGTACATTCCAGAGCTTGAACAACACTCGGTGCGAGGAGTTGTTGATCGGCTCGTGCGCAGACGATGGAAACGTCTTCTATTTCATGGGTCTGAGTTCGCGCCTTCCTGGCATCGCATCCGCAATCCATACATCCTTCTCCCGCAACCTCTCATCCCCGGTCGCTCAAGCCGTGTTATCTGAATACAAGATCACACCTTCGACTCCAGATGCGGAGGCCATGGTTTCCATCATTGAACTGGGAACGGATATCGCATATAGGCTTCCGGCACAGTACTATGCTCGCGCTTTCAAGAGGAGGGTTTTCTCGTATCTCTTTACTGAGCCGAATCCCTGGGACGGCATGTTCAAGGGGAAGAGCGTGCATCTGATGGACGCAGTGTTCTTATTTCAGAACTTCAATGAACATATACCTGATCAGGCAAAGATGACGGCCAAGAGAGTCGCGGAGGATTTTGTGACTTTTGCGTACGGGAGGCCTGGTGGTACTTGGGCGGAGGGTCAGACTAAGATATATGGGCCCGACTCTAGCGATGTTGACAGGTTGGAGACATTGAGACAAGAAGGAGCTGTCGATCTAGATGAGGTCAGTGTGGCGTGGGATTTGTTCGTCGCTGGGAAGTAGCGAATGAGAGCTTCTAAGGTCTGGTCGGCCACACTCGTGTCGAGCACCCGAGTTCTCTACTTGTTCTGTCACGACAGTAGCAAAGGTTGCGTGGTAGATGCTCATCTCATATCTTCTCATGCATCTCGGCATCAGTTTACCGAAAACGAACATGCACGTCGCTCGCGAGTGTCCACCGAGCGCTTTCACCCCCGCACGCCCCATACAGTTTAGTGCGGGGTAAACTCGGCTCTGGCCTCAACTCCCGACGTGCAGCATGTGGGGTCTTCGAGCACATCCCCACGCCCCATAACCACAGCGACGACGATGTTTGCCGCGCAGCCTAGCCGGGACGATGTTTCCGATCGGCACAGATGCGAGAGCGATGGTGTAGTAAGGCATACCACGCTTGTGTGACGGCGTATCGTAGCTTCCTTCCTACAAACCTACGGATTGCTTCTTGTAAACACCTTAGATCTCAATTCTGGTGAAGCACGACACACAAAATCGACATGTCGAAACCCGTAGCCATTGTGACAGGCGCCGGCTCCGGCATCGGCGAAGCAGTCGCAACCCACCTCTACAGCAAAGGCTTCAAAGTTGTCGTCGCAGATCTCAATCCCTCGTCCGGCGAGCGCGTAGCCAGTGCCCTTGGACCTGACGCCATATTCCATCAAGTCGACGTCTCATCCTACAAATCGCAAGCACAGCTGTTCAAACGCGCGTATGAATGGGGCGGCAACCGTCTGGACTTCTGCCATGCCAATGCAGGTATCGATGACCGACAGAACATCTTTGAGGATATGGAGAAGGAGGAGCTGGATGAGGACGGCTTGGTTAAGAAGCTGAATACGAAGACTATGGAGGTCAATCTTGAGGCCGTCATCCAGGGACTGTGGCTGTTCAAGTATTATGTCAGGAGAAGTAAAGAGGCAGGTGGAGGGAAGGGCAAGTTTGTTGCTACGAGCAGTGCAGCAGGGTTATAGTAAGTCGTTTTCCCCACACTTCTCAGTGCTCGAAGAGACTCAAGAGACTAACGAGACCATCAGCGCCATGACACAATGCCCCCAATACACCGCCAGCAAATACGGCGTGATCGGTCTATGCCGCGGCTCGGGCCCTGTATTCGTCAAAGAAGGCATCACCGTCAACGCAATCTGCCCTGCCTTCATCCCCACAAATCTCTGTCCACCAGAAGTCGCGGCGCGCTGGCCCAAAGAGCACATCACACCTTTGTCGACAGTGAACAAGGCCATGGACGCTTTCCTCGCAGACGATAACTTGACAGGCCAGGCGGTGGAGTTATCACAGGAGAATATCTACTTTAGACAACAGGTTGACTATCCGAATGAGAGTCAGCGGTGGATTGGCCTGGAGAGTGATAAGATCTGGGATGTGGGGTACAAGGAGCCCCCGAAGAGGGCGGGATACTAGCAATAGTCTTGTTTCAATTGAAGCTTCAACTTTTGGTAGGCTCGACCTTTTAGATCCGGCACAATCTCTCCTTTACCAACTCGGCCATGACACATTATGATCTTGATTATCCATCAATACGACAACGTAACGATGATCAAGATCATCATGTGTCATGGCCGAGTTGATAAATAAGGAACTTGTCTTATAACTATCATCTCTCCAAACAGCAAACTAAACACGTCAATAATGGAGTCCTTCCCTTTCTGCCTTCTCGCTCTCCTCCCTCATGACCTTGGCATGCGCTTCACTCCTCGGCCTGATATCGCATTCAAACGGCTCTGGTACACTCATAAACCCTGGCTCCATCTTCGTATTGACTTCCACCTCCCCTCCATCTTTCCCTTTCTTCTTGTTGAGGTTGAACCCCCAAAGTACGCGCGATACGTTGATGAAGAGCGAGCGCTCGGCGACATGGACACCAGGACATCCACGCCGCCCCGCGCCATAGGTGAAGTGATCGCGCTCTAAAGGATTGGGACTGTTCATGTAGTGTGCCGCAGATGCGGTGTGGTTTAGATAGCGAGATGGATCGAAAGCCGTGGGGTTAGACCAGAGCGTTGGATCGTTGTGTATCGCCCTACAATGAGAATTAGCCAAACAGCACTCAGTAAGACGACGGGGAAGGGTAAGAAGCGTACCACCAGTTCAGCACAACAACACTTCCCTTGGGAATAAACCACCCCTCATACCAATCATCCTCACTACTCGCATGTGGCATGCCAAACTTATTCACCGGCCTCCACCTCAACACCTCCTTAATCACACTCCTCACATACGGCAGCTTCTCCTCATCCTCCCACGTTGGCAGTCTATCCCGCCCAACCACCCGATCCAACTCTTCCTGCGCCCTCTTCTGCGCTCCCGGAAACAGTGCCATACAAAGCACAAAGTTGTTCAGCGTCGACCCGGTAGTTTCAGACCCCGCTTCAATAAGCCCACCGCACGTATACGCCGCAGCCAAATCGTCGATCCCCGATTTCTCAGGCCCGTTCAGATAGAACGTTTTCGTGAAGCAGTCTTTCGCGACACCAGCATCTGTGTCTTTTTTGAGCTTGTTCCACAGATCGAGGTACACTTTGCTGTCTTGTTCACACAGCTTTTGCCCATGTGCTCTCCAGTTACCGAACAGCCATTGTGGGAGTGAGGCTAGCGCGGGAAAGGAATCAATAGCCCACGCGCCGGGTGCGGTGTTTACAGTAAAACGGTCGATGGCGCCGTAGATACGTTTTATGAGCGGGTGATCCCAGCTGGGTATGCGGTAGCCGTATGTGACTTGCATGATGACGCTCGCGGAGTAGCGGCGGTTGATGGACATGAAGTCAGCAGGGTCGCGCATTAGTTGTTGCAGCAGGACTTTGCTTTCAAAGTCTTGCACCGGTTGATAGTTCGTGCTTGCTGTTAAATTGAGGAGCGCATGGCTGTGCTTGCGGATACTGCGCCACCTGGGCCCGTATTGCATGAAGAGTTGGCGGCGGCCCGCTGATAAAACGTCCTGAGCCATGGGGGCTGGGGCGCGGGAAGAGTAGATGTTGGATTTCTTGTCCATGAGGTCTTTTACGGCTTGCGGTGAGGAGAGCCAGATGTAGTCTGTTCCGCCGATCTTGGTGTGGAACACATGGCCGTACTGCTTGCGCCAGGCGATGGCTTTCTCGCGGACGGCTTCGGTGTCTGCCAGTTCGAAAAGGGATCCGACGAATGGGTGGCCCTTGGGACCTGGTGGGAGATGTCGACGTCTTCGGTCCTGCAGTCAGATTTAGCGATGATACGAGACGGGTTATCTCATGGACTCTGTTACTTTGATGGCGTTGGGTACGACAATGAAGTATATAGTCAAGAGAAGAAGTAATGGTGTTGTGGCAATCAGCCCAAGTTTAACGATAAAAGACGATTGCGATGTCGTCTGGACAATGTCGAGGATAGCCATTTAGGTATTTGCTGTAGCAACGTAGAGAAAATCGGTAACCACTTGAAAGCCCACCCCGAAGCACCTAGACAGTAACTTGTAATGTGACTTTTCTGTTAATATAACCTTTAGCTTCAGACTTTCCAAACTTTAACGTTCCTGTTCGTGAGGATGCATAGTTCCAAGAATTGGGGTATACCTAGGTAATTCGTGGACCCTGCAGCTTCCCCGCAACATGGGCCCCACAAGCCGCTGTACCCCAGGATTCTACAATAGGATGCTAGTGAGACCGGGTCGGCATTGGGGATGAGCGAAAGGTTGTGAACAACCAAATATGCCTGGACGGTAAAAGGTGTTCAAGGCAAAACGATTCGAAAGCCGCAACACCCAACACCCCATCCTCACCATGTCGTTAGAACGCGACGCCTCCGGCCGAACATTCATCCACCACCCTTCCGGTCAACGAACCCACTACATCCTGAATGACTTTACCGACCCATGGAAATCGAGAGAAACAATCTTGATACAACACGGTTTCGGGCGCCACGCCGCCTTCTGGTACCACTGGATCCCCGTTCTATCTCGCAAATACCGTGTCATACGACGGGACTTGCGAGGCCATGGACACTCCAGTTACCCGAAAGATTCGGAAGTGTATGATTACTCTCTAGAGACGATCCTAGGAGAAATGGTTGATACGCTTGATCAACTTGATGTCGAGAGAGTGCATTTCCTCGGCGAATCGACAGGGGGCATTCTGGGCGAGATATTCGCGGCGAAACACCCAGAGAGGCTGCTGAGCTTGACTGTTTGCTCTACACCGACTTATCTACCTCCAGTGGCTTTGCGGCTATTCGCTTTCGGTAGGAAGGATTGGCCGACGGCGTGCAGGGAGCTTGGGTCGCGGGGTTGGGCAGAGGAGTTGTCGCGCATTCCGGGGACTATCCCTGTGACGGATCCGCAGTATCTTCCGTGGTATTTAGAACAGATTGCTGTTAGTGACGGTGAGGGATTGGGCCAATACGCAGAGTTTCTGTCGACGTTGGATGCGAGACCGTGGTTGGAGAGGATAAAAGTGCCGACGTTGATTCTGTCACCGACACAGAGTGCTGCCGTGAGAGTCGAAGACATGAAAGCTTTAAGGGAGAAGATCGAAGGAAGCAAGCTCGTGCTTGTCGAGGGCCCTGGACATGAGATATATGTCACTCAAGCGGAGCAGTGTCAGCAGGCGTTTCTGGGATTCCTGGAGAATCTGGACAGGGATATCACTGAAGGATAAATTAACCTAAATAGTAATGGGTGTTTTACATTATGGATTGCTGCATGTATTATGCGCAAAACGTACTCGCTGGTATCGCTGTGGACCATTTTAACGGCTCAAAAAAAGAACGACCGCCCAATGTCTGCATCAAACGCCGTCAATGCAAGTGTGGGTGGGTTTTACCATCATGCTCCTAATGCGCCGCTATGCAATAATCATAAAACATGTGAAGCCAAAAACGTGAATGCTCGGTGCGAAGTGTAGAATGCACCGGGGTCGGTGGTGTGAAGTGTGGCAGATCATGCGTCCTGTCGCTCTCGTTCTCGTCGTTCATTCATATCCAGGGCCATCTTCTTGCTAAACTCGTAACAACTGATCATGATGGCGCATGCCGGTGCGATCTTGAGACATCGGGCAGCCCAACCCTTGAACAAACCTGGCATGCCTTGCTCGCGGTAGATGTGCATCAGGAATCGTGGCATGGATTGGTCTTCTGGCCGTGTCGAGTTCGCAATGTCTTTAGCGGTCTCGCCCATGTGCCGCGCGACTTGTTGTCTTGTCTTTCCGACGTCGAATGGGGTGGTGACAAAGGCCGCGACTGCTCCTGACGTAGCACCAGCGATGAAGCTATCGACTAGTGTGTCTCTGTGGTTTTCCTGACTTCGAGATCTGCTTCTTCGTCGTACCCTCTCCTCACCACGGCCCATCCGGAACTCGAAACCATCGTTTCTTGCCTCTCTCCGTCCTCGTTGGTCGGTCAGAACATTTCTTGTGGCTTCATAACCCCACCAGTAGAAGGCCGAGAAGGGTACGTCGCGCCAGAGGGTCAATGTGAGGCCCCGCCATAGACTGAAGACTCCTTGGTTGCCGACCATGTCTTTCAGTCCGTCCATTGTGTCTCGAAAGTGGCCGGCGGCGGTGGCAGTGGAGTTCGCTGCCTGCATTCGCGTTCGGAATATCTCGATCGGGCCTACCGCTATCGCAGCAAGTATCCGCGCAGTCGCTCCTGCCACTAATGGTATGTACGCATCGGATACGGTTTGTCGTAGGGGCGAAGCTTGCGCTGTCCGCAGCCAATCGTATCCGGCGAAGTAGATGACGTTTGCAGGTACAGCCATGACCAGGGTTGGTGACAGTCCTCTCCAGAGTGTTCGCGGTCCCTCGTTCTGTGCAATCTTGCGTAGGCCATCCCATGTGCTGTTTATTGTTTTCCGTTCGACCTCCTCTACCGCACAACTCAAATCGGCAGGGTTGATGGGTGCCATGGTAGGCCCCGCCACACAGAAGGGTGCCTTGTTGTTCATCCAGAAGACTTCTCTACAGCACGACGATATGCCGAGGTTCGGAGGCAGATCGCGGAATTGAGTGAGTGTGGCGCCATTGTACCCGCGTGGCCGTGGCGCTGTGCTCGGGACAGTTTCTTGTGATTGTAATCGTACGCGGACGACGTCGAGGGGTGTGACTGGTGGGCGTTAGTATCGACTTCCATGATGCGAGTACCCAGATGTGCAGAGTTCAGACGGGATAAGAACAACGCAGTCGAAAAGACATGTGTTGAAGAAATGTACAGATATGGCATACCGAGTAACGACGTGAGGACACTGCCAGACACAGCCGACAGCATCTTTTGTCCGAGCGACACATCGCCCACACCGCTCGGGTCCGCTTCCTCGGCTCGCTGGGTGGCCGTGGCCATGGTGCCGGTGGTCGGGATGGCAGCGGAACGGCGTGTTACCTCTCGGCGGTGAGGGTGGTGGTGGCAGAGGGCTGGATGGGCAAAAAGGGCGTACTGGGCATTGTTTTCTGGGGTGATAGGCAGGCACAAGTGGTGACGAAGGCGACGGGAAGCTTTGACGCAAGGACTTAATTATCGGAAGGAACTACGCACTTTTGGCGCGTCATTCCCGCGCCGCCCACGTTGCGCCCCCGCCGAGTGATTGGACCGCCGGCCGAAAGTCAGAGGAAAGGGCGCTGGCTTATCAGATGGCGCATGGGTCGGGGCTAGATCATGCATCGAGTGGCGCCCTTCATCGCCTCGCCGTGGCTTCACAGGCCCCTTCATGCACGCCTAATCGCTGTGAACGGAACATTGTCCTGAGTCACACTCCGTTGTATCATGTATTCTTACTAAAAGCCTGCTGCTAGCCTCTGCATTGTACCCTGCACGCCCTATTGCCATCGACACCTGCGACTTCGGACATACCGCATCTAACCGACAAGTACTACCGATCTTGGCCAAGTTTGTTACCATGGACCAGAAGGACGTTCCCACCAACACCGAGGCCGAGCTTGAGTCTTTCCGCCAGAAATGGAGAGAGGAAGTCACTGCCCGGGCCAAGGGTAAGGCGCCTGCATCGTCGGCATCCGCGAAGCCCACCGCTACTTCCTCATCCACCGGCAAACCTCATCCAAGCAAAAGCAACGCGCAGGATGCTCAACATCACACTCGTGCTCGAAGTTTGAGCCTAGAAGGTGGTGACGAAGTCAACTCATACACGTACCACAATCTGGGCGAGAAGCAACATGGCCGGAGACTTGATGAGACCAGTGCCCGGACCGCTGCCGCTATTGCTGAGGAGGCAGAACCAACATCGGCATTAGAACACTATGAGAAAGCCGTAGAGAAAGAGAGTCAAGGTAGTCTGGGTGATAGCGTCGATCTATACAGAAAGGCGTTTAAGCTCGACTCAGGAGTCCAAGAGACCTACAAGGCAAAGTACTTTCCGCCCTCATACTTCAAGAAACTCAAGGCTGCACAAGCGGCAAGTGCAGCGGCTTCATCAGCTGCTCCGAAACCCCGGGATCCTAACCCATCCAATGCCTCCGCGACAGTGCCTAATACCGCCCACCACTCCCTACATGGCCTCTCGCCCTCGTATCAAAACCTCATCAGCGAATACGCCAGCACCTCCATTCTCGGTGAACTACCGCCAACGGAATTCAGTCCCGCGCCACCAAGTCCTATCTCTAAAATCCCGGAGGAAATTATCGTTGAGATACTGGAGCAACTCGCCGTACAAGACATAGCATCATTTGCCCGTCTAGCCCAAGTATGCAAACGCCTCGCCTACCTCGTAACCACCGAAGACCGCGTCTGGAAACGACTAGCTATCGGGCCCGAATATGGCTTCGCATCCATGCACTACAGCTGGTCATGCGAAGTAGGCGGGAAACCACTTGAGGAAGACCAAACTGGCGGAATAACCCTAGGCACCGCCAACCTCGACCTCTCCGACAGCGAAGAACAAGAACCTGAGTCTGAACCACTCTCTCCAGCACTTCTGACCCAACTTCTCGTGCCAACTCCCTACCCCACCTACCGCGTGCTCTTCCGTCAACGCCCGCGCATCCGCTTCAACGGCTGCTACATCAGCACAGTAAACTACACGCGCCCAGGCCAAGCCGAGCCCACAACCTCCTCCTGGAACTCACCCATCCACATCGTAACCTACTTCCGATACCTACGCTTCCTCCGCGATGGCACGTGTATCTCGCTACTTACCACGACTGAGCCCGCAGACGTAGTGCCATATCTCTACACCGAACACATCCGTAAGAACCATCACAACCTACCCAGCGCGCCGATGAAAGACGCCGTGCTGGGCCGCTGGCGTATGAGTGGACCTGAACCGGGTAGTGGAGAACAAGAGGGCACGGTCCATATTGAGAAACCGGGAGCGACGCCAAAGTACATGTACAAGATGGCGCTTAATTTTGGTAATGCGGGCAGAGGGGCTAAGAATAACAAACTGGTTTGGCAAGGGTACTGGAGCTATAATCGGTTGACGGATGATTGGGCCGAGTTTGGGCTGAAGAACGATCGTGCGTTTTACTTTAGTAGGGTTAAGAGTTATGGAATGAGTTGGGATGAGAGGGGGATCAAGGAGTAGGCGTCAAAGATGCAGAGTTGAACGTTAGCAATGAAGGACTGCCAATAACGGTCGCTGAATGGGCAAATAGTTGTTAGAAGTCCATGAACGTGCACAGACGTGTGAACGTGATGTTGTTCAATTCTTCCTTTTCGCATTATTCATAGACAGCTGTCTCTACGACGTGGCGTAGCATTAGCGTGTCCGTGTTGTGGTATACACCCCTTCTCTTGTCTCTGTGTCTTTACCGTCTGGGCATGCCGCGGCCACGTCCCCTTCCGCCGAGTGCCCTTTGGGCGGCGCCTGGTGGTAGCGGCCTGTTGGGTGCCTGTGGTTGCTGTGACTCCTGGTTCTCTGCTTATTGTTAGCACTTGCTGATTACACGACATGGTTTCACATACTGATTGTCTCGTCAACGCTCAAGATGAGGCAGGCCGCCTCTGTCGCCGCCTGCAGAGCGTTGACCTTGACCAGACTAGGCTCCCACACGAACTTCTCCATGTTGTTTGCTATGCTCTCAGTTGTGAAGTCGACACCGGCCCAGATGTTGCCCTTCTTGTGCTCTACGCGAAGGCGGTTGAGGATGTCCGTCGCGTCGACACCGGCGTTGTCGCACAGTTGCCTAGGAATGACCTCGAGTGCCTTCGCGAACGCCTTGATGATGGGTTGCTGCTTGTGCGGGATGTTACTGTCGGCGTAGTTGTGTAGGTATGATGAGATCTCCATCTCGACGGCGCCACCTCCGGCAACAATGTTCCTGTTCTTGATCGCACGCTTGACGATCATGATCGCGTCGTGTAAGCTTCGCTCGACCTCGGCGATGAACTGCTCTGCGCCACCACGGAGCACCAATGTGCAAGTCTTGGCCTCTGGGCAGCCCTGGAAGAAGTTGAAACGCTCGCCACCGATCTGTCGCTCGTCGAAGGATTCGCAGGTTCCGAGATGCTTACTCTGGATGTCGGAGCAAGTAGACTGGAGGCTCGCGCCCGTTGCCCGGCAGACACGGTCGAGGTCGTCTGCGGCAACTCGTCCGGCACAGAAGATGTCTCGGTCTGCAAAGTACTGTGTCGCCAAATCGCCGATGGGGAGCTTGCTCAGAACAACCTTGGCACCCGTCTTGTATAGCGCTTCCATCTTGTTGTAGATGATCTGCCACTCTGCGTCGACGATCGCCTGGTATTCCGAGACCTGCTCCACCCGTACCTCAGCGTTGTCCTTCTCACTCTTGAGCTCGAGTTCGACGTTCAGGCAGACGATCTTGGGCTGCTTGAAGGTCTTCGGTTGCTGCTCGAAACCGGCGTATGAGAAGGTCTTCTTGAATGCGACACCGTTCACGAACAGTGAGTCCTGGAGAGCACCACCAGTGATCTTCTTTACTCCGATGAGCTTCTCGTTCAACTCGTCCTGGTCGAGCGAAAGTACGGCGTCCACGACCATCTTTGTGAAGAAGTCGGCGTTCCTGTGAATGAGCTTACTGCTCATGGCGGTCGCGGCGAGCTTCTGGAGGGTATCCCGCTGGTTGCCCTCGGCGGTGTCCACAGCAATCTCCATGATCTTGTTGACAGCAAGATGCGACGCTCTCCGCAGACCCTTCATGATGGTCTGGCTGCTGACTCCCTGCTCGACAAAGTCCTTGATCTCCTTCAGTATCTCTCCGGCGATGACGACAACGGACGTGGTACCGTCGCCCACTTCGGCATCTTGCGATCGTGCGATATCGGTGAGGACGCGGGCGGCGGGGTGGACGATGTCGAGAAGCTGCATGCAGTCAGTATTAGTGTATATGATAAGATTTTGTGGCATAATCTACCTTCATGACGGTGGCGCCGTCGTTGGTGATTGTCTGCCTGCCATTCTCGTCCACCATGAGCAGATCACCGCCATACGGACCTAGGGTGCCCTTGATCGTGGCCTGCACAGCGAGGCAGGCGTTGATGTTTGATATTACCTGCCCGCGACCCTGTGACTGATCGGTACCTGAGGCTGTAAGCTACGTGTGTATCAAAAAGTGTCGAGGCACCTACCCTCCCGCAACACCACAATGGTCGGTGTTTGACCGCCGAACGACATGCTGGCTGATGGTGCGAACACAAAAACTTGGGTTCAGGTCGTGGAAGCTTTGGAACTCGAACAAAGCTGGCGGTGTAATGTGAGGGGTATGCGCAGCCGTATGTTTCCAACTTGTCTGCGGGGAACGCGTTCCCGTGAATTTTCCATTTCCAGGGCACGTCCGTCTCGTTGCCAAGGCCGTCCGTGCCCTTGTTGACAACCTTCTTCCGACCTTCTCTCAACCTTCCATGCGTTGTGCCACAGTACGCCATCGCATAACCCCCAAACCTCCAGCCTGCATTCCCCGTCGTCGCAGCATCCATACGATCAATCCCGTGCTGCGTAGTGACTTTGACACGGCACATGTGACTTCGTGACCGCTTCGTCTCATAGGGTGAACCTATCGCAGGACTTGCCATTAGCCCCGATCGCATCCACAGACTCTCTCCCGTAAGCGCCCATTCTACGAGCATGCCGGCCAAGACATCTGCCAAGAAGGTCAGGTCATCCCGTACTTGTGGTCTTTAGTGGCACTGACGTGTGTATAGATGGCGCCCACACCCAAGCCAACGGAGGATATCCGCCTACGTCGTCTGGACCGTCGTTCTAAGGAGAGTGTAGAGAAGCAAATATCGCTAGCCGAGACCATATCGCCTTTGGATACATATCCACCATTACTGCGCATTCCATCTGAGATCCGGAGAGAGATCTTCCGGTACGTCTTACCATCGTCAAACAAACGCTTCATTCTGTACACCGACTGCGACTCTCGATCCATCAACAGAAAATGGAACAAGAACTGCCGCCCGCATCCAGATAGACATTTGACTCTGGACATTCTGCGAACGAACCGCCTGATCTATCACGAATGCCTACAAATCATCTACTCAGAGAACCAGTTCCATTTCTATGCATTTAATTATCTACCTGTTCTCGACTTCATACGCCATCTCAGTCCTGAAGCGAAGAACCAAGTCCGCAATGTGCGGCTTACGCCTTTGACGGATAAGCAGGATGATCCGCCGGCGTCGCACGATGTCTTCTGTACCGTCATGCATGACTCTCTTCCTGGACTCAGCCAACTACAGGCAGATCCCGTTGTCTTCTTCTAGGAGGACGGCTAGCCTTTCCTTCAATTTCAGTTCTCCACCTGTCCAATCATCGCATCTAGGTACATAGGCGAATCTACGAGGATGTGACCTTGCGTATAAGGCATACATGAGACATTCGATCATTGTATGGCAGCCTTTTTGTCTCCAACGTATGGCACGATCAAAACTATTCGATGATGCTGACCACTCTAGACTTCCTGTGACCCCAATTACTGATCACGCTGGAGATCAGTCACCCGGGTCCAAATCTCAAGCTTAGATGGCCTCGTTATTGATGACTGGACAGCTCAGCCGGCATGGCTGCCGTGCCAGTGAGCCTTTTCGACCTGGAATGCTCTTCAATGATCGCCAGGAGATCTTGATGTTCCGAATCAGAGGCAATGTCATAAGGGCTCTTGCCCTCTGCATTCGCTTGAAACGGATTTGCTCCTCTCTCGCATAAGAAGGATGTTACTGTGGCTCGAAGATCCAGATCCCATTTGTAGGCGCCTGTCCAGAAAGAAACAGCTTGGTGCAGCACGGTTCCCCCGGATGTCGTCATCGGTGCATTGATATCCCATCCGCGATTGAGCAAGACATCCATGACTGCGATGATTCGGCTTGGAACGAGGTGCTTGTCGGCGTCCGACGTGGTCTTGATCAGCCATGAGCGACTCATAAGCTGTCCGGCCAAGGTCGACCAGGTGTCCGGCTCGGCTGGCACCGCTCCATTGGCAGTGAGCAAGTCGACCATGGCCACTTGTCGAGCGCCTACAGCGAAGTTGAGCGGCGTTAGAGTTGTTGAGTAGCCAAAAGGAACTTCGTTGACGCTGAACCCCGCTTGGATCAGGGTCCTCGCCATAACCACTTCTCCCAGCAGCGCGGCGAAGTGTAGCGCGGTGACTCGCTCTGGACGGCCCCGTTTACGCACACTCGAGCGCCAGAACCCCTTCCTCTTGTTAAGGATAGCTGTCAACGCTCCATGATCTCCATCGCAAACAGCCTCTTCGGTCCGATCCCTTGGTTGGCATCCGACTTTACCAAGGATCTCTTTGCGAGATAAGGGCTTTCCCTCGGATGTCGCCATATGCCTGGGTTCATCCGAGCTCGGAACCACTGGTTCTGCTTTTCTCGGGCTAGGAGAGTAGCCCTGTGTCCGACTTCCATCCTCTGACGGCCTCCATTCCACTCTGTTTGATGCAAAAGGTTGCGATCTTCCCATCGGAGGGCTGGAATCCACCAGAGTCATGTTCTCGGATATAACACTTCGAGGCGCTTTCCAAGGCCGAGCAGCCAGTACCATGGACACAGATGCTGAGTCGCTCCCAGTAGGTTCTGGCGAGGCTTCCAAGCTTGTTTCGGAGAGTCTGCTGCGAGGTCGCTCTCCTATCGCATCGGTCTCGGAGGGTCTCGCACGCGAGAGAAGCGAAGAAAACTCAAGGTGCTCTACACTCGTTTGCAGCGATTCTTCGACTGCCTTCAATGAGGCTTCTCGGTTTGCCTCCGGTATCATGGCAAGGCAGGATTTCGCAAGCGCACGGTTATTGAGCAAGACGTAAATGTGAGCCATAAGAGCCAAGGACTCCAAAGACGAAGCATGCCGTTTTCCCAGTAATCGTCGTCTTGCTTGTAAGGCCTTCTCGCATTCGGCTCGTGCACGGTCGAGTTGCCTCATTCGGACATATAACTGAGACAGCAAGTGCGTCGCGTTGTGAATGCATTCACGTTGCTGATCAGAGTCTGCTGGCTGGTTGACAAATCCGATCAGAGCTTTTGCCGCATCTACAGGTTCCTGGACGTGGTAGGCGCAGACTGCAAGCCTGTAGAAGAGGCTGAACACGTCACAGAATGCGCGTTGGCGCGTTGACAGCCCTTGCAATATTCTGAGTGCTTCTTGGAGTAGAGAGTCCGCCTCGTCCCAACTTCCGGAATCGAAGGCTTGCGAGCCTGTGCTCAAGGCCGCTTTCGCGAAGTCGGTATCCAGATCATCGTCCGAGTCGGATGTCTCACGCTCTTGTACACCTTGAAGCGGAGCCGCACCTCGCAAGACACTGAGAGCTCTCCTAGGGCTCTTTGTTGGCACCGACTCCTTTCGATCTTCTCGTATTGCTTGGATAGCCTTCATCCATGGCAGACGATCGCTATCGCTAGAGACCTTGGGTGAAGCCTGAGCTACAATGTCTTCCCGTGGGTTGGCTTCCGGAGTATACATTCCTTTCACGATAACCTCTTGCGCATATTGCATCAACGTAGCCTCCGTATGAGAGTACCGCCATGGCGGACCGACCTGGGATGATCGTTGTAGCTTCTTAACCATTTGTTGAAGCTTCATGACGTCAGCTGCAGGACGTCGTTCGGCTTGTATAGGCGCAATATAGGAGAGGACCCTGGGAAACGATTCAGCGGCTGAAAACAATTTTGGTGCAAGGAAGGACCTACGCCTGAATCAGAAGTAACGTAGTTCTCAGATTGTCGCTGTGTCTGTGTACAGCGGCTCCCATTTCTTCAATCTGCTCCTTATTGTTGTGCAGCTGGACAAGGCGTTGCGGCTGGAACACAACGCTGGCCTCTTCGGCCTCTTCCATCCTGACAGCGCTGACGAATGAGTTCAGGCTATCTATAGTCTGACTTGCATCCTCGACCTGAGTTGCCAGGCAACTCCACATTCTGCCATCTCCATCGTAGGGTGGAGGGGAACCTGTCTTGGTCTTGCTTGCGACTTCTGCCAGTTTGAGGTGAATCTGGTAACACTCATTCCCAAGCGACTTCACCTCCCCCACAAGATTGTCAAGGGATGCATCGCAATGTTTCGCGTCCAGGTTGAGTTCGGAAAGAGATACAAACAACGCCCAAGCCGTTTTGTTCAGAACCGAAACCGCGGAAGATGCATCCGCCGGTGTGGTTGCAACTCTCTCCATCGCAGATGGTCGATATTTGCATTGCGATGGGTGTGAGGCCCAGGAGAAATCAAATTGCTGGCTGCGCAGACGCTATGCTATGCAGTGTGACGTGAAAAGTACCGATAGCTACACAGGTCGTGGCTTACGCCATGAAGCAGTGGATCATGCGGTGAGCCTGACCGGGAGAACTACTCAACGCTGGAGTACACAGCGACGCCAATCTGGAACTTTGCCGTCCAATAGACACATGGAAGAAATATTGAAAGTCTATACCATTGGGGCCGGCGGGGTTACTGGTTTCGCAATGCCCTTGCTTGTGCACTTCGACCAAGGGCCGAACACAAGTATCCCTATTGGTCGATGCGCGCCATGATACGCCTGTCACATATCTCTCACGAAGGGCTTTGCGAATGTGATGGAAAGAGGCGTAGACGTACGAGCAAGATGATGGGGCCGAAACATATCCCAATGCGTCCATTTTGACCTCCGCACCTCATTCCGAGCACATGGACCTTCCAGCTTACTGGGCTGATACGTGTTGCGACTCGCAGTGGTACTTCGCATGTCTTGGCTCTATCTCCGCAGTGGGCGGGGCTATCTCTGTGGACGCAGGGTGCGTTCACAATTTGGCGTTGGGGTACGCCGCGGGCTTACATAGGCGCGCCGCACATAGCAGTCTTACGCGACGGGCTGAGCTGCGCAAAGTGAGCTTCCGATCGAGCCTTGCTCGTGTAATCGATCTTAGTGCACCAAACAGAAATATATCGACCAGAGGACAGCATCCTGCGATTAAGTAGGACTTCAGCATTCTGACGATACCAAGCATGGATAGCTTCCGCCCCCAGAATTGGGCACTCTGCATAAAGAAGGGTGTGGTAACACAGCTGGTGAGACAAAGATAGCGAGACTGCACTGCCACAATCATGCACTGCGCCAATCAGTCCATCTATCGAAAAGCACGACTGCATGCACGTCCGCAGATCGGACTCAACTGGCCCCATCGTACGTGAGCGATCCAGCAACAGCTACTAAGACGAACAGACCAGCCTGACCCGCATTCTGAATCCTTCCTTTGTCTCGTCGTTTCAGATTCGCACGGTAGAATCAACATCATCCCGTTTTTCCATCTACAGCATCCGCACTTGCAGCTCACCGATTGATTGCCTGAATACAAGGCTCAAGTCCCACGAGACGCCCCGTCAGTTATACGAGCACCAATGGCGAAAACTGACGACTCTGGGTGGGCAAGCGCAAGAGCGCCTGTCAGTAACGGCGACCATGGAGAATTCGAAAGACCGAAAGGATGGAAATACCGCAGCTTGAGAATCGGACCCATCAAGCTTCCATGCTATGCATCGCCAGAATCGCAATTGATATTAGTCTCATTCGTCTGCTTCTTGTGTCCCGGTAAGCAGCACAAGATCGTAGTAACGCACAGTTTACTAACTCTACGCAGGCATGTTCAACGCCGTCAATGGTATCGGAGCCGCAGGTCTCGACGACGATGCACATGCCAGCAACGCTGCGAATACTACACTTTATGCTACCTTCGCAATTGTCGGTTTCTTCGCTGGCACCATCACCAATGTCCTCGGTATTCGAGTTGCGCTTTCCTTCGGCGGTCTGGGGTATTGCGTTTACGTCAGTGCATTGCTTTGCTTCAACAAACCTCAAAACTTGGGCTACGTCGTCTTCTCTGGGTTCTTATTAGGTTGTTGCGCTGGCATACTATGGTCGGCGCAAGGTGCCATAATGTAAGCTGACTTATGAAGGTTATGTGAGACATATACTGACTTCGTACCTCTGCAGGATGAGTTATCCGCCAGAGAAGCAGAAGGGACGGTATATCTCTTTGTTCTGGATGTAAGTGTCGCTGTACGTACCGTACCGAGATAGGCTAATTTCTCATGATAGCATCTTCAACATGGGTGCTGTTATTGGTAGCCTGGTCCAGCTTGGGCTGAACTTTGATACACAAAACGCAGACGGGCCAGCAGCTGTCACTGACCAGACATACATCGGCTTTATGGTCCTCACATTCCTCGGCGCCTGCCTTTCTTGGACACTCATCGATGCCAAACACGTCATACGCCGCGACGGGAGCCGAATTATCATGATGAAACATCCAACTTGGCAGTCCGAGATCTTGGGTCTTTGGGAGACTCTGCGTACAGATCCGTATATCATACTCCTCTTTCCGATGTTCTTCGCTTCGAATTGGTTCTACACGTACCAGTTTAACGACGTCAACTACGCACGTTTCAATGTGCGGACGCGCGCACTCAACAATGCGCTTTATTGGTTGGCGCAGATACTCGGAGCTGGTGTGTTTGGATTTGCACTGGATTTCCCGAACGTCAGGAGGACTACCAGAGCGAAGATTGCCTGGGTAGTCATGCTATTGTTGACCTTCGCCGTTTGGGGAGGAGGGTACGTATTCCAACGGCGGTATCGTCGCGACGATGATAGCCACCACTTCGATTGGACAGACGGCGGGTATGGTACGTGAAAATCATGTGCGAAATGCATGTGAGACATATACTGACTTTTTGTCTTTACCCATGCAGGCGGCCCAATGGTGTTGTACATCAGCTACGGCTTCTACGATGCGGCATGGCAGACATGCGTGTACTGGTAAGACTGTCTTTCCATTGGCATGCTCTCTGCTAACAGCCCTCAGGTTCATGGGCGCAATCTCGAACAACAGTCGAAAGCTCGCCAACTTTGCTGGCTTTTACAAGGGCATTCAATCAGCTGGCGCAGCTATCGTGTTCCGCCTAGACGGTTACAAGAGGCCTTACATGGACATATTCCTATCCAGTTGGGTGTTGTTGGCTGGAAGCTTGATCGTCGCGCTGCCAGTGATGCTGTTGAAGATCAAAGACACGGTGCCGCTTGAGGAGGACTTGAAATTCACAGACGAGACCGTCGAGGATGTGCTAGGTAGGAGGGATGGCTACTTGTTGGATGAGCCTGAGAAAGCGTAGGACATTACGTCCGGACATGGGAAGGTGCCGTTCTCGCCTACATGGATGCGGCGGGAGCTACGACCAAAGGACAGTTAGCGCTCAACCGATGCGATCTGCATCATTAGACATCAGGCGCGAAAACGGTGAACAGATTTCTCATCAATTTTTTCCCCATCAAATGCGCGTGTTCAGCTGTGCGATGTCGCCTCCGATTCCGTTGCGATACCGATGAGCTACTGGAGCACTCTATGCCGAACTCCGGCGCCCCTCGGAGTTCCATGTGCGCTGCGTCGCCCACTCCGAAAGCGCTTTGAAATCAGCGCCATGCACTCTTTCCAAATTATGACATCTCTACCAGTCTGCCATGCCCCGCTTTCGAGAAGGGATCGCTTTTCTCTTCCTGTGTTAGAGCTGAACAGCACATCTTTATTGGCATGTTGGGCACGATCTGGGTCGGAGGACCCTGCGGTCAACAAATTGCTATGCATTTGTCGTTGATATCATACAGCATCAGCGCAGAATGGATTGCTATATAATTGAAGCCCTCTGTGGATGTTTTCTAGAGCAGCATTCTGACGATATCTACGTTCAACACTCATCATGGAGACTAGAACTCAATCGGCCCTTACAAGCACCGGCACCACGCCCGACAACCAATCGGAATTTGAGCTTGAATCAAGCCAACGATGGAACGAGCAGCCCGTGAACGAGAACGAGTCTTTGCTACCGCCGACTGATGGCGGGAAAGATGCGTGGTTGTTTGTTGCGGCTGGCTTTATGGTGGAGATGATGGTATGGGGTGAGTGTGAAGTGTTTCATTGACTACGCCTTTGCCCTTGTAGTATTATCATAACTGCATCTCTTCCAAAGCAATCCTTCCATATTAACACCTAACTTGAAACTTTTGCTAATGTAACCAACAGGTTTTCCATGGTCGTATGGCATCTTCCAAGAGTACTATAGTTCATCCCCGGAATTCGCTGGTTCGTCTGGTATCCCAGCTATCGGCACCTCAGCGATGGGTATTCTGTACATGATCGCACCATTGACCTTTGGTTTGTTCACCCGCTGGCCGCAGTACAGAAGGAAGGCCATGGTCGCTGGTGTATTCACCATGTGCCTTTCGCTTGGGCTGAGCTCTCTGTGCACGACCGTACCGCAACTCATCGTCACTCAAGGGATCTTTTATGGTGTTGGCGGCGCAATAGTGTACTGTCCTTGTATCATACTCTTGGATGAATGGTTTGTAAGACGCAAAGGTCTCGCATTTGGTATCATGTGGGCAGGTACAGCACTTGGCGGCGTCGTCATTCCGCTGTTGCTGCAGTTCCTTCTCAATCGCTATGGCTTCCGCAACACGCTACGCATATGGGCAGGCCTACTCTTCGCAGTTCTTCTACCCGTCACAATCTTTATCAAACCACGGCTGCCTGTCTCGGCAACTACTAGGTGTGGAATTACTTTCACTTTCCTCACAAACAAGACCTTTTGGGTTCTGCAGTCTGGCAACATCTTGCAGGGCTTGGGATTCTTTGTACCATCCATCTGTAAGTGTCTATACGAACTTCACTCGCGAAGTACGCTGACTTTGTGCTCCAACATGAAGACCTGCCTACATACACCAAAGCACTGGGATTCAGCAGCACAGTCTCCGCCGTTCCTCTCATTCTCCTCAATGTCGCCGCTGTCATCGGATCCGTTAGTATGGGAAGCATCATCGATCGCACACACGTCACCACCGCCATCCTCATTTCCACCATCGGTGCCATGATCTCCACTTTCCTAATCTGGGGCTTCAGCACGTCTCTACCGCCGTTGCTGATCTTCTGCTTCACATACGGACTTTTCGCAGGCAGCTTCGCGAATACTTGGCCTGGCATCATGAGAGCAGTGCAAACAAGTACGGGACAGATGGAGAGCTCCATGGTCTTCTCGTTCTTGTGTATGGGTAGAGGTATTGGGAATATTGTCAGTGGGCCTATCAGCGAGGCATTGATTAAGACGGGAACTCTTGGTGAGCATGGATTGTATGGGACGCAATATGGCAGTTTGGTGGTGTGGACGGGGGTTAGCGCTGCGCTTGGGGGTGTGAGCATCATCGGAAGGAGGGTGGGATGGCTGTGATGGAGCTTGGACCACCGCGACGCGGAATGGCGCGAACTGGCGCGTATGATGTCACTTCCAAAGCGCGTGCAATGACGACCCATAGTACATGTTCAATCACGTAGAAATCCACCTTCAATATTCCACTACCAAAGCATCAATCCTGTCCAGGTTCTCTTTCGCATCAGCTGAGGCACCCTATACCCCGGCTTCGCATAATCCCACCTTTTTCAGCCTGCTTTTGGGTCAGAGTCCGCCCCCTCCCACATCATCCATCTGCCGCATACCCAATTCGCCGGACATGGACAGCCTGATAAATTTCGCTTCATCAGTGGGTATTTCTCTGCCGCTTCAGCTGCCGGATCGGGCACTAGCCATGCCCGTCTTCCGTCCCCGACCTCTCGTCCCGTTCGTTCCCGCGAGGTATTTCGGATCACCCAACCTTCGTTCCGATCACTTCTAGCTGCTATTGACTAGTAGGCATGGAACCTCTAAAATGATGCTACTTTGTACTGTCAACAGATTCTCTGATATTCAGCCAGGCGCCTATAGGCGGCGAAGAGACTTCAGCCTCGCGTCTATCCGAAATCTAGAGTTCTTTGGTGGCTGCATGAGCTGAGCGCTTATATTGATCAGCTGCAGTCACTGATGGGTGACTCTTTGCTCAAAGAGTCTAAAAACAGCGATGGCTTCTCATGGCTTATGGGAGATGGCTCTAGTCCTCCCAACATTGGTCACTATTCGTGGGGTTTGCGGCTCAGACCTGCTTACGCTAAGCCGTCCAATATCCGTATGCTGATACATGCATCCACAGATCAGGCTGGAATCTAGCCTCGCGTAAACCAACTAGGTGAGAGGAGTTCCGCACCTTTCTTCCTACTGAGGAACATCGCGCGCCCGTTTCGACCATTTGCCATTGAACTACGAGGTTTGCGAGGCTGTCCAGACGATATGTCGAGTCCCTACCGAAGAGCAGCCGATCCGATGATTTCACGGCCGCCATCATATACGCCAGAGATTCCTGTAGTCAAAACATCCAGGTCAGAATCTTCCAAGAGCACCGGTCGGCCTCGAGGATCGTTCTCTACCGGTGTCTTTCGGGATGGACCAAAGCCTACCTTGGATCCATCGCATGCGCTCTCACGCGATCGATCTGAGGTCACCGTCGATGAATCTCCGCTACGGCTGTGCGAGAGTTGCGAGGTTGAAAAATCTCCTGTATGGGATTGTTCATATTGCGACATGAACTTTTGCGACGACTGCTGGGGGAAACAGGGCCCCCACAAAGCGGGACGCACTGGGCCTGATGGTCTTCCGCATGAGAAGGCGAACCCAACTGTTGTCAAGAGGCTGCGAGACATTTTGACTCCTCCTCGAGAGCATAGAGAGCAGCAGATATTACACATAGAAGACGAGGATACAACGTGGTTTGGAATGGTGCGCAATAGTCAAAACTCGCCTGCCTTCCAGGACTATGGTCGTTACTCTGCCATCATGGCGGATAGTAACTCTGGCGAATACAAGTACCGTTTCCCGCAACTTGTATCTTTCATTGGTCAGACCGGAGCAGGCAAGAGTACACTTATCAAGATGCTCATCGATCAACAAGAACGTATGAGCCAGCCAAGGAACTGGAGTCTCCCGTCACCTGTCGCAGGAACATCAGCAAACAGCAACGTACCCACTTCCGGTGACGTACACTTGTACAGCGATCCAAGCACATACAATACCGAGTACCCGTTACTCTACGCCGATTGCGAAGGTCTGGAGGGTGGCGAAAATACCCCGATGGCTGCGCAATATCGAAGTAGTGCGACAGCACCACAGAAAGAGAAAGGGAGGGAGGATGTCGCATTGGGCGAGCACCGAAAACGCCGCAAAGTCACCAAAAGCTTGCATAGCACCCAGAGAGACATCAAATGGGCGAACTCTCCTGATAAATCAAAACGACAATACGCTGTTACGGAACTCTACCCTCGCCTTCTGTACACATTCTCCGATGTCATCGTGTTCGTTCTGCGCAATGCAAAAACCTTTGAATCTACAGTGTTGGGATTGCTTATCAAATGGGCGGACTCTTCCTTTGAGAAGTCAGTGAACCAGCCTACACTCCCGCACGCTGTCATTGCACTCAACGCAACCGACACAAAAGTGGATCAGGAGGAGTGGGATCCTGAGTACGCGACAGAGTTTCTTATGTCCAACGTCGCCGGAGCTATCAGTCGCGATCCAGCATATCGTGAGCGGCGAGATTATTGGGTTGGAAGAGGCAGACGTATTCGAACTATGAAGGATCTCCTTGAGTGTTACTACTCTTCGATCACAGTTGTACGGATCCCTGGCGAAGGCCGATATATGATGATTGATCAACAGGTAACGAAGCTTCACCAAGTCGTCACACACCGATGCCTGGAGTCATTCAACGCCAAACGACGGTCGCGCATGCTTTCCAATTCCGACAACCTCAATGTCTATCTACAATGTGCATTCGACCATTTCTCGCAGGACCTTCATTCACCATTCGACTTCATGGACATTTCCTTCAAGATCAACCCGATACCTCAAGACTTTGGAGGTCATGTCTTGAAGTTGGCCGTTGCAATGAAAGCTCAATTCGACGACCCCAGGAAGATCTTCAAGGAACTGAGCCACATGGTGACCTCTTGTATACTTTTGGACTGCGTTCGACAGGATCTCAAAGGATCTGCAGAGCAGATTTTGGAAACACAATACATGACGCACTGTGATGGCGCTCTTGACGACTTTTGCGCTATCTTCTGGCCGTGTTCTTTCATCAACAGAAGAGGTGAACGATGTGTCAATGTAAAGGAGCGACATGTGAAAGGACACCAAAACCAAAGAGGCAGCGTCATTGGATCTGGCCCCTATGAGTCAGACTTCACATTTGACAAGTTCTATGAAGACTGGTTCGAATACCTAAAGCATTACCTGATCGAAAACAAGTCAAAGCTTGATTTGCAAATGACGAAGTCTCCAACAACTGAGGAGGATGCGGTCAACAAACTCCACTTGGCCAACGTTACCGGCTTCTATAACCACATGGGGGGCGCAAAGAACTTCGTCAGCCACACTACCTGTTTCTGTTGTTTAAGGGAACTAGCCGAGCATCCCTTGCCTTGCGGACACGTGCTTTGCACAGCGTGTGTCAAAGGTTACGGCAGCCCACATCGGGAACTCTCAGGATCTTTCACTATCGCCACATGTCCGCTGCACGATCACCAAGCTGTCTTTCCTACACCAGTAGAGATCTACTTCAAGCCTCCACTGGCAGGCCTACGGATTCTGTCTCTTGACGGAGGTGGTATACGAGGGATAGTCATCCTGGAAGTCCTTCGCCAAATACAACAGGAGCTAGGTGATCATATCAAAGTCCAAGAATTCTTTGACCTCATCGTTGGCACCAGTACCGGGGGTATCTTGGCGCTCGGTCTTGGTGTCAAAAATTGGTCTGTAGACCAATGCAGTCAACTCTTTCTCAGAATGGTGGAGAAGGCGTTTACACCCAAGTTCTTTGGAGGGGTAAGCCTGGGAACTAACAAATACCATACAAAACCTCTAGAAGAAGCTTTCAAGGAGTGTTTCAAGGATGAGGCCATGTTTGGTGGGCAACGTGACACTCCAGTTGCTAGCGCGTGCAAAGTCGCTGTTACCTCTGCAACGGAGACTGCGGAACAAGCAGTCATATTTACAAACTACAATCGCGCAGAGGACGAGCAAATTGGCTACCAGTTGGTCCGACCCGATGATCCAAAGAATGATGTCTTGATCAGAGAAGCTGCACGAGCAACCTCTGCAGCTCCGACATACTTCAAGCCTTTCAGAAACGCACGTACAATGGAGGGTTATGTGGACGGTGCTGTCTTTCACAACAACCCAGTTCGCATCGCCAATTATGAAAGCAAGCTTCTTTGGCCTGATGCCGATCAGCGACCTCCTGATCTTCTTTTGTCCATAGGAACTGGTCAACACGGCGCAGATTCCGACAATTCTCTGAATGCCTCACGTTACGATAGCAGGCGATTCCAGATTCGGAAGATATTCAGCCAGGTGAAGGATACGCCACGCTTGAGACGATCTATGCCTGTACTGAGAGCATTTCCCGAAGTCGAATCGTGGCTTACTATCTTCAAACAACGGGTTGAAAGTGCTTTGGATGCGGAAGCCACATGGAAAGAGTTCCGTAAAGACGTGGTAGGGATGGCCCAGTACGCTGCAGCCGAGCGATACATTCGTTTCAACCCAAAGACCATGAGTCGGATACCCAAGATGGACGACAAGTCGCAGATCGATAATCTACTGGAGGAGATCAAGACCGGTCTTCGCAAACCTGGCGCGCAGAAAAAGATCAAGAACGTTGCGCAACGACTCGTAGCTAGTTCATTTTACTTCGAGAGATCTTGCCCTTCCAGGCCCACCGACGACCATATCATTGTGCAGGGTGAGTTTGTTCTATCTATCAAAATGACTGACTAATGATTGAAAGGCAACATCCAATGCAGATTCGCTGCAGGTTCCAATAATCTTCGGGACTTGGGTGACTACATACGCAAGCACCAATTGCCTCACTTCCAGCCGTTCTTTCGTATACAAGAAGCCATGCACGTCGAAGGGGCTCAATCTATACCAGTCACAAGGCATACCATTCGTGACATGACAGAGAGAGGTTTGTTTAGACTGGACTCGATCGTCATACCAGTTGCTTCGGAGAGTGCAGCCGTGTCGATTGATCTGCATCTGACTGACCACCGCACCACGCGATACGGGCAGTCTGGTTTTCCGATCAGCGGATTTCCCCGACTTCTCGCAGATGGCGAACCCCTCAAGAGAACCAGTGAGTAACCATCTGGCTTAATATCCTTCGTGTCATCGCACATATAAATAATGATTACAGCCTCCCATGGAGCTTCGCCAAAGCCTGAACGTCCGAAAATCTTCAACAAGAGACAGTCTCTTCGGGAAAAACGGCATGGCGCGCGTGTCAGTG
This sequence comes from Alternaria triticimaculans, assembly GCF_023758025.1. NCBI lineage: Eukaryota > Fungi > Ascomycota > Dothideomycetes > Pleosporales > Pleosporaceae > Alternaria > Alternaria triticimaculans. The sequence continues at coordinate 2,758,787 of NW_026055959.1, forward strand.
TCATGATGGATCGACCAGCAAGCGACAGCAACATCTCTTATGCAAGCCGCAATGAACACGCTGAATATCCTGAGATGCCAGGTGACGTACCCGACTGGATTCAGCGTCGCAGCGAAGCAAACCGCGGCCCACCTAGACCCATGCAAGACTTCCTGCATCAAGATCAGCATCGAAACCTTCCGCCAACTTTTGTCGAGGACGTAAATTTATACGAGCTCGATGCTGAACCACTTCTCACACCAGGCGCCAACGACAATGCTATACCACGAACAGTTTCACCGGGCGAATGGAGAGAGGACTATGGTGAGCAGGTTGCACGGAGCGATGACGATGACGACCTTGCAAAAGCGATAGAGCTCAGTCAGCAAGAAGCATTTTCGGGACCGAGGAGGACTAGTACAGGAGGGTTTGATGAAGATCAAATTGCCGAAGCACTGAACAGATCTTTGCACGTTTCGGGGAGGCAGTAATGGTGAAGAGTACCGTCCATCCAACGAGGCCAAAAATTAGAATAATTTCGTAGTAGAAAATTGTCGTTCCTGATTCGCTTCTGCTTGTCCTCTGCGCATCATATTCCATGTTGCTTCTCCCTTTGGATCCCGCTGTTCCATCCCGTCCTGCTGTCCAAACCCATGTATCATAACTGCTACCTCTCATCAAGCAGGCTTCTTTACGTCCACCTTATCAAACTGCGTCGACGAAAACAAAACCCGTGTAGAAGTCTTATGCCTCAGTCCATTACCATCACCCCCTCTCTCACTCTGTTCAGCTTTGCTCCTCCTCCCCTTCTTCCCCGTCTGATTCCTTTTATCCAACGGCGAATGACACACAATCTGACTCGTCGGTCGATGAAGCGCAGCTTCGGAGTTCGAATGGGTCGAGGAATTATATCGCGGTTTTGGTAGTTGCATCGAAATGAGATTCTCGTCCGATTGAGTTTGTTTTGATGGTCGGTTTGGCTGTGTAGAGGGCTTTGAGGGTTTAAGATTGGACGTCCATTTCTTTAATGTCGTGCTGAAGAGCATTTTGTGCGTTCGTTTGACGCGTCCGTCGTCGCGTATCGTAGGATTCGGGCGCGTCTCTCGCGCCCACGTTGTTGGAAGGTCTAGCGAAGGTACGGTGCAGAGGAGGAAGCAGCGATTCGAGCGAAACGATCGAAAAGGACATTGAGCGACATCATATCATAACATATGCACCGATATAACGGTGATTTTCGCCGTGACTACGAATGCGTTGCTTCCCTAGCTAAAAGCGGCAATCTCCTTACGTGACGTGACGTGTGACGGGCGATGGATGCAAACCGCGCCGCATAAGAGTCGTTCTTGCATACCCGGAAGCTCTTCGGCAAATTCCACGAGGCCATGGCCAGGTTCCTGGAACTCGCTGTAAACTCTATCTCTCGTACAAGGAACTTCCCATCGCATGTTACAGGACTTGGGGTGAGAAGAGGTAGAGTTTGGTGCTGCCCGTTAGTTCTACGGACCAATCCACATGTTCGCAGCGGGACTGCGGCACAATAGCGGAACAACGCCCGTCGGCCCCGACCGTACCTTCTCAAGTTGGTTGTGCAATTTCATGAGTGGTTCCTTCGAATTTGTGCTCAAAGCATGTGGCTTGCAGTCTGTGGCATGAATCTTGGGGGGATGCGGCACGGCTGCGTTCGAACAGGGGTGCGTCGGTACCCGACGTAATGCACAAGAAGGAGCGAAATTGCATCCGAGAGGATGCTGCGTGCCTAGACTACAGGGTAATTTATCTTGTATGTAGTCAGCATGACGATGGAACGCGTTACAGACAGAGGCTGAGTAAGCTCTATGTGAAGGGCGTTTAGAGGCTGGCTGAGCGATACGACGACGTTGTTGTTCCCCAAGGGCCGCACCGCAATAATCTGTGAACTAAGGCCGAGCCAAGCTCAGACGCAATGGCGGTGTTGTTATCGACGCGTACTAGCTACTATGGGAACACTACGAAGTCGATAGTTTCGCACACGCATACAGATAGGCCGATCTCCCAATGGTGCGTATCGCAAACTCTCCGTATGCACACCTGAAACATTGGCTAAAGATCTGAACGGCGTCTTCCATCAATTATGGACCTGGGCTTATCGTACAGGCTCCACCACCGCAATATCTGGGGATGTTCGTGAAACCAAGAGCGCTTCTTAGCTGATCAATCGCATCGTGACCTCGACCGTAGCAAATGTGCCTGCCGAGACTGGCATAGCCCTGAGCAAAGTCGGTCCAATACCCCTCCAAAAGCCACCCAAGCCCTCGCCCTTGTACGTCTTCGCGAAGCAATCCCTCATACTCTTGTACTTCTGATCCTTGCCAAACGCATCACTCTGCATCTTGCTCTTGATTACCTAAAAGGTGGGTGTACGAGGTCAGTATATGTCTCACGTGCACTTCGTACATGGGGAATTTTGAACGTACATCGAAGGGATATGAACTGATCCACAGCACTTCACCCGCAAGTCCACCATATGCCGCGACCTTTAGAGTAGAGATCTCCTTCCGGTCAATTCCGTTGCGTGCAGCGTCCGCGTTCATCATGTACTCAAAGGCGGTGAACCAACAGCCGTAAGCTTGTGCTTCGCGCATGAATGTGACAGCTGTGCCACGGTAGACACCGCCAAGTACGCCTTGGTGTGCCGAGAGTTTGCGCACGCAGTCGATCGGGCCGGCATAGAGACGATTTGGACCGTGGGGTTGTGTTTGCAGTCTTATACGGATGTGCTCGATGGGGCTGGATAGAACGGTATTGGCGATACCGGCGAATGCACCGGCGGCATAGTATTGCGAGTATGACAATTGACCTTTTCCAGTCTTGGCTTCGTTACTGGCTTCGAAGGCACGTCGCGCATAGTGGAAGCCGCCGAATTGGATTGATACACAAGCTCCGATTCCGATGAGTGGTGTCAGTGTGCCCTTGTAGAAGGCGAGGGCTCCTTCGTTTTGATAGATCTTGGTCGCTGCGTCCAGGGCACCAGAGTATTGTGATGTTGTTTGTAATCTCACTTTGACAATGTCTGTCGAAGTGCGAAGTCAGCGTATGTCTCACACGCAATTCGTAGAGGTTTTACCAAAAGGCTGCCCTATTAAGACTTGCGCAACTCCTCCCACTGCACCCGCGAAGAGATCTTTGAGTGTTCGAGAAAGACCATCCTGAACTGGGAGCTCTTCCTCGATATGGGGTTTCGACATCTTGCTCCTGCTCTCTCTGTTGCCAATATCTCTTCTTGCTCGCTGCTCTCTTATCTCCGCCAACACGGACCCTTTGGAGGGGTAGTTACGACGTCACCGGCCTTGAACGCACTGTTTGCGCTCCTTGCCTGAGTATCGAGAGGTGCAGGATGTCCCTGTAACTTTTTGTTGGTATTAAGACTTCGATGCTATTGCGAGGGTTTTCGAAGTTGTCCAAGGGCTTTACAGGCCAATGGCGTGCTCGTGCACAGACGCGCTAGCGATGCCTTGGATAGCCGACGGGGTGGTTAGCCTCAAAGCGGTCATCGTTCGCACTACATCCTATAGGTACAGATCGCAATCACTGCTGACTGATACATGTTATTGGGCCTTCTGATATAACATGTGAAGCGTACCACGAAAAGCTTACAGTCTATCTGGAACGTGCGCCAGCTTGTATGGATTCTGATTCAAAACTTGATGTGAATTCTTTACAGTATGAAATCGACAGTGATGCAAGGAAATATACAGACGCAAGATGTGAGACGCTGTAGAAAATGAACAAGAATCAGACAGCCGCCCGGTATATCCCGTGGTTTCCCCATTCCCGCTAATCGACATATCCATGCCATGCGTATACAAATGCTTTGCGCCCGTAACATCGACGCATATATACAAGTCAAGGAAATAAACGGGAAAGCAAAGTGTGTAGAAAACAAGCAGGTCGTGCTTCATGTCCCATGCCACATCTCAGCGAGCCCGTAAACGAACGACAAGTCCCCAGGCTATTGGTGAATGCCTGGAGACTAATGTGCAATGCGTAGTAACATGAAAGATGCGACTACCAGCACTTCAGCCTCCTCCACCAACTCTTTTTGGGCATGTCCTCATCATCCTTCTCATTATCTAGATACGCCGCCGAAGAGTTCGGGTCGCGGTTCGGATGCGATTGAAGAGGAAGGGCGGCAGTTCGGTTCGCAGGGCCGTCTCCGGCAGTGAGTCTCCGCGCTTCTACTACACGACGTACGAGTACTGTCCATCTTGTTAGCCATGTCTCAGCCGTCATCTGTGGTGCAGAACTTACGCGCAAAAGTCTCCTCAATGTTGACCATCTCCCTCGCACTCGTCTCCATGAAGCCGCACTTTCTCCGCCTCGCCCACTCGAGGCCCGTCTTGGCTTCTACCTGTCTCTGGCCCTGTAAATCGCACTTGTTGCCTACCACGCACTTGATGGGCGGTATCTTGCCGTTGTCTAACCGGTTCTCCGTCTCCATTTCTATCATCTCCATGAAGTAGTCGAGTGCGTCGAGCGAGTTGGCAGATGTTATGTCGTAGACGAGGAGGAAGGCATCGGATTGCAGGTTCGAGGCGGCCCAAAGACCGCGGTATTCTTCTTGGCCAGCCGTGTCCGTGAGCATGAGGTAGTAGGGGACGCCATCGACGGTTCGGGTTACGGAGTATGAGTCTTCTGGAGGGGTGTTAGTCGTGTGAGGCTACAATTTGGGATGAGTTCGCGCGCAGGGGGATGTACCTATTGTTGGGTCGTACTCAGAGGTCCATTGGCTTCTCACAAGCCGCAGCGTAATCGAACTCTTTCCGCATCCACCATCACCGCACACTGTAATCGTGATTCTGTTGTTCTCGTCCATTGTGTCCTCCTCTTGCGCTTGATTCTGTGTCTGCGATTGTAATTCCTGTGACGTGTATGCGCTCCCGTTCAGGCGGTATTCGTGTCGTAACCGGATCCGTTTCGAGTCGTCAACTCTCGTGGGTGCGCTTGTCGCAAACCGTCCTTCCGAACCAAGCACTCCCTTTTCTCGTGTCCCGTGGTTCCACGCAAACGCAATCCTTTCAAGTTCCCGCGCAGATACGTATGGTCCTGCAATTCGCGTTCGGAATGTGTCGTCGGAATAGGTCACGACTTTGGCTGAGGTCCGACCAAAAGTAAACCCACGACAATAGAAACAAGAAAAGATATCGCGCGCAGGCTTCGCAAGTTCGCGTTATCGTCGCAGCGGTCCAGACAAACGAAGAACCAGGAAATGCAAAAGTACAAAGAGGCAGAGGCAGCGCAACGCAGGCGTTCCTCTCGTATGTGTAATACCGGAAAGCCAACCAACAAATTAATGAAGCGAACAGTGCCCCCAGCAGAACGGAACGGTCCCTAGTACTATCCAAAGCCGCACAGCGTTAGAAATGAATCAGGCATGAAGCTCAACCCAGCCTAGGACTAAGTGAAAAAAAGAAATGAAGGATGAAGATCGCTTCCAAAAGCCCAGCCCGTTACCTCTTTTGCGTGCAAGTATCCGGGGACCATGTCCCCCATCGGCTCTGCTGCGCGCGCAAAGTTTCGGTGCGAAAGAGGGCCACAGACCCTTGTACCCTTGCATCGCGCGCGCCGCTTCGACATGTCATGGCACGCACCAAGGAAAACCCACAGACATCAGAGCCCAGATAAGGCGCTGCCAGAACGCTCAGGCCGCAGGGGATCGCAGGATCCAAAGGATCAAGCCCGGAAGACGGCCCCACTTGTTTGATTGGGAGGCTGGAGCGGGCTTGGGGAGGGGGGAACGAGGGAGGCAGTCTGCCAGAGCCCAAGCCATGTGGGTAACAACGTGCGATGGACCAAAGTTTATTTGCCATGTTGAACTTTCAGCTTTCGTCATTGGAGCTCATGGCCACGGTTCTCGATGCCGAGGCACACGAAGTTTTCCCACCTCCAACTACCGTTCTCGCAATACCCAACCCAACGACTCCTCACAAGATCTAGGTTAGGCTCAGAGAATACCCAACGAGTTACTCGGCATGGCGTTTTCCCTAGGCCCCCCAAATCTAGATGCTATCCATGGAACGTAATCTGCCATGTATCCAAGAGACTTGGAACTAAACCCAGTGATGCCGGGGCTAACTGTCCGGGAACCTGCATGCTGCCCAGCTTCCTTCCTGCCAACCCCCTGTTCGGTTGTGTTCCTCTTCCTGCTTCCGTGGAACACATGCAGCGTTCTAGCGCCACATCACGCGCATTCTAGGGCTACATCCAACACACCCTCCCCGGCCTTGTCAATGTCCCACGCGCCTGTCGCAGGTTGTCAGACTCCAAGCGAGGACAAGGCCGACGTCAGCGTCGTAGGTTGGACTTGGGATGCCCGTTGTGTGATCGTACTTCGCGTTCGCTGCCAACCTTGGAAGCCGCGCAGTTGCGGTGCGCCTCGTACAAACAGACAGCCGTGCAAACATGCTAGGAGTACGCACTAGATATGGGCAAAAGGGCCTTCTTATACTAGTTAGCGGTCGGTGTTATGATCTGACTTGACGTATGACAAGTGAGGCCACTCGACGCCACAATTGCGGCGTGGATGGATCGTCGCGTCGCGTCACTTCGCTTCGACTCGAATCGTAGGCGAGCGAGCAAACAAGCGAATCGACGGGATGTGCAGGCGGGGGAGAGATGCAGAAGAATTAATGGGTCAAGGGCAACGTTGGGGTTCGCCATGACGCTCCAGCCAGGTCATCGCAGTCGTGATCCACTATTCATCTTGACATGATCTGATCTGATGTGACATATATGATTGATTGATTGATGAGTGATACCGTCCGTACGCGTGCGCCCCACGCGATCCTGATAAGCCATCCCGCACCGTTGCCAAATGTCGTTGATATATACAACAGAATAAGAAGACACCTGATGAAGTGTGCCCAAGACATGTACATGCATATTGCGCCTCATCTCTCAGCCTCCAATTTGTAAAACCCGCAGTCGAATAGCTCGACCACACGCCAAACCTTCCCCACGTTGTTGACCCAAGTCGTAAAACATCAAACGGATATAGAAAGAAAAAGGATGTGAGTCTAAAAACTCCCCCATGAGAAGCTCGCTTCGAGCAAGCGAATGTGAAGTTCGTTAAAGTGAATATAAGTAATGGGGTATCGTTTGACCAAAGCGGAGAATGACACGAAACAGGAGAGAGAAACCGCGAAGAAGAAGTAAGAAGAGGACGTTCAAATCTGTCGTGCTTATGATTCCGGCTCCGTCACTTCGTCGATCGACGGTGGGGGAATGAAGCCCTGTGAAGTAGCAACTTCTGTACGTGGCGCCTTTGCAGCATGCGACTCGCTGATGCTACCTTGTTGCGGCGAACGTTTAGTGGAAGTAGCCATTGGCGAAGGGAGAGTAGATTGCTGTCCGCTCTCCGTCTTCGTATGAGGAAGGATGGTCTGATGACTCGAGTGGCTTGTAGGAAAGTGGCGTGGCGAGGCGCTCTTTTTGCTCTTGTCACTGGCCGCAGACGACGTTCTAGGTGACACTCGTCCTTGCTGTGAGTGTCTCTGTTAGTTTGGTCCTGAGCCCTGGATGTGAGAAGATCAACTTACCTGTTTAGCCCACCGCAGTCCGCACGAGTTGCACAAGTCGCGGTTACCCGATGGACCTCGCCGCCATTCGGGTGTTGTTCTTGTATGGCAATTCGCGCAGTCCTTCTGCATCTGACCTGCGCCCTTTCTGCGCTTCCTCTTCTTTTTGGCTGCCAATAAGCTCTGGACCTCTTCGGCCAGGTATCGGTTTCGCTTTTCCATTTGTCGTAGCTCGTATTGCCAGCTTGTGCTTCGCGTTGTCTTCAGTTCGTCGAACACGTTATCGTCTGAAGCAAGACTTTGATCCTGGTGTCCAAGCTGTAGACCGTTGTGGCCAGCAAACGTCGCAGGTGATTCCTCGGTGGTGATGAAGAGAGGATTCGTGTTTGATGTGTTTGGCGTATTTGACCCGGTGTGACCGGTCAAAGATCCTGCGGCGGGGGATGCTGCCCCTGACATCTGTGTGTGTACAGAGTTGTGAGAGTCGCGTTCATGCTTGGTGTTCGTGTACATTGACGGGCGGCCAGCATTGCTGTTCCGCGAATACTTGAGGAGTCGCGTTTGACCAACCACAAAGGTGGGTTTCTGGCCCTCGATTGCGTCTCCGGGGTAGATGGTTGTGAAAGCTTGGAGGACCTGACCACGCTTGTTGATCATCTCGTGCTTGACTTCACCTTTCCTGCCACCTCTGGCAAGTTCAAGGATACGGCCAAACTGGATCTTGGACTCTTGGCGCATAAGAGATTGTATGCTTGTGCCCACAAGCTCCTCGGGTTGCTTGTCGAGTAACTGGCGTACGTTGGACGAGACGTACAAGAACATGCCTGACGTAGACATCTTGGTCCAAAGTTCGTTGTCACCAACGCCTCCAGATTCGCGTACGATGGCCTTGCTTAGAGTATAGACTGGGCGCTCGCGACCCACAAGGATGATGCATTTCCGGCCTTTGCCTTGCTCCGTGTGAAGGGAACCGTGACCTTCGAACCACATGTAGCCGCTCTTCTTTCGCCGTATCCTAAAGACGACATTGACCGATGCGCCGTTTGTGGTTTCCTTCAACTCTCGTGTAACCGGGACGATGTCGCTAGGATGGCAGACAGAAGACAGGGCAGTCCCGACTAGCTCACTTGGGTCGTACTCTAGTATCCTGTTGCTGGCCGGTGACAGGTATAAGAAGAGTCCCTTCAGCGACAAGACATGGACGACGTCATCGCTGTTCTCAAGCAGGACCTTATCCCAGATACGTCTGGTCATCTCTGAGTCACCGCTACCGCTGTATGCAGCGAGCACGTTGGAAACCTCATCTTTGGAGATGGTTTGGCCTTGCTCGGCTGCTTGTGGCTTGTGGTGGTCGCTGAAAACGTAACTGGGTATCGACATTCCGCGTTGGTAGTTGACTCGGTACGAACCGTCTATAACATGATCAGCTCACACACGAGGTGTTGTGTTAGATGCGGAAGCCCACCTGAGTTCTTGTTCGTCATGGCTCCAGGCTGCTCGACTAGATCGACCTGGAAACCAACGAAGAATTTCATCTTGCCGCCAGGCTCCCAAGCAATAGGGATCATGGTGAGCAGGTTCATGAACGGCTGGCCGCCTCTTCGGTAATTGATCAAGCTGATCTGCGCTTCGGCACGACTCTCGATCATGTTCTTGAGATAGTAGACCGAATCGTCGTCAACGTAGTTGCGCTTGATACCCGATTCTACCTTGCCGTCAGGTGCTTGTAAGAAACGGCAATTCCGCCCGAGGATCATATGTCTCGTGTAGCCGGTCAGTCGTTCGAAGTTCTCAGAGCAGTAAACAATGGGAATGTCGTCCAGCTCAGCATCGCAAACGACGAAAGCGCACGAAAGATCAACGGAGCCGATGTCGATCTGGGGGTCAGGTCGAGTAGCTACGCGCATCTATTGGCATGTCAGTATGTCAATCTCGGTACACTGTGTCGATACGTACCAGTACTCCGAGCATGTCAAATCCGGTCGAAGAGTACGCATTTTTGAACTGCGTCTTCATGTGGGGGTTGTTCGCTTTGGTTGACGGGAACCCACCGGTGGGCGCCTGCCACGGAATCTTGAAGTCTGCGAGTTGCTTGTTCATGACCTCTTTAGACAAATCTTGAGCAGGGTCCTGTGCGACAGGTTGTTGGTTCTGCAGTGAGGCCAGGGTCATGCGCGTCGGGACACTGTTGGAGGAATGGTGTTCACTCTGGGGCCGGGAGTGGGACCGCATGCTGGACTGGTCCTGGCTGGTCGACCGGCTGAGGAAGCTGGATCTGCCTGACTTGACTTCTGGTGTATTGTTTAGGGACGGACGTTTGAACTGGTCTTGGGTCTGCCCTGACGGAGTGTTGTCTCCTTGGGGAGCAGCGGGCACGGGTCCTACAAAGTCCTGCTGGATGGGCGAGTCCAGCATGGGCGTATTGAATTGGCTGCCTGGAAACATGTTCATGTCCATGGGCGTCATGCTCATCGAGTCGTCCATGTCCAGGGGCATGTTCATGCCGTTCTGATACGATCCCATGTCCAGGTCGAGAGAGTTCTTCTGGTGCATGGGCGAGGCGTAGGCAGAGCCAGGACCGCCCATGGTCGGAAAGGGAGAGGCCTGGCCTTGGAACTGTGTGTTGATATTGAGGTCGGCAGCCGGCATTTGGTCATTCTGGATGTCGGCCGTGGTGCGCGGAAAGGCGGTGTTGTTGCGCATCATGTTGTCCATGGCAGCGGTTGACATGTCGAATTGAAAATCGTCCATGTCTCCGCCATTGGGGTCACCGAAATTCATCATGCTCAGCCTGCGCGTGTCGGGGCTGCCCAGATTCATTTGTTGTTGTTGCTGCTGCTGTTGTTGGGGCCCTCTAGCGTAGACGGGCATACTCCGGCGGCGGTTGTCCTTGTCGTTCTGCGCGACGATGGAGTCCAGCGACTGGCCCTCGACCATGTTGAAGCCGTTCATGCCGTCCCCATTCATATTCATCATCATGTTCCCATTGGCGGCCGGGTTGAAGGGCCGGGTGGGATACGGGTAGCCATTCATGGTGGCGGCTAGGGCGCTACGGGCTCAAGAGCGGCAGGAGCAGGCAGTGTCGTCCGGCACGGGGTTGTAGGCATCCACGGGTGTGGGCGGCGCCCGAGGGCACGGCGGTGGTGCGCTATCGCTTGTCTCGCTGGTGATGGAGGAGTCGCGGCGGCGGGGCGTGCAGCGTCTGACAAGCGACATCCGGGGGCGGCGACAGATGGGGGGCTCCTCGGCCGCAGGTGCAGTGCAGCAGGCAGGACGGGGAGTCGTCTGGGGCAGATTGGGCGGGTGAGGTTGGGATGCGAAGAGCGAGCATGTGTAGCGTCAGTGGAATGCGCTAGGTGCCAAGCCAAAAGGCCGCGTGCGGGATAGCTGCAGAAGATGACGGAAGCATGTCAGTGGCTTCACGCGAGCAATTATTGGGGGCAGCCCGGCACAAGCACTCTGAGCACAGGCGGAGCGGCATGGGATAAGCAAGAGGCGAGCGACTCTGCAAGCAGGGACCAGCTATGGTATTTTGCACTTTGCCATGCTCTGCCCTACCGGTGGGACCGATGCACGCAGCCCCCCTCGCTGCGGTCCTGACTGGCACACATGATCTGACAATGACGGCAATCGCCTGAGGCTGGTTATCGGTCTGACACTGGAGGATGGCCGTGGCCTGCAGGCCGGCCCAATGCGGCTAGCTTGGCGGGTGCTTGGCGCTGCCCCGGCTCGAGAGTTTTTGGAGCGACAGCGCCGACTGCACGCGACGGCAAAATGATACTGAGGAGCATCGCAGCGCGCAGTGGTAGGAGAACTCAATTGGACATGACTGCACATACTAACACCATCAACAGCCCCCCGGGCGCTCGCACGACACTCCCGCCAGCCGCTCCGCCCGCTGCAGCGATTTCTCTCCACCGAGACCGAGTCGATCGAGGCCGCTACCGACAACAGTCTCAAGCAGATCCAGTCGATAGAGGCCCAGCTCAACACCCACCTCCAGCAGCCCATCCCCTCCGTCGACCCCGAGACCCATGGCACTTCCGAGTCCGCCTCCAACGATGTCGCTGAGCAGTACTACATGTACAAGCAGCAGTGTACGACCGCCGCCCCATCCTGACTCCACCCTGCTGACGATCCGTAGCCAAGCAGATGGGACACCTGGGAACCCAGATCGAGCCGCACTACCAACCGCACTCCCTCCTGAACCACCCCCCATCGCCCGCCGACGTGACCCTCGAACTGCTCCTCGCCTCCGAGGCCCACCAAGGCCATGTCACTTCCCTATGGAACCCCGCAAACGCACGCTACATCCACGGCATACGGCAAGGCGTCCACATCATCTCGCTCGAAGTCACTGCAGCCCACTTGCGGCGGTCCGCCAAGGTCGTGCAGGAAGTTGCGCGGCGGGGAGGCATGATCTTGTTCGTGGGCACCCGCGACGGGCAGGATAGGGCAGTAGCACGCGCTGCCGAACTAGCCAAAGGATACCACCTATTCGAGCGCTGGATTCCAGGAAGCATCACCAACGGCCAGCAAATTCTCGGCAGGTGCAAGACCAAGGTCGTGAATGAGTTCGACGAGGAGGTTCCTGGCTTCGAAGAGCAGCTCTTCGACCGATCCGTCCTCCGGCCCGACCTGGTCGTCTGCATGAATCCTCTCGAGAACTACGTTCTGCTGCACGAGTGTGCGCTGAACAACATTCCCACCATCGGCGTCATCGACACCAACGCGGACCCCACCTGGGTTACCTACCCTATCCCTGCCAACGACGACAGGTAAGACGTTTTCCACCAGCAGCTACTGTTTCAGGCTAACACACCACAGTCTACGGTGCATACAAGTCATCGCTGGCGTCTTGGGTCGTGCCGGAGAAACCGGCCAAAAGCAACGGCTTGCGGCCGCCGCTGAAGGCCGCATCACCTACCGCCCAGCACAAGGCTTAACATTAGCCAGCACAGATGTGGATGCCAAGAGCGCAGAAAGCGTGAAACCCGAACGCAGATCTGTAGGACGGATGGGTACGAATGTCCCCCTGGAGCAAGTCGACGAAGCAGCGGGACCGATAGACACGGGCTTAGAGGATGCCAATGAGATGGCCAACAAACTGGACGAGGTGGCCAACCACGAGAGTCATCGGACGAGAGAAGGCAGAGATCTCGAAGTCACCTCATAGAGCGTTTGTATAGCATGTAAATCTACAGTACGAATATTATGCATAGGATCAGGTCTCATCTTCACGCGCACGCTTACTCATGCCGTTATTTGTGTTCAGTTGTCACGCCTCAGGACCACACCAAACTTGAAACTATCGAATTTGAGCGCCGTATCTCACGACACCAACTTCACAAGTGCGCATCCAATCTTAAACACCAACAGTAACGTTTCCATCCCAAACAAAACATCAACACCACAACATTCCCAGTTCTAAGTTGGGGATCTACAGGATCTCCACGGCACCTATCCGGAACGAGCCTGAGCTCTTTCCCCCGGGGCCACCCACAGCTGTGCAGCGCACCCAGCCAAAAACACCGCGACGTTGCGATAAAGCCTGGCCCATCACAACCGTGCTAGCAGCACCACGGAACCTGCAACCGCCCGACTAACCCTCTAGCTCAGGCCCAGGAGCCGAGCCGGAAAAAGGAGAAAAAGCACACGCCGAGAGTCCCAAGGGCAAGCAGAAAGAAGCAAGCGTCACATTTGTTCCGATGCAGGAACATGACGTCAATCGTGCTAGTGCATCGAGTCGCGATCGGAAGTTTGTGCCGTCATCGAATGAACAGTGCACACGCAGGGAAGCCCCGTAGTATGGGGCGCGCATTTCACCGGAGAGGATTGAAACGTAGTGAGGCGGTAAAGGAAGAAGGGGGAAGGCAAAAGCAGGCGGTGTGGGGGTTTTAGTACTTGGTTGGTACAAGGCGAACGAGAGATATTATTAGGTAGGGGTTAACTGCAACTTTACGAGACGAAGGCTATCAAAGGGGATGGGATGTGGAGTTCTATACAGAGAGTTTGTTTTCAGGACTACACATTAGAGCGATGGTGTGCTAAACCGGCCGTTTACCAAACCAACATAGTGAATGCCACGAAGGGGAAAGGGATTATGGTTGTTTCGAAGCGTCGGCCAAGGTGTTGAAGGTGCTGTACCGCCGGAGTAGCTGGGCTTTCGAGTCCTAGTCGAGATCGTCGGCGCTGGTTTCTGTTGCTTTTGGCGCTGCGGCTGCGGCGGGCGCTGGGGTTTGGCCGTAGAAGTCTAGTTTGCCTTCGCTCTGGAGGACGCCCATACGGTCGTACAGTGAGCGAGCTCGAACATACGGGTCCAGCTTCCAGTAGTTCTGCCTCAGCTGTTCGGCAATGCTATCCCTTTCTTTCCTCTTCTCGTCCGCTGGCGCACCCTCACCGGCGTGTACCCACTCCAGCACGGAAGTCTCGTAGTTGTCGACGATCTGTTGCCTCTCGCTTTGCAGCTCCTGCTTTGGCTTCTCTTCGGCCATCTTGTCGTTCTCACCAGGCACGGGCTCTGGGAACTTGTACTCCCACTTCTCCTCTCCACCTAGTTCAGTTGGAATCTGCGACTTTGGGATGTAGTTGCTGAGATCGTCGATCGTCTTTGCAAAGTGCACCTTGCCGGCGACGACGGGGTCCAGCCAGCCTTTGACGATACTCCACACGGCATTGAAGACCCAGGGCGCTCGGTAGACGAGAACGGTGCCAAGCGATTCGGGGTAGTTGGCCTCAAAGCACTTGATCATGAACTTTACCGGCGTGTAGTCCATGTTGGCCATAGAGAAGTCCGTCATATCGAAGACGATAGTCTGTATTCGGTTAATCATTGCACACAATCCGGAGAAGAGAATAGACTTACGGCTGTATCAATCGGAGGCCTCAACAGCATGCGTGCGGTCTCAATAGTGTAGACGGTGAATCTTTCCAGACTTTCCTCAGTCTGCTCGCCGGCTTTGTGTAACCTCGCGCGAACAAAACACATCGGCCTTCCTTCAATGTCCAATCCGTGTAGATAGCTCTTGCCCATGCGCAGCTGTGTCAGGAAGTCCTCCGCGTTCTTCTTTGTCTTAGCATCGTCGCTGGTAGTTTGCGCAGCGGCGAGTTCTCCGTTCTTCATGATGTCGTCGTCGACATGCATCTCGTTCAACCTCCACTGCATGGTAGAGATCATCATGACTAGCGCCTTCTCCACGTCCCATTTCCGTGCGCGGAGGAATCGGAGAAGGAGAGCATCGGGGTGGTCGTGCTTGACCATCATCCAGAAGGTCCTTCGCAGCTCCTCTGGGGGAATGTTGGCGATCGCTGCCTTGAACTCTGCGGTCTGGCCGAACTTGTCATCATCGGCGGATATTGACAGCCTGCTAATGTCTGACGGGGTCGAGCCTGTCGAAGCAGTCGACGCCTTGTCGTCTGCGCTCTTATCGCCCTTATTCCTCTTGAACACATTCAATCGGCTCTTCTTCTTGTCCTTCTTGCTGTCCGCTGCCGCCTCACTTGTGGTCGGTGATGCGACCTCATCGACCGTGCTCGCAGCTTCCGACCCCGCTTCCACGCCGAAAACCTTCATAACGATCCCCCATAGCTCGCGCAGCTTCTTGTCTTCTTCAGGTGTGAGGGTTCCCGGTCGCCCGGCGGGGGTGTTTGGTGCCATGACGAGGTAAGAGTCCGTGAGGTCTGCGGTGTTGAAATGAGTCGGGGTGGATTTCCTGGCTGTCTTGGGCTCTGAAGAGCTCTGTACAAAGGGGACAAGTAACACGCCGCCAATTGCAATGCCAGCGACTATTCCTACAGTCCACAGGTTGAGTCCGCTTGTCTTGTGAGGTGCCGGTGCCGTGCTTCGCCGACTGTGATGTAGGTTTGCGCGTGTGACCGGATTCGTAGAGCTATAGGGGGCAGGTGGGGCGCCGCGATGCTTTGGGTTATACACAGATAGTGGACGCTTGGGTGTAGAGGTGTGCAGAAGTCGTCGTAGGGGCTGTGCGCGAGGCAACATGGAAAAGTGTCAGGTCGCTGAGCTGAGCCTCGTTAGCAACTGCTCGCGTCTGCTTAGTGTGACGTCGGCAGAGCTTTCCGGATACGTCGGACGAATATGTAGCCGCGATCTACGTACAGATTGCAGCAGCGGGACGCCTTAGAGCAAGCTGCGGGCAAGTGCGTCTTGTGATAGTTTGCTGAACACAAAGTATCCGGACACATACAGAGAGGCGTACTTTTGGAAGCAAGAACAATGGCATCATCGACCAATTGGTCTTAGCGTGATTGCCCTGCGTGTGGGGTACTGTTTACTTCGTATCAAGCTCCCGAACTAGGACCGCGTTTCAAGATCTCAGAGCGCGACTGTGCTACCAGATTTACAAGGAGATAAGATACCTCTACCACCGTGCAAACATGGCGTCCACAACACCCACAACAACGCCCTCATACCGGCGCACACGCAGCAAATCACCACGATCACGTCCGACCACGCCCCTCCGCCCGTCTTCCCGCTCCTCACTACGCGACTCATCCCAGCGCGGTCGCGCTGCCTCGGCATCTGGCAATGCGCTTGAAGGCTTACAGGATGGATTCGCGGAGTTGAGCGACGCCATGGCAGACCTTGAGCAAAACTTCTTGCAATTGCAACTTATGCACGAAAGCCTGGCACGTTTCTCAGAGAGTTTTGCGGGGTTTCTGTATGGCATGAACATGAATGCTTTCTGCGTAGACTTCCCTGAGGTGAGTGAAGGGAGACTGAAGAGAAGATACAGAGGAGAGAGAACGCGGGATGGTACTGACTCGTCACTAGGCTCCTGTTCCAGAATCCTTCAAGCGCCCACAGAACCAACCTGATCAAGGTGCCGCAAACCTGAATCGCTCTCAGGGCCCAGAAGATATGGAAGCGACGTTCCTAACGACCGACACTTCGTTCGTCGACAACCCGCCGAGTAGCAAAATCCACTCCAAATTCCAGAACCCGCAAACACCAGCACCTGCTACGAGGACAAGTGGTGTACCTAGAGGAAGAGGGGGAATACCACGAGCAGGCGGACGGGGTGGTATACCTACACGCGGCGGTGCACCTAGAGGAACCAGGGGTGGTACAGGCATAGCAAGAGGTGTCGCTGGACGGGGTCGCGGAGCACGTTGAGAACGTCGGACAAATCTATGGTGATGTCTCGATGAGTACAATTTTCATGGCAATGAGGAAGCTTGTTCTATGGATGTTCTATTATCCCACATCGTGTAGGGGTTGCATGGCTACATTGCTAACTGTGGTGCAACCTAGTATTAACTTTCAGAGTGGCCATCCGTCTATTACTACCATGATCCCTTCGTCCTAAGAAGCTCATTAATCCAAGACGAACTTCATTACCACCGGTCTAGAACAAAACAGGCATTAGGTGCAGCTATCCAGGCTGTCGTCTTCCTTAAGAAAGGGGTATACTGCGACCAAACCCATTAAACCAAAACAAATTGCGTCAAAGTCGTGAAGAGGAAATGTAGGGTATCAAGTGGAAGTTCCACTTCCTGAATAAGAAAATCGTCTCCAGTCGATCGATCGAGGGTATCTCGTAAAGACGTCGTCTACGCCAATACTCCAGCACGACCCTTTGCGTACTGGCTGCTGCTCTCCTTGCGTAGAGCCCATCCCTTGATAGCGATTCCTACAGTCGTCCAAGCCATGAGCAGCGCGGTAAGGCCCATGACAACCGTAAAGATGAACATAGCGTCGAGGTCGTACGATTCCAGAGCTGCGACCGTGTCCTTGTTGCTGACCATGAAGGTGATACCACCCGATATCAGACAAAATGCGGTGACAATTTCCGTAGGCGGCCGGGATGGTAGGAACGAAGTTGGCGGTGAGATGTAGAGGGTGATGTAGGTAAGACCGCGGGCAAGAGCAAAGGCCATGAACATGCTGCCCCATTGGGTATGGATCATAGTCGAGACCATTGAGCTCTGATGATGAGAGCTCATCATCTTGCCGAGTAACATAATGATTAGGGCCGGGAGTGGATTCATCGAAAAGCGATATTGGCTAGGCTGCTTCCAGGACTCGTTTTGTAGCGAGCTTGCTTGAGAGGCAACGACTCCGCTGTTAAGAAGGTCGCGTACCTTGGTCGATTCGATGCACATTCCCAACTAGGAAGAATGTCAGCGATATTACACAGAAAAGGAAGGAGCGACCTTTACTCACCAAACCACCACCAAAGAACATCACCGAAATCGAAACATGTTCCAGATCTTGTGCAGTCCATGCATCGCCCCACGCAGCCAGGTGTTCGAGGAAGACGTTTGTGCAGCCGTATAGCCAGATGACGAAGGATTCGGTAAACTCTGCCGACGGTAGTGCCGCTCTCCGACGACCGACAACCTCCTTCGGTGGCTTCACGTTCCATGCCCATCCGAAGTCTGCAAACGCGCCCATCCATCGACCTAATGTGAGGAAGCCGTATAGAAAGAATATTCCTCCTTTTACTGTGTGCGCCAGGACGTTGAAAACCGCTCCTCCTCTTCCAATGCCGCCGTAGACGATGGCGCCACTTACAATCGCCGCGAAACCCTGTACCAAGATTGTGCGCTCGATGGCAACGTAGAGGAAGCGAATTGCCTTGAGTGTCCGACCAACTGCGAAGCGCGCCACGCTGCGAGAGAAGAAATTGTCCACCGAGGTGTTGCGAAGGAAGCCGCGCTTCTCGTCGTCGCTGTCGTCGTCGTTACCGAAAGAGTCGTCGTCATGTGTGGATCTTCGAAGAGGGGGAGCGAATTGCTGGTTCTCAGACTCCACGCTGGGGGACTGAGAGGGATCATACAGAGAAGCCGAGTTCCGCTCTGTGCCCTGCCCCGAATCCCCTGACCATCGCGACGGCGCGACAGCCTCTTCGTCGTGTACGCGCTCGTATCTGAGCATATTGGCGGTCGTCATTGGCTCCGCAAATTCGTCCGCTTTCGAGTGAGACTCTGACCTACCAGCGTAGGCCCGGATCAGAGCCATGAACACCCATGCCGAAGCGATCCAGGTGATGGCCCATCCCATCTTGCTGTGTGCATTTCCTGCGTACATCTCCGGTGTCTTGTGGTCGTATACGAGGCCGAGTACGAGCGCGAACGCATTGGTGGCGAGGAAGATCATTTGCGAGGGGAGAGTATATCTTGAGCGAGCGATGCTAAACATGACTGCGATTGGCAAGATGACAATCCAGGCCAGGATCTCAAGCCCTATGTGCCAGTACATAAGCGAAGCATGCTCCGATAAACTCCAATAACCTTCAAAGCCATTGTCTTGCGGTTGCGCCTTCGGCATATCATGTGCGCTCATGTCCATTTCCTTGCTATCGCCATGCGCAGCTGCCAACGGTAAGAGCCCAATTAGCAGCGCCGCGGTGGCTATCGTCGAACTCCTGCGATCCGGCATGTATGTTGTGTTCAGAGAAGGATTAGAGTTGTTCAGGTGAAATGTATTGCGCAAAGCTCAGACAACTGAAATAGCAAGACGCAGACCAGTCGTATGAATGGCTACAGTACTTCAGGATGCGCTGTCAAAGCAACAAGAAGATGAGGGATTCAAGGGAGACAGCAGATGTAACAGGAAGAAATGTTTCAATACATGTGGCCGCCAGCGCCATGGGCGTAGCTCGCATCTATATTGTTTCCGGAAGTTTCGGAACGAAGTTTGAGCAAGTCATTGCGACAAGAGTTTGTCAGCTGCGAAACCCATCCGATCGCATGGCATTCTTCGTTGGCTGTGACGTCGGATGTGATTGTCAGGCGCGGCGTGGGTCCGGGCAAGCACGGACAGAGAGGGCCATTCCGTCAGCCACCGCTAATGGGATTTTGCGAGCAATCCACCCGGCAAAGTTCGCCATGCTAGTCTTAAGGTTGTGGCTGCATCTATCTATCCTATCTCATCATGACATTGAAACCTACGGCGACTTTGGCCTGACAATTGAAACAGCCTCATCGCCTTTGACTTCGTCGCAGACTCAGTGAGTGTGTCACGCCATGCCTGCGACAAGGCGGATATACAAGCGCCTGCATCGGATTCCGGTGACAACGACCATCCGTCTCGGCCTCCCACACTCGGCTTGCGCTCGAATCGAAGATTCACATGCGATCTTCACCACCCTGTCCTAGGGTATGCCGGAAGCTAAGACCGCGCGCCTGTCAGATCCTAGTTTTCCTTCGCGATTTTGCAAAAAATTCAACCATCGCTATCTCCAGGCTTTGTCCGAGCTACACACTCGCGAAAGACATCATTGGTGCTTACATCAACCATAGTCACCTGCGCCATGTCTCTAATCCACTCAAGCTTTGTTTTCTCTTGGCAGTGTACGCTAGAGGCGGATATAATCCCACGCGCAGACCGCAAGATGATCAAGCTCCGATTTCCATGTGTTTTGCTGGCATCCGGCCAGTCCCGGGCTGACACACCTGTGGCTCAATGTGACAGAAACTTGACGAGAAGACATCATGCCATGGTGCCTCAACCCGAAGGTTCAAGGTTGTTTCGCAACTAGACAAGGTTCTAGAGCCGCAAAACTCGTTTCGGAGCATTTATCCGCCTATTCAAGATCGCTTCACTTCATTCTGACGCAATATTACAATCAAGGAGTGTCGACGTTGAAGGCAGCACTGGGCTCTGCGACCCCGGCTTTGACTCAGACCTCCAAGTTTCTGCCTAGCGCTCGAAATACTCAATAAGCGCACTTGATGCAAATCTGTCACCGATCCTGCGAGGTGTAAATCGCGAACATGCGAAAGATGTGGGGCCAGCGGGCATCCATTCGCTTGGACCTCGCAACTATACCTTCTTCGACAGCGATTCTTCATCATCTGATACTGAACGCCAAGTATCTGACATATCTTTACATACAGTAGATCCGGACTTTCGGAAAGTGTGATACCGACATCGCTCCTTTTTATTACCGAAGAGGAATCATTACCATGCGTGTTGCAACTCGGGTCATACGATCCATCGACCGGGAGAGGACGACAGCCATGGCATGATGTGTATGGCTTGTACTGACGCGTGTCAGTCACTTGAGATTTATACCCTTCATCAGTATCATCGCCGATGGCTTATATGAAGTCCTTCCAATACCTACCTCGATATCTTCATGCTACCTAGGTATATACGTCTGTTCGATTAGGTCATACATGCATTGTCACATGCTCGGGGACGACACCTAGATGCTGACATAAGATTTAATCTCACGCCCTATGCAACGAACTATCGCTCTGTATAGCATACTGGAGGGCTACAATCATGCAGTCTGCTGGACGTAGTGCCAACCAGCAGAACGAACTGTTGGGCGCGTCAGCCAATCAATAGTACCCAATGACTCTCGCTGAGCTTATGGTTCTTAGAAGTCACAAACATATTGAGTATCAAACTTGCGAGCTTCAAGAACGTCTGGCTGCTGTGTGGCCTCGCTCATGCCATCGTGATGGGCTTGGCGCCAAGTATCCGAAAAGTCCACGTGACCGCGCGGCGGCTGGAAACATCGACGTGCGCGACCCAATCGAGAACCTGGCGCGCAACAGACCCCGACTACCTTCACCCCAGCAAAACACGCTCCACCATAAATATGCTTGATATTGAGGACTTTGACGCGGTATATCGCAATCTTCACTACAACGATGGCCTTGTTCAAGAGATCCAATCATACCGGACTGCGCTCGGTGGGCGCACCTTCTTCGAACGGTTACTGACACTCCTAAACATCAAGGGTAAGTCGCGCACAGTGTTGGGCCTCGCCAAATGCTAATTGGGTACAGGAAGCAAGATGTACCCGCCCAAAAGCTCACAACAGCTTCAAGAGCTCCATCAGCGCATAATCTCCTCCAACACAACACTACACAACAAGCACTGTCTTGTGTTCTACCTACTCAAAGATTTATCGGCGCAACACCACGAAGCGACAGAGCTAGCTGAATCGTTCGCGAAAGACGTACACCTCGAGAAGCGATTCTGGACATTCGTTGAAGGACTCTGGTTCCTCGACCACCTCCAATTCGCGACCGCCGTCGGACACCTTACATACCCCGGCATAATACCTACCTTTCCCGACGAGATCATGTACACCCTCTTGACGGGGCAGGATAAAGTGAGCAGCATGGGCATGGCAAGGGATCCAAAAGATGATATACTGGCACTAGCATACTACAACTGTGTACGGCCGCCGCTGGAGGATCAGAAGACCAGGGACGAGTTCGCCAAATACCTTGCAGGTCGCAATGTTACGGAGATGTACCAGTGGATTCACAGCAGACCGGAGTACGAGCAGCGACCACTGCTAGAGATCCTCGTTGAGCAGACGCTGGATCACCAACCTTGGTCTCAGGACCCCGAACACGAGATGTACACGCGAGACGCTAAGGCGTTTGAGCTGGCGGGCTTGCCGTTCAGTGAAGACGAAGAGGAGTTCATCGAGAAGTTCCTGACCGAGGGCAGGGGCAGGACCTTCCAGAGCGCACAAGATCTGGTCATGATGCGCAGGATTGCTACCGGCAAGCTGGCTGATGTTGCGTCTGATATGGGCACACGCGGACGCAGGATAGATGGTGTAAACTGGGAGAGTTTGAAGGACGGTGTGAAGAGAGGACTAGGGCCAAGAAAGGATGAGCAGAGCTTCGCTGTCTAAGACGAACAGTCTGCGGAAGAAGTTTCTCATGTCTTACCTGGTATCTAATGCATAGCGAAGGCGTCTTGGTACAAATTCAACGCGGTGCTTTAGCCTGGCACACCTGTCTCTGATCGTCTCACCAATTGCTCAACAGGAAGCTACATCTCCCATTCACGGCGCCTCGCTCGAAACACTACTCAGTCATCACTAGTATCTTGTGTTCTCCAGTGTTAGCTACGGCGCCACGGCTGACCAGTGTTGATTCTTGAAGTCCGCGCTACTCGGCAGCTGAATACCACTAGTGTTGGTGCTCACTACTCAGCTGCTTGCGTTCATCGGAATGTACTCCTCGTTCCATACTTTAACGTCATTCAAGGATATTGTTACATTAAAATGGTATGTGATGACGCGGAAAGTACATCGGATAACACTATGGAGCGGAGGTCTCAAAAGAAAAACACGATGCAAAAGCGAGCGCAACATCAATACACATATGAACTCCCAGCTGATCTTGGCGTGTTCGCTCCACTTCCCATTGGGCTCGAGCCTGGACTCAAGCCACCTCTTCGCCTATCAGCTCCAAAGAACCTTTCCAGCTCTTCCGCCGGCCCGAGTACATCCTGATAATAGCTACTTTCGATGCTCTTCTCCGCCATAACATCATTGTCTTGCAGTACATTAAGGCAGAAAAACACCATGTTTCCCAATAACATGTTGCTCCTCAACTCGACCTGCGATGCGACATCGTGAGCACTGACCTCCTCGCCATCGTTGATGTACAAGCGTGTCTTGTGGGTCGCGGTGTCGAAATCGATGTACGAAAATGGTGATTTGAGTGCTATCTCGGCGAGGACGAGTCCGATGCGGAAGATTTGGATGTGTTTGGAGAGATCGCGACCATCTCTCCTTTGGCGATTCATTTGGTAGCATTGGTTCAGGGTACGTGTTGTCATCGATGAGCCAGGCGCTGCGGTCAGCATGCTAGCCCACTTCCCATCCTTCGTTCTCCGCCAGCGTACATTCGAGCAGTCGAGGAATGATAACCATTGGCTTCCTATCAATCGGAAACAGCCTTGGGCGATGCCAGTCGCTATCGCATTTTGGTCTTGAGAGTATAGCGTTTGTGAGCCGAGGTAGACGTTCTGATCGCGAATTACACTCGATAGGGCTTCCTTGTACTGCAAGTCAGAGAGAAGGTTTGTTGGTGGATTCTTGACCGTGAAGCCTGCTGATGTTGACAAAGGAGGTATCATGTAGCAGTCATCCCGCGTCCTGTTCATGAGACTTGACACAGCAGTAGCGAAATTCTTCGGCACCAAAGCTGGTTCGTAGATAGCCTTAAGGGTCACAGGATGGACGATGATCTCATGGCTCGCCCCGTTCATGTTGAGCAAGAACGCGAAGTCGCGCTTATGAATGCGAGGGATGGATAAACCGAGATGTAGTCGATTGTTCTGGCTGGAGTCGCTGCATCGGTGTAATCGCTCAGCATCTTTTTGGGCGCGAACGGCGTCCAGAACCCTGCTCTGTATTGTATCCGTCCTTCCGTCTCCGACCTTGATTATCACTCGCCGTCCAGGGAGTCGCTTGACTTCCGAGAAGATCTCTGCGTGCTCTCGCTCGAGGTAAAAGTCGGTAAAACGTTCGAGCATGGTAAGCTTTTGGTATAATCGCCTGAGACGCTCTTCCAGATCGTTTGCTTTTCCAAAGACGCTCAACTCGAATCTGCGCGACCATGTGGTGTTGTGGCGAATTCTCCAAAGACACTCCTTGACCCGATCCTCGTTACTCAAGTGCTGGGTTTCTCCGTAATATCCTCTCCTAGACTCGAAATTAAGGGCAAGGCCTCTGACTCGTTTGATGTCGCTCTTGATACTTCCGGTGATCACATTCACAGTACCGATTGTGGCTGTGATCCTTTCGTGCCCTTCTTTTCCAAACAAGATCCTGGTGTGAACATCGGGTCGATGCACTTGGATGTCATATTTCTGTTGCCAGCTGTCTAGAGATAGTTTCGCAAAGTCAAGCCCTTCTTTGATGTCGAAGAGTCGTTCGGATAGTCGCCTCCATTGTCTGATTTCAAGGGCAAAGGTGTGCAGAGCCTGTCCTGCTGTATAGAGGCCAGAGATGACACCAAGAACTTCAGCCATGGCTCGTCCAGCTGGAGTGTTGGGTCGCGTTGAAGATGCGGTTGAGATGTATCTTCTATGACGCTAAGGAGCAGTAAACTCGCCTGCGGCACAGTCGGGAAAACTTTGAGTCGTGTAACAGCAACAGCTGCCGAGCGCAGGAACTGGATGGTGCAATTTCGTGTAGGATGTAGTGCGAGTCCAGGATATCAGCGGGGTCGGATGGGGGCTGGGCCATCTTTTAGAGGCGGCGGCCTGATGTATTTTCGACATCAAATGGGCGGCCTCATGACCCACGAACTATTGCGGCTGAACAGATGCGAACATCAGCTCGCCGGCATTGGTGTGGGGTATTGAGGTGACATTGGTCGGAATTGGCTCCATGCATAGCGGCACAGGGATGACGTTACCGTTTGGTGGTGCTCAGCCCCCAACGGCCCCCAAAGGCGTCTGAAGTCAGCTGCCTGATCCGGCAATTGGGTCGCACTGTTCATATGAGCGTGGCATTCCTACATCTTTTCAATTCTGTTGAGTTCTCGACCCCACTGACAAATTCCTCTTGACACTGGGTGCAGTACCGGACAGAACGTTCCATGCATACCACAGAAGCAGGTTTCTTCGCTAGACACATACCTGCCTTTGTTCGTACCACGTAAAAAGTTTTTGATCATCTCCATTCCTCCATTCGTTGCGACTCCGTGCGATGGCGACTATCTCAACCGACTTCTTAGAAGTCGACGAACGTCATCGGAATCCCAGTCATACTCGGTCGCGCTCAGGAGGCTACGTCGATACCATAGAAGAAAAGGCGAGATGGGATCGAAGGAGTCGCGAACAAGAAATGAAACGCTATCATGACAGTCGACATGGTACAGCCTCATCTCCACGAATTTCCAACTCTCCTACGACGCCTGACCGACTCGGCGTCCCCGTCTTCGAAACTACTGGGAGGATGCGATCGAGTTCAGAAGCTGGTCAAAGGGACAGAAGGTCAGAACGACGGTACAACACTCAGGAGGTCCGGCCCAGCGCGATACCAGTTCCCGGATATGATTTGACCAACGAGCCAGTCCTGTCAAGTCAACTACCTGTAAGGTACGAAGGCAAGCCGCAGCACCAGAAGAAACCAAGCATCAAAGTGGAAATCCACCAGGACAATCCGCCATTGCCCACAAGCGGTCAGGCTTTTAGGGCGAAGCGAAGCCCGAGCGCTAGCCCAAGATCACCCACTGCACGACCCGAGCTTCAGTACCAGTATGCGACGCTACAAAACAAACTGGAACAGATCAATAGCACGTGTTCTCCATACATGGATGTTGAGGCTGCGGAACCTCAAGATCTCACGTTCGACAAGATAGTAGAACACACTAAAGCCTTTGCTTTCGATCTGCAAGTGTGGGCTCATCTTGCGAATCTCGACGGTATGGCTACGGTGGATAAGCGTAAGAGAGAAGTCGTGGACGCCGCATCGCGAAGCCTAGACCGCCTGTTGTATCTGGCAGCTGAGTTGAATGACGCTTGCTCCAATGCCAAGCCAAGGGACCTGAAGTTCAAAAAGCTTCCTGAGATCGACGACGAGACGTTATTCGAGGATGGAGATGACGACAGGTATGTGCTTTCGAGACGTCGACCGAAACTTCTCTGACTTTGAACATCAGCGGTGAACCAGACCCTACAGAGACTTTAAGCTTCATCATTCATTCCAGCCTAGACGGCATTGAGCTGCAGATCCAGAATCTGAAGAGATTGAGTCGAACATTGCAAGAGGCCACACCGGATGCAAAAGATGAGGTCGTGGCAGTCGCGAAGCTCGTAACGGAAACCGTGAAGTACTTCGGCTCGGAAGAGGCACTACATCGCTATGAAATCAATGAGAAGATCTCTGGGAGGAGAGGTTTGGAAGAAGCAAGGTACACGAATTCGCATTAGCCGGGTGAAGTTGAGGAGTGTGGTAAAGATGATGGAGACCAAGTAGCGTTTCGTATAGGCTGATAATGAATTTGAGGTACATTTTGACGCGTCTCGTTGACGCGTTAAGTTGGTGATAGGGGGTGGAAACGCGCGCGTTGGTGTGGCTGCCGCCGCGAGCTGCTCTAGCGTCGGCTCCACGACCGGAAGCTTGGAGGGCATGACGTAGCGCCTCAACATCTAGAACAGTGTGCCAATGCAACCAAGGCAATTCGATTTGATACAGGAAATGTTCTCAAGGTTCTTTCCAAATTTAGATGCGCTGGTCAACGTGCGAAAGAGATCCCAGTCACGCTGGGATTCCATCTCGCGACATGTCGCTTATCCGTCCAGTTCTACGACGCCCGGCTCCGCCGCTGACAGTAGAAACCATCAGCACGGTCTCGTATGGCCAAACACCCACGAATCCGACACCGCGTCGTCGCTACATCAACCCAAATAAACATTCATTCGTGGAAGGTACTCGTTGCACATACAGTTTCAAAATAAGAGTATATTGCGGTCTTCTAAAGATGCAAAAGAGAAAACATATTTACAGCGCAGCAAAAGGAATGACTGCGAAGCTCTGACGACATGCCAGAACCGAGAATGAAATGTGCGTCGCCCCAGATGAGAAAGGCTCAAGCCATCACCACAAAAGGCTACAACTACCATTTACGAGCACTTGGTAACGCTGGGTACGTTGGAGCACTTGTCGTAGGTCTTGCCGCCAGTTACGGAAACATCTGTCCAGGTCCAGCCAGTGCAGGAGCCCTTTCCGCAGGTAACGACGACGTCGTAGCCACTGCTGGAGACATCACCAGTGACGTTGTCGAGCGTCAAACCAGTGATGGGGACGCCAGTATCAGCGTCACCGTGGAGGTCGCCACCGTCGTAGTTCTGTTCAATGAGGACGCCATACTTGGAGATCTCAGACAGGGTAATGTCTTCGTAGGTGACCTTGTTGATCTTGCCGGTGGTGCCAGCGCGAGCCTTAACGCGGACGCCGTTGACGGACTTGGTAATCTCGGAGTTCGAGAAGGTAACCGTATCGACCGTGTTGTCGTCACGACCACCGACAGAGCCGATGGAGAGACCGTGCCCACCAGAGCAAAGGCCGTTCTTGAAGGTGATATCCTATCCGTATTGTTAGCGGGTGCCATCATCTCAATCCCCAGGGGATACATACGGTACCAGAGTTCACGGCAACACAATCATCCTGGTTGTAGACCTTTGCACCGTCGATAATGACGTTGCTGCTCGAGCCAATGTCGAAACCATCCGTGTTGTGACCTTGCTCGTCCTTGTCGCCTTCCGAGGCATCGATGGTCATGTCGGTAATGGTGAGACCGTCACATCCGTTGATACTGACTACTTGAACGGGAGGGTTCTGGATGGTAATGCCAGTGATGGAGGAGTCGGTGAGCTTGTGTGCGGAGAAGAACTTGGGCTTCGTCTTTCCGCCGTTTCCACCCTCACCGTCCCACCAACGAGCGCCATCACCATCGAGGACGGCTCCCTCGGCACCCTTGACAGTGATTTTGGTTCCACGAATGTCAAGGAGAGGTCTGAGAGTTGGTTCATGAAGTCAGTGCATGTCTCATACATTTGTACTTGGATATTGCTTACCCTTTCCACTCTTTGTAGCCCCAAGTTGTGGTACCCTCGAAGATGACGGTGGTATCGTCAGCCAAGCTGGACAGGTCCAAAGTAGTGCCTGAAGGAACAGCAACGTCCGAGAGGACCATGGTAGCACATGATGACTGCGACTTAGAAGCCTCAGCAGCTCCGTTCGAGCCCGAAAAGGTGCAGCTGGATGCACGTTTCACGACTTCGGGCTTGGGTGCAGGAGTGATGGCCGGGGCCGGGGCTGCCACAGCGGACGCCGCCAGCGACGTGAAGAAGATACCAAGAGTCAAGGCGACCATTGTGAAAGATGATTGATTTGAAGAAAGGCTTAAAAGAGCGAGTGAAGTGCTTGGTTGCTTGGCCTACATGCTTGGTACGCCACACATATATACGAATTCCTAGTAATGATACACACGAATGAATGACTTAGCCACCAGCCAATTACTGATACATCGAATCTACACTTGACGGGATCATAATTTCCCGATTCAAGATTCTCCATACTGACAGATGAGGGATTGTTTCGAGATCCTCCACTAAGTGGAGAGGAGAGAGAAGAGATGAGAAGGACTTGGTCGCTCGAAGCAACGCTTGTTCAGTGCGTGGGTGTGGTCAGGGGAGATTTGTTTCGGAAAATCCTCCAATGAGTGGGACCCGCCCGATTTCCACTTTTCCAAGCCTGTCGTTCGAAGGTACCCTCGTGAACATGTCAATGCATAGCCAGAGTTGCGTGACAAGCCTCGGAAAGAACGGAAACTAAAAGGCTTGACTCTGCTCCAGCCCACTTCAGCGCAGTGGTGTGGGAAAGCTCTCTTCCATCGTGTGAGGTAGCGTACCGGAAATGGCTAGTACGTCCACCGGCCATAGATTGGGAATCTGCGTTATTCCCAGCCACCTCACGACGTCTCCTGACAACACTATACGTGTTTACTGAACACCAGCATAGGGTGCAAATGACATGGCTTGTTCTTCCATGACGTCCACATACTCCCTCCCTTCCCGTTGTGGTAACCTTCCCGCTGGCGCAAGCTTCCTTCACGCGCCCTCGGCATCTCGGGCAAATGACATTCCACCCGCCTCCGCAAACGCCACACATCTGGGGTCGCTAGTACCTTGCATATTACCCCGCTGAGCATTTCTTCCATGGCAAACATTATACCGTCAATGAGATCGTTCCGCGACGCGCAGGTCCGGATGGCGATCTTTGGCCGCGGCTGAAGTCCACGGGCTAGTTGCACGCGAGATCGAGAGCTATGTCGTAGAGCAAAAGTCGCGTCGCGTCTCATGAACTTTTCTTCATCACCGAGGAAGTCAAGATGCGGTTCTTTCATCTGTTTGCTGTCGCGATCTCGCTGTTCTTTGGTGTATTGGCGACCGATAATGGCCTGCAAACGGATGTGGAGTGGGATAATGGATCGCTCATGGTTAATGGCGAGCGCGTCATGATCATGAGTGGGGAATTCCGTACGTTGATGATTTGAGATGAATAAAGGGTAAATGAGATGAGTGCTAACTCAACTTTCGCATCTACCAGACTATGCTCGCCTCCCAGTACCTGAGCTATGGCTCGACGTCTTCCAGAAGTTCAAGGCGAACGGCATGAACGCCGTTTCAATTTACTTCTTCTGGTCGTACCATTCGGCATCGAAAGGCGTATACGACTTCACAACACCGGGGAAAGATATCCAGCGCCTGTTTGATATGGCCAAGGAAGCCGGACTTTACGTCATCGCACGACCAGGTCCATACTGTAACGCGGAGACAAATGGAGGTGGCTTCGCTCTATGGACCAGCGACGGAAGTGGTGGCAAGTACAGAACTTCGGATGAGACATACAGACAAGCCTGGTCGGAATGGATAGCGGAAGTTGGCGAGATCATCGCAAAGAACCAGATCACCAACGGCGGACCTGTCATCTTAGCGCAAGTCGAAAACGAACTGCAACAAACCCGTTACGAAGCCAACAACACACTGGTCATCTACATGGAACAGTTGAAGTCCGCCTTTAAAGACGCAGGCATCGTCGTACCTTTGTCACACAACGAGAAGGGCTTCAGGTCGAAGAGTTGGTCCACTGACTACAACAATGTTGGCGGCGCGATCAACGTTTACGGTCTGGATAGTTACCCTGGCGGCATGAGCTGCACAAACCTCGACACTGGATTCAACCTACCCAGGACTTATTACCAGTGGTTTCAGGAGGTCTCCCCTACTCAGCCAGAGTATCTGCCCGAATTCGAAGGTGGATGGTTTCAGCCATGGGGTGGCTACTTCTTCGACCAGTGTTTGGCTGAACAGAGCCCAGAGTTTGCAGATGTCTTCTACAAGGGCTTGATCGGACAGCGAGCTAGCCTTCTGAACTTGTACATGGCATACGGAGGCACGAACTGGGGCCATTCTGCAGCCCCTGTTGTATACACTAGCTACGACTATGACGCGCCGCTACGCGAGACACGAGAAGTCCGCGACAAGTTCAAGCAGTACAAACTGCTCGCACTTTTTACCCGTGTCAGTAAGGGCCTTCACAACACATTCATGGAGAACAATGGCACCGCAAACGCGGTCGACAACTCCGCAATCTGGACTTGGCAGCTCAAAAGCCGCGATACGGACAGTAGATTCTATCTTGCCGAGAACAACAACACTCGTACCCGCGCCGTTACCGATTTTTCTATAACGATCAAGACATCTGAAGGCGATGTCAAGATCCCGAGCATGCAGCTTGCGGGCCGTCAGAGTCGATGGGTGGTTACCGACTACGCTGTGGGTGACGAAACGCTGCTTTACTCGTCAGCCGAGATTGCTACCTATGGCCTGTTTGATCGACCCGTCCTCGTACTTTACACCCGCGAAGGCCAGACAGGAGAGTTCGCATTCAAATCGCAGGGTAACGTAACGTTCAAGGCATACGGTGCGGAGTCAGACCTTGCGAGTAAGCCGGCCAATGGCACCTACTCAAGCTTCTCGTACACCCAAAGCAAGGGTGCGACAGTCGCCGAGTTCTCCAACGGCGTTCTTGCTTATATGCTTGATATTCCGACTGCATGGACCTTCTTTGCGCCATCAACGACAGATGTCCCCAACGTCACACCCGACCACCAGATCTTCGTGCTCGGGCCATATCTCGTCCGCTCTGCCAGTGTATCAGGCGGTACAGTTTCCGTTGTTGGTGACAATGCAAATGCGACGACCATCGAAGTATACGCCGGTTCTGATGTGGAAACGATATCCTGGAATGGAAAGGAGCTCGCTACGACGAAGACCTCTTATGGTTCTCTCACTGCGAAGATCGCTGGAACCGCAGAACGCGAGATAACTCTTCCAGAGCTTGCCAACTTCAAAGCTGCTGAATCTTCGCCGGAGATCCAACCTTCGTACGATGACAGCAGCTGGATCGTCGCCAACAAGAACACCACTCTGAGCCCAGTCAAACCACTCACTCTCCCTGTACTCTTCAGCAGTGACTACAAATACTACACTGGCGCGAAGATTTACCGCGGATACTTCTCCAGCAAAAGCGCATCATCACTCAACATCACGGTTCAGGGCGGTGTCGCCGCTGGTTGGGGGGCTTGGCTCAACGGGCAATCAATCGGTTACCATCCCGGTAACGCATCACTCACTTCGACAACAGCCTTGCTCTCGTTCAGAAACGTTACATTGAAGGACGAAGGGAATGTCTTGACAGTGATCACCGACTATACAGGTCACGACCAAACCTCCACAGGCCCCGCTGGCGCCGAAAACCCCCGTGGTATACTAGGTGCCCAACTTCTCAGCGGCAACAACACGAATATCTCGTTCGACCAATGGAAGATCCAAGGTAACGCAGGTGGAGAGCGCAACATCGATCCCGTGCGCGGTCCAATGAACGAAGGCGGTCTCTACGGCGAACGTCTCGGTTGGCACCTCCCCGGTTTCGACACCTCTTCTTGGGAAGACGCCAGTCCCACTGCCGACGGCGTCCAAGGCGCCGGTATCCGCTGGTTTACAACCACCTTCTCCCTCTCCATCGACTCTGACCTCGACGTCCCCATCGGCATCGAACTCGGTGCGCCGAAAGGTACCATTGCACGCATGCTTCTCTTCGTCAACGGCTACCAGTACGGGAAATACGTACCCCACATTGGACCCCAGACTCGCTATCCTATTCCTCCTGGTATTCTCAACATGAGAGGGGAGAATGTCTTGAGTGTGGCGATGTGGGCGCAGACCGAGGCTGGGGCGAAGTTGGATACGCTCAAGTTGATTGAGTATGCGAGGTATGGGAGTGGGTTCGCGTTTAGTGAAATTGATGGAAAGGCGCTGCAGCCGGCGTGGGTAGATAGGAGTGAGTACGCATGAGCGGTGGTTGGTTTGTCATTTTGCAGAGTGGTTGTACCTGTCCGGCATACAGATATTAATCTATCCTTCTTACGGACACTCAATATCGTGGTTACACATCTTCCAGTAGCCCCATCCGTTTACTACCACATCCACTCAAGGCCGCTCCAATTGCTCGGTGATGTGTATACTGCTTTAGAGAATCTTTCAAAAAATCCATCATATCATGGTCGAGATTTTCCAACTCGATCTCTTCAAGCCTCAGTGCCACAGGCAATATGAATCCTATGAGTTCTGATTTTACATCTTTAAATGTTTCGTCGTTAATAACCATGCGAACAAGCTGACTGTATAGTTCGAGTAGGGACTTGGAATAGTCAGGCGTTATACAGTTCTCTGTAAGCTGCTGCGAATCACACAGTGCCAATAATGAGTACACCCTATCGCGTCGATCTGCACAGTGAAGGGCTCGTCCAGGCAAGCCAAACGAAGCGACCAATTCTACCAGGTTAAGAATACCTCTGGCTACCTCCATTGATTCATCGATCACTCTGATTGCCATAGAATTCATGAAATGTGGCCTCTTTTTGACTCCGTGGGTTTCCAGAAATCCCCCCCAGGTCTTGCAGAGAAAGGAGACCGATTCGCCAGTGGATGTGTAAGGGCCAAACCGCAAAACCCTCTCCAAGGCTAAAGTGTACTCTTGTACAATCCAGGCCCGACTCCAGTATGGCGAATTGAAGAGATCCATAACGCAAGGACCGTATACCTTATACCAGCGTTTAAAATTGCCATGGCCGTCGTTGTGAAAAGGTGGTATCGTTTTCATGGCACGTTCCCATTGAGCCGAGTATTTCGTAGCTATTCCAAGCCAAACCAAGACAAGACCAGCTTCCGAGTAGATCTTTCCCATCATAGAGACTTGATGAGTCCGTTCTGGATTGCTATCTTGATCAATGCAGATAGCATCAATCCACAGGGCGCACGTCGCCCGATCTTTCCTGGCTTGATGAAGGAAGTTCCAAAGGTTTTCGCGTACGGTTAAAGGCTTCCCGTTGACTAAAATATCTCTTGCGGGTGTCGGTGGGCCCCAGACGTACGAAAGCGCAGTGTATTTGGGCGATTCCTGGAGAGCGATTACGCGCATAGTGCAGGCTATTGGAGCCGTTTCGTCATCTGCTTGGATAATCTCAAGCAGTCGAATGTTCGTGCTGGCATCGATGTGGAGCGGAGTGTCTTCGTACAGGGTGGACATGATGGGGAATGACGTGTGGGGTCGGTCGCCAATAAGTACAACACGGTGCGCATCAATGCAGTTAGGGAGAGGGAGGAATAGAGGAGAGATGCGAGGAAAACCCTGTTGGGGTTGATGAGTGAGACGAGGCTGAGGCGCAGCTGCCTACGGCTGAACGAAGCCTGAGGGCAGGAGCTAAGCAGGCTGGTTCAATAAGCGAGGCTGAATGGGCGATTAGTCAACGACAGATGTGTAGCGAATACAGTGCGCGTGAACATGTAAATCTTGCACATGCTTTTTGTTCCATTCTACACGCTCTTGAATCGCTCAAACATCTACGGACGTGGTTGTATGCCAGCCTGTAGAAGGCCCGCTTTTATCGGAGCATACCTCTTAGTACTCCCAACCATCATCTCCACTGTCTTCAAAGTCCAGCACCATATCTACCCAGTTGCCTCCACCATATTGGCACTTGCTGGGTCCGATCTTCTTGAATCCCGCTTTCTCATAGAAAGGTATATACCGGTCTCTGCAGATGAGCGCTATCCTAGAACCCACACCCGAATCCTTGATCCTCTGTACATAGCTCTGCAGTAGTATTGAGCCGAGACCTTTGCGCGCAAAGTTTGGATGTACACATAATGAGTGCAGACAAACCGTCTGACCGTCTTCGTTATGGCCTACATTTGGCGTGAGTTGGTAGTTTGTTTTCCAGTCCTTGGGGTAGTCCATCGCGTCATCGGTAACGAGTGGTGAGTTTGCTTTGGTGGAGATGACGTGACCAATTATCACGCGCTTCCGGTCTGTGTCTGCTGAGTCTATTGATGGGAAGGAGTGCAACTTGATGGTCTCGCCTAATGGTCCTGACGTGGTGGGGTAGGCGGAAGAGAAGAGCCCACTGCAGAGCTCACCACAGGTTCGCAGACGGTACTCGAGCTGTGGTAGGTTAGCGCGGGATCTGAAGAGACCGGAAGGAAAGAGCGCAGGACATGAGTGAGGGAAGGGAAGGAGCGAACGACCAGCGCATAACAAACTCAATTGGACCCGATGAACGACGTAAGAGGTATATTGGTGTTTCGTGAAACAATGAATAGGAAACAGGGCAGAAGACAGTGTGCGCACTTGATGGTTTGAGTAACATCGTTATGGAGAAGAGCGCATGGCTCGTGCCTGACGGAGCCCAATGGTGGCACTGAGCAGAAAATACAGGCATTGACCATGATGTTCGAGATAACGTCGATGAAAGCAATCGTTCTCACCTTCTCGCGCGATGCGGCTTCAACCGGATCGAAGGCCGCATGCTCGAGCCAATCGCAATCATCCAGGTCGTCGATGTTCAGCAATGAAGCGTAGGGTCGGACGCCCATCTGCTTGAGTCTCCCCTCCTGAGCGATGTTGGAACTGCGATGGGGCACCAAACTCGATTGCTGCTCCACGGACTCTGGGCTAGCGACGGTCTCAGGCTCTCTTGATAGTTCGGGCATGCCATCGAGCGTCTTTTTGTCTGCTAGCAAGTCTCGTGGCATCTTGGCGGTGAGTTGCGACAGGTCAGATGGAGCGTTGTTATGATGATGGTACGGCAGGAGGGTCGGTTGACGCAACTATAGGAAGCCGGAGTGCAGTGGTCAGTCTGGGTTCGTGGTTCCTGGAGGACTCACGAGACTCTCTGCGGCCTCAGCCCCGCCTTTACTAGCGGTTCGCTTCGCGCCTGCCGTTGCAGATCGTTCCGGGTTAGCTGGGTGGCAGATGGCCCAAAGGAGCAGGCGGGGATGTGCGTGTGTTATGGCTGGTATGGGATTCACTCTTCTAGACTCCTGCTTGCGTCTCAAAAAGCAATGCCTTGTGATGGCGGGATTCGTGGATTATCGACCATGCCCTGACTAGCGATGGTGTGGCGATGGGATTCACCATGACGTGCAGTAGGATGATGTCGGTGGGGTATGGCAGCACCTGGTGGCATGGAGCTACAGCTCACGAAATCCTTTGCAGGGGCTAGCCGTAGGGCGCAGCGGCCAGATGATTCTCGTGCATGCGTTGGGCAGGAGTTGAAGCATCCCAGACATTATGCTATCCAGGTAGCTGGAGTAAGGTCTGGGTATGCTCCCGGATGAACAGCACCCCCGCGGAGATGGTGACCAGGCTCGCCGCATAGTCAGCCCAGGACAAGTGCATGGCAGACACGCCGTGGCTCCAAGCAGAGACGGTATTCATTCATATCGACGCGACTGTCTGCACCGTCTAGCCTCTCCCGCGCGTCGGCTGCCCCGCTTGCTGGCCATGCTTGGGCCTACACCGCCAACGTCGTGGTTTGGATGCAGTAGTACTACTCCTTCGACTGCGCGCCGACGCCTACGCCCCAGCCCGACGTTGCTGGTATATTACGAGTGACAGCCTTGGTGGCCTAGGCGAAACTCTCACAACATGCAGCCTGTGCCCTCTGATCGCTGATTCATCCGACGCTGGGTTCGCGGCTCCACTACGTTCCATTCCCTTCCAGCCCAGCAGGCGGCGACTGACGTGCCCTCTCCCTCTCTCACTGCGAGGACCCTCCGGCCCGTTCCAGTCCCAGGTTGCGACCAGACCATCACGGCCCAGTGCCTCCTTCCTATAAGCTCCTGCGCACCGAGACACCGTTGCCCCGACCCGCCCAACCCAACCTCACCTCCCACCGTGTCACATTCTTTGGCCTCATCCAGACGTGCCCGCATAC
Source organism: Alternaria triticimaculans (assembly GCF_023758025.1). NCBI lineage: Eukaryota > Fungi > Ascomycota > Dothideomycetes > Pleosporales > Pleosporaceae > Alternaria > Alternaria triticimaculans. The sequence continues at coordinate 2,794,903 of NW_026055959.1, forward strand.
GCCCCAGCCCGCTCCGAACCACCATGTGAGTCGATTCCGGAGCCGTGGTTGTGCCACCACCCCCAGCACGCTGCTAACACACGCCGCCAGGCCTCGCGTCACCATATCCATCACCGCGCCCGGCACCCAGGCCGACACGGACCTGCTGACGCTCGAACTGCCCCCCGGCAGCACCGTCAAGGACCTCAAGGGCTTCATCGAGGCCGACACCAGCCTGCCCGCCGCGTCACAGAGCCTCTACCTGAACGGCCAGCCGGTAGCCGTAGACACACAGACACTAGAGGACGCCGGAATACGGGATGGCGAGATGCTGGCCGTTGTGATGCGCGCCGCACCTCGACCAAACAGGAACCTCCAGCAGCCGGGCAGGCCCGCGCAACCTGATCCAGAAGGCGTGCGACAGCTTGTCCTCAACGACCCCCAGCAGATGAACAAGCTGCGCCAGGGCGACCCGGAGCTCGCCGCCGCCGTCAACGACCCCACCCGCTGGAGAGATACATATGCCATGAGGCAACGACAGGCCGAGGAGTCGGAGCGCGAGCGGCAGAACCAGATCGCCCTGCTCAACGAAGACCCTTTCAACGTCGAGGCGCAACGAAAGATAGAAGACATCATCCGCCAGGATCGCGTAGTCGAGAACCTCCAAAAGGCATACGACGAGAACCCTGAAGGTATGTCAACTTCGACCGGCGGATAGATCGATGGGATATATAAGTGAGGGGCTGTGTCCACGGAAGCTAACATGCCACAGTGTTCACGCGCGTACACATGCTTTACGTCAACACCGAGGTCAATGGCGTGCCCGTCAAAGCCTTCGTCGACTCTGGCGCCCAGGCCACCATCATGTCCCCCGACTGCGCCGAGCGATGTGGTATCATGCGCCTGATGGATGTCCGATATGCCGGTATGGCACGCGGTGTCGGCACAGCCCGTATTCTGGGTCGTGTACATCACGCCGAGATCAAGATTGGAGGCGCGGTCATGCCCTGCGCCTTCACAGTCATGGAGGGCAAGGACGTCGACCTACTATTTGGTCTGGACATGCTCAAGCGTTACCGCGCCAAGATCGATCTCGAGAAGAACGCCCTATGCTTTGAAGGACAGGAAGTTCCCTTCTTGCACGAGTCGGAAATCCCTAGGAGCTTTGAGGAGGCGGAAATGAACGAGCCAACTGTCCAAGGTCCTAACGGAGAGGAGATTGGTGCGAAGACTGGTGCTGTTCGACCGAAAGGTAGCGCTGCAGCTGGTCCTTCGAATGCCGGCGCATCATCCTCATCATCTCAACCAGCGCAGCCGCAAGCCCAACCCACAGCGTCCAAAGCGCCCGTAGCATCTGCACCTACAAGCAACTTCCCTCAGGAGAACATTCAGCAACTCACTGGCATGTTTGGCTGTTCAGAACAGGAAGCCATACAAGCACTGGAGATGTTCGGAGGCAACGTCGAACATGCTGCGAGTTTCCTTCTCGGTGGTTAGTCAACGAGACGACCACAGCACCATAAGATCAGGATCATATGGCGCTCGCCTACACCCGCTGTAGTCTCACTCAGTAAGATTTAACCCTTTGGAAAGATCTGAACAGTTCAAAGGAGTCTCGATGACGAGGACATGAGTTGACGAACTCACGACATTGCATCGATAGCATGCATGTATTACCAGGGAACAGGATTAGAAGCGAAGAAGCTTCATATGCATTAACGTAGTTTTACGAAGACAAGATAGATCAATTGAAGAAAGGCTTTCAACGCCCCTCAACGCGCTTCGTATCATCACAATGCACTCCCACGTCTACCTAATCTTATACAAGCACGGCTTCAGGACCGCGCCGTCCTTAGCATCGCCCTCGTCATCTCCATCACCAGCACCAAACCTCTTGCCCTTGAGCCCAAACTTCATACCTCCACCCCTCTGCGCCACAGCCCCCGCTTTCTGATCTTCCTTCGCGTTCTTACCCTTGCTTGGATGCGCTGCCTTGACAAACTGCATCTTGACAAACATCTTATTGCTCAAATCGATCGCATCGCCAGGCCTCTCGGGTAAAGCATCAAGAACGAATCCACGCTTCCGCAACACCTCGATAAACGCAGAAACATCTGTTCCCTCTTTACCCTCCTGGCCATCTACATTGACCGCGAGTTCCTCCTCGTCTTCCGAGTCGACAGGGCCTTCCTCAGGTGGTTTATCAGCCTTAGCTTTCTTCGCCTTGGGAGGTTTCTTGTCCATAGTCTTCTTGAGAGAACCAATGGAGTTGATAGGCACACCGCCCTTCTTCTTGTCCACACGCCCGAAGCGCGATTTGATCTCCGAGACCCAGAGTTCGCCCTTCCAGCGCAGGATACGGTATGCTTCGTCGATGAAGTCGAGCCAGTTTGTGCCCATGAGTGCGAGACAGAAGATGGCTACGTCGACGCTGTTTTCCGAGATGGGCAGCGCGGAGATGTCGGCTATTGTTACAAGGTCGGCGGAGGGACCGGTGGGTTTGGAGAGGTCGAAGGAGTGGAATGTTAGGTTGAGCGATTTGAGGTGCGGTTGGAGGCGGTAGGATAGCGAGGCTGTTCCGCAGCCTAGATCGGCGACGGTGCAGTGGCCTTTGAAGTCTCGGGGGAGGGGTTTGGCGTCTCCACGCGGAGGTGCGATGGCTGTGGTCTCTTCTTCCTCGAAACCGGGGCCTCTGCGAACTGCGTTCTTCGGTGGTCCTCGTCGGTCTTTTCGTATGTCCTTGTTCCGTAGCTTGCCTCGTACTACTATGCTGTTGACGTAGCCGTCTACGGGATTCGATGGCCAGACTTCGACTTGTTGTGCGAAACCGCGATGGTAGTCCTCGAACATCGATGGGTCCTCCTTGAAGAGAGACGCGCTGTCCGCTGAGGGTTTTGTGTAGAGCGCTTCGTTCAAGTGGCGGAAGCGCGCACTGGCGAGCTTGCTGCGCATCGATCGCTGGAGGGGTGTGAGGCCCTTGGGTTCGGGAAGGAGGTTCTCCAGAACTGGAGTCGCGGAGGCGGGGTTCGTGCCGTTTGCGTTTGCGGCGAGGAGCTTATCGGCTTTGGATTCCTTCCTGCGCTTCTTCTTCTCGCGCTTTGCCTCGCTGTCGGCTATTGCGGATTTCTCTTCACCAGACTTCGCAGCATCTGCTTTAGCCTCTGCAGGCTCAGCTACCGCCGCCGTATCCGCATCCACTTCTTTTACGCCATCTGCGTCTGCCTCCTTGTCTTTGTTACCTCCAGCCTTTCCCCTCTTCCTCTTCTTTCCACGCTTGTCTTGCGCTGCCTCATCTGTCGCCTCTACACTTGCTGCCTCTGGCTTCTTGGTCTTCTCGGTCTTCTCCACCTCCGCACCTTTTCCATTGGCTATGCTGTCCCATTGCTCTGCAAGATTGTCTGCATTGACCTGCTGCTCCTCGCGCTTCTCTTTCCGCTTCTGCGCCTTCTTTCCAGGTTTCGTGGAATCTTTTGGCTTTGGTACTTCGACCTGGGTCTTCACCTGCGCGGCGACGTTCCATCCGGGAACGGCGAACATCGTGACGGTTGTTTGGAGGCGAGTAGATTGTGGTGAAGTGGGATCTGGAAGTTGCACTGGAAAGTACCTGGGACGGCTCGAAATTTTGGGCGGCGGAAGGTTCTGCCGACCGGGAAATGTGGGGCTCCCGCGCGGAGTTCGAGCTCCACTTCGCTGGAACCATCAATAGCTTCTTCAACACGGCATTCGTCGTCTACATCATTTTCCAACTATGCATCCCCAGTCTTCCCTCTTATTGAGACTTTGCGATCATTTTCATGGCCTGTTCTAATCTGAGAAAGTGTCTCAAGAGTCATCGGTACGTCCGGAGCCGTGAGAAGGTAGGCAGGAACGGACACAAACGGCCGCTCTTTCTCTATTGGTCGCCTGTTGGAGGATCCACCCCTTTAGCCAGTCTGCCAGGGCGGATCGTGGGCGGATGCATCTGTAGTCAGCATCACGAAATCTCCGCCTCGGTTTTTGCTGCCCGTGCGTGCAGTGGTTGCTGTGTAGTTCAGGGATTCATTGATCAAGAGAACAAGATAAACTACGCCACGAGTTGACATCATCATCGAGGAGCCGAGAGTACGACAGATCACAATTTTATGTTCTAACAATGGAGGAGAAAGTATATCTTGTATTGAAAGCCACCATCAATCGAGACGATTGCCCTCGCTTGACATGTTCATTTCCAGTCAAAGTCTATCGCACGCTGCAGTGACTACCGCACTTTTCTTCTTGCCGCTGAGATTGACTTCCTGTCGTGAACGTCAGCAAACATCATGCAGCGGTAGGAAGGCAATCTTGGAGAGAACTCACCAGCAATGGAACCGAGCATACCACGCTCAGCGCAGCAGCAGCAAGAAAGAAAGCCCAGATGCTAGTCATGGCACTGGCTATCTCGGGGATGACCAAAGCTTTCTCCTCATCGAACAGTGCCTGGAAGGCCTTGCTGCTTGATCCCGCTATGAGGTTCCCGATCTCCATGGGGGAGACCTCTGGGAGCGCCTTGCCGACTTTGTCGACAGCTACGTTGTGAAAGAGGCTGCCGCTCATTGCGAGAAAGAGAACCATACCGAGGTCTTGACTGATGGTCATGGCACCAACGGCGTTGGCTATCTCACGAACAGGAACCAAAGACTGCACGATGGCAAAACCTGCGACGATGTAACACCCTGTGCCAGCTCCTACGAGGATGCTGTAGCCATAGATGTTGGCATTGGGTGTAGCCTCATCGACGGTGTCTACGAAAGATGTTAGTGAGGTTACTTAAAACCCGGATGCGATGCAAAGTCTTACACATCAGAGCCGTGCCAATAAGGGCCAGTGTGCTCCCTCCAATATACCAGACAGGTATCAAGCCATACCTCGGCATCAAGAAGCCGTTCAACATTGACGCGAAGACCATGAACATGATCAATGGTAGGAGACGAACGCCGGCCTCGAGTGCGCCATCGCCCTTGACGAATTGGAAATAGAGGGGTATGTAGTAAGTCATGGCCTTGGGAATAGGTTAGCATCTTCACTTCATCATTGTTCGGCAGCAGCTTACCAGGATAATACCAGAGGATAGAAACACCTGAAGCTGCATGTTGATCAATGTCGGTTGTTTAAAGAAATGAAGTGGGTATAGTCGATTCTCTTTGGTAACGAGCGGATGAAACTTCAGCGTGATGATGAAGACGACAAGCAGAACGCCCGTGATGGTCCACAGCGCGATAACAGTTCCGGAATTGAACGGGTAGATGACACCGCCGAAGGTGAGCACGACGGTTAGGCAGGCGGAACCAGCGAGGAAGATGACGGCGTTGACCCAGTCGACAAAGCGCAGCTTCTCGGTGAGCGTCTTGGACGGATGGGGGTCGATACTGGGGAATAGGAGGAAGTACACGGGTGCGAAGAGAGCACCAATGGGAAGATTTACGTAGAACCCCTAGCCTATGATCAGTACTCATGGCAAGGACCCGAACATCAAAAGACGAAACGACATACCCATCTCCAAGTGGCACTACTTGCCGCAAAGGCGCCGCCGACCTAATGGTGGAAAGTTAGCATACATCCAGTAAGGACGGAGTTGTAAGGTTGTTCTCACCACTGGGCCCAGGACGCTACCAATCCCCCAAACAACAGTACTCCCCGCAAGATACGCCGGCTTCTCCTTCTCATCCGAAAGAACAGATACATACGTCAACGTACCCGAATACATGCCCGAGCCCCCAACGCCCGCAACAACCCTCCCAACAATAAGCGCCTCAATATTCGGCGCAGCACCACAAAGCGCACTGCCAGCCTCAAACAAGAAGATGTTGAAGATGTAAACCCATTTGATGTTGAAGACGCCATAAATCTTTCCCCAGAGCAGGATGAACATGGTGCCGAGGGCGAAGCCGGTGCCGATCCATGTTAGAAGTTCGAGGTGCCCGAAGTCGGCGATGATGGCGGGTTGGATGTTGGCGACGATTGTGTTGTCGAGGGCGAAAAGGAGGGTTGTTGATAGCATAGCGGAGTATGCAGTTGCCCACTAGACAGAAGAAAACGTATTGTGTTAGCAATTATTCTGGAAGTGGTGATATGTATGGGTGTGAGTGAGGGTGGCTCACTTACCTTCCAACCATGGATGATGCGTGGGCTAGACCTGCTGGCTGTAGCGACATCATCGCCAGGTGAACTCTGAGTACTCAAATCTGCCGATTCTGCATTCTTCTCGCGATCCAAGTTGTTCGGGCTTGGTTGTGTACCTGTGCGGTCCATATTTAAATGTTTCAATCAGTTCTCAATGGCGCGGGGCTTTCGCAGATGTAGATACAATCTCAATAAACCTTGGGACAGGTTCGTAAGGAGTAAAAGGGATAAGGAGAACAGAAATGAGCCCCATGTGTGGCGACGAGACTATAACAGCAGGAGAGATGGTGTAAGGTGCGGACACGGACACGGACACGGAGTCCGAGCGATCGACTACTTCCTGGGGACATTCATATGTTGAAACGATGACGGTCGAATGAGGAAGCAGAACATCTATCGGAGGATATCATACGGAAAAGGTCGGGCTTATGTCGAACGAAATGCGAATTGCCAGAATCTTTCTCGTAGTCATGAGGTGTTGTGGTGCAAATATCGCCGCTTTCCCGCTATATGTATCCAAGAGAGAACAAAAGCTTGTCACAGAGCGACCGATGCGAACCCGTTCTTTTCTTCCCATTCTTGCAGCTTAGCCCCAACATGCGTTACGCTTTGGTGCCAGTATCCTTCCGACTCTTCAATGTGATCTAGAGCCGCGAAAAGCAAGCGCGTTGAAGCGACCACACCACTGGTAGTCTCTTTTCCCTCGCCATTGACGAGTTCGCGGTATAATGCTTTTAGTGCCATAGTCAAAGGCCAGGCAATGAAGATAGCTTGCATCATGATGATATCGCTACTTTCCTTGCGCGGCGATGGCAGATTAAGCCCTACCGCACTGCATATCTGGAAAGCTGCGGCGGTAGAGCGACGTTGGCTCTCTGCTATCATCAATGGTGGTAGCCCTTGTTCCTCGCTCTTTGTGATGGCTGATTCATGAGAGAAGATTTCTGTAGCCCTCAGGTTCATGTAAAGGCTGAAGGCGACGGGATCTTCACGGATGGACGCAGCGTTGAGGTGACGCTTGAGGATAATAAAGAGGTCGTCGGTCTCTTTGACTAAGGTGCAGTAGTCGTCCCAGAAACCTGGTCTGTCACGTTGTTGCCCATGGTCGAAGCAGCGTAAGGCCAACTCGACCATTAGAACGCAGCCAGCGTAAGATGATAGCTCGAGACCGGGTTCGGTACCCACGTCTAGAACAGAAGGCATCTTGAGCGGTACTAAACTCGAATCCAAAAGCCCTGGCGATGGTAAGTTGATTCGAAAGTCCTGGATACTGTGTCAGACTCTTAAAGGCATAGAGGTTCACGTTCCGCACCTTGACGTCTCCCAGCTGACACTGTAATCCGCTACGTGTTCTCACGTAGCTCTCCAATATGTATAAGCCCCAAAATGTACGTCGTCGTTCTTCTAGTAGCACTGGATCTTCAGTATGCGGCAAACTGAAAAGAGGGCTATTCTGGCCTTCTCCGCTCTCAGTACTTTGATCATGGCTGACTTCATCCATTCGATGTAGCCTCAAAAGCCTACAAAGCATGGCGGCGCGTCCCAGTGTCAGCCAACTCCTCTCCAGCTTCTGGCTTGTAGCCTCAAAGCGGCCTATCAACAGCAAGGCTTGGATGAAGTTCAGATCACTCATGCAGTCTTCTCGCTCGCATCTCTCGGCGTAATCACGCGCTAGGTTGTAGCATGTCGACTGTCGTTCGGAGTCTTCAAGGGTAGTGTAAGAGCAGCCCGCAAGCGCAACAGCATAGACCAAAGCACTCGCTGCAGGGCCACCGCTCACCGTTGGCTCAATCATGAACTTATCTCTGTTTATGAACGGAAAGGAATAGTGGACGGACTGGAAGTAGCGATCGTGCAGCGAACTCAGATCGGTTGGAGACATGTCTTCTTTTGAGGTGCTTTGTGACGCTTCCTGAGGTTGATTGAGAAGTAAATCATCCATTGGTTCGAGTGCCGCCAGGGGTTGATTCATCCAGTCGAATGTCATATGTGAGTCCATGTCTTCTGCAAAAGGAGAGAATAAATCAACGTCCGGAACAAATGAACCATGTACAACGATTGCATTCGTCTCTCTGGCACTATCCAGGTCCATCGGAGTACTAGCAGTCGTGGGTGCTAATGTAGAAGCTGGTTGCGCATGGGACGTACTCGTCGTAGATGAATTTTGCGTGGTAAGAGCAAGCTGAGCCTCCGTTTTGGCCAGCCGTTCCTGAAGCTGTTTGAGTTGATCGTCGCGTGTGCGACGCGAGTGTACTTGATAGCCACATGGTTGATTGAGACGATCGCACCTTCTGCATTTGGGAAGCGCGCGATCGCACCGAACTTTACGCTCCCTGCAAATTCCGCAAGCGTACTGTGCTGTCGAAGCCATCGTGTTGAATTCGATTATTTGAGTGATAAAATCTGGTGGCTGGAGGCCGGAGCAGTGCTCAAGAGCTTGGGATGTGCTAATCCCAGTCAGGCTAGTGTACAGCTCTGGCGCATTTCCATATTAGGCAAGTCAACAAAAGCTGTCGATTGCGGGTGTCAAGAGAGTTACCACAGGCCGCCTAAACGAAACCCCAGGATCATTCGCGGCGAGGCAAAACACCGCATCACTCCGACGACGACATTATCTTTGCGATTGCTCTGGACGCCTGAAAAATTGAACATAGACTCCGAATTGCTTGTGGCACAAAGGCACATCACTGCCGCTGTCGTGTGACGATGGCCATGACCTCACCACGCGTTTTCCACATCAGCCTCTGGCATGTATATTGTGGGTATCGGAATCAACTCCAGGAGTCTTTTTGAGAAGCTCCCCTACCGTCGCGACCAAACGTAGATAAGTAAGACACCGAGAGCAGGACAGCCATCGCGCTTTCTGCTATTCGTTTTTAGAGAGAGGAGCAGACTGGATCATTGTTGTATTCTATCCAGCTTTTTGTTGTTTATTAAGAGGTGAGTATTTGGTCGTATAAGAAGGAACGACAGCAGTAAACCAGATATCGAAATCATGTTCCACACCGCCTGTAAGACTGCCCAGGTGTTCATAAGTCACCATGGTAGGTCATGCTTCACCATGGACGATGCAATCAGTGTCGGCCTCAGCACTCAACCGCACGTACATGCGGAATGCGTGATAGAGATTTGTTAATGGAAGACCGCAGGGCCCAGGAAAACCATGGAAGTTCTCGATGTCTGTTTTGTACGCCTTCTCGGACATGCACTAATCATGTGTGCCTTTTGACGAAGATTAAACATCGCGTCCCAGTCGAAAGAAGAGCAGAGAAATCATACGTCAATGTATGATTGCCTTTGGTGGAAAGGGAAGAAGAAAGAAAGGCAGGAGGAGACCACGGTGGTCAATTTTTAATCTTTTGGAAGAGAAGAACCCATAGGTGTGGCGCACCAAATTTTGAGGAAAGCACTTCGAGCACTGAAGTGTAGAGAAGGTAGGAAGAGAGAGACCGGCGGAGCTTTTATAACGTTCTGCGACAGTCGCCTCAGTATGTATTAATAAGGGTATGTTGAAACTCGACATGCATTCCACGGTAGTACTTTTGACTAGGTAGCCATCGCAGTTGAGTGTTTCTGTTTTTGAAGGTTGTTCCTGAACAGGGAGGTAGACTTTGGAATAATGTGAATTTAGGTCGCTGGAAGACATAAGACTTTCTCCACCATATTTCGAACACTCTTGTCGGATATTACGGTGCAAGCAGCGCTGCACTCGGCATCTCAAAGTACGAAAAGCAAAGACGACAAAGAGACATGTTGACGCTTGCTATTGTTTTTGGGTATGGAAACTTGACGAACATAATTCTTTTTTAGGGAGAAGGAGAGGCAGAACATGCAGGTGTTCGAGCAAGTTTTGATAAATCGGAAGAGACCGTAGGAGATGTAAGGTGACGAGAAGAGCGAGGGTCAGAAGAGCTTTTATACCGCTTCTACAACGCGGTATACATACCGAGATGGCGCCGGAATTTCCATGCGTCAACTTCTCTGCTCTTTCTCCCAACATGTGAGTGACAACCGTGCCGTTTTTTGTGTGCAGCACGCTTCCAAGTCCAGCCAGCGCAACAGCAGCGGTCTCCATGGGCCAAATTCGTTGTCTTTTGATCAGCTCTCTCAAATCTGACTTCGACTGTCGGCGAGAGGAACGAAGTCATTAATATTGTGCGCTTGACTTTTGAGAAGATCAACTCTGGCTGAACGTCGTCATGACAAGAGAGAAAGGCAGCGCAGAGCAGACATAATGCGACAACTTCTTTATTTCTATTCGAACAAAGACAGCACAGACATTGTGCCATGTCCTAGGTGTTTTGGACTTTTTAGGAAGAATGTGTGGTATAGGAAGTAAGGTCCAAAGGCGCAGAAGAGTGTATTTTATCCCCATCTCTCATAACAGCGCCGCGCCGAAAGAATGGTAGAGCGTACATGCTACCAGGGACGTCATCCATAGTAGATCGAAGTCTTTTGGACCATTCCAAGACCCCGAGTTCCACCGCCGCCCACATGAATACAGCATTTTCATGTTTTGGAACACCCGAAAAACATCGTGAGGTTTGCGGATAATTTGGTTTTCGCCAATCTCGAAGATCGCGACATCAACAGTTCTGCAATCTCTTTCTGGACTCATGTATTGTATGACATGTGGATTTCAACCTTTTCAAAGAAGAGGAGAGAGCGGAGCAGAATCCCATGACGAACTCATCGAAAAGTTTTTGGAAAAGGAGGAGCAGACAGGACATCAGAGTTGGTATGGTGAGATTTTGGAGTACCACACCCGGACTGAGATAATGAAGGAGAAGAGAATGAGCAGCAGCAGTACATCTTTTATACACAGATACCACCGTCGCCAAGCCTCTACACATGATTTCCGCAACGAAGCTGAGCAAGTGCATGTCCACTTCGGGTTCGGTTCTTCCTTAATGCCGGCCAGAGGGTGTAAACTGCGAGCGCATCACCATGTTTCTAGCGGATGTCCTTTTCGGCGCATGCAATCCAGACAAGCACAGCTTTGGAAATTCCCACCTCTCCCACCTCATCCAAGGGAAGAACTCAACACCCTGGAGCCTACGTTGAGGTTGGGTTACTCACTTCGCATGTTTTCATCTTAATCTCGGCTGCAGACCCAAAATCTTCAGTCATGTTCTCAATTACTACTTCAAAAGAAGCGACAACTATACTAAATGTACGCCGCGAGCTACATGCAGGAGGCTACCCAATTCCCAAAACGCCGCCATTTACCAAAAATGCTCGGGTATGATGCAGAAGAAGAACCACACCCCAATTTATCCCCAATTCCTTCCCTTCCCCGCTTCATGCAACACATCAAGGAAATTCGTTCAATCAAGAGTATTAAGTACAAAGTTTCATCAAGCAGCCGGGCCGGGAGCAGCAGGGCTATCACCACCAAGATAGAGATCCGAGATAGATCCGGGCGGAGGTGGCGCAGGCCTCGTAGGCGGCTGAGGCGGAGGCCGTGGAGGGAGCGGCGGGGGAGGCCCCGAAGAGCGCCCGGGTGTGTGGTCGACAAACTGATGCAATTGGCCCAAGCTGTCCTGCGCACTTCGACACTTCTTGATAGCTTGCGTGAGTTGTGCTAGTTTCGCCAGCCTCGCTTCTATCCTCTGTTCGATCGACTCTCCCGAGCTACAGACTGTCAGCACACCTCAGCTCACACACTCAAGAGATCTAATGGTACCGCGGTGGGGTTCCTGTTCCGCCATTGGGAACACCGCCGTTGGGGTGCGGTTGGAACTCCATCTCGCGCTTCATCATCTCCAGCGTTGAGGGGAAGTATGGCTCGACGCCGTAGGTCTTGAGGTAGCTGGCCGTCTTCTCGATGCGCTTGATCTCGCGCTTGACGTCCCAGCCCTCGCCCTCGCCGAAGCGGCGCTGCACGACATCGACCATGGTCTCGTCGAGCCGGTTGTAGAAGTCGCGGCGGGCTGCTATGTCGCCGGCGTCAGCACTGTCGATGCCGCCGTGTGAGTTGAGGTTGCCGCCGAGCTTCAGGATGAGGTCGAAGGCGTAGCGCGGGCCGGACGGGAGGAGAGTCAGGCGCTGGATGTCGGGCAGGAACTTCAGCATGGCCGAGGCAAAGTGTGACGAGGAGATGGAATCGTTGAGGTCGTCTTGCAGGCGGTGCAGGTCGAAGTTGACGATGGTGATCTTGCGGTCGAGCTGGGCGTTGAGTGTGGGCGCAGCGTCGGCGGTGGTCGTGTCCATGATCTTAGCAATGGAGGCAGGAACATCTGGGCAGGTCAGTACAAAGTGGGGCAGCGAGCAGTGCAGACGGCTTACCTGGGCGCAGTCCGCGCTTGTCGATCCAGTTGTGCACCTCGGCGCGCTGCTGCTCGAGCTGGTCGACCCAGTTCTGCATGTCGGCGAGCTGGCTCTCGAGCTGCTCGATCTTCTCCGTGTAGGGCTGGACGGCCTGGTTGAAGGCAGCGGTGATGAGGTCGGGCATACCGAGCCCCATCGGGGCACTGCTGCCGGTCGGGGGCACCTGCTGGGAGCGGATGGGCATGTTGTTGTGGGTTGGGGGAGCACTCTGCGCGTACGTCGGCTCTTGGGGTTGCTGCTGGCGGGGATACATGTCCGGCTCCTCGGTAGGGGAAAAGGGCTGGCTGTGGTGGGACTCCTTACGGCTCGACTCGGGGCGCTTATCTGTGTAATCGTCGAATGACTGCGAGCGCGGGTTCTCACTGTTGTCGACGTAAGAATTGGCTCGGGACCGACTATGCAAAGTTAGTGCGCGTCACCAGATGCAGCGCGTAGCAGGTCCGACTTACCGTTTGAAGAACATTATGCGAAAAGAAGAGTCTGCAGCGAAGGGTGAAGGCCGGCGGTGTTATAAGCTGGCAGTTCAGACGAAGCGAGATTGCGCCTGGAGATACGAATAAAGAATGGTTGGGCGTGTGGGATTTAGGCTTTCGATTCGCAGGAAAAGTGCGAGGTTGAACGACGGGCTGCTGTTGGCGGCGGTGGTTGGGGCGGGCCCCTGGTTCCAAGACACGATAACACGACTATCGATGATGCGCTGCGTTGCACACACACACACACGGCGCGTCGCACAAGACGGACTATATGTCTTTTGCGGAGCGATGGAGGTAAACAATGCGCCGCAGACGGTAGCGGAGGTAATAATGCGCCGAACGGATGTTGTTGACGAGCGAATGCTTTGTATAGTCGTGCGTTGGGTAGGACCATTCTCGCATGCCGCCCAGCGCAGCATCCGCAGGCCCCCGCTAGTTTGTGGAGCCGAGCCTTCCCAGCCGCCCGTCCCCAGCCACATCACACCTCTCGCGACCGCTTCGAGCCTGCCGTCCGCCCATCTCGCCTGATAACGAGACAGCACGGTGATGCTCCTTCAAGCGACCTCGCCTTCCCCACGCGGCCTGCCGTCGCTTCCAGAGCATCACGACCGATTGAGACACTTGCACAGCGCAATGTTGCCCGGCAACCCAAGCTCATCTCGGAAGCATGCATCTTCCTAGCTCCAGTCAACGTGCGTTTCCTGCGTGTTTGGTACAGCGCCTCCAGCGATCCTACCGTTGCCGTAGTGAACCATACTTTTCGACCATTGCTTCCCCTATCTCAACAGGGTTGGAACATCACACCCCATCTAAAAGGAAAACTGGAGAGCCACCTCTGCAGAACTGATAAGACTGCATTGCCTTAACAATTCTCAAACTGATGTTTTTATAGTAATGTCGACTTCAGCGCAAACGTCCAGTTTTTCCCTTGTGTGAGGTGATCGTCTATGCTCGCATATAAAACTAATTTAAACGCACTACAACTACTCCATACACCAACTACTCTACCTTCCCACTAGCCTTTCCGTTGACGGTCCCATTTCCCTGCGTCTTCTTGCTACCACCGAACTCGACACCCCGTATAGTCCACTCACTGTAAATCTCGAGTCCGCTAACAAACACACCCAGCAAGCTCGCAATAACAAAGTGACTAATCGTCGTTCCAATCTCCAGCCAGCTCCCCTCGTCCTTGACCATGTAGAAGAAGCTCAGTGTCATGACATCACTGACCGCCATCACCACCATGAAGAGGGCCGACGGCGCCACACCCAGACGGCGGTTGAGCAGACCGAAGTTGGCCGAGAGAGCCGCAAATGGCACCATGAGCTTGAGCATGAGAAGTGCGCCTTGAGAGAAGGGATCGAAAATGGGGACCAGGCGGTAGACGGCATCGAGCGAGAAGGACGACACCGAAGCGATGTTTGATGCACTGAAAAAGGCCGACTGGATGAAGAAGATGAAGAAGAGGGCTATGCGGGCGTCGGCTAGGGTCAATGTTCTGTACTCCCCCTTTTGGAGCGAATCGAGGCGATCAGATGCAGCGTCCATGGTAGGCTTGGCCGGATCCGATGTAATGGCTGCAGTCGATGGGTTGGCCGTGCTATGCAGGTACACCTGGTGCTCGAGGCGCATCCAGCTGAACAGACACATGCAGAAGGCGAAGTAAAATAGCCCTTCGTACGAAATCGAGAGGATGATGAATGTCGGCGCAAACTGCAGGAAGATGACTACGAGACGGTGGACGTAGTGTGTGTTCGGGTAGAGACCATGCAGTTGAGGGACGACGAGTGAGGCCAACAGCGTTGCTCGTGTCACGGTCAAAACGCCGAACGGTATGCCTACGCGCGCTTGTAGGTACCCGCTGCTGCTTTTGGTGACAATCATGGACAGCACTACGAGACCGAGCTGGGCGCCCAGTATAATGCGAGAGTTGTTGTTGAGTTCATGCTTGGCGAGTTCAGCTTCGGGTTTGCCGTCTTCGAGAATGCTCTTCTCAAAGAGCAGGTAAAGCGCGCCGATGACAAACATCAATGCGCCTCCAAGAAGACTGCATATCATTAGTTCATACTCGATCATGAAAAGCGGCGCACTTACATCAGGCGAGTGTCCTCTGCCTTGTTGGCTGGAAGTAGCGTGAAAGCGCTCATGCCTATGCAAGACAAGACCCAAGTGGCAACTGTCGCCATGTTCTTCTTCACAAACTCCTGTCCGTAGACTGCTGGCCATAATGTTGCAACCAGGTAGCATACGGTGTAGATTTCCCTGACGAAGTAGCTTTGGACCTATCTCTGAGTTAGTACCATCGTGTCTTTCTGTGCATGGCCTACGTACCAAAGCCTCGAGGAGACCAAAAAAGCCTAGAGTCGCAAATACAAGCTTCGCAACATCGGCGCCTGAGTTCAAATGACCAAACAGAACCTTACTGCCCTTGACAAGCGACAGCCTCTGCGCAAAAACTTCCTCCCAAAACAAGACCGGGAATACAGCGTATGCGTAGTAGACGATTGGTGATTCCTGTTTGAAGAATACTCCACAGAGCGCAACAAACATAGAAGAGAACACCACCATACTGGCCGCCGTTCTTTGTGCTGGCACATGTTCGGTGAGCACATGCAGGTCAATGACTGTCGTGATAGCGAACACGATCCATCCGACATAGCCGGCAGTCACCAGCGTCCGTAGGAAGAGCCAATCGTACGTCTGCAAGTACCGCAATCCTTCGAGACCAAGGTCGATGAGCTCGTAAGTCTCACGGATAGCTTCTACATCGTTGCCCTTGTCGATGAAAGCTTGTATTTCCGCAATGCGATGTTCGACAGAATGTGCCTCGTCACCAAGGCCAGAGAACGGCTTGTAGCGGAGTTGTGTCGACTTCTTGATATCCTCTTTGACGTGATACATTTCCAGTATCTCCTTAGCGTTGGCAAGGAGAGCTTCCGCTTTGGCTTTAGGGTCTTTGTCAAGATAAGAGAGCGGCAAAACTCCGACAGAGTTGGTTGGAAAGTCCAGACCGACCAGGTATGCCATCAATGCCGCGACGTCGGCTTGGTCAACGTCGTGTCGTTCGACCTCGTCCAAGTTCCAGTCAGAAGAAAACTCAGTGTGGCCTTTAGCGACGCCTGATACGTTCTTCAACGGGGCTGCAACACCAGCACCCCATGCAATCAAGGGTGTGCGCGTATTGTCTGGATGTCCGTCTCCATGGCTTCCCCAGTCGCTCATGCCGTGGTCCGCTGTGAACACAAAGGACGTCTTGTCATCGTTGTAGAACTCTTCAATCAACTCCGTAATCTCCTGAACTCCGCGGTCCACAATCTGAATGTTGTGCAAGTATTGCCACGAATATGGTCGATGCGCATGGCCTGTGGTGTCGATTCCAAGCAAGTGGAGGAAGAAGACGTTCTTCTCCTGCCTCAATTCTGCGTCCAGTGTCGCGTTCGTTTTGGCGTCCGCAAAGAGCTTCTTGACGCGCTCGAATACCCATTCGTCCAACACCCAGGCGTCTTTGGAGGAATCCTCTTCTTCAGCACCATAGCAGTATGCGTCGACTCTCCCAGGTACAGCGCCCGCCTCAAACATGGGAAGAATGTCAGGACTGCCCCAGCTCCACGTATGCCGGCTTCGATTGAAGACGCTGTCAAAGTTGACTGGGTTCAGCTTCCACCCGGTCGTGACCGCGGAGACATCCTCGTATAAACCTGCGATGAGCGCAACATGTCCGGGGCGCGATTCGGTGGGGACGCGCGTATGGGAGACGCCAAAGGTGCCATGTTCTAGGACGCGAGAGCGAAGGTACGGGGCGAGAGGTCGCGGGTCGCTGGTGTTGTCTGCGAGAGGGGTCGGGGGATTGGGGTCAGGGTTAGGAAACGATTGGAATGCCTTGTCTGCGCGGAGTCCGTCGCCTGTAATACTGTCAGTGCTGAATGGAGGCCCATTTCACGCGACTCACCAACAAAAAGCACTAAACGTTTCGCGGGAGCCTCCTGCGTCTCCACGCGGTGCTCGCGCATGCCATGGACAATCGGACTTGTGAAATGTATGCTGAATATTGTATAGATGTACACCAGATGGAACACTACTGCTACCAGCAGGAACCTGTAGCGACCGAATTGCGCCATGGTAAAGGAGTGTGGGAACAGCAATGCGCTTCGAGGACACGTTTTGTGGACGCGTTGCAGTACTCAGATGGTTGCGGAGCCATGGAGGTATCCCTGCCAAGATCTACCATCGTCATAGGCACAGGTACAACATCACGACTCAATACGCTATAAATGGATGCAGCTTTGACTTGTTATACACCTGGATCTGGGCTGGACTGACACGTTCGTCGAGACGCGCGTGGTGGTCGAATTGGAAGGGACCGATCTCATCGCCCAAATAGGAAATACCGAGCTCGAGCTCCGCAGCATCACGCATTCACACATGTTGAGAATGAAAGTCATTGTAGAAGCCAAGTCTTTACCGATTACCAAACGATATACCTAAAAGACCGTTGATGCTTGTATCATCCGTCCCCTCGTGGAGCCCGTCTATTCCTCAACATTGAAGTTCGCGCCCTCTCTCAGACCCTCGACAACCAGCTCGTGGCCCTCGGCCCGCTGGTAAATGTCCTTGATGTCATCTGTCATGTGTCAGTATTTCGTGCACCATGTCAGACATCGGAAACATACCAGTCGTTGTTTCAAAGTGGCTGGTCGCGTCGTAGCTCTTCGACATGAAGATGTTGTCCTTGGCACCGCTCTCAATTGGCTCGTAGAGTGGGATAGCTGGGCCCATGAACTTCTCCTCGATCTTTCCGAGACGGTCAAGACCGGGCTGGAGCTCAAGGTGGTGGTTGCTGTCGCCCTCAGCGATGGTGGAGACAATGGCGATGTAGTAGCCCTTGGGGCAGACGTTGTGTGCAGACGAGACGACAGCGATGTAGATGTCTAGTGGAAATTGTCAGCAAGGGTTCTGTGGGCACACGGGTGTATACGTACCGTGCTTGCGTCCGACTTGAGACTGAGGAATGATCAGTTGCAGTGAGTCGGCATCGGCTGTGTTGGGGATTGGGTGGTTCAGAATGCAAATGGCCTTGAGCAAATGTCCAGTAACACGCGCCTTGCCGGGGAAGTATGAGGGATCGGCGAGGATCTTTCCTGCCTTGGTCTCAAACTTCATGCCCTCGCCAGCGTCGTCCTTCTCCTTCATGGTGGCCTTGATACCCACAACCTTGTCACCTTCGTAGAGGAACTCGTCGACGTCGGTGTTCAGCATGTAGGTACCACCGTAGATAGCGGAGAGACGAGCGAAACCCTGAGGAAGCTCTCCCAAACCGTAGAGCGGGTAGATGTAAGGCGATTTTCCGTAGCGTGCCATGGAGTTGACGTAGAGCCTGATGCGCTGGACGGCCTCATTTGCTTGCCCCTTCTGTGTGATGTAGTCGTCGGTGGGGTACAAGGCCATGGAGTGACCGATGAAATCGCGAGTGGTAGCCTCAAGGCCGAACTTGTCGTATACGTCCTTCATGGTGCAGTTCTGGATATCGATGCCTGCGTCAGATGTCAGTCACCGTTCTCTATTCCTTTTCACTCAAGCATCCGTACCCTTGTGTGACGCTGGGTCATCCGCGTTGTAAGCGCCAACCCACTCGAGGAAGTTCCTCGCCCGACGCTTCTCGAAGAGACCCATGAGAGGCGATCGCAGCGCCTCGCCGGCATCTGAGGGGACCTTTGCGACGGTTGCCTTGGCGCCGTTGCCCTGTTGTACGTAGCTGCCGGCGATCTGCTTGAACTCGAGGTATTTGGTCACATCGGTGGAAACGAGAATGTTGGTGAGTTCACCGTTGGACATGAGCAGCTTGGGGACGAGGTCGATGTTCCAGTCGTTGACGCGACCGTACTTCTTCCATGGCTCGCCCTCGGTCTGGCCGTACCGCTTGAAGAGCTGGACATCGGGTTAGCGTGTGTTGAACTGTCAGGCATGGGGTAGACTTACTGCTTCGATGTTCAGCGATGCTGCCTCACTGCTTCCTGTTAGCTCTCGCCCCTCAAAGTACCTGTCCAGATAACATACCCGCCATAGTGGTCGTTGCGGTCGATGTGGAGCACCTTCTTGCCCTTGACACTAAGGACTCTGCAAGCATGTCAGTATGGACTCGGAAGCTGGTACGCGTCCGTGTGTTACCCTGAAAGTACACATTCCGTGAGACCTGGAGATAGTTAGCTTCCGCGACGGCAGCGTTACGTAGGTGGGGTAAGGGCAACCCACCTGTTCCCAGGACCACTACGTCGTATTCGGGGGCAATCTCGTCCATGGCTGTCAGATGTCGGGTGCAGAATAAGAAAGTTGAGGATTGCGGTAGAGGGTGTCCGCTAAGAAGGCGCGTGGACAGGCGGTGTTAGCCCTAGGCGGTGTGATGGATGTGGGGTTGTAGCTCTCTCTGGGAAGCGCCTCGCCAATCTGGTCGACCTCCAGGGCTGTTTATGCTCGCATTACTTTCATAACTCCTCGCGGTTAGCATACGCTTGACTAGTGCACTTCATTGATTTCATGACTGATTGTGATACACGCGATATGCTACAGAGGCCGCCCTGGCCACCCTGATCTATACAGCATCCTCACTGCACTAGCAGTGCTCCCCGTTCGCCATCCCATATGCGATGCGTTTATGATCATAGTCACATTTGTACGATGTCCGTACCGTTGCAAAAGTTTCAACAGGTACGTTCCTCGCCCGGTAGCTACCCAGGCGCATATGCCACCTGCGCCCATGATCCTCATTATGCGTGATTCACCTTCTCCTTCGGTTGCACTTCGGGTTCTGGAAGTACTTTGTCTTTCGAGGGCTCTTCGATGGTTTGCTCGGCCGGAGTCTCGTACGGTGTCTCGTCTGCTTCTACGGGTTCCTACAAATGGGTCAGCATGGGGATAGCCATCCTGAGAAGTTGTACGTACGTATGGTGTTTGAGTGTACTGTGGACCGTCTGTCCTCGACAAGTCGATATCTGGATCGCTCTGCGCTAGCACGTAGGCTTCCTGGTATGCCTGGTGTCGCTCGGCCAATGTGTCGAGAATCGCCTTCATCGTCTCCTGCACCGTTTTGTCTCGCTCCTCATTTTCGAAGTCGCCGTAGCCCGCGTCCAGACGCTTTCGCTCAAGCTTTTCGGTCGCAAGACGGTTCCGCTCCTTCACGCATACCCACCACAGCTGGTGCAGGGTGTCCCAGTCTCGACTGCGCAGCTCGCCAACAGTCCACGACCTTCCTGTGCCTCTGTCAGCTACCCGCTTCCCGTCACGGAACCAATGGCAGCCTACCATGTTTCTGCTCTTCTACTGGTGTCTGCAGGAGCTGCTGGTCCTTGAAGAAATCCCACAGGCCGTGGTCGGGTGTGCCAGTCACTTCCTGCTCGATCTTGACGGGCTTGGGCAACCGCTGCTTTGCGAAATCTTTCTCCTTGACCGACAATGTTTGTCTAGGACGCAGACCGGTAGCTCTGACGGCGGAATTGCCTCTGTCCCTGTTGTTGTCTCTTTTCCATCGGGCGGGCGATGTGGAGAAGCGCGCGCATTGGACCGACGGCACCAGGAAAGACAGCACCGTGTCCTGCTGCACGAGTGCGAGATTGGGCCGTAGTAATCGTGAGGAGTGTATCGTAGCCATGTCGTCGGTGTGGGCTGTGCTTGCCGATGCTGGTGGGCGCAGCCGGGTTACATTCAAAGTTGCAGGAAACTGCGACCGGGGTAGGCCGCTAGCGCATGCCATCAGCCATCAGCCCTAATCAAACCCACCTAGGCACCGTCCTCCCGTATAAAGAGAAGCCACCCCGCGCTCCTCTTCCTCTCGTCACCAAACTTCGCGCTCATCACCCAGTGCTGGGCGCCTTCAGATAGTTTCCAATTTCACTTGACGATTTCTTCGATTTCACCAGCGGGTACCAGGACCCGCCCTTTAACATCCCGAAATGCAGTATTCAATCTTCTCCATGCGATTCGTTCCAAGCGAACTCGCCCGCCTGTACTGGCAGCCACAGCAACTCCGTCTCGTCGCCAAACCACCCTGGAAGTCAGTCAATTAATTGGGAGTTCGCACTCTCCTACTCGACCGCCGATAACAACAGTGCTCTGTTCGATACCCCTTCACTTCTTTCTTCTACTTCCTCGTCTGCCGCCTTGACAGGTGGCCTACTTGTACCGGACCCTTCTTTCCATACCACTCCGGACTGGGACCTCTTCCCCCATTCTGACTCACAATATCTTGGCGATGGCACGCAACTGCTTCCTGGCGGGCCTACTTCACTTTCGATCGCGGAAGACAACATGAACATGCTTACCATGCCGCCTGGCATGGGCAATATCAACACTATGAACACATCTGCGCTGATGACCAGAGGTAAAGACCACGCCACGCTTCTCAATTCTCCAGTAACTAATCTACGTAGATTACTCTCATTCTGGTTCTTCCTCGACAAGTCACAAGGATCAGAGCTCATCACCTCCTGAGCAAATCTCGTCGTCCAAATTGTCATCTACAAAGAACAGCCCCAAGGACTCAGAACCCTCCTGCCGAGTTGAGAAGCGAAAGGCAAACACCCTTGCTGCCCGTCGCTACCGCCAAAAGCGCGTCGATCAAATGAGTACCCTCGAGACCGAACTCAAGGAAGTCAAAGCCGAGCGAGACGACCTTAAAGTCCGCAACGCCAGGTTGGAGGGAGAGGTCGAGACGCTTCGTGCCCTGCTCCGTTCTCAGAAGTAACCCTGTATCGGTCTGTCAGCATGTGGTGGCCTAATCTTTCCTGTTTCATCATCTAGAGAGGCCTCCTTTCAGACGATGTCGGACAATGGGTCGGATCATGGTACGCCTGTTCAGGGCGATATTCAGATCGGCAAAATAGGGTTTAATCTCAGAGGTTGTAGGGTTCTGGTGGTGTACACTCACTGTCAATCTCGTCAAATGATAAATCCAATATCTGTTCTACATATGACTCTATGTTGCGCTGTCCTCAGTTTATACTGATGTTTGCATTCATCTTCCGCGACAATCACTCTGGCTCATAATGAGCAAGAGCCTATATCTACACAAATTGAGCCCTTGAAAACGTCCATCAACCTCACAATGAGTCGAAGTGAGCAACACCCTCGACGATGTCCTACATCAACAACACCATTTTCTGCCAAATCGTACTCGCTTTGGGAACCTAACCGGACGTTCCGTCGCCAAAACCCCGTACGCCCTTTTCGCTGAACGCAAGCCTGAGGCTTGCAGCTGCGGTGCCTTAGTCCAAAGTGTGGTCCCCGGATGATGTTCACAGCCCCACTTAAAGCCACCCGAAGGTCCAATCATAGCGCGCAGCGGTGAGTCATTCTCACTCAGGGTGTGTCCGAATCCTTGGCTTGTCTTACGGCTGCTTTCTCCCTCAACAACGACTCATTGGCGCCGCCAGCCACCTCAAAACTCAACTTGCGCATCGGTGTAAGCGGCCTTCAGATGCCGACCTTCGTGTAGCGCTCGGCAATCGTCACCCCGCAGATGTTTGAGAGCACCCCCCGCTGCAACTCCCACGAACATCAGACTGTGATCACAGGAAAGTGCTACTAACTGTGTTGCAGCGGTGGGCTCTACACCTCTTCTACCGGGGTTTGACGTTTCCTACGATCCCTTGTTTCGAGGCCGGCCTTCTGTACCGCCTCAATCAGGTACAGCATTCTATCTTGCCTTGCGACGTCGTTTTCCATCCTCATCCCGGCTTACCAGGAGACTGTCGACTTCATTGCAACTTCATGTTTCCTATCTTCCCTTCAAGTACCCACAATCCAGGGTGCGTCGTTACAGTATTTGATCGGCAATCTTTTGAGGGCGGTCTAGGCTCAATATGCACGATCCCATCGAGCTCTCCTAACCAGCACGATGCCCGAGCATTTCAATTCGTAGACTACGTAACAGCATCCGAATGCGACATCGTCGTTCGTCTATCGCCTCAGGCCCTCGTTGTTGAGTAACGCGTGCAACAAGCGTTTCAGCCTCAGGGTCTCTGACACTCACGTCACAACGCCCACCCGGCTAAAAGTGGGTCTGATGGAAGCTCTGCTGCCGAGCCCATCACATCATGCAAGCCTTTAGCTACCCGAATCTAGCCACATGGCCGCTGTCTCTTTTCCTTTCACGGTTAGTACCTGTTTTGGACTTAGCGCGCATGACTTCCGTAGCCCAGCATAGAGATAGCGTCTCTATCCTGATCGTACCACATGCGCCAAGATCACGACGCAGCCCCATTTTGTTCCTTCATAGCATGCCATTGTGGATTCCTGTGGATTCTTCAAGGCTACGGGCCGATCATATGGCTGCCCGATGTTATACAACGGTTTCTAAGCCTTGCATCATTCGCTAGCTGCGAACTTTCTCGATGCCATAGACCAATCGCATTCTCCAGACATGTACTATGGTTCACTTCGCGTCGAGCCATCCGGTCGCTTCTCTCGCATGATCGCCACAGCTGGGATAGTAATGCTTGTTCACACGCGTAAGGAGCGCCACACGGCCTATGGGACACTCCCTCCCGCTTGTGCAGAATCTGGGGAATCCTCAGGTTTGCATTTTGTATCCGTCCTCATAACCGAACGCTCAGGCCCGACTCACTTTGTTCATGTTCATGTTTGTTCATACATCCGTTTTCTTCTCTTGCTGTCCGGGCGCATTGTTGCATACGTCGAATCGTTCAATCGAGCCTAGATACTCTCCTTGTTGTGCTTCACGCGCAGCCATTCAACATGTACTTCCGGCCGGGATATGTGGTGGTGATTGTTGGGGCGATACTCACGACGATGTCGACCGTCATCGTAGCGTTGCGGTAGGACTAATTGGGGTTGATGTGATATGGCAACAGGCTGACGTCCTCGAACAGATACTATTGCAGATGGTTTTTGATGGGAACTGTCAGTGCTAGCGATCACCTCATGTTTGTGGCTCTTGTAAGTCTGAGCCTCGTCTCCTCGAAGATAAAGCTAATGAGATTCAGGTAGTTACATGGGGCAACTTCGTGGTGAACTTCTATCAAGATGAGACCAGCGCCCATACTCGTCCAAGCTATCTATTCAATCCAGTGAGAGAGACCAAATTTCAGCCAACAACAATATCTAACATCCATCCAGGAGAAGCGGCCCCTGATCGAGCCGCAAGTCCGTGGCAATCTCATATCATGGTGGGTCTACCGCTTGACCTACACCATCGGGCTGGGCTTCGTCAAGCTCAGTATCCTCTTCTTCTACCGCGCCATCGCCGCAAACCGCACGTTCCGCAAGCTCGTTTATGCTACGATCGCTTTCGTCTGCATGTACACGTTTGCTGCAAGCATGGCATCTACCTTCCAATGCGAGAACCCATCGGACGCTTGGTCGACAACCAACTACTTCGCTCAGTTCGATCGCAACCCAAACGTCCACCGAAAGCCAGTCAAATGCTTCGACCCCATCAAGCTATGGGTGTTCTCCTCGGCATCCAACCTGATAACCGACATCATCATCCTCATGCTTCCCCTTCCGACACTTCTCAGTCTTCGCATAGCTATGACCAAACGTCTAGCACTCATCGGCATCTTCTCAGTTGGCATCATGGCTATAACCGCATCGTCCGTACGCATGTGGGTCATGATGCTATGGGCTGAGTCGCCCTCCAACTCTGCCCGCTTTGGAAACGACTTACTCCTGTGGGGTCAGGTTGAGACCAACAGCGGCATAATCTCTGCATCTATACCATTCCTGCGTCTCTTGTTTCGCAGTACTCAAAAGGAAGAACGAAGCGCAACGCCAGTGAAGGTCAACAGAGT
Organism: Alternaria triticimaculans; assembly: GCF_023758025.1. NCBI lineage: Eukaryota > Fungi > Ascomycota > Dothideomycetes > Pleosporales > Pleosporaceae > Alternaria > Alternaria triticimaculans. Next base: position 2,819,624 of record NW_026055959.1, read on the forward strand.
GCCATCGCGGCCTGTTCAGATCGATGCCTTTAGCCAGCACAAAGCACTCGATATGGGCGAATGGCCGCTCCAGGACGTCAAGAGAGCCAGTGAGCAGGACAATTGCTTCATCACAATACACGAAGAGACAGTGCGTACTAGAGGCTCTGCTTGGGGGCCCTTTATCACCATACCGGAAAGTCTGAGCTCAGCTAGTAGGGGCGAGACATTGCTAGAGCCACAACAGCATCCGCACATGACGGTCTGAGGAGCTCAGGGTTGCCTTCTTGTATTTGTAACGATAATGATAATCTGCCTTTAATGAAGTTCATATTTTTTTTCTCCTCAAGAATGTAAGCAACTCGTAATAGCTGTGTCACTTGTGAACTGCACAGACTGCGCTGGTCTCATGAACACAAATGTCGCGTTCTGTATGCACATTGGCAGCTGCAGGAAGACATTCGTCACGGCCAACTGCGGCCATGTCTAACATCGGGTGTTGCATGAGGGGTGCAGGATGACATGGGTTTAACGATGCCGCCTTGCCATTTGAGGCTAACACCGGGCGGAGCTATCCACCTGGGCGTCAGCGGCGATCTCATGCGGCTGTCCAGAGAGCGATGGAGAGGTCACGTAGACGCCCGCGTTATACTCAACCGCTTTCACCGTCGTGCTAGCAGCTACAGAGCCGTTGTTTATCGCAGCACACCAATCGCACCTGTGGATCTCCCCCACATCTCGGCTTAAGTAGCAGGCCCTTGTTTACCCACCTGCACCGTGGCTTCCTCACGCCTCACCAAGCTATTCCTCGCCGCTGTCGCTCTCTTCATCGCAACATCCGCCATCCTGGCTTCAATCCGACTCGGCGGCCGCGTACCATCTATACTGCAATACGTCAAGCCCTCGCCTCTACGGCATCCCCTCTACACACAACCGTTTAGGCCACTCACCAACTCCACCATGGCTCCCTCGCAATACAAGACACCGCCGCAGTTGCCGCCCAAGTTCACGGCTACCAAGGAGAGCTTGGTGAATGACGCAAAGCGACTGGTATGTGTAGCTCCGTGATTCCAAAGCTTCCGCTCGCAATTGCTGCTGCCGACCCCACCGGAGGGGTACATCGACCAAATGCTGACGCTTGCCCCAGATCGACAGGTCACGAGGTGTCCAAGATGCCATTGTCCGCGACGTGAAGTCCGAGAGCGCCAACTTCGCAAACGTACTCCTTCCCATCGCCCGCGATGACAACAAGATGGCCATCGAATCGCATATCCTCGGCTTCTACAACGCCGTGTCGACAAGCAAGGAGCTCCGCGATGCGTCCAGCGAGGTGGAGCAGATGCTCGACGACTTTGGTATTGAGTCGTCTATGCGCGAGGACGTCTTCAACCTCATCGATGCGGTACTGAAGAAGGGCGAGGACCTAGACCCGGAGTCCCGACGGCTGCTCGAGAAGGACCACAAGTCGTTCATTAGGAATGGTCTGAATCTTCCCGCGGGCCCCAAGAGGGATCGTTTCAAGGAGATCAAGCAGCGTCTGAGTCAGATCAGCATTGCTTTCCAGAAGAACCTTAACGAGGAAAGCGGAGGATTGTGGTTTACACCCGAGGAGCTACACGGCGTGCCAGAAGATGTCCTCTCAGGACTTAAGAAGGGAGAGGGTGAATTCGACGGCAAGCTGTTCCTGACCTTCAAGTACCCCGACCTCTTCCCGACGCTCAAGTACGCGACGAACCCGGAGACGCGCATGAAGGTCTTTGTCGAGAACGAAAACAAGTGTAACGACAATGTACCTCTGTTCAGGGAGGCCATCCTTCTTCGTGACGAAGCCGCCCGCCTTCTCGGCTACGACAACCACGCGCAATTCCGGATAGAAGATAAGATGGCAAAGACTACCAAGACCGTCGACGACTTCCTCGGTGACCTTCGCACTCGGCTTGCACCAGGCGGTAAGAAAGAGATTGAGAAGCTGATGGCATTGAAAGAGCAAGATGTGAAGGAGAATGGACTCACTGGCCCGCTGACCAAAGACTACTACCTCTGGGACAACCGGTACTACGATCGTCTGTTGCTGGAGAAGGACTATCAGTTGGACCACCAAGTCATTGCGGAATACTTCCCTCTGCAGACGACCATCCAAGGCATGTTGAAGATCTTTGAGGAGCTTTTCGGCCTGGTCTTCGTTGAAATCGTTGGCGAGGAAGACAGGGCTGCCCTTGCTGATGGCGGTAAGGGTTCCGATATTGTCTGGCATGAGGAAGTGCAGATCTTTAGCGTTTGGGACGACAAGGGCGAGGGCGAGGGCTTTGTCGGCTATCTCTACCTCGATCTGTTCCCTCGGGACGGCAAGTACGGGTAAGTAACGCCGCTGTACAACCTGCATATGAGATGAATACTGACTTATTGGTAGACATGCCGCCAACTTCAACCTCCAGCCTGGTTACATAGACGAGAACGGCAAGCGACGATACCCCGCAACGGCACTAGTCTGCAACTTCTCGAAGCCAACAAAGAAGAAGCCCTCGCTACTGAAGCACGATGAAGTCGTTACCCTCTTCCACGAGCTTGGACACGGAATTCATGACTTGGTATCGCGGACAACCTACTCTCGCTTCCACGGCACCAACACTGTTCGTGACTTTGTTGAGGCACCATCTCAGATGCTGGAGAACTGGTGCTGGACACCGTCGCAACTACGCTCTCTATCACACCACTACTCTCACATCTCTGCCGACTACGAGAAGGCATATCTAGAGTCTTCAGGCGCCGACAAGAAGCCAGCGGAACAGATCCCCCAGTCACTCGTTGCAAAGTTGATCTCAACCAAGCATGTCAACGACGCCCTATTCAACTTGAGACAGTTGCATTTCGGCACCTTTGACATGGCTGTTCACGAGCCAGCCAGCCATGAGGAGCTTGAGAAGATGGATATTACTGAGAAGTACAACTCTTTGAGGCACGAGATCAGTCAGCTGAAGGGACCTGAGTCGTTGGAGGGTGATAAGAAGGGTGACTGGCACTGGGGTAACGGACAGGCTACGTTTGGCCACTTGATCGGTGGTTATGACGCTGGGTAAGTCACGTTCGATCACTTTACTAAACATCACATGCTAACCATCACAGCTACTACGGCTACCTCTCATCTCAGGTCTACTCCACAGACATGTTCTACACTGTCTTCAAGAAGGATCCCATGAACCCCACCGAAGGCCGTCGCTACCGGCACACGGTTCTCGAGCGTGGTGGTTCCAAGGAGGAGATGGACATTCTTGAGGAGTTCCTTGGTCGCAAGCCCCAAACCGAAGCTTTCTACAAGGAGTTGGGCATCTCGCAGTAGAGGCGCGGGAATGTGCGAGTTTCAGAAGATTACGTTAACAGGAGTGGACGACAGAGGTCAGGAATCATGGGCAATGAAGACCGCATTGGACGTGAAGGCTGGTCAAACGAGGATCTAGATATCGATGCGTGGGGGGCCCATTGGAAAGATGCGACTCCTATTGCTGAATGGAATGCAACGAAGGCGAGATGGTTCAGAAGGCGCGTGTTTGCTGCTGGGGGGTACGTGGATACGGGACGTCCTTGGATTGGACCCAGATGAGGGTTTGTCAAAGATAACATCGCATCATGAGCCAACGCATTGTTAGCGGAGGTATAGTAGTCGTCCTGCCGGACTATTGCGTATTCATCTGAACTTTTGAGCATACCTGAACCACACCAGCCTCTATCATCGCATCTCACCTACACAACAAGATCCTATCGCACCGTCATCCACAATATACCACAAAAGAAAATGCCTAAGATTCCACGCCCCTCTCTATCGTCCATCTCCTCCTCCTTCACTTCCTGCTGCTATCTCCAGAAACCATGCGCCGTCCGCGACTGTCGTAATACTATCAGATGGAGGCCAGATGCGCAAAATCGCGGTGGATATCTGTGCAAGAGACATATGAAAGAGCTTAGGAAGGTTGCGGCGGTCATTATTGATGATTGGCTTGTTGAGCAGATGCTGGGCGATGGGCCTTTTGCTGGGAGGGGGGTGGCGTGGTGGTAGTTTGATGGACTATGTTTGCTTGGGAGATGAAATGGCATTCTGAGAAGGGGAAGTGATGGTATTCCAGTCTGTCAATTATACCACGTGTGAGCTTTAGTAGGTCACATCTGCATTGCGATTTATGTAGTGTTACTCAGCAGCGTTGTGACGGCTCTTGAGCACCAACACTCTCGTCGAAGGACAAGATAAGCCAATATTGCTAAGAACGCAATATCTCAGAGGATTGTCTTTGCTATGAAGGTCACAGAATACATTTGAAAGAGCCTTCGTGGTTATCATTTGACGCGTCCACGGACCTGCAGGTGTTGGTGGGCCACCACCACGCTAGCGTTATCGCGGAATTGCGTCCGCATTGCCCGCAATACCGATAAGACGCGTCAAGCACGTCTCACCAACCTCCCCGACGTTACACCGAACAGAGGCGCCGCTTTCAACACGAGAATTATGAACTCAACGGCATACGTTCGACCTGACGACTCATGTTGACGCGTCTAAACCGAGCGTAGTAAGCTTCGAGGGATCTGGGCACAGCACTTCGGCTCATCGACTACTCGTCTCGCACCACCCGGGCATGCACCATGGCTACCGTGACTCGCAAAGCACCAGATACACATGTCTGGTTTGGAGTCAGGTACACTATCACGGCATGATTCCTCCTACATCTACGACCGGCGTCGGGATGGCTGCAGAACCCTCTTCCTTTGCCGTTCCCCGCAGAACCGGTTCCTCTAATTCGTATAACCCGCCTCGATGATTGGACGAGATAGGACACTATACGCAGAACGTGAGAGAAAGGCCCTGGGATCACTGACACACGTTCAACATGGAGCCCCTCTGCTAATGGAAAGATGCGGCGCAGAGATAAGCATATCTTGACAGGCATGCCACTGCTTCCTGATTAAGTTACAGTCGCTTCACCAGTCCAGGTTGTTCGGATTGGTTCCGCGCATCAACGACCATGATTCTATTGAACATGCGGCTTGAGCGTTTTCTCTTCTTCTCATCGGACTAACCGTCTACTGCGCTGTACAGAGCGAATGAACGAGAAAACCAACATGAGTTCTCGAAAAGATGTTGACGGCAAAGAGAACGAAGCGATGGCTCTGGACTTACAACGGACCATGTCTGGGAAGCATGATCAGACGCAGGTCTCCGACCAGACGCTTGAAGTAAGTTACGTCGAGACCGTTGATACCGTCTTACTTACCGAGCAGTAGCAAAACTTCAACGTCTTCTCCCTTATTTCTACGGCAACATCTCTGATCGCAACATGGGAAGCACTTGGGTCTACAATGGCCACCGGCCTCATATCTGGAGGCCCAGTGTCTCTGGTGTATGGATACCTACGTTCGTCTTCCAATCTGCTGGCTCGAATCGGCCTCTGATACAGATACCACAGTCGCGATCATAGGGACATTGGCAACAGCGTTGTCTCTTTCAGAATTGGCCTCCATGTGAGTCGAGAGCTCCTCTGTGGATTGCGAACTCATCTGACCACCCCTTTTCGCCAGGTTCCCATCGGCTGGAGGTCAATACTACTTCGTCGTACAACTTGCCCCCAAGAATTTCCGCGCAGCATGGGGATACGCCTCGGGATGGATCTGCATATTCGCCTGGCAGACCTTTACTGCGGCAGCCCCATTCCTTGGTGCGACAATGATTCAAGGTCTCGTTGTACTCAACTATCCGAGCTACTCGTATGAGAGGTGGCACGGAACGTTGATATATTGCGCTTTCCTTGGGCTTGCAGCACTTGTCAATGTATTCGCTATCAGAATCATGCCTCTGATTCTGCATGCGACATTCGCGCTGCACGTCGGATTCTGGGCTGTGCTGATCATTGTCATCTGTGTTATATCGCCCAGCAGGAACTCCGCCGAATTCGTCTTCACTACTTATATCAACGAGTCGGGATGGAGTAGTGACGGCGTAGCCTTCAGCATTGGACTGCTGAGTAGCACATATGTGCTTGCGGGTTTGTCACGCCCATCTCCAACAATCGTACAAAGCTGACAATACGACCAGGATACGACAGCGCGACCCATCTCACCGAAGAGATCAGAGACCCCGAACGCAACGTTCCGCGAGCCATGTTAGCATCAATCATCATCAACGGCGCACTAGGATTCGGGTTCCTGCTCGTTGTTCTGTTCTGTATGGGCGACATCACCGAAGCGATGGAAACGACGACCGGATACCCCATCATCGAGATCTTCTACCAGATCAGTCGCAGCAAGGCGGCGGCGTCAGCCATGACGTGCGCCCTCATAGTCATAGCAGCATTGGCAACAGTACCTCTTCTTCTGACAGCATCTCGAATGCTGTGGTCTTTCGCCCAGGACGCTGGACTACCTTGCTCGAAAATGCTATCCCGTGTTGACAGCAAACATCACGTACCTCTACCAGCGATAGCGGTCACTAGCGTTTTTCTCATTTTGATCGGCCTCTTGAACATCGGTTCCACTACTGCTTTCAACGCTATCGTATCACTAGGCACAGTCGGTCTGTACATCTCATACTTGATGCCGATATTGCTCATATTTTACCGGCGGATTGCTCGTCCGGCATCACTACCATACGGTCCCTTCAGGCTCGGGAAACTGGGTGTGGGTGTCAACCTTGTTTCTATCATTTACACTGTCTATGTGTCTATCTTCCTTCTATTCCCGCCATATCAACCTGTCACGGCCCAGAACATGAACTATGCGCCGGTCGTACTTGGAGGCGTTCTGGTGCTTAGTGCTGTGTGGTGGTTTGTTAAAGGCAAAAGCCAGTTCGTTGGGCCCGTGTTTGATACGATTGAAGGCCGGCCCGCACTGGATGATGTGAGAGTTTAGAGGCGCCACTATTGCCATCAAGTGTCGTCGAGATGATTTGACTTGGGGTGTAGGAAACGAACGGGGCAGCGATGATTCATAGACTGAGTAATATACTCGTGTAGCGACAACGCCCATCTATTAACGCCACAAACGGGAGCGGCTAATTTGAGAGGTAGAAAGATGCGCAGAGAAATGAAACTCTACCTACGATTCTACACGAAAAGGCTCGCCGTTCTATTAGAATTGGACACTACGGCTCTTTGCACTTACAAACATTGCTGGGACTGCTCGCGCATGCTGTTGGCAAGGCCTAGGCCATCATCGAAGGCCCAGGATCGACCGAGGTACAGTTCTACGTCACAACATTGGCCGCCTACCGATTTGACCTTGACTACCAAGCATGTAGGCGTGTTGTTGTTGTGGTCACCGGTCTCCAGCAGCCTGCACTGCCCCGCTGAATGTCATGCCTACAACGAGCAGCCACCTTTTGGCAGCCTAATTAAATAGACTCACCTCTTTCAACTCACACTTTTGTCCTTCACACTACACAAATCCTAGTTAATAATCAGTGCTTGCACTTCTACTGCATTTTATCTCAATTACTTCACATGACGATGGATACAGGGGCTCTACCGCATTCGGCCAATCATACTCATCCAATCCCCGCTGTATCGTCACTGGAATTCTTGGAATTCACCCACGCACCTCTCGACTATGGCGCGCCTTCCATTCGACTCGTTCGTATCCAACCCGCAAAGTCGTCAAATGGATCACTCCAGTGCGAACTGCGACATGCCTCGACCTCGAGTACCTACCTCTGCCTGTCGTACGTGTGGGGCGCTGATGATCTTTACCAATGGATTCTCGTGAACGGCCAGTGGCTTCGCATTCGAAGGAATCTCTACAACTTCCTGGAAGAGGCAAGGCAGCAGCCGCAGTGGCAATCTCATTGGTTCTGGATAGATGCTATCTGCATAGATCAGATCAACTCTGATGAGAAAAACCATCAGGTCAAACAGATGGGGAGAATCTTTGCCGGGGCAGTACAGGTCGTAGCTTGGCTTGGTACAGAATAACAGATCGCCAAATTCTTGGAGAATCCAAACGGACGAAAGAGGGTTGCCAGAAGGTCACCCAAAAGCCAGCTGTATGACTATGGGGAAAAGGCGCAGAGTAATGCCAAAGGATTCCGCTACTTCTGTTATGCCGACTACTGGGATCGCGCCTGGATCACTCAGGAAGTTGCGCTTGCCCGCCACATCACATTCATGGCTGGAAAGGCAAGCCTGGCTGCAAAGTCAATCTCTTTCGAGTATCAGCAAATCTGCCAACTCCGTGTTGCCGCACTAGACCCGCGCACAACACAGGAGCTTCGAGGTAGGAGCCTGATATACCTGATGGATCGATTCAAGTCCAGGAAATCAGGCGTCGTTCGCGATCGCGTTTTCTCGCTGTTGTCATTGTGTGGAGAGGGCTCAGATGTGCTAGTGGATTATGACGTGACAGATTTAGAAGTCGCCGAAAATATCCTGAACCGCTGTAAACGCTCGTTCTGCCTATGTTCCATAGGCATAGTTGCGTTTGTGTTGCGCGTTCAAACTCAGCTCACGACCTCGCGATACGTCCTCAGATCGCAGTTGAACTTTGCGCAAATAACCCTTCCGGTGACCATGGATTTGAATCAGTTCAACAGCGACTCGGCAACCCTACCTGTTCTACATGAGCCTGGTCGGTTTGGCCCAACCATGACGCTCGATGTTCGCTCTCTTTGCCGCTCGCACCATGGACGGATTGAAACGTGCCCTGGTCGCATGCGGACCAATTTCTTAGTTCGCTACGTTGACGGACATGTTTATCCTGAAGGGAAATGGGACATGCATGCACCTGAAGGATGTCGCATCATTCTCTCATCTGACCAGCAATCCTGCACTGCGACATTTTCTTTGAAGTTTCTGTATGAGATCGTCCAGTGCAATCGATCACTGAAGCCGTGCTGTGAGCGAGTCACGAGGGAGGGGACAACGTCAGCTTGGCCGCCGAATATGTGCGCATTGACCTTGTGCGAATGAGAGTCTTGTGATACCTGTGATACCAAACAACTGTGCTTCCGCCTTTGAAAGTGTATATCTGCTTACAAGATCGATGCACTTTAGACTCAGAGTCAATACGCACGTAGTACCAGTGGTCAACCAATATATCATATCTCAATATCTTCACCTCTTCTGATTAGACTTACGCGCAGTATACTCTCCATACTGCTTCATAAGCAATTCATGCAACTCATTCGTCGTCCACCTCTCCCAGCCAACAAGACCTTGCTTCGAACTCCACCAGTCGGCGTCTTTGTCCCAATATCTCCTGTCGCGTAGATGCGCTCGGTCATGGTATGGCTGTGACGGACGGAGACTCGTTCGTGTCTAAGCTGCAATGATGAGAAAGCAGCGAATCTTGGCATATTGCTCGCAGGGCGATATCTATAGCGCAAAGAAGACATGTAGGGGAATAACCTGCGATCATGCGGCGCAGTCATTGACGTTCATTATTCACTGTCCTTGCATGCGGCGTAGCAAGCTTAGCCTGTGCCTCGATCTTTCAGAGACCTCTTGGCTCGTCGGATGAGCATTGACAACAATCTTCAAGGGTGGCAATCGACAAAGTGTCAGGAACACAATATCGCATTGTAAAAGTCTATGTCACTCCAAGCCGACTGAAGATCGTCGCTGTCAAAAACTCCGTAAACGCCATGCTTGCTCATATCGACATTAACCTCCGTCTCCGTATGCCACTCTATTCGTCATCGAGTATCGAGCTGGCTAGCGGGCCAAAGAAGGGTACTTCGTATCGATCGAGAGTCGCAGCTGTCCAGATGTTAGCACCCGGCTGCTTTCCAGCATTCACGTCTCATGCTTACCGTCCAAGTACGCCCTCCAAGTCAACCACCCTATCCCCGCCAAATCTCCGATGAATAGTACCCAGGAAATAAAGCTCGACCAGCTGAATATAATGTGCACCACGAAGACGAAGGCGAACAGCAAGCTGCTTTGCCACGCGTGGAACCGTACATAGTCGCTTTGGTGCTCTAAAACCAGCAGTAACACACCACCCGCTGGTGGCAGTAGAAGATATGCCAGGCACGCCTCATAATCAAGTCGCCAGCCTAAAGACGTTGTGAACATGTCTACATCCTCGCGCGAACGGCCGAAGCCTGTGCTCCGCGAAGGCTGATCCCATGCTATGCGCTCTGTATCGGGTTCGGCGGGCGGCGATTCTGGCGATTGACCTTGGAAATAGTCATGCTGTTCGTATGCGCGTGTGGTGGGCGATGTGATATTACGTGTGCGGTCGATAGATGTCCTCGGCGAGTGGACCGGCGGTGGAGAGAGCGCGCGTGACGATTCGGGAATGTCTTGGTATGGGGCGAAGTTGGCTGCCATTATAGTTTCCTGAGTTGGAAGACGTATGCAGTATATGAGGAGCTTGTCGCTCAATTCCTGGGTCTTGCGAAGTTTGGTGCAAGAGATAGGGCTGACGCAGAGGCAGGTGTAACCGGGGCTGTGACGTTTGGCAGGGATCAGAGCTCGAGACGGGCCGGGGTTCTGCCGCCGGCACGTGAATGATCGCTCTCGGCCATCTCCTCCGTGTCACTCCGCTGCAGGAACAGTCATGCTGTGCGACGTCTCTAGAAAACGACGGCTCACACAGCTGTCGAGTACCTCGTAGTGAACAGCATGCTAATGCAAGTGCGACAAGTCAATGTTGAGTGAGAAACCGCCGTTTTCCCCGTCGCTGGCTCGAGGTCGCACTCTCTTTATGTCACAGGGACATCAGATTCCGCTTTGGGTCGACCTTTATCTCGCTATGTGTCGTCCTACCTCACTCCACATCCTGTACGGTTGGGACCACGTATAAAATTGAGCGTTTAAGCACTTGCTGGCATTCATTCACACCGCTCACACTGCACTTCGGTAAACTTTGCGCTTATTCCGTCGTTCCCCGAAACTTCAACGCCACAGAACACCGCGTTGTCACACTTCAACTCACAAACCCTCTTGCAACCAGAATACATCCATCAACATGTGCATCGCTATACTTACGACCGCCCACCCAGACTACCCATTCATTCTACTCAACAATCGAGACGTACGTTCGTTAGGCTTCACTGTCTCTCTCCCATAACTAACGCAGACCAGGAGTATCTTCACCGTCCAACGGCAGAAGCAACATGGTGGCCATCTCCAAACACGCAAGTCCTGGGAGGCTACGATCTACACCGCCCTGCTCATGGCACCTGGCTTGGTGTAACTCGTCAAGGCCGAATCGCAGTATTGACCAACTACCGTGAAGAGGACCAAACCATCGTTGAAGGAGCGCGAAGCAGAGGATTGATTCCAAACGCTTGGTTGAAGATTGATCCAGAGAAAGGGGAGAGCACAGAAGGTTTCGCGAAACGAATGATTGAAGAAGATGGAGTTCAAGGTGTAGGAGGTTTCTCGCTCTGCTATGGATTCATCCAGGATGTCGTCAAAGAAGAAGGAAAAGGCCTAGCAATCGTCAGCAACCGCACTCCAGATGTTCATGGTGTGGTTCATCTCCTACAGACGCCAAACGAAACTCGAGCTCTCAGCAACGCCGCCTACAGTGACCGCAGCTGGCCCAAAGTAACAAACGGAGAAGCTTGGACGCGCGCTGCGATTGCGGAATCCGTCAACGCGAATGAATCTCGCGACCAGCTTATCAGTCGCCTTCTTGACATCCTGACCACGGACACCATGCCTCGACAGAAAGAGAATGAAGAGTGGGACATGTATCTCAACCAGCTACGCCATAGCATCTTTATACCGGCTATCGGAAGAGATCATCTTGAAGAGCACAAGATGCCTGCGCATGAGATAGGCGACTTGGTCAAGGCGAAGGCGGTGGATGCTACGAGTGGGTGCTATGGTACACAGAAGAACATCGTAGTGCTCTGCGACAAGGAGGGCAAGGTGACGTATTTCGAGAGGACGCTGTATGACGGCGACGCGAAACCGATCGAGAAGGGCAAAGGGGATAGAGTATTTGACTTCACGATTGAGGGATGGTAAGACGACGAACGATCATATGTGTTCGGCGGCAGAGTTTTCACTGCTTTCACTTTATTTCAACTTGAACCATCGATATGTGTTTTCTATATCCTACCCATTGTCAACTTTCCATGGGCCAGCACAATAATCTCTAGTAGCCGCCAGTAAAACTTGATTTCAAAATTTCCATTCCGCTACTGCAAACGCGACAGCCAGACGCGCCTCCCTTGATCTCTCCGTTTGCTGTCCGCTACATCACGCTACGCCCTTGGTCCGTGCAGCTATTCTCTCCGTTACTACGCCTGATCACCCTGTCAACAACACAGCTTGTCTCTTCGGTTGACCTTGAACGCAATCATCTCGCAACAACTACCTAGGTACTTTTGGCCGCTTCCAGCCCGCATCAGCAATCGCTTCTCCCACTCCTACGTTTTCATCCTACTATAACCGCTACCATGTGTATCATGTGGTTCGTAGCGCACAACGACGGCCCCCGCGTGCACGATATCGGTTCCTGGCACTG